>NC_134204.1:27276634-27895134 GCF_964188355.1 Buteo buteo
ATCATCTCATTTCATATCAAAACTGTTCATTTTGGCTACATGTTTTATTGCCTGAATGTTAATTTCTTATTTGCCTAGTCCTGCTTCTGACTCAAAACAGAGCAGAGTCCATGAATATCACTAACTTTTAATTAGTGTTGAATTAAAACAAAGCCCAAAGTACATACACCTACATTAATAACAGATGCATCCAACTCAGCAAATCAAAGCACATGATACTAAGAACTAATTAATAAAACTGTGCTCCCAGTGAAGGTAACTGTACAATATTAAAGCTAACTTGATTATTTCTTCAGTGTCCTTGTAAATGGGAGGAAATAACTTCTTTTAAATTTTGCTTCATCCATACAGAGGCTGTTACCACCTTTGTTCCAATGAAGTGAAGAGATGGGGGAAGAGAAATGATACTACAAAAAAACACCTCCAAAACCCCCAAACAAACAAACCTCAAATCAAAGACTTTCCACTGGTTTCAGAATAAGACATTGAATTAGGCCTAACCTCATCAGAAACAGGTTGCCAAAATTAATAAGGGTCTGAAACTCACAGACCTCCCAAAGCACCTGACACAAGACATCGTCTACCCCAATCTAGCACACAACAGCATACAATGAAAAAGGCAACTTCCATTGCTAATGGGCCCACATCTTCTTTCTGCTTTCCCATTTAGAGTCAATAAAATAGATTAACTAATCCAATGTTAGAATGAAGAATGACAGATCAGAATAATCCACTGTATGGTGCCAGTACACCTGCAGGTGCTGGTGATGTTAAACGGGCCTTTTAATTACATATTTACGATAGTGCCAGGAGGCACTGTTATAATATCTGTATGGAAAATTGTTTAGATGATTGCATCTATCCGTTCATGATCTGGGTTTAACAAGAGTTGTTGTTAGTGGCAACTTCAGAACCAACCTTGAAAATCACCCTGGATTCTAGCAGATTAGGAAAATACTTGTGCTCTGTGAAAAAGAGGAGGTCTGACAAATGCCAGACAAAAGAAAAACACAGCACAATGGAGTCACGCATCACATGGGTTATATTCATCCATACTTCAACTTAATATGAGGTTTTCCACTGCTAACCAGTATACAGCAAATAACTTCAGTCCAGCTAACATGACATGAAGAAATTTGCAAATGGACAACCTTTGCCTATCCTTGAGAATGCAGACCTTTTTTAACACTATGGATGTAAAGCCAGTGTCACTTTACACCATTTTCTTAATTTTCCTACTTTACATTACTCTCCCAACTTTCTACAGTCCCCCCCAAAAAGTCATATAAAAACATCTGTCTGCCTCATAAACAGGTTTCTGTGAGTCTTTGAAGACACTTTGTTCATCACATGTTTATCCTGAGAAAAGCTTATTTGTTAAGAAAAGCTAGAATAACTTGACGTATGTAATGTGTCATCAGAAACTTGGTTTTGTTTCCACTAGCTGGAACAAAGGCTGGTAGATGTTGGATAAAAGGGTCATTGGTTTAAGAGAGCCAGGGAACAACATTTTACAGTTAGTGGTAGGGAAATGCCCATCTAGAAGTCTGAGTAGTAAGTAATGTTGGCCTGGGTGTAAAATCCAAGATTCTTCAATTAAAAAAAAAACATGGAGAGAACTTCCCTAAGTCACCCACAGTTCCAGTTACATAATAAATCTGCAAGTAATTCCTCCTGGACTCCTGTGGCCTGTTTGTTTGTCGTAGTATGTGAAACTGCAAAACCTTACATTTATATCACCCCCTCCTATCAAGCCTTCCCATTTGTATAGGGCCAAAAAAGTGCTGAAAAATGGGCAAGAATAAATTAAAAAATAAAGTTTATTATAAATGTCATTAAATAACAGTGGCCTGGACAAACTGTTAACTATCACTATAGCTGTTGTTAAACAAGTTTTTGCATGAATAGTTAAAAAAATTTCCATTCGTCATATTCATGTATCTATTCTAGCAGTAACTCAGTATTATTCATTCAGTTAGGTATTTCTACTTGTATAATTTAGTGACTTTGATTCTGCATCAGCTATGAAAGTAGTGATATTCCATACATTTGAAACAATACCAAACTGGTACTTCAAACAAGGCAACCAGTTGTGTACAGTGAGAATAGACATACCCATCACATGGAAAGAATTACATCTGCAGTAGAATGCAGTCAGAGTAAATTAAAAAAACTATTTGTGTTCCATACTTTTCAGCACTGACATTCCCTTAAACAGTCAAAGTTCTGGAATAAGTAGCTATTTCAAACCTTATCTAACACAATGTACAATTTGCTTCCAATTCTCCAAAATACGGGTAGTATAAGATAAAATGACAAGTGAGACTTTGAAAGGTTCTAAAGTCCTTGAATGGTTAAATCCATCAATAAAATGCATGTGAAGAAGTTTACTCAGCTGTGACAAAAAGCCATTAAATTATGTTTGTTCCATGTCTTAATGAAGTTCATTAACACTTTCTCTGTGAAAATATTTCTTCTTCTTGCTGAGGAGCTCATATGTCCTCTCTTTCATCTCATAACTCAACATGCAAGATGAAAAATTCAGAGCTACAAATACACAAATAATGAAGATCAACATTTCTATAAAGAAAGCTTGCAGATCATAACTACTTTGCAGAATTAAGCAAACAGGGTCTTGGAATAGGGTGGACCATCATATTTAAAATGTTCGTTTTGATTAAAAACTCCATTTGACACATTGATTTAAGAAGTGATGTATCACCAGCCAGAGATCCCATGGTAGTTGAGAAAGAGAGGAAAAAGTGGAGGCAACAGCCAAATTAAATGTGCGAAATCACTATGGCCCTCAGGCTTTTCCTTTGGGAGGCATTTCCTTCTTTTGGCCGCTTTTGTAAAATTATAAATTTGTGTGATGTAAATGGTAAAGTCATTGATCTGTGATGGGATGGGCAGAGCCAGAAAATAACCTTCAATGCATAAAAAAGCAGCCCAGTGATTTTTATCTATTTTAGACACAATCAATCTCCAAGACAGAGATTTGAAGATGACTACAAGTGCATAATTATTTAGCTTTATTTTTGTGTACAAATAAACAGTACAGGCATGTTTGCACATGGTGGTAATGCATGTCTGTAAGTGGTTAAATGTACAAGTATCTTACCAGCTACTCAATCTTCACAAGTACATATGTTCTCCCAATTGCAGGCTGTATTTTTCATCATTTAAATAAAAGCAGGTTTCCCAATATCCACTGTACTCATTGAGTTCAGCTGAAGCAAGCATAGCTTAAACCTTGAAGAAATGTTACATACTGGCAACAAATGTCTTGCTCAAAAAGTGACCTACTATTTTACTAGCTGTATGGACAGTGATTGATCTCTGACATTGTTCCAAGATATACAAGTGTAGTTAGGTCCACTTAACTAAAAAAAGTAATAAGAAGTATTACATTACTGATGGAGCTCTCAAAAGATGAGTTGGTTAAAAGAGCATTTGACTGTACTGAAAATGCATACAAACACCAAGGTTCTCAGCTATGAACTGCAATGCAGTCATTTCAATTTGTCTTGTATTGAGTGTGTTACTGACTTTAAAACTGCATGGCTGAAACTGGGTATTGAGTCAGGGGAATGCTATATTTAACCCCAAGCTAAATGGTGAACTTCTTAAAAGCAAAGAGTGAATATGTAAGTTAACAGTGTCCGATAGCTTATATTCCTCAGTAAAGCTGCATGCAGGAACACTGTGAAAGAGGAAAAACATTTGACATAGCAGTACTGTTCCCCCTGTTAACACCAGCTTGAATAAGGTCCTTTGGGAACAACATCATCCTCAGAAAAGGAGGGCAGCTGTGACCCACCTTAAATACTGGCTTATCATGGGAGCCTGCAGCAGCACAGAGGACTGAATACACTGCATTTCATCAATGGTTCAGATCTGTGCTCCCAGTTCCTGTCTTGTGACAAGCCCATGATATTCCACGTGATGTGGGTTTAGTCCAGTTCATAACAGATAAAAATTGCATTGTATACTCTCTCCACTGTCCCTTTTTTCCCCTCAGAAAAGAAAAACAATCATAACCACCATCTCCACTGGTCCACATAAAGTAGCTGCTTACTACAGATAAAGATCTGTCTCTTAAGTCTTCTCCTTCAAATATTTGTATTTGGAAGGCAAGCGGCAAAAGCACTGCAGTAGGAGTACTTTAATAATCTCATTGCAAGGGAACTGAACTGTACCAAAGGCGAGCAACGTGCATGATGGCATTAGTAGTTCCGGTATCTCCATCTGAAGGAATACGACATTAATCCTACAGACCAGTTTTCACCTTGCTCTGGAATATTTAGCACACATTTCCATGACTGCAGCTCTATTTCTAAATCTTTCTATCACTGCTAAAGATTTATTACTGCTATTAACTGTAAGTGCAATGGACTCTCACTGTTATTTCAGTGAGATTCCTCACGCTCAAAGGCCTGCTATGGTTTCAGTAAGTATTCTTAACCTAGATGCATTTCTTGTGAATACAGTAATTCTCACACCCATATATAAGTACCTAACATTTTGACATCTGTGCTCTCTTCAGTAAAATTTATAACACAGCCAAGAGTCCACATTAAAAAATTAGTTCTGAATCTCTTCCTCTATCCCTGAAGTCTAAAATAATTTTAAAAAGTACATTCATCATGCTTTCCATAATAAAAACACAGATCTTCCCCTGGAAGTTTCAACTCTATAGCAGCACATCTACTAGCTGCACATAACACTAAAACAAAGAGTAGCAGAACCTTGTTTTCCTTTATTTTACATCCTTGTGGTCTATTATGTCATCACAAATCTGGTACCCTGCAAATAACTGGAATGTAGCCAGAAAACACTCACTTTCTCCTACTGTAGTCCCTGCAGGAACATGCAAGAAATCTCACTTGTATCTAATGACCTATAGTAATATTTGACAATAAAAGAGAACAGTGCTATATGTAGATGCCTTCTTACAGCAGCAGAAGGAACTTTACTCACTGCTGTGTAAGGATGGTTTTGTGACAATCTATTAAAAATCAGACCTTTTAATAAGTAGTGTCAAATATATGGTTAACTGTGTCTTCTGCATGATAGTATATGGAAGAACCATGCTGTCAAATCTAAGTATCACTGGAATTGAGTAGATAAGAGAAAACCATAACACTCGAAGCAGATTTTGTTTTGAAAGAAAATCTTAAATGTTTGAATTTTAAGAGGAAATGCAAAACAGAAAATCAGCTGCTCAGTATTTTACTTTATCAGTTTTCAGTCTTTGAATTCTGGACTTGGCCCTAAAGATAGAATTTCAGTTAAGCCACAAATGTAACATAACCTAGCATAAACAAGGCTGGTTAAAAACAGTTTAATGAATTCACAAACAAAAGTAATCTTAACTGATCATTAAGATAAATAAATTTAGTTTTCATGGCCTTTTTTCAAGCTTTAGAAATACATTTATTTACAATTGGCAAAAAGAAAAATCTTGTGATAAAATGTTTATTTAGCCATCAATTAGCAAAGACAAAATCTTTAGCTTCCATAGTAAATCATAGTACTCAAAAAAGATTACCAATCCCAAGAAAGGTCTTCCTCCCCTCCAAATCACAATGTTTCTAAGTATATGGCCTACACAGAGAATTATATCTACTTAATAGGTGAGGAAACACAGGAATATCACAAGCACTGAACATCAAAGAAAACTCAACGTAAAATTTTGCTTAAAATCATTTAAGTTTGAAGATCCACAACAAGAGAAATCTCTCTAAAAGGGAAGTTTGTTGATTCAGCAAGAAGTTACATGAATGAAACCTATCCAAACATGCAAAAGGGAAACCACAGTCTGAGAACAATTTGATTCCAGATTTGTCCATATATTTGCCTCTAAGGATGTAAGCAAGTTGTCTAGTGATGTAGTAAGGTGCCTAGACATGTTGGAGAATCCCACTAGGCATGTAGATGCCTGAATATTTACAAAATGGTGCTGTCAAACTCAGATCCTGCAGTCGTTTATTCACTGACATTTTGTCGCATGTTCCCAGATTTCTGCCAGATCCAGAGACAATCCATATAGGCTCAGGAGGAGAACAAATAACTCAAGCTATATGATCTTGCCTAAATGAATTTAGAACCTAGTCTGTGTTTAAACCAGCAAGCCTACATACAATCCGTGAGTTCAGAACACTCTTTCCTTTAAAAGTTTAGTCAGGTATAACAACTGCAATATCAGTTTTAATTACAGGAAGTTGGAAGTGTTGTACATTTACAGACAGTTATTTTTTCATCTATGAAATCAGAAAAACTTGGTTTGGGAGGGACATTTGGAGAGCTCTAGTCTGAACTCCTGCTCAGGGTTACCTTCAGAGCTAGATTACGTTGCTCCAGACCTTCTTCAGTCAACTTTTGAAAATCTCCAAAAGATCCCACAGCTTCTCTGCGCAATGAATGTCTCACAGTGGTTGACTTTCTCACTGTGAACTTTCTTCATTATACCAGAAGTTCCCTGGTTGCAACTTCTGACCTCCTCTGCTCCTCTGAGAAAAATTTGACTCCAGCTTCTCTATAGCCCTCCTCAATTATATCATAAATAGTACAGACAGATTCCCTCTTAGACCTCTTTTCTCCAAACTAAACAAGACCAATTCCTTTTTCTTCTTCTTACATGCCATATATTCCAGCCCTCTAACCACCTTACTGGGCCTTTACTGGATTTGCCCTAATTAGTTACACTCTTCTTTCAGGTGGCTCCACAACAGGACAGAGAATCCCACATTTGGCCTAGCTGTGTTGAGAAAGGCAAATAATCACATCCCTCTACTTACTAGCCACTCTTGCCAGTGCAGCTCAGGATGTGGTTAGCCTTCATTGCTGCAAGGCATTGCTGACCCATGCTCAACTTGTTTCTTACTAGGAGCCCTAGATCCTCTTCTGCAGAGTTGTTTGCTACCTAGCAGGTCAGTGCCTAGCCTATACCAGTGATTTGAGTCATTCTGTCCCAGGTGAAGGACTTGCATTTGTCATTGATAAATTTCATGGAAGATATTTGTCAAATATAAAGTTGTTTCAAAAGATCAGTGCAAAACCAGAATGAAATTAAGTAGAAAAGATCTGGCACACCAGTACTTTTTAAAACTAAGAGGGGAACAAAACTCAGTAATCATTTGGTATTCTTAACAGAGTTTATAAGACTTTGCATCAACTACTGAGCCTCTGGGGAGCACTTCCTCCCATGTAAAAGGAACGACTGTCTGGATTAGAACTATGCTGGATTATGTTTAGTAGGCTTTAAAACAGAGTAGGTCTAGGAAGCATTGCATTAGAATAGCTAATATGCAAATTAGCAGTCAATGCAGAAGTGGTAGCCACATGCCTGTTGTCCCAGACTGAAAATTACTTCAGCCCAAAGGACCTAGTTAACGCCTCTGATACTCTTCTTCCTACAAATATTATACAAAATGTCATTATTAAATTCTGATAATATCAGAGAAAACTCTTACATCAAGGCATTATTTGACACTAAACATGGGATTTCAGAAAATCCTTTGATTCCTGAAGCAAGCTGTTTGTTGCTATTCATATCCACAATACCTGCATTATCAGCCCAGTGATTTACCACCATACTTGAGTTTTTTAGATGGAAGAAACTGTCTGTATGGCTCATCAACTAAGAATATCTTTTACATATAAAGATTATTTCTGGTTTTGTTACTGTACTATAAGCCCTTATCAAGGACTTGGATAACACATTGCTCAACACAGTGGTAAGTACACAGAACAAAAAAAGACTATTCATGCTCAAGAGATCATTCAGTCTAAACTTCATACAGAGGGTGATATATGGATTCAAAACAGATGAGGGAGACTATCAGGAAGCAATGAGGAACCATTGGTCTCTGGAAAGGACAGCAGTCAGAGCATATGAGTGGCTAACCTGGTGTCAGGTTTTGTTGGCATGAATTCAAGAAAAGGTTTAGAGAAGATAATCACTTAATCCTGGGACCTTTATATAATTTTTTTTTTCTAGTGCTGAGGTAAAAAAGTACAAAAAAGTGATGGAGGTATCTGTCTGAAAAGTGTGCCAACTGGTGCCACGAAGACTGGCATCATGGACCAGTCAAGCGGGAGTCCACCTGTATTTACTGCTAGCAATGGTGACAGCAGTGCTGCTGTCAAGAGTCTTGCACATGAAGGTGAGCACTTACAGGTCCCGTGGGAGAACCAGTGAGAAGATGGTCAGCAGGGGCATGTCATCCTGAACAGATATAGCTGGGAAAGGCTAGCTTTGCCTAGCTTAGGGAAAGGAATACTTCATTATTTCAGATGCAGAGATGCTAAGGAAAGAAAAGGCCATAATTTAGATTTTACAGAAAAAAAAAAATCTATAAAACTTCAGAACAATCTGCATGCAAAGACATAGAAACAAAGTTATGTAGAAAAGTACACCCAAATCAGAGCCCAGAGAATTAACCTAAAATCAGTCCAGTTCTGAGCCCCATGTAAAACCAAAGGGATAAGATGCAAGCAGGAAAAGAGTTAAAACAACCTATTTAGGCCTGAGCCTACAACCTGTCTCACGAAGGTACAGTCCTGCCTCACCAGTGCCAGAATCCAAGAGGTCAGCATGGATCCACATATGTGCAGGAGTTTACAAGTACAGCCAAGTTATAGAGCAGGGAGAAGAGACCTTTCCCTCATGCTTAGTGACATGTCACTGTAATCTTAAAAGACTTTAATCAAGTCAACTACCCAATTTTAATAGAACAACTGCTTGGAGATTAAAAATTATATTATTTTATTATTTAACTCAAAAGGCAATGAGAAACCAGTTCATGATTCTGATCAGCACTTTAATCATGTGACTTTATAGGCTTTGAAATGCTGCCGTTCAATCAACAGTGGCCTCAAACTCATACAATGATCAATAGGGTGGGAATTTGGGAAACTGCCCTGGTGCAAGTAAATTTAAAAAAAAGCAACAGGGACGATCTATGAATATTGTCACATGTTTTTAATTAGCTCATGTTCCCTAGTAAACTGTCATGACATGATGTATGAGAAATCAGTTTTTACAACTGA
Source organism: Buteo buteo (assembly GCF_964188355.1). Lineage (NCBI taxonomy): Eukaryota > Metazoa > Chordata > Aves > Accipitriformes > Accipitridae > Buteo > Buteo buteo. The sequence goes on from NC_134204.1 coordinate 27,285,689, forward strand.
GTCAATGAGTGCTTTTTCAATAACAAGTTAACATGTTCTTAGTGTGTTTCTTACCAGTCTAGAAAACTACCTGAAAAATAAATATTGTGTATGTGTACCAGTTCCAACTTATAACTCCTAGCACTGGTCCCATGACTTTAGTATTCTAACAACATTAAAGCCCTCTGGATTATGGAATCATAATCATGAAGAAATTATGCCGTCTGGAAGACCCTAGTTAGGATGTAATTATGACGTGAAATGACAACAGCAAAATAATTGAAATGCCTGGCTGTGAGGGCCTAGTTATGATCATAGAAAAAAATGTTTTTACTAAGAGTTTACTGCCATGATGAATATTTTGTATCACTGGAATATGGTTATACTGTCTGCAAAGGCTGTATATCTACACTGATTATAAGCAATAGATACATCAGTGTACTGACAAACTGCAGCCTATGATATATTTCTATTAGCAATGGGCAAATAATATCATTTTTTGTGAAATTATTTATAAAACCACCATGTGTTGCAATGCCTTCAATACACACTTGGAAAGTAACTGTTTATCTCTGTTTTTTCCTGCTTTTTTATGTTAATCTTTTAGCACAGAATTGTTTGTTTGTTAATACAACACAGAGGCTAGTATTATACTGTTACAAAAGGAAGATAAGGGGATATCCATTACAACTTCTGTATTTTAGGCATGAGAATATATTGTTTTCACACCGAAGCCTTCCAGAGTTGTTTCCTCAATTTTGTCAGTGAGCACCATTTATATAGATACACATATACCTATATCGATGAGGTATTTAACAGCTTCTGTACTGAATTTTAGTTAAACATTGACAGAGTCATTCCAATATATCTCAAGACAGCATCATAAGAAGTCTAGTGACAGCAAAATCCTCAAACCTTTTCCTGACATGGGTCAGACCTTAACAAGTGACTGCCAATCCTCATGGCCACCTGCTACTGCGGGGACAATACTCTCCACTCCCAATTACAGACACTTCCTAAATGCTTACAGCAGGTGTTTAAATGAAACACTGTTTTTAGAAAATATAATGTATTTTCCCCCAGTTTTCAATTCCGTATAACAGGTATAATGAAGAAAAAGTATTATGGCCATGTTCTCCACACTCATAACTGGACAATCAGAGAAACCAAGAGTACTAAAGTGTTCAGAATGTCTTAATTATGAAAAGATCCATTTCCCAGTTTAACATTTAATGTAAGTGGAAGGAACTGCATATGCAGATCAGTTACCTACTGAATGTGTAAGCATTAAGAAGTTCCCTCTTAATGTTATGTAACTTTGTTCTTTTCCTTACCCCCACACAAACTAATTGCAGAGACATTTGGTGGCTATCCTTATATTGTTATCATCCTGGAGAACAAAGACAGCTTTGACCATTCAATTTGTCAGGGGGGTGCATGTTGCATGTGGGTTTGATAACAAATAGGGTTACCAGTAATTAAAAAATGGAGTTGAGATCCATCATTTTTATTCCAGCAATAGAGAAGACATACAAAAATTGATTAGCAGAGTTTAAAGATGTCCTCAACTGCCAAGTACTGAGTAACAAAATCACAATAAAAGCAAGTTGGGTGTACACTGTTCTTATAAAATGTATTCTGTGTTATTATCTGCACTGGCACAGTGATGTTTATCTAGAGATACCTTTTTGGGTTGTTTTGGTTTCTCTTCTTTCTCTCTACTCTCTGAATCACTTACAGGGCTCCAAAATGGCTATAAATAGACATGTTTATGCACCTTTTCTCTGTTAGACGTAGATCTGAAAACTCACAGGTCCAAGCATGACAAATATGAAGTTGTAAATTTATGTAAACAAGTAGTACGAAACAGATTATTTGCATGCAGCCTCTTTAAACATAAAAACTTAGATAATTTTTTTCTTTTATTAGAAGTTTAATCACTGCAATGTGCAAACAAGCACAGTAGTTAATTTCTAACAACTGATCAAATGGTAAGGAACGCCTCAAAGGACCCAGCCACCTGAGAACTCAGCTTCCATTTCCACTTATGATCCTCTGACACAAAGGGAGGCTTACAGATATAAATGAGTGTGACTACAGTCCACTTTATTGAAATCCATAGAACCAAACTGCTAGTATCAATATGTCAGGAATCCAATCTATTATGGGCTTAATGGTCTACCAAGAAAGCTTCTGAGTTATTTAAATAGCACAAATAGCCTTGTGCTATCTGAAATTCTGAATCTAATTTTGATGCAGTTGGTATCTTAGGGTCCTTCTAATTGATAATGAGCAATGGAATAAAGTCAGGAAAACGAGCTAAGTTAAAATGAGACTGTTGCAACAGAACTATGTGCTGTAAAGATGGAGGCAACAAACAAGTATATCTGCCAGAAGACAAATGTTCCTAAATATTTTATAAGAAGCCCTCCTTTTCTATAATAGCCTGGGTGTTTCAGGCTCAAGCTGCTTATCTACACAGACATATTCCATTTTCTGCCACATCCCAAGCCCCCATGCTCCTATCTCGTCCCTTCCTCCAGGTACCATTTCCACAACCTTTCTCCACAGCCCTGCCCCATGAGACCCTTACTTTATCTGCTGTGCCCAGGGATGCCCAGGATGGGCCAGCACGGATCTGTTCACGGCACTGCTGCTCTCACCAAGTCACACATGGCTGGCTCAGTCTACCTATTTGGTGCACTGTGGGAGGGAAGAGGCAACAGGATGAAACACAGCCTACCCCCCTCAACTGAACAGACACAAAAAGCATACCCTTCAGCCATTTGTCTTCATGATTTCTGTTCCCCCTGACTCAGTATTAGCATTACACTTTTAGGATGGCTAAAGCACAGTCATTGGGATTAAAGGAGTAAAAGACAAAAGGAGGGGAAAGGCTAGACAGCATTTTCCCTGCATTTCCTGCATTTCCCAGATTGCATTCCACCTCACCCTTGATAATGCTCCCATGCAGTATGACAATGTTGCTGGACAGTTGTGTCATCTACTTTTTATTATGCCTGTATAAATCCAGCAGAACTCCAATACTCCAACTGTGGTTTGTTTGCTTGTTTGTTTTTAAATCAGTTCATGTGGATGTCTACTCATGTATATGAGAATGAAATGTATCCCTCTCCTCTTAAGTTTTACTGTGCAGTCTCCCACTTTAGTGATTTATTTATACTTACTGACTGAAAAAGAAAACAATTATCTAAAAAATAAAACTATAATAGAATCATAGAATCACAGAATCATAGAATCATTTAGGTTGGAAAAGACCTTCAAGATCATCGAGTCCAACCATTAACCATGCCCACTAAACCAGGTCCTGAAGTGCCCTGTCCTCTCGCTTTCTGAGTATCTCCAGGGATGGTGACTCAACCACTTCCCTGTGCAGCCCATTCCAATGTTTGACAACCCTCTCAGTAAAAAAACTTTTCCTACTATCTAACCTAAATTTCCCTTGCCTCAACGTAAGGCCATTTCCTCTTGTCCTATCTCCAGCCACCTGACAGAAGAGACCAGCACCCACCTCACTACAACCCCCTTTCAGGTGGTTGTAGAGAGCGATAAGGTCTCCCCTCAGCCTCCTTTTTTCTAGACTAAACAACCCTAGTTCCCTCAGCTGCTCCCCATAAAACTTGTGCTCCAGGCCCCTCACCAACTTGGTTGCCCTCCTCTGAACAAGCTCCAGCAACTCAGTGTCTTTCTTGTAGTGAGGGGCCCAAAACTGAACACAGGACTCGAGGTGTGGCCTCACCAGTGCTGAATACAGGGGAACAACCACCTCCCCGTTCCTTCTGGCCACATTAAATCAATATTAGCTGTTAATACATCTTGTGGATTGCTTATTTATATTCAATACAAACATATTTTTATATAAGCATTGGTGTTGACAAATACATATTTAGGCGTACTTTCAGCAACACTTGTAATAACACAAAGACAGAGCAAAGACTTTACTCACCAAGCCATCCTGATCCAGAATTGGGTATACACATGTCTGTTTCAGCACTGGGCAATACAAATCCAACTACAAAAACTTCGACCCCATCAGCCATTAAGGCCATTCCCAAAACAAAGAAGAGGGCCCACTGGAAACGACCATGGCCGCATTCTTGTATTATCAGTTCGTACTGCTGTGCTAGCTCTTCTTCATCAGCTTTCCTCTCTGTTTCCAGTTCATGACGATCCTTATATTCATCACGCATAGGCTGACCTAAGGCCACCATGCCATCCTTGCCCTGCCCCATATTAGGGATTCCCTGATACTCCCCTTCATAAATTTCATCATCTTCATCGTGCCCTTCAGTTGCTTCACTTGATCCTTCATCATCATTAGCTTCTACACCATAATTTCCTCCTTGGACATAGTAATCATCATCATCTTCCTCATCCTGGAATCGGTTGTAGGACCTCTGTGTGTAGCCATCCTGAGCTCTGTCAACAGCTTTATTCACTTTTTTCACCGCTTGCCTCTTCACTTCTTTGGCAATATCTTTTGCCCCTTTCATTAATGAAGTCCTGTCTTTGTATGTTTCTTCCATCTTTTATCAAAGAAAGATTGGTGTTATGCTGCAGAGGGACCTGCTGAATACCGTTCAGACTATCTATTGTGCGTTGGACATCAGTAGAAAAAGCCCAAGTACATGTGAAGCTGTAATATTCAACCTGCAAAATATGAGAGAAAAAAGTTTATACTTTGCTCCTTCTTAGTTACTTGTTCACATTGATGTGGTACCACACCACTCTTCATTTAAGCGCTGGACACCACAGTTGAGGGTTTCAAATATACAAAACTGGATTTTCTTCAGAGATGCAAATATGTCAGGTTACAAGGAAAATGCTCTGAAGAGAAATCTAATATCTCTACTGATTTTTAAAATGCAATTTATTACACTCTAGTCTTTTAATGGATACCAGGTTTTATTCTGAAAGAAAACAAGCAGTTTTGTGTACCATACATCATATTGACACTGTCTGCAGTGTCCTTCCCTATTTGAACTCCCTGCTATGTAATAAAAGGCTACAAATATTAGCTTTTCTCTCAATGAGTTACTGTGAAATATCTGTCCTCTGTCCAGCCTCCCATCTACACAGATCTTGTAGGGAGTTAATATTCCTTAGATCCGTACCAGTCGCTCAAAGCTGACTGAACTATGCCAATGCATTCACAGGTCATTCACAGAGTCTTAGCAATATGTAGTCCCATCCTAAAACAACATCAGCACAGGGAGCCGGGTGGGTGGAAATGGTGGCACCTTCACACTTTGGAGATTTCCAATATCTAAATAATGGACAGAAACATCCCTCTCTCCCCTGTCCATAGTGACAGTAGAGGCAGCCTGGAGCAACTGTATATTACCAGCTAATTAAGCCCAGAGTGTGTTAGTCAGACATGACCTCACACCGATCTAGCTGCTTGAAAGCACCCAGACATTTTGTTCCAGTCCTCCTCCCTGCTCCCCTGCTGTATCTTTCCATCTCTTCCTTTATGCAGCCCCAGGATCACAAATACAGACACAATAAGTCAAGAGCAGCTTGCTTATTTGACTGAAGACTAACCATTCCCTTATTTTCTGTGTGGTTTTCAGGTATATCAGCAAGGCAATTTGCTCATCACACATCTGCATGATCAGTAGGGGTAGTAGAAAGAAATGGAAAGTGCATGCAAGCACAGGGAGGCAAGAAATGCAGGATCCTTCTTTGGCAATAGTCCACAGTTAGAACAGCTGAAATCAATTACAAAACTGCGCCATAACTCGTGTGTCTAAACGTAAAGCAGGGGTGAATCTGGGCACTGCAACAGGGTTGCAGAAGCCTTACATCTGGGAGAAAGCAGGCTAAAATTTCTGTAGCGGTGCTTCTGAAAAAACATCACCTGCTTCCAGCCTGGGAAAAAGGTTATTTTTAACCATGATCATTTTAATGATCTATTTTCCAGCATAACCTCAGAAAAAGCTGCAGTAGCACAACTAAGGACACAGTGAGATATATTGCAGGAGTAAGAATAAATGGCTGGAAATTCCTGAAGCAAATCCTATTCCCCTTGCTAAAGCAGTGTGAACTGCTCTTCCCACCCCCCACCCCCTCCCCAACCTCCATGGGAGAAGACCAGGGTAGTACTTTAAGAAACTGTCCTTTACTCATTCAGTTGTAAACACTGTCCCCAGAAGTATATTCCAGACATCAATTTTAAGACTGATACTGTTTTGAAGGATGAAAGAATTACAGACTGCATTAGATAAACTGAGGACATGATGTACTTCTGATAAAAGAAAACCAACCCTAAAATCACACAGACATGCAGCTAATATGACCTAAGAAGCTAAAAGATATTTCCCTTTTTTTTTTTTATAATGACTATAGAAATTCTTCTATAGTGGAAAATGTCTTTATTTTTAGTCCTTTCCTCTAGATTAATTTCATACACTCTGAATGTTTCTCAAAGAAATCAGATGTGATGGCACTATTCAACTATTCAATGCAAACTGAAGCATTTACTGGAAGAGAAATGCAGGCTTAAAAAAGCCAGGATGTAATATTTATGACTGAAAAATGTAGCCTGATTTTAGGTACATGATGATCCTTCTAAGTAGGTCATCCTGGTGAATCTTTTATGCTAAGGCAGTTTCTCTAATTACAGCTTTTCAGTTTTTGAGGCGCTCCTTAGAAGTAATTCTTTGTGTACTGAATTAGGCATGTGGTCCTTACTGTTACCTGTGTGTGACTACAGTATCTATTAGCTGTTATTGAACATGTAAAACATAATAACATTCACTGGGCCTGCTGTAGCCTTCTACAAATACTTTCAAAAACTCCATGAACTCCTAACAGGTACTCTTCTGAGTGTTAATGATTACAAAGTGTTCCTAGATTTTGACCATTTTGGATTATTTTAGAGTGTTCGTGTACCCTGCTTAACCTAAACTCTGTATTCCTTCAGTCCTTAGATTACTTTTTTTTTTTCATTTCCAGCAAGTACAGACTTCTTTTAAGGATTGTTGGTTGTCAAATTCCATTTTAGTGTAGGGTATGTCTATGGAGGGAAGACAGCAGGAGTTTAGGAATACTGAATGAACATAAAGACTAAATGCCAATACCGGCAAAACCATGATTTGCACTCCTATAGTACACCTACCTCATGAGTTCAGCAGACTCTAAAATCACAAATTTGCAAAAAGCAACTGAGCTTGCTTACACTGTAGTTTTTGATAGACCAGGTATGTCAATAAGGAATTACACCTGTTCAAACTTATTAACAGCATAACTCCGCCAGCAAAAACCTGCACATACACCAAGTCAAATTTCTGTCTGGTCAGACAGAAAGATGTACTGAGTATGAAATCAGAAATTTCTCATTATCTTGCTCAAGTTTCCAAGCAGCACACCGAATTTGAAAACTGTTCTTTTAAACAGCTTTGCTATCTCAATGAACTGAGATCCCTGCCTTAAGGGTGATAAGTACAATGAGGAATTATTTACAGCCCATGCATGATAGCTCCCCACCCTTTTAATTATGTTGGTCTGATTGATTACAAGCAAGTAACTGGAAAGTCTGAAAGAGTGAGGATTAATGTCTATGGGAGTAGAATAAAGCAGCTAAAGCACAGATGAGAGTCTAGCCATATACTCTTGTTTGTACCAACTGTTTACCTACCCAACAAGCCTGCTCACTTTCACTAAATTAAAGACCACATTCTTATTCAATTCCTTCAATTAAAAAAAAGAAATCCCAGGAAAATAGTGATTTCATCTGAAATAAAAATATTTCGAGAAATACCCACAAAATTTTTTTCCAAAACACTCAGAAGATGCATGCACAAAAAAATAAAACTATTTGTTTGCTTTAATGTTTATTCTTTTCTATTCTATTATATTCACAAATTTCAGTATAGTTACTACTTTGTACCTATTGTGCTACATCTGAAATAAAGGTCATAAATTACAAACTAAATCGGTGAGATCCCAAGAAGATGTAAATCTATAGATGCCAGAAAACCCATTCCCACAAAGACTTACATCTTTGCTTAACATAAGCCATGAGAAGACTCACTGAAGACTAACAACACATGCTATGAACTATATGCATATCTTCAGATAATAAATTTTTCAGAATAGACCTCGCAGTCACACTGAAGTGGAGCTATGGCATTTCAGATACACTTGGGGACCTAGTATAACATCTTACCTGCTTTCCTTTTGAATCTGTAGTTACTTTCACCAAAAAAGGAAATACTAAAAAACATTTCTTATTTAAGTTGGTGTCTTTTTAAATGCACATTTTACCCAACATTTTGATTCTGGTTTGATTTCTGTTTTTCTATCTTTGTTTTTCATTATCAATGACCTTTGCATGGTTACAAGTGTTTAATTTCTTCTGTGTTTATCATTGCTCCAAGTTGCCTTCACGTGAAGGTATAATCTTCTGCTAGATCATAATTACTTCCAATTATACTACTGTGATGTGTCAGATGCTTATATTTCCAGGTGAAATACAAGCATCTGAACTATGTAAACTTACAAACAGAAGATGTTTTTTCCTTGCATGTGCTCTCAGTTATAAAAAAGGGGTAAGAAAAAATAGAAAAGTGTTATGTATTGCTGTGTCATGACAAAGAACAATTATATTCAAATTTTACTAAAGTTCTCCAAAAATTTTTACATAGTACAGTTCAAATAACACAAAGGATGCAATCCTACAAGTCACCACAGACCTGAGCCATATGCAGAGGTACAACCCAACCTTGAATTTAGTGGGATACATGCAAACTTCCTCCCCAACTCTTCATGAGCAAAACTGTTATAGAAGAGCTGTTCTTTTATTGTTCCAGGGTAGTCCTTGCTTCAGTATACCCTGATAAAGAATAGATACCGCAATAAAAGGCTATTTATTTATAGAGGTATTTATTTATTTATTTATTTATTTATAATAAATAAGAGCTGGCACCAAAGCTGGTGAGAATGGGGTTCTTTCAGGTAATGTTAGCAGATTAAAAGATAAACTTCTATAGTCTAAGCAAATTTTCTTTCTCTCATGTCAAGAGTCACACACCCAGGTTGCAGCTCTTCTGTCTTGGATTCCAGTTGCCAAAGTCATATAAATCACTGTAAAGCTGCAGTGCCACCAACAGTGGCAGTCCCTAACCCTCTCCCAGTTCAGATGGCATTCTCACCACTTCTCCTGTACCAGCAGCTTTCACTATTCACGCTTAGTGCAGCCACAAAACACATACACAAGATGAGCCTGGGAACTCATTAATCTAGTACACATCAAAGATCCTGAGGTCAGCAGAGACAGGAGTTTTATGGTACAGTGCAATCTCTCCTTTCCCATCTTATTCCTTTTCTTCCTCATTAAACCAGCAGAGAACTGTTTCTGTCTCTGCACTATATGCTCTACCTGCCCAGCTTCTCTTAAATTATTTAACTAATTTACCAAATTAGAATAAAACCAGAGGATTTGCTTTTAACTTGCTTTTGCTTGAAATTTGTTGACCTTTATCAGAAAAAAAAAAGGGGGGACATTTTTGCCTGAAAGCATGTTCATTTTTTCTGTGTGTATCAGCCATTAACATGAAATACAATCTTTAACTGCCTCTTAGGGCCTTAAAGTATCACCAAACCCAAATAACTCTTCTAATTCTTTTCTTAGAGTGCTTTTGATCACAGGCTTAATTCTTCCTCACATACAGCTGGATATATAAGCACAGAAACAGGATCTGCAAAAGCTCTGCTTAAAGCAGTACAAACCCAAAAAGCTAATGGTACAGTGAAATCAGACCACATGCATATGTAAGACCAAATATGAAAAACTGACCAGTGAAAATCAGGAAATCTTAACGGAATCATCTGTGATAAAAATTCAATGATATTGTAAAAAACGAATTCTCCTTTAACCAAGGGAGCCAGACTAGGAAATGATACCTGCAAAGTTAGGAGGTGGGCCATTCTTCACTTTATAGTTGCACTACATTACTCCTCCCCACATTATTTCTATGTTCTACGTATCTTTCAAAGAATATCCTGAAGGAGGGTGCCACAATGCTGATAAGTTTTATGAGCACCACAATCCTTTTAAACAGTGACATAGACATGTCTAATTCAGCTGGCCATCATTAAATACATTCTGGCTTCAAAACCCCTCTGATCCACGGTTGCACCTAAGGTCACAGTCTGGACTGAGGATTCATCTATGGTCCATCCTTTCTTATTAAGCTCTTTTCACGCTTTCTTTTGACCTACAAAATAGCTTTATTACTGACAGCAAAGGAAGATGCTATCTACTCTGTGGTTGTAATACTTACCAACACATCTAAATCCTTAGAAGTAGATTCAGCTCAATGCACCCTCCCAACAGTAGGGCTAGACAGTGCTACAAAACTGATACAGTCATATCTATTAATTAAATTATAGCAGCAAAACTGTAAAGACTCTACAGTGGAGTGATCCTTTCCTTTGAATTTTTCTTAATCAAAAGCTTACTTTTCTAGGAAATGGTGATTGTACAAAAAGTAAGGCATACTTTGAAATTTCTTGTTATCTTTTACACAGTAAACTAATAACAGAGAATAGCAGATACAAAGAAAATAAATTTACTAATAAGTTTTTAAAAATCTAGTGCTAATTACTTACTTTGCCTTATTGTACTTAAATACTGGTGTTTTAATTGCTTTTGTTGGTTTTACAATCAGTCTGATCACTCTCTGGCTACTTGAAGCTGGTCTTTGTTGAATATTACATGACAAACACTGAAAAATTCATTCTCATTAAAGGCAAGGCAGGACCGTTGGAATGCTCTTCCAACACTGTGGTTTTAATTTGAACACTGTTTCATGCTTCCTGTGGGCCTCTTAAATGAGCATTTCCAGGATTTGTGTTGAGTGGCGGTTACTAAAACACATCAACTTGTTCAATAAGTATTGACAAGAATCAAGCAAGGAGAAATTTCAGCCAGACTGGATGACCTAAACTAAATCTCTTAAGTGAAAGTTAATGAGATTGCATACTGTGCCCACACTACCTGCATTGACTACCCAAATCTTGGGGAAGGAAGCTGAAATTTCATTATTTTCAAAACTTTCATTTTAACCAAACATATTTAAACACATTTCTGCACTTCTCAGATTGTCACAGTAAAAGAAAATTGTATTTCCCACTGGAGCCAAGACTTATCCCCCTTCTCATAGGTACTTCTCTTGAAAATTCACTTTCCTCATCGGGGTATGTGCATCCAGTATGTTTTGTACTTTTCAGTTGTCAGAATCACAGTGAAAAATATCATCCTCTATTTCAATAATGGGGGAATAGCACAAAACAGGTGGACAAGCAAGTTTTCATTGCTGAACGCTGCCAATCAAAAAAAACCCCAAAAACCAAACTACTAACCAGCACTTGCTTTCTTATATCTGCCATGATCATGTTCGCTGCTGCACAGAAAGCAGATGAGTCTTGTCTGAAAGTAAAGGCCCACCAGCTGTGAAGAATGGCTCAAGGTTGAAAGAAGACAGAAAAATAATTCCCCTCACAATGGAGAAGACAGATAGAAAACCTGGGGATATATGTCCAGAAAAATGTATTTTAAAAGTGCTGAGACTGAAGTGAAGTTCTAAGAACAATAGCCGAGGTGTCCTACCCTGGAAGAAAAGTAATGAAATAACGCATTATAGAAAGTCTCCAGGGAATAAAATCTGCACATGCAACAGGACGAGCCTCAACCACTCAAGTAGGCACTTCTGCAATTACTCTGCACAAACCTGTGATACGCAGGTACTATGAAACAGCAACTGTACAAATACTAGACTGACAGATGCCACAGAACAGTGCTGGAGCTTAGGGAAAACACAGGAACATTGAAGGGCATCTTGTAGGGCAAGCTGTATTAAAATCTGAAGTTAAGCACCTTGCCTTTCTTCCTAGAATGAAACAGGCAAGCGTTCTTTACATTTCAGGAGGAAATACAGGGTCACGGTTTCAATTTCTACTGGGAAAAACTTTCTGAAGAGAATTGTCTTTCTGTGCTGCCAGCTTTCTGCTGGGGCACATCATCCCTGCGCCTGCAGAATTAGAGTCCCAAGCCTCTTCTCAGTTCTGAGCTAATATGGTCTGCCAGCTCCCTCCTTCTCAGCTGCTGTTTTTTATTGGCCTCCTCATGGGGAATCAGCTGCTGCAGCCAATAAACCTTGGTAAGAGAATAGTGGGGTGGTTTCTTGGCATAATGTTAAAATATACTTTAACACCCTATTTTTTAACCCACACTGCCTTCCAGGCATTTTGGTATTCACTCAAAGCACGTATTCTTTCTTTTTTATCTTTAACACTTGTTACTTTTTATTGTTTGTAACAGGATATGAAAAGTTGGAAAACAAAACTCTTTTTTTTAGAATTCCATAGTTCTTATTTCCTAAATATTTGATTTTGTTTCATTTTCAGCATGGCAACAGCTGAACTTGCTATTTCAATTTTAGTTCTCTGTTTCACAAGCTCGACATCAGACTGATGCTACTTCTGAGAATCCCAAGCACTCATGTTAACCTGTACCTCCTTCAGTAGAAGAGGTTTTCATTGTCTCTCCTGAACAAAAAAAGTGACAAACTATATACATTGCTTTCTGTGACTGAAAGCCTTTTTACTCATTGGCATTCAGCCAGCATCCTTGCCAAAATTCCTTGTGAAAATAGATAAATAATTAAAAAAAAGAATGACATACTAAGCTTTTCTGGTGAGGGACCGCTTCAGCTGTGGGAATCTGAGAAGAAATTGAGCATTCATCAATTTGACCTAAATAGGAAGGGGGGGGAAAGAACAATTCCAGGTGTATAGTAAAATGAAGTGAGCCTGGGGTGAAAACATGAAATACATCAGGAGTCTAGCTAAAAAAAAAATAAATTATGTATATATGTATAGATATTTATATCTCTATTAATATATACCTATAATTAATATATATTAATATATTATGTATACATATGCATACATATAGTGAAATACTTCACTATAAATAAATCATTATGGGGCGGGAAGAATTCACAAGTTCAATCAAAAAAAGAAAAACTCATGCTTAGTGGCTGTATTGGATTTGCGTGGCAAGATTTTGGTAGCAGGGGCACTGAAGGAGTGGCTTCTGTGAGAAGCTGCCAGAAGCTTCCCCCATGTCTGACAGAGCCAATGCCAGCCGGCTCCAAGATGGACCCGTTGCTGGCCAAGGCCGAGCCCATCAGCGATGGTGGTAGCACCTCTGGGATAACGTATTTAAGAAGGGGAAAAAAACTGCACAACTGCAGGTGGACAGAAGAGTGAGGATATGTGAGAGAAACAGCCCTGCAGCCCCCCAGGTCAGTGAAGAAGGAGGGGAGGAGATGCTCCAGGCACTGGAGCAGAGATTCCCCTGCAGCCCGTGGGGAAGACCGTGGTGAGGTTTTCTGGCAGGACTTGTGACCCCGTGGAGGACCCACGTTGGAGCAGTTTGTGCCTGAAGGACTGCACCCCGTGGGATGGACCCACATTGGACAAGTTTGTGGAGAACTGACTCCTATGAGGGGAACTCCACGGCAGAGCAGGGGAAGAGTGAGGAGTCCTCCCCCCATGGAGGAAGGAGCAGCAGTGACAAGGGGTGGTGAACTGACCACAACCCTCATTTCCCCATCCTCCCGTGCTGCTGGTGGGGAGGAGGTAGAGAAAACTGGGAGCGGAGTTGAGCCCAGGAAGAAGTCAGGGGTAGGGGGAAGGTGTTTTTAAGATTTAGTGTTTACTTCTCATTACCCTACTCTGATTTGATTGGTAATGAATTAAATTAATTTCCCTGAGTCAAGCCTGTTTTGCCCGTGACAGTAATTGGTGAGTGATCTCTCCCTGTCCTTATCTTGACCCATGAGCCTTTCATTATATTTTCTCTCCCCTGTCCAGCTGAGGAGGAGAGTGATAGAGCGGCTTTGGTGGGCACCTGGGGTCCAGCCAGGGTCAACTCACCACAGTGGCATAGACTGGTTTGTTTGGTGTTTGTTATCCCACTAGTGCAAGAAAGCAATGAAGGAAATGAACAAACAAAGCATTCTCTGATAACTACATTAATATAGATGTGTATTATTGCTATATCTCATTAAGCTGGGTACAACAAAATGCAAATTTAAGATGGGGAATGTATTCCCTGAACTAAATCAATATTTACATAGGTTAGACTTAAGTCAAAGCATTAAGTCTGCCGAAATGGACCTGAGGGTTTCGGTGAATAACAGGCTGAACACACACCTGCAGAGCGCCCTTTCTGCCATGACAAATGGGTCTTGTCCTGGGGTGCATGAGCAGGAGTGCTGCCCACTGGCTGAAGGGAGTTTTCCTCTCTACCTATGTAGCCACACCTAGACTACCACGTCTTACTTCATGCCCCTCACCACCACCACAATCTAAAAAAGGCAATGACAAACTGGAGAGGGAGAGGATCACTGGCTTGGTTGGAGGCCTGGGATGCATGAGGGAGCTGTGTTTGCTCAACCTCTGCAGGAGAAGGCTTAAGCTGGAATCTAAACACCATCTTCCACCTTCTAATGAGGATTATAAAGACAAAGGGGTCAGGCGCTTTGCAGAGGTAAAGAACAAAAAGGAAAGAGGAAATAGGTGCAAGCTGCAGCAAGGGAAATGCCAGCCAGTTCTAAGAAAGAAATTCTTCATGGTGAGACTGGAATGATTGCACAGAGGAGCCCTGGGTTCCCCAGTCTTGGAGGTGTGCAAAACTCAACTGGACAAGACTCTGAGCTACCTAAGTCCAGGTTTGAGACTAGATGACCTCCAGAGGTCCTTCACAACCTAAATTATTCTATTATTCTAATACATATTTTTTAAAAAAATTCAATTGTCCTGTGTTAAATTAAGAGCTCTTTTGTATAAATGAAAATTAAGTGTCAAGTTCTGAATATGACAGTGTACAAGTATATCTCTCACATAACAACTGAAAAGGTTCAGAATCCAGTCTGGAAAACTAAAGAGAGAGTAAAGGACACCTCAGCGTACTCTGGATGATGGGTGGCCTATACATACCCAAAGGTCACAAAGCCTAAATGTTAGCTAAAACTGGTTAAACAACCATTGCCCATATGAGAAAAGTAAAACAGTCTTCTGTTTTCATACAAATTTGATCTTGGAGAAGCATTTTGCAAACATGCCAGATCTGAACAGTAATTAAATGTGGATCAGGTATTTATCACATCCTTGTCACGTGCCATAAAAATGCCAGTATATTTGTGATTTCGCTCTAGTTCAAAAGGTCTGATCTCTAGTGATTTTGAAACCTCCAAAAAGGCACTTTGGTGAATGTGCCTGCTATTCTTGCTCTGTTTTGAAAAGCAAAACTAGATGGCATATAGCCTTTATGTTTCTTGTTGCAAATGAATTAAGATATACAGGAAATACATAACAAATGTTTTAGACTTTAAATGTTAAAAAGCACAAGAATTTGCTTTTAGACGAGTGCCTTAGATAAACGTCACAGGCAGGGTATTTAATAATTTTCTCTTTCCTGATTTGAAATAGTGACAATTGAAGCACAGAAAAGTTAGGTCACTTGCCAAACTTGACATGGGCATGTATCAAAATATGTCTTAAAATTAGTATTTGTTAATTTCAGCACATTGCTCTTTGAATTGTAGTTCATTTCTTCCTTGTGTTTTTCCATAAACTTGCTACCTCTGAGAGAAAACAACTCAAAAAAAACCAAACTCCAAACAGAAAGCTGCCTAACTACAGGAGTAAAAGCTGTACATGTCGGGTACAGAACATTACGCAGAATAAGGCAATAACAGACCTGATTAAGTGTACTTGCACATAAGAAGTAACAATGTATTTCACAGTCTGTGACATGCAAATTCATCAATATGGGAACTCAACTATAATCAAGAATGACCAGAAGAACATGCATAAAGTTGCAATAAAAAAAGTCTGATAATATGCAGATAACAGGTACCTTGGCAAAATGTATGTTCAGTGCTTTCAAAATATAAACAGTTAACAAAATTTCCTGCATATTTCAGTAGGAATTATATTTAAAAGATCTATATAGTTTTACTTTATTTTTAATTCTGAAATAATTAAAAGTTGATGATCTGTCTTAAAACATCTTGGCATCTCATATAAAAGAGGAAGGAGTCTAATGAAAAGATTACTGTATTTTAAAAGGACCCTGCAAACCTGAATTCTCAAACATTTTTGTATAAGTACAACTAAGACTGCTACTTTCCTTCTTTCAAACAAAGTGATTTCGTTTTACAGATGTAAAACCTTAGTTTTTCTCTGTTATTCTTAAAGAACAGGGTACTTTCTAAATAAATTGACTGAAAAAACTGTACTGTGTACACTCCAGATGATGTCCACCAATCTTTTCTATTCAACCTGTTCCTTTAGGATTTTCCTAGGACTGTTTTCTGCACCATGCCAGATGTAGTGTTTTTACCAGAAGCCTGTGATCACAGTAATGCATCCCTCTGCATCAGACATACCTTGGCTATTACAGATTATGGAACATGATATCCAAATAGAGTGCTAGTTCTCTGCATGAAAAAAAGTGATTCTGCATGCTCCTAAAGCCTTACCTCTCCCTGGGGGAAAATTCAACAGTTTCAGGTGGAAATTACTTTTTTCACAATTAAGGCTGACTCATTGTCTTCCAGGCCTTAACTGGGTAAGAAAGGAAATCATAAGTGCTCTAACCTTCCCAAATATAAATGTTGCTGCTAAAAATCCAAATGCATTTTTTTTTAAGGCTGCACTGACTTATAATTGTACAAATTGTTTACATAATTTTATTCCGCACTGGAAAACAAAGATTTCTTAAACTCAGATTTTAGCCGTATTCAATCTGCATCATCTGTTGACAACACATTTAATTAGGTCCCTTCAGTTTGTTAACTTGAATTGTGCTATTATTGCAAGTTGCACAGTGCACACGTGCCTTAGCACATGCAGTTTTTCAGCAAGTATGAGAAAACTTCAGCCCCAACGTAAATAAATCCAAGTGGCTGCAGGTGCGTGGTTTCCATTAAATCACAAATTTGATATTGTAGATTTAATAACATAGGTGAGAAGGGAGCACAGAAGAGACTAAAATAATGGACTGATGAGCAGAGTCTGTGCTGAAAATGCAGTAGTCCCTAGCTTTTCAGATTCTGCAACTTAGACCTCTGACAAAATGGGATTTATCCATATCTTGGAGTGCATTATGCAATCTGAGCACTAACTCACTGTGGCTTTCTTCCCTTGGGTAGAATATGTAGAAGTGGATAGCACAACTGAACAAACACAGTGCTCTGTTATTGAAAGCACATAATAGGCAACAAAATGAAGACAGAAGAGCTGGTGAACATTTCTTTCAATTTCAGTAAGCTTCCTGCAGCTTATTTTGAAAACAACCTACTTGCCAACTTGAAAAAATGTTCTCTTCCCTGTGTTTGACTCCGCACAGCAACAAGGTGTGGTGAGCTGAAACATCTCAGAAATAAGTTCTGCCATATGAAACCATTCCTATTTTATTTTAAAACAGAATGTCATGACAGCCTTTTTGCTCTGTAAGTGCTTTATGGACATGGACAATTCTTCAATTCACTGAGATCCTCAGTCTTCCCGCTTATTCTTAGTCTAATTCTTAGTCTGGTTCTCAAATTGCTTGACACCCAACACTGAAGTTGACCATCTTCCTGCAGTTCCCTGCTTCAAAATTGTTTTAATTCCTTCTTCTCTGGGAGAGTTTTAATTGACTGTCAGGGCCCCAAGTACCTCCGCAGGCCTGAATCACCCTGCCCAGCCTCACGTGGGACCCCTCCCAGGCACTCACATCCCCTGCCATGGTCTCAGGCTTCCTTTAAGCTCAAACCTTGGCACCCCATCTCTGCCTGAGCTACACGGTAGGGTACCTGTCTCCTGTCCCCTGCTGTTCTTGAATCTCAGACTGGATTTCCCTGACTGATCTTGGACATAACACTGCCTCACCTTGTCTGATGAGCACCAGACTGCTGATGGAAAGCTGTTGCTCTCACCATCTCTGTACACCCTGCCTGGGGACTGCACTCCATCAGTGAAGGCGCTGCCCTACTGGCACTGGGGTTGCCCTCAGCTCCTGCCTTCTCTTCCCTCCTGGAGCAGCCTCATGGTTGCTGCTTCCTGGCAGCTTTCACAGAGGCTGAAGCACGAGCTCCTGGAACAGCAGGCAGAAGGTGTTTGTGTGAGGGGTCCAGGTGAGGCTCATCAGGGCAAACAAGGTCTGTTGGGGCACTCGGCATCCTCACAGGGATTGAGGGTATGTGCCTGACTTGCAGACTACCCTTAGGACTGCGAAAGCTCACTAAAAACAGACAGTGGGACTAGTGCTAGCAGGCTGAAATTCTCTACGCATGACTCCTTACCTCCACCGGAAAAGCTGAAGACATCTCTTGACTCCAAAAAGTTGAAAACTGCTTTATGCATACAGAATGGTATACCCAAAACTATGAAGCCTTTTGTGACCAAAACTGAAGACCACTGATAACAGCCAGGAAAGACACACATTGGAAATATGGCAACATTTTTCATTAGCAATCACTGATTATAACTGTTACCAGAATGGCTAATAGAAAGCTCACTTTTGGCATGTGTAACAAGTCTTGTCTACAAACAGACGTTGGCTTAGTTCTCCTTTCTGGTAAGACGTGAGGAACACACACTGCATTTCAGCTGCCAAACTGCCAGTTTTAGCATCAAACCTCTGTTATCTGTCTGTGATCTCATTTTTTCTGTTCTGCCACATGAAGCAGCAACACACTTTTCAAGCCTGAAGAGGCTGTTTGCAAGGAACATTAAGGATGAACTTTTGGGACTGGATTAGAATTAATTAAAATGTTCACACAGAAGCCGGTAGGATTTGGAATGAACATGTACCACCTTTTATAGAGTGATTATTTTCAGCAGTTCACCAAGAATGCATGTTAAAAACATATAAGAAACAGCCCAAAATTCTGCACAACTTTTAACATTAACTGGGATTATGAATTTATAGCAATTCATCACTTTTTACATCATGAATGAATATGCAAGGAGAAAAACATCATTGAAAGAAACCTTTGTAAGGACAGAAGGCTGAAAGAACAGGATCATTGTGATGCTGCTGCACTTCAGGGCTATGGGTTTGATTTCCTGTGCTGCCACTCAAATAGCATATTAGAAACATTATAAAAGCAGGATCTATTCTATCATATAAAAAGATGGGAGTAGGAGAAATTAGACATTTTCTGGAGGGGGTCATGTCAAAAGTCTTAAGTTGGTTGAGTCTTAGGTTTGGAGCATACTGAGAAAAACTATTAACCTCACAGTTCTGAAGGGAGGATGACTTACTACCACTGCCAGTTGCTGAGATTGAATGTATGAATTCCTCTCCTTCCTCAATTCACCTTAAAAGGATTTTCATTAAAAGGAACTGGAATAAAAACGTTGGGGAAAAAAAGTCAAAATTATTCTTTAGAGATTGGAAAATGAGTAATAGTTTCTTAATAATGAAAAAATCCCTGCTTCTTATTGTATGTCTTTCTGCTAATAGAAGTACTTGTTTATTACAGCAACATGGACTGTAGCACGTAGGAGCTACACAGTCATATTAATGGTTTTCTTCTAATCCCCAAGGTTCAATATAATTTGATAAATCAAACCATTAAAAGAGAGAGTACACAGCAGCCTTATTTAATTTTTCATGTTCCCTCCATGTTTTAAAAGATGGAATATCGGCAATACTTAGAGCAATTAACGTAACGGTCAGGAAAGTAAAAAACATGTCAAGAATACATATTACAAAATAAAAAGTATCTGGAGACTTCCTGAAGTCTAACCTCAGACCGGCTCAATCCCTAAAAAACATACATTCCCCAAGACGTAAGAATTACTTAAGTGTTTCACCAACTTGGTTTCATCTTTGCTAGACTTAGAGCAACAATGTTCTTGCTCTCTGACACTGCAAAGGTCAATAAGGTACCTTCTCAACCTGGCTGTGTTCTGAAATAATTTCCCTTGAATTTCTGTCTTCAACCTGATTAATCATTATGCTATTTTGCACACTGGCTCTTTACTGATATTGCCCTCGATCAAAACCAATCATGGCTCTTCAGCAGGTAATCAACTATCGTGGTTTTACCCCAGCTGGCAACTAAACACCTGACAGCTGCTCATTCAGTGCCCCTCAGTGGGATGGGGTGGCGAATCAGAAAAAGAAGTAAAACTCATGGGTTGAGATAAAGACAGTTTAATAATGGAAGTAAAATATAATAATAATTATAATAATAATTATAACAATAATAATAATAATGAAGGCAACAAAAAGAGCGAGAAATGAAACCCAAGAAAAACAAGTGATGCACAATACAATTGCCCACCACTTGCTGTCCGATGCCCAGCCACTCCCTGAGCAGTGATTGGCCCCTCCTGGCCAAATTCCCCCAGTTTGCATACTGAGCATGATGTTCTGTGGTATGGAATACCCCTTTGGCTAGTTCAGATCAGCTGTCCTGGCCATGATCCCTCCTAGCTTCTCGGTACACCTGCTTGCTTGCAGAGCATGGGAAACTGAAAAATCCTTGGCTTAGGATAAGCACTACTTAGCAACAACTATCATGTTATCAACATGATTCTCATACTAAATCCAAAATACTGCACTGTACCAGCTATTACTCTGTCCCAGCCAAAACCAGAACATCAAGTACAAAAGCCTATATAGTAGTACCATGTTCACGTGTGCTTTTTTTGTAACTAAAGTTATTGCTGCTATTAGTGAATCAGGGAAGCAATGCCACACCAATAGCATCCCCTAAATGCCACAAATGAGGTGGACCATCCCCTTATCAGCACCTCAATTACATGCACTCACAAAGCATGTTGAGGGACCACTATTCACACTTGGCAGTCTCCTCCAGTGGGTTGTCATTTACCCTCATGCTTGCACAGCAAACTATTTAAAAGTCCACATTACTAATGGGCATTTATAAGCATTTCCATTTTTTCTCTTCAGACTTGGCCTATTATCACCACTTTTCTTATTCAAAAGAAACATTAAGGCTCCCCTTAACCACCCACAAGGGGGGCCCTGGATGAGTCATATCAGATAGTGGTTTTGGTTCAAAGACAGAAAATAATCTGTACACCACCAGTGCCAGCTGACTAATGAAGGAAATTGGTGTTACGCTCCCAGCAGGTCTCTTGCCTACTCTGTGGCTCGGGGGCTCTGAAGAGTGTATAAGAAGAAACAACTCACTGATGTGTGTGTAGAGGCATAGGTCCAAAGTAGGCAAAATAAACAACAAATTAAGTCCCAGTAAAACACAACAGCCACCCTTTAAAAGTCATTTTTGGAAAAAAAAGAAAAGGAGAAAAAAAATGACATAAATGTTTAAACTTAATAAGCAAAGTAATTTTAGAAAAGAAATTCTTGCTTCATCAGCCAATTAGTTCTCAATTATAGCTTACAATTAGCATTTTAAAAGCATCACATTGTGGTGGCCTCAGGATATACATCACATTGATTAAGTGCTTAGTACCTTGAATGTATGTGTACCAACTCTAATTAAAAATAGTTTTGCAGATCGTATAGCTGATGCAATGTTCAGTGCTTGCATCCCTAGAGCAAGGGACATTCCTGTTAAGGAAAGGCAGTTGTTAATTTAATCTAAAAATTCACAGGAATTTGAATCAGTATCTCTTTCTGTCCACTGCATGTACTCTTCCTCTCCTGACCTCTCCACAGCTTTCAGTGATACAGTTCACAGGCACAGTATATAACCCTTGCATTCTATGCTGTTATAACACTGTTAAACCAGCAGGTAACAGATTTTATTAATTGCATTTTTAACACTTACTTGGATCTTTTTAAAAACCACTACATTTTTACAGAACCCTTATAAAGTACAGCAACAGTTCTCTTCGTATCAACCCTGTTCCAGTTATGCCATACGCTTTCTCAGAAAGTTTTATTGAACTCAAATCATTTCCTAATTAAAAATGCACATTACTAGAACATTAAAGGTGAAAGGCATCACAGAATTATTACTTTCACTGTTTTAGAATATTAAATAAAATTGAATTTAATATTTTAACAAAAGCCATAGTTTAAGGAAAATTGCTGGCATAGAGTTCACCCAAAGAAAGGATACTTCTGCTCACGAAATTAGTTTTCCCAGTCACAGGAGTGGAGGAAGGCAGTGTATTGGAACCTGTAGCTCACTCCTATTCCTAGATATTGAAATACAGAGATACATAATGGCTTCCATTTTTTTCATGTATAACAGGTACAATACAAAACAATTTCTCCCAACTAGGAAAAAATACATTTTTACCCAACAACCAGAAATAACATGGACCCAAAAGCACATTATGTATTTAATGAAGAATCATCAGTATTTGACTGAAGAAGTTTTAACTGGTAATTCAGTTCCATTTCCTACCTGTCTCCTGGCAGGGACTTACCCTGTCAACACTTATTTGCCGCAAGATTTCCACTTTATCAGCCAAGTGTTCTTATTCTGCGAGAACTTACGCCCTTGAGTAAAAAAAATCATATAAACAACCCTATCACAATAAATTAGATTACATATATATATAAATATTTGTAAGAACAGCAATGTGTTCCCCTACCCTCCTCTGGGATAGTAGCTAAGTGCACAAACTACAAGAAAGCACTCCTGTAAACCACTCAGCCTCAGAGGAGGACAATTGGGGCAGGGGCTGGGGGGAACAACCTCCACTTGATGTTTTTTAGGAATGCCATTTCTGTGTTTTGAATTCTCACAGTCTGCTTCTGTATAACACTGTCCATAGAGCTAGTAAAAATGAATACTGGTGAAAATTAAATAGTGCATCTGACTGCATTATTTTTAAGATAAACCATATGAGAAAATCTCAAGGAAAATATGCCAAAGCTCTTGTGCCTCTGCAAGTCAGGAAAAACTCAGCAGCCCAGCATGCAAAAACCCTTATGCTTTTCCAAGAAAAGGGAAGAATTGACTATGCCTGTCAGATTCGAACTTGGATACTCCAGGTAAACTTTGTTTCTTATGAGCAAGTACTAGAACAAAGAAGCTTAGACTGGTAAAAAAAGCCCTACAGTCTCCATGTTTTCTGATCACATGTGAGGAGATTTATTCAACGTATTTTATTATTTCAGCTTAGAATAACTGTATTTAACTATAAAGTGCAGTAACTTTTACTCAAATCCTCTCTACATACTCCAAAGTACAGTTCCCTAGGAAGAGAAAAGTGGCCAGAAAGTCAAATCATGGCCAACTATGAGCTGACACTATGAGCTACTGCATCTCCATAAATAAAAAGAGAATTAAATGATTCAGCAGTTCTACAATTCGGCCCTTTAACAATAGAACAAATAACCTCATTTGTCAGCTAAACTGATTTTTGATCAAGGTAATTACCTTGATTTTGCCTCTCAGTCTGTGCCAGTACAAGAATTTCTAGCCAAATAAGAGATATGTTACAGAATACTGTTTGACAGGACAGAGTATTTTGCTGTTAGTAATCAAATTCCCTCTCAGATTGTAAATTCTTCACTCCTAGGTGTACATCTTCTCAATTTGTAAGCAATTGTAAAAAGAGGCCCTGATCTTGACCAGGTACTATTCTGACCTGATTAGAAGGGCTCAAAGGAGAGGGAGACTGAATTCCATGAT
Organism: Buteo buteo; assembly: GCF_964188355.1. Lineage (NCBI taxonomy): Eukaryota > Metazoa > Chordata > Aves > Accipitriformes > Accipitridae > Buteo > Buteo buteo. The sequence continues at coordinate 27,309,343 of NC_134204.1, forward strand.
TTATTAATTTCCAGCAGTACATGGTCTATATACCAGTACTCCCTCATATCAGTAGAACTATAGAATAATTAAAGCGCGAAGGAACTTCTGGAGGTCTTCTACTCCAGCCTCCTGCTGAAAGCCAGGCTAGCCTCAAAATTAGATCAGGTTGCCCAGGGCCATGTCCAGGCAAGTTTTGAGCATCTCCAAGGACAGAGGTGCCACATCGTTCTTATGCACCTACTCTAATACTTCATGGCCCAGACAGTGAAGAATTTCTTCCTTCTATCTTGTTCACATTTCCATTCCCTTTCCTGACTCCATCTTCTTTCTAATTACTCATTAGATGATGGCAGACAGCAATTAGATCCCCCCATCTTCTTTTGGCCTTCTCTTCCCAGCTGAGCAAACCCACAGCCTCTCCTTGTGCATTGTATGCCCCAACTGCCTGTTAAACTGTAAGTCTGTCAGTGTCTGTCTTCACTGGATGAAGACTGTAGTTTTTCCATTCTGAAAGACTGTACATGGACCAAGCGCTAGGAAGCCTAGAACATTCAGCAAACATTTTCTTCCTATTCCTACCAGAATAACACACACCCCTTAAAACACCAAGTGGGGTGTTATGCACATTTCAGGTCATACCCTCAAGTTACTCATATTTCAGCAAATACACAGGATAAAATGACTCTTTGGTGATTTCTATGAGCAACATTTATTTTATAGAGCAGTCACACCACCAATAGATTGAAAGAAATTGGTTTGCAATAGTTTCCCAAATACTGGAAAATAGATTTTCTTCCTTTGGACCATGGAGCAGGGAGTCATCATACTCATTTTTTACTATAATACAGAAATTTGCAAGCAATTTCTCCAGTGAAAATTTGTTCTTCTCAGAGACACCTAATTTCCCAGGAAGAAACAGTTTTCCCATCTACTAAATGATTAAGCAGACTGGCAGCAGAGTACCATTCTACTTAATCGTTTTGTACAGCTGGTCATAGCAAGGAATCTTCTCTATTGTGCTCCAAGACCACATGAATGATAAACAGTCACTAAATACTGAAGAAAAAAAAGAACGGAAATTAATTCTGTGACTTTTGGTAGTTTTTTGCCATGGAACTGTAGCTGGAATGAAACTGAAATTTTACAATTTAAAAAGACGATGATACTTAACATTTTAAGTTATTGTGAAGTCATAGAAAGTTTGGCATGCTATGTGGGAGAGCGAACATCACACAGGAGGCAAATAAGTCATCTTCCTAGGCAAGAGGGTGAGCCAGATATGAGAAATAACCATTACTCAAAGGTTTTATGAATTTAAATCCCAGAGAGGGATTTGAGAAACATTTCCTGAATTTTCACAAATTGAAGTACACTAATATTTTCTAAAGTGATTGATAAGTCAAAGAATGGCTTTGACACAGCAGATGAATGCTCCCTGAATGGGTTACTCTTGAGTTGGTCCTTAGTCATGTCAGTCAAAAGATGTCTCAGAGAAATTCTCAGTATTTTTCTTTTTAATGCTTTACTTTTGTTGGTTGTTCCAGTTTTGTAATCAAAACCATAATGCTGTTCTACAACAGAAATAAAAGCTCATCGTTTTAACCATTGAGCAAATGTGAACTGGAAGAGAATTTCTGGGAATCTCTTTGTTTCTACAAAGGAAGCTAGTCCAAAACAAGCAGCACTCCAGACAAAACTGCCTTGAGGAAGTAAGATGTCTAGTACCAAAGCATTAGGGTTACTTCTAGATTACTAATAAGTAGTGCCACATCTTGGACAGCTACTTTCTCCATGGACAGACATGGATAGACAGTGGAGAGCCAAGCCATAACTCTAGCAAATACCATATGAGATGTTTATGTTTTGTTCATTTTGATTTTAGCTGTTAAGGTTCTTTAGGTAGGAGTAAGGTTTGCTCTGTTCCATACAGGACCTAATAAATAATGGCCTTTGACAAGAACTTGTTTTAGCTAATTAACATCCATTTTCTAAATATCCATTTGCTAAAATGTGTTTGAACAATTGGTTAGCCACTTGGGTTTTTTTTCCCTGCCTTGTAGTTTTTCTGAGCAAATACACAGAACCACCCTGATGGCATTATCTTTTAATCTCTAGATTTTGCTATTGTTTGGTTGTTCAAGGTGTACAAGGACTGATACTTTAATTATCTTTTTTTAATACAGGTATCCACTGCATTCAACTTGAATATATCTTCTAGGGAGAGAATTTCCAAGGTCTCTGAAAGTCAGGCAATGATATTTATGACTATAAATATGGGCCTCAATATTTCTGTTTAGATATTCAAAGTTTAAGGATTGTGTCTATAGAGTAGAAGATGGCTCAGATCCTTAGCACCATGTACTGAGCCAAACTTTTTAGAGTTTTACAATTAATAAGTGCTTGAACTCCCAAGTTCAGACGTGAACTGAACATGGAATTTTATTCGAAGAAACAAAAATGAAACAAAATTTAATCCATTTTAGCAGCAACTGCTAGGTGTTCCTATATGGTGTTTAACACTTATACCACCTTTTTGTGTTTTCTAGGAAAAGCATCCTCACTTCTCCATGTCCAAGTTGTTTCTTCTTTTCTTTTCAGGACTTCATTTGAAGGCGAGGAAAGGAATTGACTGGAAAAGAATTAGTATTCCAGCTAAATGGTCCAAAGAAATTATCAAAGACTAACATGTAAGGTTTTTCCAGTTTTCCCAATAAGTGGGCTGAATTTTTGCTGCATCAGTCTTGGCATACTTAACTTGGAAAGCCCTATGAAATATATAAAACTTAGGAATCTATAGAACACCAAAGAATGCACTTGAAGTGTACACTTGCTGTTGCGCATAGGGACTATCCCCTCAATAGGCCAATGTAGTGACCTGAGCTCATTTAGAAATCTGAATGTCAAACATTTACAGGAGGTGTATATTTTTTTGAGTCAGAGTGCAAGTTGGTTTGATATTTTTCTGTTCTTTACACATTAAGTACGTAAATACATTTACAAAACCACATAACAGTCCTTATTTACATTGTGTATACTAAAATTTAAAAACTGGAATACTACAAAACATTTATTCTTCTGGCTGTTCACTCCATGTAGAGGTTATGCTATAAGGAAAAGCTTTGTTCTGAGTTTAACATGTAAATGGTCAAATTATGCAACTGATTGGAGCAACACTTCATAAATTCTAATGAGGGTAGATGAGACCATGATGATAAATGGAACTAAATGGATGCCATCAACTAGAACAACACTCTGCTTTAAAAAGTATTTGAAAGTGATTGCAGATATACCACTGATTTTCCTACCAGTTTTTGTGACATTGCCACCACAATATGTGTAGCTTTGGTTTTTCATGCTCTCCTCTCCTGTGGCATAACCTCAGTCATGTCTGTGGTTCATACAGAGCACCATACTGGTGTACTAGGCTGCAAGAGAAACTAGCTATTTTAAACATCTTCATTATGTCTACAGTATATTGCAGCCAGTGGTGAGACGGCATACACAGGGAAAGACAGACTCCATCTGCATGAGAGACTCCCACAAGCCTTACTACTTTTTTTTTTTTTTTTTTTTTTTTTTTTGGAACAGATCACCCTTACAAGATTTTCAGGCACAGCAATGAGTTTGTTAGTTATATGTCTTACATCACTAAGTGCATTTTTTCTCTGATACTCTCCCTGTTGCCAGAACTTGATTTGTTTAACAAAGCTGAGAGGAAATAACAGTTGAGTTATTTGAAAATAAGGTGCTGCTCGCACACTGAGAAGAATGTTAAAAGGATAAGTGAATCTGGTGTCAGTGGCAGTCTGTGCACTAGCTACACATGAAGAGAAGCAGTGAGTCCTGCTCACAAAAGGTGATGTCTAGACACAAGGAAGAATACCGTCCCAATGCAAAAGCCACTGTCAACTGCACAGCTACATGCCCATAGGAAACGTAGGAGGCCAAGACACATGAAATGTTAACACTTGGTATCTTCACCTACTGCATTTAGAATTATCTTCTTTTAACTTGTTGATTAAAACCAGCTCAAATGTAGCTCAGTAAAAACTGAGGAGAACTTTGTAAAATCAAGAATATGCATTTTCTAGACTCATAGGAGACCATAGTAACACTTGGTCTTACTTTTCCTTTCAGGACCAGCCTCGTATGACTTACAAAGAAGCACCCCAATCATTCACAGATCCATAAATCCCCCAGAAAAACATTAACAAAATGTCACTATAGGATCTTCCACAGTCTATGCCAAGCAATTTACGTTGTTGGCTTGAGAGTTAAAAAGGAAAATGCCAGATAGCATCTGCTACCTTCATATCTGTACAAGAAAGATATCACAAGTGCGCTGCAGAGAGCTTTCAACATGATCAGGAAATGGAAAAATACACTGTTGATCTTATCTTTATTGTTTGCTTGGATATATTTTGATATGGAATTTTCAAGTGTGTTCCTTTTTAATGAAAATAAATATGTATTTTTTCCCATTTTTATAGACAGCAAGGATGTGAGACATACCATCAGCTGTCCAAGAGGCAGGATTTCAAGAATCCACACAGATAAAAGAGAAGCAACAACAAGCTACACGTTAGAGAGCAGTGAATTCCAGCTGGAAGTGCTACTCCAAGGAATCACTCATTTCTCAACCTTAGGAGCAGTTCAGAGAGCCACTTCATTTGTAAGGCTGTGGCAGTGGCTGGGATTCCTAGATAAAAGCAAAACCTGCCGTGGTCAGGGTAGGGTGGGGTGGGATGGGAGGAAGGGGGTGGAATCCAGTTTGCAAAACCAGCTTCTTGGGATTAGCACTGTTATTCTTACAGAAAGGGAAGTTTACCCTCCAGCTCTATATGGCATGAAAATGGTGCCACTTAAAGACCAAGAGGCCCTATGAGATGCTATGAGCAAAGTCACCTGTCAGTGCCATGGTTACCTGTATTTCTAAAAAATTAGATTCCATTATGTATTTCACAAAGCTTTTCTCTGTACAAAAATTCATGTGAGCATTAAAGGGAAAAAAATCCTGCAGGATGCTTTAATGCTGCTATCAACTGTATTCATTGTAACACAGATTTTCGGTCAAAAATCTAGATGTGCTTGTGAGACACAGACTACCATCCTAGAACAAAGCACGTAACTAGATCCACACAGCCATGACCACAAAAATAACCTGCTGAGAAGGAGAAAGCCAGCCACAGGAATGCTGCTTTATCTTAAAAAAATCTTGATGCTTGCAAGGAAACATGAAGTCGCAGCAACACCATATTTTTCATGAGTCTCAGATCAATATAAAACTATATGTCTTGTGTGCTGAAACAGCTACGTTATGTGGTAGGTATCGTTCATATTTTCAATATGGTGCATTTTAGTTGAATTAGAAATATTTGGATGGAATGCCCACGTAATCATGATGGACTCTGATGTTTTGTTGATGCGTGGCAAGTCTTTACTGTCAGCAGCCAGACAGAAGAAACACAGAAAACAGAGGTAATAATTCAGTCTTAAAAACGAAAGGACGTTATGAAATCTTACTCGTATTACACTGTGTTATACCTTAAGCAATTTCTTGTTGTGTCTGTAACATTTAAACTTTTATTAGCCTCTCTGGGTGGGAAAGTGGCTGAGGATTTGAACCACAGAGGAGAAAAGGATGTGCTTAGCATTGCTTTACCCCTTCTGTTTGTTTTGTTTTTTTTAATAAGAGGACAAGATCTTCAATAATAATCACCCTAAAGAAATTTGCATTTGATTATATTTAATGCACATGTATTTATCTCTCACTGACACAAAAATGGTAATTTGAAAACAAACCTGACTAACATATCACAGACAGGCAACATATATATTTACAGGAGAATAGGTACTCTGCATGTTAAGATTGTCTCTGGAAGAACCACACAGCAATACACAACATCAAAGATAAATTAAAAGCCTGTGAAGCTACCAGCCAATGTTTTATGGAACAAAAAGGCCCATCATGTTTTGTAACATAGTCACTAGAAAATGTATCACATTTCATTTAAAACTGAAACACTTTGCTAATTTAAAAGAAAAATTTAACTACCTTTTTCTTCCCAGTGAGCATACTTTAATTAATTTTTCCATTTTACTGCTTAAAAACACTTAAAAGAAGACAAGCTCTAAATCCAGTCCTCTGAATTATTTTAAAAAGGACTCCATTTGGGTTTAATAGGAAAATATTATGCACTACATAATACAAAGACAGTGGCAGCAGCTGTGGGTTCCCTATCACAGGTTTGCAAACACATTTAATCTAATTGATGAGCTTTTGTTTAAACAAGCATTGATATGCATTCTGTGATGCATATGGGTTGCAAAGATTCACAGCAACATACAGCCCAAGTGATCTGTCTGTGATGCTGGAACAACTTTTATATGACTGAGAATGTGAAATATCTTTATTAATACTATTTTAATACAGGAAGCCCTAGATAATTATATAGCTGGATTCATTCTGGTTCCCACTGAAATCTACAATGCAATTCACACTGGTTTTAATGGGACGATCAGGGCCGCTGTGGTTAAACATTTGTCCTCTGTGCTTCGGAACGTATCATTTAAAAAAATTAATTTGAAAGCTGCCATTACTGCAAGCAACTTGTACAAGCTTATACACTTAGGCACATATAACCTTGATTATAGGTTTCACATTGTCACCTGAGGTAATACCATGTTTTGCAAACATAACTGCACGTTCCGTGTGATTTTCCTTTGTTGCAAACATCTTTCTTGCATGTTGCTCAGAACTGAGAAAAAAACCCTAACACCTTTGCTTTATTTTTATTTAAAAAATCAGTTTTCTCAAATATACAGCCAGAAAACACTTGGTTTGATTTCATTTGGCCAAATACAAATCTATTTTTTCCAGAGTGCAATGACATGTGATTTTATATCAAGTTGCCATCAGAGAAAGTCTACATCTAGTCTGTACCACTGATATTCAGGGTAATTTTATTGAATTAGCAGTAGGAATACAGCTTCAGAAATATAGACATAAGACGATTGTTTCTTCTCTTTCTTTAAGTATCATTTGAAGAGGTTTGGAACCTCAATGTACGTCAATAATTTTAATTGACAGACTGCCTTTTTGTCAATATCTGGCCAATGCAAAGTTTTAGTCCAAATATAAATAAAAGTCCACTTGGAACTTACTGTGACTATATTTTAGCAAATTCTGCATTTCTTTGGAATACAGAAAAGCAATGCTTCTTTCTCTCAAATTATGGAAAAAGATTTTAAAAAACCAAATAAGCAAACAAACAAACAAACAAACCCCGAAACAAAATAAGCACCAAAACAGTAAGATTTAATGCATGTTATCATTCAGTAAAATTGCAGAAAATGTCTAGGTGAGAGGGAAGGAATACGGTCTCCGGCTTATTACAGTGCCTTGCTCTCTATGAAAATGCTGGCTAAATGCTTAATTACAGGGAAAACTGAATGTTGGGTGAAACAGTGTAATGGTAGTTTTCATTCCCACAGGGTCCTCAATCCATGAAAAGAAGATCCATTGTAAAACTTCAATCATTGAGGAGGACATAAGGCATAGTTAAAACAGGAATCTTCCCCACAGAGAACTTGGACTTCCAACAGAAGTATACCATCTACAATTATTCTAATTGGAGAACTTTATTTGGTTTGGTTGTTGGGTTTTTTTCCTAAAATCCTTTGTGGTTAATTGTAAATTCATCAGGAAGTTCCTTCCAAAATCTCCTTACAGCTCTACTTCCAGTTCTGTCTGCAATCCCCTCACAAAGCAGTAATTTTTGTCATAGTTTGTGCCACCTCTACAGATCAATTCAGCATCTCCCTTTCTCCAAAGGCAGAAGTTGCTGTGAGCTCCCTGCACTGCAGTGCAATGCAGCCCAAGAACCAGCAGTACCAATTGTGTTTGTCTGAGTAGGTTTCCCTTGTGTTGTACTAACCTCTGCAATCTGCCCCCCACCCCCCTCCACCAGAGATACACTCATCAGCCTCCTAACCCTTTACGGGAAGGAGAGCAGGGTACTATCAATCACGGAGGAGCCTCTGGATGATCTCAGCAACTTTCGATGAGGCGATCTCCCTCCTCCCCGCCTATCTATATATGCTGCTTTCTCATCTCTTCCTTCTCTCTTCGGCCCCCCCTTTCTGTACAGATGTGCTGGGGCCGCCCCAGCCAGCATGAGTCAGCTCCCACCCTCACCCCCCACTTGCACTGTGCCCACAGTGCTTTGCAGGATTAGGCTCCCAAGACTCATCAGTGTCCTCCATGCTCAATTACCCCGTGTCACCCAGCCCTCAGGTCCCTGGGGTGTCCTGCCTCCACTCAGGACTGCCAGACCAGCTCCTCTGTCTCTTTGCATCCTTCAGGCTCTTCTGCCCTGCAATCCTCTTTAAATTAGATGGGGGTCCTCTCAAAAAACCTCACCATCCCATGGCTGTTCCTAACCCTAGGACTTAGACTAGAATTTTCCCCGCTGTGACTTCTCCATGCTCCCCTCCCCATATACTGCCAGAGGCATCCTGGGATCTAAATCCCCAAAGCACCAGGAAAGCAGTAACTTAGTGTGTTTTGGAAAAGTCCTTTCCTGAAGCTGCAAAGAAGGGACCCCCCCCACCACCACCACCCCGTTATGGATCATGAATGCTAAACTATTCTCCCAGCGTAGTCAATGTGAGTTACAACCCTTGAAGGCAACCTACAGTGAGAAAAGCAACATAGTTTTCAAAAACACTTAAATTGTTTATTTTCTTTCTTTCTTCTTCTTTTCTGTTGCAGCGTCTGAAACGCTGCCTGTTCCCTTCTAAACACATCTTAGAAAGTGTCAGTCCCCTAAGGAGCTGGAACCTCGACACCCTTCCTGCATCTTTGATTTTCCTCACCATCCTTACCGCTAGGACGTCTGCAAGCGTGTTTTCTTCAAACCTCTGTAGTCTGCGAACCTCAACACCCCTGGTTTTTGCTCCTCTGGCGTGCAAAAGTTCCGCCAGCCCTAATATGCCCGTCAGCTTCAAAAGCAGAGAGAGGTCAGACGCTCACACCGCCTCGGATCTGTGCAACCTGCGCTCTCCGTGCAGAAGAGCGAGCGAGCGAGGGAGCGAGCGAGCCCTGGATGGAACGGGAGCGAGCAGCAGCCGAGCAAAGACTGTGCCGCCGCTCACCGGCGGGCTGCCAGGGGACCCCGCGCTCCCCGCAGCGCTCGGCCTGCCCCGGAGAGACCTTCCCCCCGCGCTGCCCGCCGAGCAAACACCCCCACGCCCCTAAGTCCCGTGGAAAAGTTGAAGTCCTCCGCCGCCGCGAGCGTGCGAAACCAACCAACCAACCCAAACAAACCAAGCCAAACAAAACAAAAACCAAGAAAAAGCGGGGGAGGGGGGAGGCGGGAAGTTGCCCGGGACCGGACTGCCCGGAGCATCACTTACCGACCGGCGGGGCAGGCGGCGGAGAGCCGCGGCGCGGCCGGGCTGCGGGGCGTTCCCGGCTGCCTGCGCTCCCGCTGCCGCTGCCTCCTGCCGCCTGCCTCCTGCCCGCGGCGTGCGGCTGCGGGGCGGGGAGCGAGGAGCCTCCCGCTCCCGGAGGAGCCGCCGAGCGTGACAGACCAGAGGAGGGGCGGACCGGAGCGGCGGTGTGGGCTTCGCGTTGCGGTGAAGCCTCTGCGGCAGTGCCGGGGCTTTAGAGAGAGGGGGAGCGGGCGGGCGAGGCGCGGAGGCACGGCGCCGGCGGCGGCCGCCACCATCAGTAATTGAAGGCGTGGGAGTGCGGGGAGGGCGATCCCGGCCGCAGGCAGCGGCCGGAGACGGCGGGGGAGAGGCACAGAACCGCCCCCCCGCCCACCGCGGGCAAGGCTGGGAAGCCTCCGCGAAAACAAGCCCCCTCTTCCCCGGTAGAAGGGAAAAAGAAAGAGAGTGACGCCCACGCCCGCACTGTGTTTCAGAAGACAGTGTTTTGTGAGAGGTGGGGGCAGGGGAGAGCGCGTGAGGTGGCTTGTTTCAGAAGGGGTTGCAACAGGCCCTCCGACCCCCCCGAAGACCACCGCATCCTTCCTCCGGTCTGCCCCCCCGGGGCGCCGGCCGCGCGCGCTTCACAGCGGCAGCGCAAAGCCGCCTGCGCTCCGCCCGCGGGGACCGCGAGCGAAGGTCGGGGCGAGAGGAAGTGGTGTGGGAAGTCCCACCAGCGAGATTCACTGTCCCCAGTGGGAGAAATGCCTGACTAGGAAGGCCTAGAACGGATTGCCTCGAGTGGTGGTGGAATCCCCATCACCCGCGGCTCTTAAGAAAACATCAGAAGATCGTGTGTTTAAAGATGATCGATTTGTCTTGGGACAAATGGGTAAACCAGATTAGCTTGTGAAATCTTTTTTTTTCTGTTCTATGAACATTAGAAAGTTATTATGTTTATTGCCATGATCGACAATACTTTTAATGCAGTGACATCAAGGAGTGAATGTAATATCATAACTTTGTTACTGTAGAACAAAGAACATGAAGACAGTTCCTCCTTTATGATTATACACATTTACCTGCAATTGCACTGGCAAAGGGTGTAACATGACAAACACTGTGCTATAGCCAAAGCCAAGACATGAGAGAAAGTGAAGAGAACAGGTAGGACTCCATATTAAAACTGCTTTTAAAAATCAGCAAATATTCCACCGGTTCTACTAACAAACATGGGACTTGGGTTCATCTCTCCAAAACGTGTTAGACCATGAACTATACCTGTAGTAGGAAGGTAGTGTAATGGGCAGATACCACCACTGCCCCCACCTTGTGCTCTGCACATGCCTACTGTGTTGGCTTCTCCAGAGTTGTAATTTCTGATACTCATCTGCCTTTGAGTCTTCCTGTCAATATTTGTGAGCTTATATGCATGTTTTCCTATGCTCTGAAATGCTTTTCTTTTCCTCTGTTGTTGAGCAAAAGACTCAAATAGCAAAGGAAACTGGCTTATTGATGTGCTACCCAGGGGAAAAGCTGAATGAACTATGCATGGAGTGCTGTCAAGTGTGAAACACAAGCAGAGAAACAGAAGAGAAATACCTATTACTTTTCTGTCCCTTCTAGTAATCCTAGCATTAGAAAATTGCACCTGGTGTTAGAAAACAGGACCTCCTTGCTAATAAACTAAACTTGCCGTGTACAATATACAAGAAAAAGAAAGATTCCAAAATTTTCTTATGGCAACAAAAGAAAAAGGCTATTTGTGCTACACAAACAAGAATGATGGTAAAACGTTGTTTTCATCCATTTACTGTTAACTATCTAATAGGAACATTTCTGTATATAAAATGCATCTTAAACCAACCACATTGTATTTTACTGAGATAAATTGATTAGGACATAAGACAGGCTCCTTGTGAGTTCTTGAGAAAACACAGAAACGAACTTTGAAAGAAAAACCACCACCGCATTTAGGGTTTGAATATATAGGACTAAAACGCTAAGAAAAATGAATCAGTGTGATAAAAACACAACAGACAGACTCGAGACTTTTTCTAACCTTACCTTCAGATTCCACAGAGAAAGGGCCACTGCAGCAGCCACCTTCCTCCTCACCTACCACATTAGAGAGAGGGAGGTTCACAGGATAGGTTTCTAGGTATTTCATAGAAAACAAGCAGATAGACTAAAGGATAAACCCCCAAATTTTATCCACAGAAGTAAAAACTGTGCAGTTTCATGGTCAGGTTAAACTGAAGTAACACTGTGCTGCTACTGCAGACAATGGTTCTTCCACTTGACTCTATGCCCTGTTGCTTTCTTAGCATTAGCTTTACCGTTTGTGTGATTTCAGAGTAAAATGGGTTGGTGAGTAGATCTGGCTGCAGAATAAGACTGGAAAACAAAGGAAAATTTGCCAAAGCCTGATGGGTTTTCAGTCAGACCAGCAACTGACTCAGCTGTCTCAGGCTGAGTTAAGCTAATCCCAAAGCTGCAGCACATGTATAGGACCAATTGTGCCAGCTCAGAAAGGTTGTTGTGCTAAAGTGAAGCATCATTTAAGTAAAACTGCATAGTTCTCCTTGCTCTGTTTTCCATCCATGAGGAATATTTGTGTGACAGGAGAGAATTCCTTCCCCCAATTTAATCTTTATATGCATTTAGTTAAGCTCATTACATCTGCTGCTCTGTCAGTTTCCTGTGCAGACTACATGACACATCTGGACCTGTTCATTTACAGCTATCACAGACCCAATAACACAAGGGGTTTTTTGCTACCAAATGATCCTGGGATATGACCACATACACATTGCATTCCTCTACCAACAGGACAAAACCAAAGATGTTTCTAGGTGGATGGAAATCCAACAAATCCTTAAGATCATTACTTTGTAAAGGAACTGAAAAATGCAGACCCTGCAAACCTTCCAAATTATTTGTTCCATACTGGTTTTAAATGTACATGGCAAATAAATGTCTGTGATAAAACACTGTAGGATTGTCTTGTTGTTGTTGTTGTTGTTGTTATTTTGCACCTTAAATGTTTGTCTGTGAAGCACTAGCTTTGTTTCTCCACTATTTACTATTCAGGCTATAAATACAGGAATATGTAGCTATAGAACCATTAATGAAAATAGCAACCAGCAAAGATTTATAGCATTTCCCTTGAAATCAAAGTTAAATGCTTCATAGAACATACTATATGTTTCTTTTTACAAGTACCACCTTTACCACTGATTCAATCCTGCAAATACTTTCCTTGATTGAAATGGGGCAATAGGAAATGAATAGAATGCAGACGTAAAGTGCGCAGAAACATTTAGGGTTAATCCTCAGCAATGGGCCAGGAACCCACAGGGATCCTTGAGCTGCCGTGGTAAACATCCTACTTCAGACACTAAAGCACTTCAGTATTTTATTGTATGCAGTGTATAAACATTTCAGACTACGTCCATGCACAGTGACTGAACAGAACAGGATCCAGTCCTGAAGGAGACATCTGGCCACCTCTTTATTTCAAATAACAGCAGGAAAATGACATTTGAATGTACAGAAGGAGTTAATTATTGTTTCAGGTGACAGAGACAGAAAAAAGATTCTAGAGTTTGTCTAAAAGAAAAAGAAGAATTAAGTTTTCTTCAGTTCTTCTTAAACGTTTTCTTTAGTTATACACAAGATACTTGCCTGAATTTGATGCTAAAGTTTATGTACCATAATGTTTGGCCATACCTAATTGGAACTATTAGACAAATATAAAGAGTACTACAGTGAAAGAGAAAAAACTTTCCTTTTCTGTCAAATGAAAATCACTTTTTGAATCAGCCTATATCGTACTGGGTCATACACATAATATACATCAGACCATGTTTTCCTGTGGCCTCATAAAACAAAACAAAAAACCCCCATGACAGCTAAAGGCTGCCATTGATCAACATATCCTCTACCTCTTCTAAAATTAAAGGTGAAGTATCACTAAATAAATCTTCACGTAATGTAAGCAGGAGCAACATTAAGTGCTGACTAAGTACTCTACCAACAGGAAGACTATTAATACCTGAATCCTTTTGGTCATGATACAGATACAAAACCCCAAATCTCTCTCCTTCTTGACATACCATTTTTTTCTTTTGTCTCACTGCTGTCTAAATTTCAAAATCTGATTGGCAGGAGTGAGTGGCTTCCTGGACAAGAAGGAACATTAAAAGCGTATCTCCTAAATCCTAGTTTGGGGTCTTCTGCTGACCTGCTGCACTGACCTTGAAGAGACCATCTCCTTCAGCCACTGCTTCCTTTCTTGTTCTTTGCTAGTCTTGTTTATTTAAGGTGTTTTATCTTTAGATGTGAGGAATAATACAGTTGCACTGCATGTACAACTGTTCTCATAACTAGTATTGTAATTAATTTGTTAATCATACACCACTGTGTCTAAGTATAATAAAAGACTTAGGCCTTATTTCTGCAAGGACCACTGTGTGATCTTAACTAAGCACTATGTTTGCCTGAACTCCTGGGGAATACACCTTGTATAAAACAGTCCTACTCGGTGCTATAAATCTTTGGTGCATTGAGGCCTAAATTTGTAACAAGGTAAATTCTGTTTTTCTTCATGGCAATGAAAGCTTAACTGAAACAATTTTTTAGGAACTATTTAGAATTTTTTATGTATATGTTAATGTACTTATACTAGTACACTGAACTTGAGATGAGTTATGAATCATATTAAATATGTAACTTGAAATTTGCTTCTCTTTCAAACATCATATTGCTCCTGTGTTTGGTCACTCTTGTTAGAATGGTTCCTGATATTGTCATGTATCATTTGGAGAGGCTTATTCTTTTAGGTTTACGGAGTGCTAGAGCATATATCATACTAGACCACAGTCTGTATTGGTATGTAAAGTCCCCCATACTGGGGACAGCACGCAGACACTGGAAAGAAAAGTTACTGACCAAAGAACTCAGACATGAACTTAACCTAGAGAAAGGTGACTTATTCAAAGCCACGAAAGTGAAAGAGGGCTGCAAGAAATACAAAATATCTCATTATTTTCATTTATTGATTGATAAAATGGCAGATGCATTTAAAAGCTGATAAATACAATTCAATGTGTATTGCAAAAACAACGTATTCTACATGCACAGTGATATAATCCAGAATAGCAAAACCTGCTATAATGTAACTTGCCTTGTTAGTATGTTACATTAACTATCTATCTCATACTGAATATCTTCAGTTTTGTTTCTTAAACATACTTGTGTTCTAAAAACGAACAAACAAATAACTATTTCTATTGTGGCATGACTGACTGGTGCAAGCCAATTTTAAAGCTCTTTCATTTATAAGATGGTATCTAGATTATGCCATGTTTCCTTCTAAACAAAAATTGTAACATGCATTTTCATATTCCTGACAGCCAGCACTGAAGTATCTAGAGGCTGTGCAACGAACCTGTATTGTCATAGCTATGTATTTGCACCTGCATGCTCTGAGATATATGCTCTGGGACTAGATAAATGGCATGGAGATACAATGAAATTATGCCAGGATTACCTTTTAAATTAAGAATATCCTCAAGTACATCTTTCATAATTTAAAATCTGTAAACAAATCCTGTAAATAATCTGATCATTCAGTCATGAATTCACAGTCTTCCTGCAAAAGATCTCAATCATGCATATGATGCTCCAGAGTGCTGAATCTTGCCTATATATATTTAAGGAATAGTGAAAAGCTATGTAAATCACAACTTGACCAAAGCTTCCCTATGGCCTGTATGAGCATCCGAAGAGACTTGCAAGCATTGTTTGTAGTACAAAGCTGGAACATATCACACAGCTGAAATCTGAGTTGATATGCTAGTTTCGCAAAGAAAGTGGAAAAATAACAAGTTTAATGGGCTACATTTGAACAGTGTGATTTATTCATTGTTCCCTTTCTGATTTTTTTCCAAATAAGCATGTGAAACAAGTGTATTTGTCCTCCTGAATTTCTAAGAGAAAACAAATTAATCCTGAGATCAATAGAAATTCCACAGAAGACTTTGGGGCCCTTTTCATTACATATATTGCTCCATTCTTTGAAGGCATATATAATCCAATCAGAGACCAGAATCAAGCCATAAGAAACTCAAATTCTGAAGATAAAACAGTAACAGGAGTTAAGAAGTAGGTCTATACAAAATACACAAAAGTGCAAATGAATGATTCGCTGTGGACTACAATAAAGTATTTTGTAAGAAGTGGAAGAAAATAAATGTCATTAAACACATCAAGTGTGCTTTGCACAGGCATTGCTCATTCTGGATTAAGTTAATGGAAAGAATCTGATTTTCCTGGAATTGTTCTAGGAGCCTTTCCTTAATTTTTTAACATGCTGAGCATAAAGGACTTCAAAACCAGGACCAGCTTCTTTTCTATTATATCTTCTGAGCCTCAAGATTTTGAACCTTTAATAAATCTATACCTAAAAGGCTCTTTGGGGATCGCATTTCTGGAAGTATTTTTGTTTAGGCAGCCTAATAAGTATCAGAAGGCAAATTATTTGATGCTTATTTGGTGCTTCAGGAACTCATCAGTTCCTCTTCCTCTTCCTCTCCTCTCCTCTCCTCTCCTCTCCTCTCCTCTCCTCTCCTCTCCTCTCCTCTCCTCATGCTCTTACCAAACACTAACAGTGCTAAATTGCCAAGAAATAATATATTGGATTGCAGTGATTTTAAATGTCAGAAACTGTATTTAGAAAGAAAGCACAATCTACTTGTTCATAAGCTTAAAAACATTACCACTTAAAATATAAAATGCTCTATAAAACAAAAAAGCAAAACAGTTCATGAAGTTAATGAGTATCACAAGCATGTTGCGATTAGGCTATCTGGCAACCCCATGGACCACATAACTTAATTTGCCATAAAGGCCGAATTCCTTCTTACTATTGCTTTTACCTGGAGTATCTCCATTGACACCAGTGGAACAGCTGACTCACACTGGTGCACAAAAGGACAACTAGGATCAGTGTATCTGCTGTAGTATCTAAATTTGTTGAATTTGCTGCTTTTGTAAAAGGCAATTCAGTTCAAAGGAATAAAACACATGGGCCAAATCTTGCTCTTGTTAGACTACTCATCACCTGGAACTGGAGGCAACTTCTCCAGCATAAATGCAAAGACCTTATGGCTGTTCATATTGAATGGAAGTACTCCACAAACTGTGAGATTTGGTTTAGGATTTCCATCCATAAAAGTAAAGTGAACCCTTGAAACAGGCCTTTAACACTGTGTTGCAACTAACGGTATTTATAGAACTGAATCATTCTTCTTTTCTCAGTAAAACGGGAAGTAAAAACACAGACCTGGAGCAAATGGGTGAAAATCAGTACTAAATTCTGCTGCACGATACAAAATCCCTGCGTTAGAGCTGCTATTTTTTACATTCTTGTACAACACCCAGACAACAATGCTCTAAGGTGACCGGTTTCCACATGCTGTTGGAAAATATGGTAAATAATGTACATGGTAGTGCAATTTATGCATCAATTCCAGCAGTCAAATTAACATTGAATGTTCATGCATATAAGCAAAAGCTGAAATTACACTGAAACTGTAAATAAGGGTTGTCACATCCTATTTTCATTCTTCCTAGTAGGAGATTTCATGCTATCCACCTTGCTTTTTAAGTTACATCCAGTTTGTAAACATCCTAAGTGCAGTCATGAGCCCTGGACACAAATAGTTTACAGCATGCCAGGAGAAGGGCACATCAGTTTGCAGTGAGTTATGAGCAGGCAATGAGTTGTGTAATGGAGAGTAGCCCTTGAGCTGCTTTATACTTAAGGATTGGGAGCCAAGTCTTGATGTCACTTAAACTAGCAGAGATTTTGCATTTTGGCAGGAGTAGAACTGAACTGCAAATCTGCTAAAGAGTATGCGTGGCTGTGTGCAAATAACATGTTCCAAGAGGCTGTCTCATTTCAAATATAATCTTATTAAACATTTCAAAAATAGAGTGAAGTTAGGAGTGCCTTTAGAGTCCATCCATTAAGCTACTTCTGATTCAAAGAATAAGGAGACTTCTAATGGCTTATCTAAAATTCCAGCTGAGTCACCAATGTAAATCCAGAACTTTCAGATACCCTCTGGTATGAGGCAAATGTTGCCACACCTGGAGAATGGGTAAGTCTGAATTCTGACTTTTTTTCCTTCCATTCTAGAATTATCTGAAGCAGCTATATCAAACATCTACACACAAAGAGATACCATTTTGGTGATTTGTAAACATGCACAAACCCACAATTATCATGTAATCTTTGAAAGCCAGGCTTGAAGAACCTTGTTTCTCCCCATGATCAGATATTCACATAATGGGGGGGGTCTAAGTAAATATTCGCATGACTAACAATTCACCAACATGACTAGATAGTTCACACTGGGGTTTCTGAAGAACATTTATTTTTCAGTCTTCCTCACCTAATGATGTCCCGTCATATCTAAATTATAAAACTATGTCCAGTCAAATAATTTGCCAAACAATCTGAAAATGCTCAGTAAGCCTTTTCCGATGTCAGATAATTAGCTTTATCATAATGTTCACAATAAAGGTATTAAGATTATTCTATGACTGGGCAATATCATTTATTTAATGTTTGCCTTGAATAATTTTTCCAATTGTCCTTTACAGGTCTTCAATCAGTTTTCTTTCTCTGATATTATTTTTAATATGAAGAATGCTTAGTTCCCAGAATGAGAAAACTTGTATAAAAAACCCACCTGAAGTCAAATTTAATTTACCTTTAGGGTCACATTGCTTTTATAACCAAAACTGATAACGTTGTAATGGAGCATTAGAATTTTACATAGGTCTCTACTTTTAAAAAGAACATCAAAATTCTAATGCAGAATAATAAAAATTTGGACAAAAAGCACCATATAGGAAATATTCTCCTGAAAGATTTCTGACTTGTGCTGTTTCATAAACAAATCAAGGATTTGATTTAAATTAATCACTGTTTTTACAGAGTTATGCAGCTGCAGTTGATCTTATCTCCTACTTATCAACTTCTAAATTATTGAGCTAATTTCATTTTTGCCTTAGAACACATACATAAAATACAGTAGTACATAAGGAAGGAGATGACAATAAGAGAGGATTCAGTTTTCTTCATCTAATGATATTTTTCTGAATACACATAATGACCACAATGTCCAAATTGAGAATTTTGTTGCTAGGAGCAACACCATAAAAAGTATTCTCCCAGCTGCCTCAGTTATTACAGTTGCATCTACTTATCATCACATGTATTCTCTACATGTAATGTGCTCACTACTAATTTCATTCTCATAACCTACCAAGTCAACCATTTCTTCCAGAATGCCCACAGATACAATCATCCAAATGGTTGGTTTGTTCCAGTAACATATCTGGAAATGGGATGATGTCAGAGAAGAGAGAGGTAGAAAATACCAGAGTTTAGTTAATGCCAAATGCTGTTTCCCAGGACACTAAAAATAGCACCTTTATGCTTCTGTTTGAAATTCTCTGACTCTAAGATGGAGGAGCTTTTGACCAACATGAAGTATGTTGGCAGTCATGTGATGAATGAGTACACATTCAAGAGACTGTTGCCTTAGTACATGGAGACAACCAATGTAAGAAAATGGGGATTGCTGAACCTTCTGGGGATGAAGTCACTAACAGGTAAAATGATGTTCACCTACATCTTTTGTACTTGCAGAATGGGTGTAAATCTGGTAACTTCTGCCTCTAGCTACCTGATTTATTCCCTACAATGAATTTTTTAGAAAAGTTTAGGTACCTAAGGAGCTTCAGATATGTTAAGGGCTAGAACTTGGTCTAAACATGATTTCCCATGTTTGGATGCTCAACTTGAAATGCTTCTAGGAATCTGATCACAAAGTTGAGCACACACAAATCCAAATGAAGGTAATTTATGTTTGTGATTAGGTCTGGATTTAAAAAAAAAAATTTCTATATGCCTAATGTCAGGGAGTAGCAGAAGCAGGCTGCTCAGCAAGGGAAACTGGGAGCTAAACATGACAGTAAGGCAGGCAGGGTCAGTGACAAGGAGCACAGGCTCACAGCACCCTAACAAGGTGAGCAGGGCAGGTCCAGTGACAGTAACAAGGTTCAGCTAAGAATCCTGACCCTCAGACAAGTCCACCTCCACCAGGAAGGTCCAAGGTCAAGCCAGGAAAATGAGTCAGCAAGTCAGTGACATGACCAGGTCTGGAGACGGTAAACAAGACCAGCTGCAGTCCAGTGACAGCCAGAGAAGTCCACAGAGATAAGGCAGGTCTGGGTTGAAGGCAGGTCAGCAGATCCGGGCTGGAGTCAGGGAGGCACATGGCCAGGCATGGGCAGGGTAGCTACGGTAGAGACAGAGGGCAAGGGCCTGGCCTTAAAAGCAGTTCCCAAGCAAAGGTGGACAGGGTTTCACTTCTCACAGCTTTTTCTCACACAATGGTTTCCCTGGTGCAAGGCTGGGCAGCTGCTCGGCCAAGGCTGGCCCTGAGCCCAAGCAGCCAACTGTCCCAGAAAGGAAGCTGCATTCAGGTCCCTGGCACCTAATTCCCATCCCTACCAGGAAAGTGGGGTTTCTTCTGACCTACTCCACACTATACATACCCTTATCTTCTGCAGTGTAATGCTTACTTATGATCTTCGTTGGTTTTGGATACATGTTTGAGTGAAAAAAGATTTGCACAGTTACAGACACAGAGCATTTGCGAAGAAATTTCCAAAGCCTGTTTCCCTCTAGTAACAGATACTATCAACATATTTGCAGTTTTTGTGTATGTGATTGATGCACATCACCTTTATGTTCATTATATTATGTAGAAATGCATACACATATCTATTTATATATATTTCACATTCTAACATGTACACACACATGTGTCAATACATAACCTGACATATATCCTATTTGTGTTAAGGCTTATTCTCAGTGTTTCAATTTGTTTGTACAACATGAAAGACAACCCTTTGTTATACACAGAATCCAAAGCAGTATATGTAAGGCGGAGAAAAGGTCAAAGCAAGGTTAATTGCATTTCTTGACATTTCACAGAAAATATGAGTTCTTTGCATAGTAAAATTTTAAAGGAGCAGCTGGCAGTACTGGCAGAAAACTACGGAGCTGTGAAGAAACAATCAATATACCAACACAAAAGGGAAAAGCTGTACTTTAAGTGTAATTAGTAAGGCATTGTAAAGTAGTGGGAGTCATATAATTGTAAGTATATTAGCTCAATAATGACGAAAATAACCCAACTGTTTGTTTTGTGAAAGTGATCTTTTTTTTCTAAACATACCCTATTTAGAAACTGGAGAGGAGAAACAAAAAAAGGATCACTGATGGTTTTCAAAATACTATAGAATTCAAAAGCTTAACAGACAGAAATACATGTAATTAAAATGAATAAGCATATTTAAAAGAATCTCTCCTATTGAAAATTTTATTTTGGTTGCACTTTTTCTGTACTTTTTGGAGTAAAGTTGAATTCAAAGAAAAGGAGCCAAAGAGGAAGACTTGGAAACAGCCATGAAATATCTTTTTCACAATAAAAAGCATCAGGTATTTTTCTGGACTGAAAATTTTTTTAAAAGTGTGACTTGGAGAATTTAGAAAAAAAATCACAGCCAACTGGACTTGTGCTTAGAACACTGATTTCTAACACATCCAGTTTCATAGATAGCTGTCAATGATGTCTCATGTCTGTAAACTATATTCATCTCTGATGTTTCTAGATGCCTTTTTATATTGTATTCCCTCAACCTCGGTGGCAGCTGTCTAGCTGCTGCTTATTGCTTGTCAAATGGACAATGGTTATGACAGCCAAGGGAGACTTCTTTCCACTAATTCAGATTTTAGTACTAGCAGCCCTTAAACTGATCATTGCAGGTTAGTGGAAAGGATACACTCAAGCCCCTGTGAATCCCAAACACCAGGAATGGTGTAACATCTCTTTAAGCAGTCTCAAGGAAAAGGAGGAGCTGATGTTACCTGGTCAGGGTAGACTGCAATAGGCTTGATTACAGAACTGAAGTCTGTCATCCAGTTATAGAATCACGTTACAAATTCCCCTACCCATAAATTTCTCTCTGACACCTGACAAGTAAGTCTTCATCTGCTTCATCAACTGCTTTGTATCTCCAAAATGGAGACCAAAGCACTTCCCTACTTGAGCAGGCGTGTAAGGAAGTGTAGATATAGTAGTGACTGAGACATCCAGATACCACAAAGAATGGGCTGTATGAGAGAGAAGATTTGATGCCAAATTCTGATTGTTTTGCACAGCCTTAACAAGCTCTACTAGCCTTGGACTTAACTGCTACATTCCTTTGTCACAGACTGCTAATGATGTAGCACCTTGACAATGTTTGATGGATTATGAAAGGCCACTGTTCTCACTTCAGAACATTTAGAGACATGGTATTATATACATATCCAGAGAAAATTCAGTCTTACCCTTTATAGTATTGGCGGCTTTGGTATTTCTTATTATGTAATTCTGAAGACTGCCTTTCTCATATGCCTTGTATTTTTCAAAAAACAACATCACAAAGAATTTGGGAAAAAATTAAAGCTAAATCTAGATCATAGGTTGTTCTTGCTTTTCCTCTTTTTTTAAGATCATGTACAGTTCAGAGCAGAATAACAAACCCAGCTCCCAATTTACACTTTTGCTGGCATAATGAACAGGTTTTTTTCTAATTCTACTCAGTTTTAATAGTTATAGCATATCATTTACAGGTACTCTTAAAAAAAAATTAATGCCACTGTACAGGGTTAATTGCTGAATTGGATTACAAAGATGTTTACATGATTGTAGAAAAAATCCATTGCAATAAAAGCAATTTAGTAAAATCCTTAAAGCAAAGCTGCCATTTGTGGATATGGTATAAGTGGTCTAAGGAGGAATGGGCAGACAAATACCTAAACAAATGGTAAATACTGTAAGTCAACTATATGTAAGTCCGGATAAGACAGTATTTGTGATTCTACTAAAGAACCAGGGTAGAAAGTGAATTTAATTCTACCATAAACCAGCACAAGCTATATTAAAATATCTGTTGTGAGATTACCCACAGAGGATTACCCACACAGCCTAAGCATCATTGGATCTTCAAGGTGCATGGTGTCTAACTGTAGTTAAAATGTTGTTGTGTCACCAGGTAATTAGGTCAAAACAGCTATGTTCATTAGGTACCAGTCAGAGCTTGGGTAACATGACTCTAATTCCAAGTGTAATAGCTGTTCATAACACATTGAACTCATCCTGAAAGTTTTTTTTTCCTAAAGACATGAACAACTTATAAGGCAGGTCAGTCTAAGAAACTGACAGATATCTGAGATGACACTGAAAATAAATTAATATATAATAATATACTCCTCTTTAATATTATGGTATTCTTTCCATGACCAATACCTATCTTTTGCACAGTATTATTCATATCAAGACACTTCCACACTTCATTAACTTTTAAAATGCCCTATAGAAACTCAGCTAGTCTAACGTGTCATGTTGAGGTGAAGAATTTGGGTCCCAAAATAGTAGAAACATTCACACTCTTGGAAAAAAAAGAGTGCGCTAAGATGTAGCACTGTGGTTTGCAAGACACCATCCAAAGGATGGCTGTAGAGAAAGCAGTGAGACTTTATATTCTTGAAAATCAGAAATTACTTAACTAATCTCACCCAACTTGAGCTTCGTCTAAAGAGTTTTGAATAGCATAAATTTATAAACAGCATAATAAAGTTAAAAATAATGTTATACATTTTAAATGTCAATATATAATTTGCAGACTATCTGGATAATAATAATGCTATGAAAATTAAAAGTACAGAACATATTTTTAAATTGGCTTAGCAGCAAACCAGCATATTTCTGTCTCAACTTTCCCAACTCATCAATATAGTCCTTCTCAGCTTAGAAAAATTAGCCTTTGGAGGCACTAAGGACACATGTAACAGGTGTATGTTTCCTCAGTCCTCACTAAATGTAGTCTGCTTATGTTTACATGATTATATATAACCACAGACTTTCTGTCTGGTCATAAAACGTCTTCATTAATCGTAATGACATTCAAAAAAGAATCACCATGTATTGAATATAAATATTGGTGTATTGAAATACCAGAAAGAAGGCCAGTGTTCAGAAAATGCTGATGCTAAAATATCGACAGCACAAAATCATTGAACTTTTCAAAGACCTTGACCTACATGCTTAGAAACAGAAGTAGTTTTAGTAGCAACTTTGGTAAGTATACTCATTTCAAGGCAAGCACTGAACTGCGGAAAAACACCAACATAATATCATTACTTAATATGAATCTAAAAATAAATAATGAACTTTTTTTCATTTCACAATGGGCAGAGTCATGGGAAGTATTTTGAGATCTTCAATACAGATACAAGCAAGGTCACACTCTTTTCATTTTGTTAACAGATAGAATTGCTAGAGCAGACTGAGAATGAAGTAAACATGACTTTCTGCCACATCCCAAATTCACTGGTACTTTCTTTGATACAGTTACTGTACACTGAGGAACAGTACAAGGATAAATTTTCATCACACTCCATTTTGTTCTCAATAAAAGTTGTATGAATTGGATACTGTTTCTCAGAAGACAGCAGTCAAGGTTGCTCATGATGAACTAATTATAAAACTTTTCTTTTTTCTGCAATAAAGCAGATTTCTGAATCGAAAAGTTCCAATTTTTGCAATTTATTAATGCTATTTATTTATTGAGTGACCCAAAGTTACTACATGCAAATAAAGATCTTCCTCAGAGATAACACTGCTGAGCTGCTTACTGGAGAAGGAGTTTGGAATCCTAGAAAAACAGATCTGGAATCAGCCTCAGGAGGACATCTGATCTTGCCTACCACAAAGAAGGATCAGTTATATCTATCTCATTAGTGAAATATGCATACGAATCTAACACCAACAGTGGCTGAGACTCATGCTCTCCATACAAGATACTGGAGGGCTTCACTATCCTACCATTAAACCATAAATCATGCCACAAGGAAGAAAAAGAAGATAAGGCAAATATAATTTAAAGGAAGACCGAGAGCAAAAGATGTGATGGGTACAGAATTACATATTTTGATGTAACTAGAACTATGTCAGGTTTAATTATATATAATTTGTTGATGTTGTATGTGTCTTGTATAGCCTGTGGTTTTTCACAAGTATTTTTCCATTGCTGATATTTAAAATGTAAGTCAATATGCATGGAGGAAGCATCACAACCATTTTCTGTACTCATTGGAGGTACTCAGGGTCATGTTTCTGTGAAGGTTATTTAAGTTTATACAATCAGAATTAACTTTTTGCCAGTAGTCTGTAATATTTACTTAATATTTGCTGCTTTCATGAACATTTCAGCCAGCAAACTTACTTGCTCTAACACTTGCAGAAGCAAATAGAAAAAGAGTTTAAACTTAGTAGCACTTAATTCAGCTTTAAAAATATTTGATGAAATCATGAAAATTTACTCACCTTTAACACCATACCAAACTACAAATACTGGAAGAACAACTAATCCTAAAGTAAAATAAAAATAATGTATTGTAACATGTAAGCAGCTGCATGATAATTATGTCAATGAGAGAGAATTTAGAAAAGAATTTTAGCCTGATCTTTTTAAACTTCCATATAATAAAGTCTGATGTACTGTGAAACAATCCAGGGAAATTGCTAGATGTCACTGACATTGGGCTTTTAAAATTAGAGTATAAACAGCATTGCTGGGACCTGTGTTTAAACTGCAATAATATCCCAGTGTACCTGAAATCTGCCAGCCCTTCAAAACCAGTGCAAAATTCAAGAATCAAATGGGTCATAATTGTGCCCCTCTAATAACCCTTAAGAAAGAGTCTTTGAATCAAACAAGATCTATGATAATACATAAGCAAAGTCAGCTATAGAAAAATTGAAAATCTGAAGGAGTTTGTAGTCTTCCCACCAGCACTATCAGCAGCAGAAATATTCAAGGCCACATAATACAGTTGTTCTCCTTTCACCCTTCTTTCACACTCTGAATAGACCTAAGCCCATGCATAACACAACAACGCTATTTATATTCTTTTCAATGGGTTAAAATAAAAGAAAGAAAACACACCCTAGTATACAAAGCCAGAAGTTGTAACCCAGAATATACAGAAGAGGCAGATTAAATGAGCTAAGAAGCTGCCAACTCTATATAGTCACTCTTCAATTGGATTTCATGCTTTAAAGTGTTAGGCAACAGCAGTACAGTCACAATGCATTAACCCAAAGTATTACAAGAGCACTGATTAAATGGTGCTGCTATCCATCACGAGTGCTGCATCTGGTTACTATTAAACCTTAAGCAGTGATTAGGGTAATGAAAAACAGAATTTTGATGGGTTTCAACAAAGACAAAAGCTGAAAAGTTGTTTGCTAATGATCTTTTATTGTCAAACGCGGGAGGGTTGGTGCCGAACATGAGGAGGAAAAGTTCATTTCTCAACTCTAAAGTGTAGGTCACTTAAGACATCTGCCAAACTTGCTACATGCTTACAGTAAAACAATCATTTGTGTCACTGGAAGACTATTAGAACTGTAATTTACTGAAGTATTATAGTGAAGTTATATTAATGCTTTTGAGGGGTTTGTTTGCAGTGATGATAACTGATGAAAAAAAAATTCTAGGACGCTAAAGGAAATTTTAGTATCTTATCAGTTTTAACTGGTGAAATTGTATTACATAGTTATCAAAGATACAGTAACTCAATATTTCATATATTTATAACTGTATGTAAAATTTATGCATGGAAGTTTCAGCTTATTAGTCTAGACCATTTTTTCCTCAGTACCTGATTATTGCAGTATTAAACACAGTTTGGTATTGTTCCAGAAAGCTGTTCTAAACTGTGATTCCTGATAAGATAATAGTGAGCTTGAAAAAAACAAAAGCTAAACAGCTCTGTATTTGATCTGCAAATCAGATGCAAGAGAGAAAAGGCTGATGTAAATCAGAGAGACTTTCAAGGTTAGGAGGAAGCTTGATGGATGAGAAATAGAGGATGAATTCTAGAGTTCTGGAGTGCTTCGATTGGAAGACTCTGTAGAGGAGATCTCTTGTGTGGGTGAACAACTTGCCTTTTCTTTACACTGCAAAGAAAACCTCTGCAACAAAACATAAGAAAGCATATTACATAGCTGTCAGACCAAAGGTCCACCTAGCCTACTAATTTAGGCAGTGCTCAGAAGTGGATGCTTTGGATGCTTAGGAACTTTGAAAAATTTTTTGAAATTTAAGTTTTTTTAAGTAAAAATGGTGAGCGTAACTGAGTACTGGCACAGGTTGCCCAGAGAGGTTGTGGAGTCTTCATCCTGAGAGATATTCAAAAGCTGTCCAGACATGGTCCTGGGCTCTATGTTTCATTAGCAGTAACTGATATGGCAGACAGGTGGACACCTTTGCTATCATCATTGTTATTAGAGAATACATTTATAACTATAACTAAAAATCAACATTTTGCATTCTAGTCACTTTCTGAAATTAGCAGAACCTGTTATATAAACATTAATCCTTTCACAACCCTCTCTCAAACACATTCAGAAAGCTTAGATTTTTGCATGGATTTGGTTTAATCTTCATACACATATATGTGATAAATAGGCTAATCTGACAAAAAAAAAATCCATATTCTGTCTATATACTGGAGA
Source organism: Buteo buteo (assembly GCF_964188355.1). Lineage (NCBI taxonomy): Eukaryota > Metazoa > Chordata > Aves > Accipitriformes > Accipitridae > Buteo > Buteo buteo. Next base: position 27,336,477 of record NC_134204.1, read on the forward strand.
CTAGAATAAATGTAACAACTTTAGAAATCTTCCTGTTTATCACTATTTTGCTAAAGGCTTATTTTGGCTTTACTGTGGCATATCCCTGTGGAAACAGAGTTCATAAGTCATCCAATACCAAAAGTCCTCTCCTAATTAGAGGACTGTAATCAGCAACATGTTGAGAAATAAGTGACTGCAGCAACTCTTAAGTGAAATCTGAAGTGTACCACTTCAGAAACTTAATTTTTCCCTATTGTGATTATAAAAGTCTGACATTAGATCTGCTAAAACTCTCTGAAATCTTAAGAAGTTAGCACAATGAAACATGAGGAGATGGCCTATGCCTGTGTTACCTCCTGTTCCCAGTGGACTAACTTAAATTTCATGGAACTCATATATACAGACACATATATGTATTTAACAAAATCAACAGTCAAGGGAAGAAACAATTTACGGGGACTTTTTTCTTTTTCTTTTCCATTGTTAGGTTCTTTTTATGCTTTTTTATGCTTGTTTATGAAAATCAATTGCCTGACAATTGATTATAATTAGTAAGTGCCTGACAATCTGAAAATATAACATGGAAGCATAAATTATTGACTTAGTTTCATATACGTTATGCAAAACACAGCAGACAGGGACTATAATTGCTAGATTTATCACTGAACTGCTATTGTCACTCAGAGATCTGTACCTTGCTTTCAATCTTCCTACAGCACATTCTGCCATTATCCTGCAATTGTCTCAAATAATATACATTAAGATTGTTGCATACACTAGTACAAGTTCAACTAGCCATGGACACAGCAGAAATCAGGCCCCTCAGAATTACACAAGGAATGGAGCACCAATAATCTCAATGTAAACTGGATTCAGTTTTTTAAAGGCTCTAGGTCTTTTGAAGAGGTGGTTTCCTGCACTTCACCTATGTATGCCCCAATAATCAAATAATATCTCACTGGTATATCTTTAGGGTGCAAAGACCACTACATTATTTATATTCTGTTTCAGTATTATCTGCATGTGGAGCAGGTATCTGGAAGATTTTCAGATTACTACTAGCTGACAAACCCTAGAGTAATAGCTACTCCATGGGACAGAGAAGACTTCTTCCTGTTGTTACAATGCATCTGAGCAAGAGAAAGCAAAACTTTGTGGTCATTCCTACACTCACACTGAGGAAATTCCAATTTCTGCATGCAGGGACATTATCTCTGCAGATGCCTATCCTGTTATTTCTAAGGAAAACAATTTCTGTTACTTCACATCCCTAGTAATCTGGGTATCACAAAAGGATAGATACAAGAGTGTTTTAAGGATAAGGTTTTACTTAACATTCAAGTCATTTCTCAATGTGCTGTGGAGAACCAGCATGGAGAACACAGGTTGGGTATGACATGCTACAGCTGTTAAAATGAAATGTTGTCCTATGTGTCTTGTGCTTTGACAGCTTCATATTATATTGCTAAAATTTAGCTGGGAAATGGCAACATTAGATGTACCATTGAACTAGCCTTTTTTTTTCAAGAAAGTCACCATTGACAGGTCATGCTACACTAAGGTCAGCAGAAGAATGTCTACCAGTAAGCAAGAAACCAAGGAGTTAATTATGTCTCTTCCTTCAGAAGGGAGAATCCTGTGGCCAAAATAAAATCTGAGGCCTTTCTTCTGACAGTCAGCATAGTATGTCTTTTGTGGCTTCTGTTTTAGCCAATCGATCTAGATTTCTTGGCAAAGTACTAGGCTATATTGGTGGTGTGGTATTCTGTGTTATACAAGGTAGAAAGAGGCATGCAACTTCACACTCAATATATAGTGCTGAATCAGCAATTTCTGTGTTTATGAATGTTTAATAGGGCCAGACAGCAAACTAATATTTATGGGGCTCCAGAGGTAAGGGAGATACAGTTTCTCAGCAGGACTAAGAACATTAGGCAGTCTGTTTCCCTGGAATTCCTCCATCTCCCTCAGACCTATTATTAATAGCTCAGGAATGACTGACTGATTCAGAAAGGCTTGTGTACTCTTTACCAAGAGAGACACCATCCAACAGTAAGAGAATGCTGTTCCTGTCCTTTGTTTTGGGCCAAATCCAGACTGTGCCAGATCAAGGTTATTTTCTGTAATTAGAAGTGTTTGGAAAAAACTTTAGAACCCTTTCCGTAAGCTTGCTTGGGCAAAGGAGGATTTGACAATGCGCAGTAATTAACCAAGTCAGGTTTCTTCTGGATTGATCACTGTTGTTTGCCTGAATTATATACAGTTAGCTATTTTGTTGGGAAGAAGCGTCACCTGTTTTACTCTCACTAGTAAGGAAAGAGAGAGAGCATCTTCCTCAAAGGTTACCTGTAGAAGCTCACTGACTTAGGAAATTTGGCTCCTTATGCTCCAAGCATCTTCCTGAATGTGGATGATCTCTTCAGCAGATGGGCTTAAGTAATTTCTATATTGCATTGTCTTCTTTTTCTTTATTTTTACACTTGCATCCTTCTGCCTACCTCTGGCACAGTACCTCAGAGAAATCCATACAGGAACACTCCACATCTTCAAAACTTTGATTTATAGTTTGTGTCTATCTACACTGCAGTGCATTTTTTGAATCTGATGTAATCCTTAGCCCAAGTTCAGGTACTTGTTAAGTCTTTTTTAGCTGGAGAAGCCCTACTATCTTAATGCGACTCTTCAAGAAAAAGGCTGTGTAGAGATAATGGTTCTTATATGTAGAGATTTAATACAAAGGCATGTTACAATGGGCAGAACACACAGACATGGATGACAGGAAATATATAAGAAGAAGTGAGGAAAAGAACATTTAGACATTTTCTTTGAGATGTTATGATAAAGATGGTGAAGGCTCTTAAGATGACGAATGTCATCATTATGACTAAACAGCTTAGCGATGCTGTGAATCCTTGGCATTATATGAATTAACATATTTCAGTTGTAAAGCCTCTGATTTCTGGATGTTTTTGATTTGAACTTACAGAACTTCTATCTGCCTTTTTTTTTTTTTTTTAAGATTCTTAATGAACTGAATAACCTACAAAAACACAAGCTAAAATCATAGTTGGCAAGTTTCCTCTCTGATTTTGAAGGTTTCTTTCACTGTTGAATGTCTTCATCAATGACGTAGTGGGATTGAGTGCACCCTCAGAAAATTTGCAGATGACACCAAGCTGAGTGGTGCGGTTGACATGCCTGAGGGACGGGATGCCACTGAGAGGGATCTTGACAAGCTTGAGAAGTGAGCCCATGTGAATATCATGACGTTTAACAAAGACAAGTGCAAAGTCCTGCACCTGGGTCAGGGCAACCCCCAGTATCAATACAGGCTGGAGGATGAAGGGAATGAGAGCAGCCCTGTGGAGAATGACTTGGGGGTGCCTGTGGATGAAAAGCTGAACATGACCCAGCAATGTGCACTCACAGCCCAGAAAGCTAACCTGATCTTGAGCTGCATCAGAAGTAACATGACTAGTAGGTCGAGGGAGGTGATTCTGCCTCTCTACTCCGCTCTGGTGAGACCTCACCTGGAGTACTGCGTCCAGCTCTGGGGTCCTCAGCACAGGAAAGACATGGACCTGTTGGACCAGGTCCAGAGGAGAGCCCCAAAAGTGATCAGAGGAATGGAACACCTCTCCTGTGAGGACAGGCTGAGACAGTTGGGGTTGTTCACCTTGGCAAAGAGAAGGCTCACGGGGAGACCTTACTGCAGCCTTTCAATACTTAAAGGGGGCTTATAAGAAAGATGGGCACAGACTTTTTAGTAGGGTCTGCAGCAATAGGACAAGGGTAACGGATTTAAACTAAAAGAGGGTAGATTCAGACTAGATGTATGAAAGAAATTTTTTACAATGAGGGTGGTGAAACACTGGAACACTGGAAGCCAGAGAGATGGAAGATGCCCCATTCCTGGAAAAGTTCAATGTCAGGTTGGAGGGGGCTCTGAGCAATGTGATCTAGTTGAACATGTCCCTGCTTATTGCAGTGGGGTTGGACTAGATGACCTTTAAAGGTCCCTTCTAACCCAAACCATTCTGATTCTATAATCTCTTTGTTAATTATTAATTACTCTCTTGGTGTAATCACCTGTACTTGACTGACCAGTTTACTTTCTAGCAAACTGTAGAATTTAAATAGAAGTCAATGAGAAAGCTGGGTGACATTGTTACATATCAGTGGGAGGTATTTTTTCCACAAAATCTGAATTCTGCATTAGGCTGTAAATTAACAAACCCTCTAGTATAAGGACATTAGGAAAATATTATTCACTGGGACCATAGTACAACTGCAGAAGAGGTTTCACAGAAACATTGTGGAATCTCCACCCTTGGAGACATTTCAAAGACCTGAGCAACCTGATCTAACTTTGAAGTTAGCTCTGCTTTGAGCAAGACATTAGAATCCAGAGGTCCCTCCCAACCCAGATTTCTCTCCATCGTTTATTTAAATGAGACACACATAAGTATCTGATTATTAGTACTTGACTGAGATCAGATGTTATTGTAAATAAACATTTGGGGGTGGATTTGGGATAAACTCAGAACACAGAAGGCCTACAGGAGTTATGTATTTGTTTCATTTCTGTTGTTTCAGTTGTTGCTGGTAAAATTCCCAGTGAAAAAATGTCCAGGTCTTGTTTTGTTCTGCGGGAATACACCTCTAGTTGATCAAATAACCTGACACTTATGTAGTGCTTGCTCACAGCAAATTTAAAGTACAAAACAGCTGTCACTTGGGCAAGTCTTTGGCTGTTAGGGAAGGCTTATATAGAAGAGCCTTGGAATCTAGTGGAAACGAATGTTTTAGAAACAAACTGTTTCACAGTAATTGCTATCTGACAAAATTGTTTTGCAGATCCATGAAACAGTTTCCATTCATGTGCTCCTTCTCAACTTCTACTTGTTGCCACATTGCTTTTGACACAACATAGTCAATAAGAAAAGGTGCAGGTAAATGTTGAGGGGTAAAACTTAAGGTGAAAATGTAAAATGTGAAAAGACAAAGCAGTCTAAATGATGAGATATTCTTAAGTTTTTACTGTTTAGCTCATTTGGACAAGACAAACTACTTGAAAGTATCTCCATTTGTAGATTCCACTCTTTTCCCTTCCTTTTTTTTCCAGTCATGCTTTAAGCAAAAATATGTTGCAAATACTTTGTATTAACTTGCCTTTAGCACAAAGCATTTAAGATCACTTTTCAGACAGAGTCATGTACATTGAGAGATAAGCTACCTCCGTTTACTTCAGGGCATGGCTAAGTACAAACACATTTGTCACAGAGCAGCTGACACACTGCAGCATGACTCCCAACTTTAATTTCCAGTAACTTTTCTGCCAATGCTCACTTTCATATTGCCCAAGTGCAGGTCATACTGTATCTGCCTAATGGAGAACAGCATGTACCCACTCAAAGTATGGGCTCACTCAGCTCAAAGGGGTATTGTTATTCATGAATATGTATTCAAGTACTTTTAGAAGTATTTAATCATTTAACTTCAATTAAACACATTTTAGCAACTCCATTTCAAAATACAGTGAATGTGAGAGATACTTGGCTTAAATGTTTATTAAGTAGGGAATAGCATTTCCGAGAATAGTCTAAGTTAAGGTATAGAGACAATTTTACTGATTAAGTGTGTCTTTGTCTATAAATAATATCCTCCTACATCCATGTAGTGGCTATAATGTTAATTCCTGTGCATATTACTGGCCAATATTTCACAAGTACTTGCTGCTATAGGTCAGTGCAAGACTTTATTGCAAGACTAGGTACCTCAAGCAGTATATATACCTCATTTCAATTCCAGTAAGTCTCAGAAAAATTCATAACTGTACTTCATACAGTCAGAAGGTCCCCATGATACAAACTAAATGAGAAACATGATTTGAATGCCTCATCTGCTCTCTCTGAATATTGCACCCCTCTTCCTGAAAGGGAAGGACATGCTCTTGCAGCGGATACTTTTCTCCCCAGTTCTTCAAAGGTTTATAGTTCTTCAGTTCTGGATACAATAGACAACTAAGAAGATGAGCTCCTTTAGATCATTTCACCCAATCTTCATCAGACTACAAGTGTCCCAGATTTCTGCACTTCATCCATTAGAGAACTGGAAATAATGATGCTTCTCGTCTTCCCTGCAGTGGATAGATACCTTAATGATTGTGAGGGGCTCAAATGCTGAAGTGCTGGGAGCCATAAAAAAATTGGTAGCTGGTGGATGACAGTGTGAGTTTATACAGCTCAAGCTGTACCTGCTTCAATCTTTGCATTGTGCAGAGGACTGAATTACTTTGCTGTAGTTGGCTGAAAACTGAGATATGAGGTACATGCTGTGTATAGCAGCTACCATAATTTCAATAGCAACAATAACAGAAGAAAAAAAAAAAAAAAATTAGATCTAAAGCATGCAACCAAGGATCAAAATGTGTCAGAAAGGGCAGCAGTTGTCAGCAAGGAAGTAAAACATAAAAATCTGGCTGGGCAGGACTTTGTGGATGGAAAGAGATTGTGCATGAAAAGCCCTCTAACTATCTTGGTGGCTTGATGCTGAACTCAATCCAGTTCAGTTATGCTGTTCTTTTATGTGGGACTCAAACAGTATGCAGTATTCTAAAGTAGTTTAATGAGTGCTAAGCAGATGGATAATCCCTTGGTCTATGGGATGTGTTCCTGTTAATACAGCCCAGGATAACCTTGATGTTCTTTGCTGCCAGGGAGCACTGCTGGCTCACGTACAGCTTGCTGCCTACCAGGACTTCCAGGGCCTTTTCCACAGAGCTACTCCCAGGCTAGTCAGTCCCCTGCCTGTCTTGGCACTGTAGCAAGGAGTTCCTCCTTCCCAGGCAGAAGAATTTGTATTTGTCCTGGTTGAATTTCATGATATTTCCTGTCAATCCATTCCTCCAACCTGTCTGGGTATATCTAAATGACAGCCCTGCCCTCGAGCATATCAACAGGTCTCCTAGTTTGGTGTCACCTGCAAACTGGACAAGTATGCACTCTCACCTCCTCCAGAACATTGATGAAGATGTTAAACAAGACATGTTCCAGGACAGATCCCTGCAGTACTGTGTTTGTTATCAGTGTTGAGGTAGAGTACAACCCAATACCCACCAGCCTTTGAGCCTGGTCACCCAAAGTGTTCTTAACTCATTGAGTTGCACATCCATACAGGGTGCAACATTCTAACTTCGATGCAAGAATATGGTGGGAGACAGTGTCTAAAACATTGCTAAAGTCGAGGTAAAAGTCATCTACTGCTCTCACCTGTATTTACATCAATAATTTTTTAAAGGTTAAAAACTTCATTTTCCAGGATAGACCTATGAGATGTACCACCAGATAGCAGAAGTCTTTGCCCAACGGGGTGAAGTTCCTTTTTTTAATTTCCCTTGCTTTAGATTTCTAAGTGCTACCTTAAAATTTGATGCAAGCTAGGATGTTGCAAGGCAATATCATAAATGAAAGTATGAAATGGTGACACAGCAGTTCAAGTGGAAAAGCTCTATTCCACTATGGGATTGAATTAGGTCAAAAGTCCTAAACATGATGGACAGACTGTTGAGAATTCTGCACATATTAGCAACAGGAAGTTAGTTCTTAAAATACCATGTACTCCCTCAGTCCATCTCATCATTTACTTTCTAGAAACCAGAAAAGTTTGAAATTAGAGATCTCTGGTAATGTCTGCACTTCTGAGGAAGAGAAAACCTAACATGAAATTCAATTAAGGATAGTGAGCCCAGCAGCTTAAATTCAAAAGAATGCTGAGACATTTACTTCCAAAGTGATGGATGCTACAATGTACATTATTCAATCAAAACTGAATAGAAAGGCAACAAAATTATCCAAAATCTCAAAGCTCTCATACTAACTGCAAATTAGGATTGCCAATGTGATGCTCATTTACAAGAAGGGTTGGAGGGAGTATCCAGGGAACTACAGGCCTGTCAGCCTGACCTCGGTACCGGGGAAGATTATGGAGCAATTCGTCTTGAGTGCACGCACTTGGCATGTGCAGGACAACCGGGGATGAGGCCCAGGCAGGATGGGTCCATGAAAGGCCAGTCCTGCTTGACCAACCTGATCTCCTTCTACGCCCAGGTGACCCGCCTAGCGGATGAGGGGAAGGCTGTGGATGTTGTCTACCTCGACTTCAGCAAGGCCTTTGACACTGTCTCTCATGGCATACTGCTTGAGAGGCTGGCGGCTCATGGCTTAGACAAGTGTACTCTTCACTGGGTGAAAAACTGGCTGGATGGACGAGCCCAGAGGGTTGTGGTGAATGGAGTTAAATCCAGTTGACAGCTGGTCACAAGTGGTGTTCCTCAGGGCTCAGTTTTGGGGCAAGTTCTCTTTAATATCTTTATCAGTGATCTGGACAAGGGGATCGAGTGCACCCTCAGTAAGTTCGCAGACAACACCAAGTTGGGAGGGAGGGTTGATCTGCTTGAGGGCAGAAAGGCTCTACAGAGGGATCTGGACAGGCTGAAGATCGATGGGCCGAGGCCAGTTGTATGAGGTTCAACAAGGCCAAGTGCCAGGTCCTGCACTTGGGTCACAACAACCCCGTGCAGCGCTACAGGCTTGGGGGAGAGTGGCTGGAAAGCTGTCTGGTGGAAAAAGACCTGGGGGTGCTGGTTGACAGCCAGCTGAATATGAGCCAGCAGTGTGCCCAGGTGGCCAAGAAGGCCAACGGCATCCTGGCCTGTATCAGAAATGGTGTGGCCAGCAGGAGCAGGGAGGTGATCGTCCCCCTGTACTGGGCACTGGTGGGGCTGCACCTCGAGTCCTGGGTTCAGTTTTGGGCCCCTCACTACAGCAAAGACATGGAGGTGCTGGAGTGTGTCCAGAGAAGGGCAACAAAGTTGGTGAAGGGCCTGGAGCACAAGTCTTATGAGAAGCAGCTGGGGGAACTGTGGTTGTTTAGCCTGGAGAAAAGGAGGCTGAGGGGACACCTTACCACTCTCTACAACTACCTGAAAGGGGGTTGTAGTGAGGTGGGTGCTGGTCTCTTCTGTCAGGTGGCTGGAGATAGGACGAGAGGAAATGGCCTCAAGTTGTGGTAGGGGAGGTTTAGATTGGATATTAGGAAAAAATTCTTTACTGAAAGGGCTGTCAAGTATTGGAACAGGCTGCCCAGGGAAGTGGTGGAGTCACCAACCCTGGAGGTGTTCAAAAAACCTGTAGACATGACAATTCAGGACATGGTTTAGTGGGCATGGTGGTGTTGTGTTGACGGTTGGACTCGATGACCTTAAAGGTCTTTTACAACCTGAATGATTCTATGATTCTATGAAATATTACAGAAACACCACTTTGAGATACTCCTCAATTATAGAGTTCCATTTTCCACCATCATCTGATTAGATGCCTTTTCTTGATGCAGATCAAAATATCAGCCTAAAGAAAGATTATTGACATCAGCTCAGAAGCATTGGTCAGTTGATGCAGGCAAACCAAATTCTGCAAAATGATGAAGACAAAAGTGAACTTGGTGGTACAGACAATCACTGCAGACTGGTGTAGCTTTAGAGCTCTATGTTACACTAAAACACGCCTTCAGTCACAATAGGACAATTGCTGTTCAAGTTGTATATCATTTTATGTAAGTACAAAGGACAGAATATATTAGAGAACAGACAGGGCAAAAGAATTTATTTCAAAAAACCCAAGATGAATATTGTTCACAAGATCTTTTTTAGAGACATAAATCACTATTCTCTACATTTTATTTCAATAAAAAGTTTTGTAATATGGAAAAAAATTGTAGCACAATCAGCTTTCAATAAGGTGAGATTAAAATGTTTCTGTTTGAAATTCAGTGCTCCCTTTATTAATACACTCTCTGAAATTTAGGTTAGTGGGCGATGGATGTGAAACTTTTCCAAACTTGTTATTGCATGTCCAGAAACATCTAACTACTTAAAGGCTTCAAGACTTACTGAAGAGAGACTTAGATATGGCATACTTTTTTGACTATGCAACCCAAAACTTACAGAAGTTGGGAGTATAATACACCTGGACAACAGTAATAATGTGTGGCAGTAACAGTAAATCTCAAAATTCTCATAAAAATCACTAACAAATAATGTGAGGTTACACTTTGCACAGATGACTTACTGAATTTTATTACCTAATTCTCTCAGAATACAAAAGTACATAAAACTACCTGGAGGCAAACTAAATCTAACCATATTTGAAAGTGCAAACGTCAAGGTTCTCTACTTTCCCAGACAAAATCAAACATTTTGGAATCAAGGATCCAAATAAATTAGAACAGGCCTAATATTCATAGTTATGAAACCTGTCCACCCATTGCTAGCAGTTACCAGCTGTTAAAGAAAGACAGTGGTGGCCGTGCTTTGTTTTGCCTTTGAGTCATTTGTACATGTAATTTGAAGAACTGGAAAAAAATGTACAAGTCATTCTCTGAATTTTCTTTTCCTGAGCAGCCTGAGCATGATAACAATGATACCCTCTAAGCAAGGCCACCTGTTAATGCAAGAGGTTGGACACCATACAAGCTGTCCTTCCAGTCCAGCATTCCTATTACAGAACTGAGCAACTTTTAATGAAAAGGTGTTTTAAAATCCTTTAGGTTTCAGTGGTGATAATATCCCATCCAATGATTTTAGAACACTAGATCTTGCTAATCCCAAACTTTGCTTTGAAATTCTTAAAAATAAGATTAATTTAGCTGGTACGTTGTGTGTGTATCAGTGCATGTGTGCACACAAGAACATATATTTATGGCTCTGATTGTTTCCATATAAACTTATTGAACAGTAAAACTAGGTTTGAGACATCATTTGAATGAATTAGTAGTATTTGTACCACAAAAAATCAACACCCCAAAATAAGAAGTAATTGTTCTGTAAAGAATGAGGAAAATTTAGCAAAACAGATTTTATCTGGTTTTGGAGTAAGGAGTAGAGAAATCTCTCACTTTTCATACATCCCTTAAAGATGGCCTATTCTTACCTACAAATTGTTAGACACTAAAGAATCTGTGTTATGAAATAGAATTTCTGCTTTAGTAAATTGATGTCTAGAAGAGACCAGAAAATCTGCAGAACAAGACCTGGAGACTATGCACACATTTACCTTTGGAAATAATTCAGGACAGTCATAGATCTTTATTATGCCCAGATGGTTTGTTTTGTCTCATCTCTGTCATTTAGCATATTTGTACTTACTGCTTGTAAAGAAAGAAAGACCGAAGAAAAGAGTCCCTCAGTTATCTCCTCCCTTTCTAATTCCAGATGTATATATGACATCTTTCATTTCTAGAAAGAATACATGGCACAACAGGAAATATACTCAATTCAGATTAATCTGAATACGTGATTGTTAGATGGTAATCCAAGCATGAAATGCAACAAATGTTCATTAAGATGTCACTGATCAATGTTAGCCTTCCAAAAAAAAAAAAAAAAATTAAAAAAAATTAGTATTTCAAAACAGGTAGACTCTAAATTACGTTAATACAACAGAAACTTGATTGCCTTAGAGCAATCTTGGAGAAGATACTTTTCAAATTATACCCAGCATGACTTTTGTAGACAGAGGTGTAAATAAATGTGCATAATAAATTATTAAAAACATTCCAGTGAATAATGTATCTCTTGTCTTCATATGAAAACTTCTACATACAACCAGCCCCAAATCAATTCAAGTAATTGTTTTTTGTTTGGTTGGTTTTTTTTCAACAAATTGCTTTTTTCCCTATGCACTTAAAATAAGAATAGTAGTTTTTAAATAAAATAGTATCCTTCGCAAAGATACTGTGGAAGAATACATATTTAAGTTACAAAAGTCCTTCATTAATTTGTTTGCCTAAGTACACTTTGGTCATTCTGGATTTCATAACAAAGGAAGAAACAAGTTACAGACATCTTAAGGCATGGAGAATTGGCAGTGATACAACTCAGCAATCTCAGGACAATGGTGTTAGAGTCTGCAGTCATCAAGAGAGAGATTCTCATGATTTAGAAGAAACTACTAGAACAAAGCACCATGAGGTCACTCGCTCACTCCTCTACCCCTGAGGACGGGGTGGAGAAAACATAGTGAAAAGCTCATAAGTCAAGACAAGGATGGAGAGGGATCACTCACCAATTATGGCCAAGGGCAAAACAGACTCAACTTGGGAAAAAAAAAACCAGACCAATTTAATTTATTACCAATCAAACCAGAGTAGGGTAATGAGAAATAAAAAACAAATCTTGAAAACACCTTCCCCCCACCCCTCCTTTCTTTCTGGGCTCAAATCCACTCCCAATTTTCTCTACCTCCTCCCCCCAGCAGTGCAGGGGACGGGGAATGGTGGTTGCGGTCAGTTCATCACACATTGTCTCTGCCGCTCCTTCCTCCTCAGGGGGAGGACTCTTCACTCTTCCCCTGCTCCAGCATGGGGTCCTTCCCATGGGAGACAGTCCTCCATGAACTTGGGTCCTTTCCACAGGCTGCAGTTTCTCATGAGCTGCTCCAGTGTGGGTCCTTTCCACGGGCTGCAGTCCTTCAGTCCTTCAGTCACAGATTGCTCCAGTGCAGGCTTTCCCATGGAGTCACAGCCATCTTCAGGGTCCTCCCCGGGCTGCAGGTGGGCATCTGCTCCCCCACTCCCCTCCATGGGCTGGGGGGGCAGCCTGCCGTCTCACCACAGGCTGCAGGGGCATCCCCTCCTCCGGCACACCTCCTCCCCCTCCTTCCTCACTGACCCCACTGTCTGCAGAGGGGTTTCTCTCATATTCCAATCTCCTCCCCGGCTGCAGGTTTCCCTTCAAGTTACCACTGTCACTGATGGGCTCAACCTTGGCCAGAGGTGCATCCAACTTGGAGCCAGGAAAGCTTCTAGCAGCTTCTCACAGAGGAACCACCCCTGTAGCCCCTCCCCTATTACCAAAACCCTGCCACACAAACCCAATACAGAAACACTCAATATATGTCACACTTAAGCAAGAACTGTTAACTCCGAAGTGGGAAAGCCAGCAAGTCACTGGAGCCACAGTTCACTGGCTATGTTTTCATGTTTGTGATGCACAACGTTAGAGTCCACACTGTTCCTATTTCATTTAGTTCATGAAAAATCACTACAGCTAATTTATTAATCACTTTTTCTTTAAAGAATCCAGATCCACCTCCAATTATACTTTTTACCCTATAACTGTCAGCTGAAACTCATGCTGAAGTAATCTGAGTCATCTTCTGCAACACAGGAAATAGGATTTACGTTACAACCTGATTAGGGCATTGAGCAGGAGGATGGATCAGATGAGCTCCAGAGATCCCTTTAGGTCTAAATTATTATAGGATTCTCTACATTATCATAGTGCACCTTTGCTGTTTCTAGGAGGCATGAAACCAAAAGGAAAGCTAACTAAACTGTCAAATTTCCTTCCTTACTGCTACATTTTCTTGGATAATTAAATAAAAATTGTGTATAAGTTTTAGGAGCAATTGTGGAGACCAGTTTTAGCATAAGAGTAACTGTGAATTTGGACACATGCGTGGCATCTCTTAGGATTCCGAAGTGGCTTCAGTCGGTGAGACAATTATTTTGTAATTAAGTGCTCGTGGCACTGAAAGATGAGTAGGGTGAAAGAGGCCTCATTTCTTATATAGTTAAACGTTCCCTTATTTCATGAAAAGCAGCAAGAAGGATTTAGACAAAGTTACCCTCAAACATCCTACTAATCATACATGCAGAGACTAATCTGAGACGTAGAAGACATAAACTTCACGCTCTTTAGAGACAGAAGATAATTGAAATTGAGCCCCACACATCCACAATAAGTAGCCAGATCATGAGTCTTGTGGACAAGTATCATCACTCCTCCTGGTACTATGCTGAACCAGAGTAGTGTAGTCTAAGACACAGAGAAATACTTACTTTCAAACTTTAGTAAGCTTGGGTAGGAGCCAAAAACCCAACTGCTTCCCACTGGCAAGCCTTGACATCTTTTTGTGTATGCTTGTTAACAGCTACTCAAGCACTTTGGCAGTTTTCTAAGGAAAACTTTGGTGGCCCAGTCCTCCAGGTACTCATGAGTTCAGAAGTAGCTGAACTGCAGTTTGGGGATCCATATTTTCCCCTTCAGCACTTAAGTTTTATTTATATATCTAAGCACTGGTGCATAAAATAGGCTAAATATATGGAAAGAATTAACATGAGGAGTTATGAAGGCATATGGAAGAGAGGAAAAAAACATCAGTCAGTTTGATAGTGGTGAGAGGGTGATTCTAATAAAGGAAAGTGCTCTCTCTGTAACGAAGGAGAAATAGCTGCGAGTGGAAGGAAGACCAAAGGTCAAAGGCACAGCTTTTCAATGCATGAGATGCAAGAAGCACACACTTGGCTTCACTAATTTAATGTTCAGTGAAAATTTCTGCAATAATCTCTGCATACCTCTGGCTTTTCAAATCAGTGTTGCTTTGATGTACCAAGAAATCTAAATTTTAAACTCTGCTCTAATTTTGAGCAAAGTTACTTTAGCTCAAATTAATTGTTGGGAAGAGCAGTTTGGCTTCCTTTTGAAATACGTTCCATTCCTTTCATCCTGCAAATGGTTCCTAACTGAAGAACCACACTGGGGACTGACAAAAATAGGTATGATTTTCCCAGGCATTTTGGGCTATACAAGGAAAGGATGCTTTTCGGTAGTGAGGAAAAGATGGCTCCCTCTTATTTTTCCTAGTACAGTTCCTAGGGCTGGAGGAGCTGGTCTTGTATGGATAAAGGCAGCCTTCCCAGAGGATGGAAAAGAGGCTTTTTGCTCTAAGGCACTTCTCTTAGTTAAAGGGAGAGGAAAAGAAGAAAGAAACTAATAATCAATTTCTGGGTATCAGCCAAGGAAAGATATGCCTGAATCCATTAGGCTGAGAAGGTTTCATTGTGTAGCTGTACTAAAAGATTAAGTAGCATGGCTGACTTCAGACTAAAGAACCTGAATTAGAATTACGACATTCATTGATATAAGTGACTGACAACAGACTGCAGATTGTACTTTACAGGCCAGGATAATATCCTGTCCTGATGTAAAGGTGACTCAACAGGCCAGCAGCCAGAGGACCGTATTTAAATATTAGAATCTCTACCACTGGAGTGAAGTGGAACAAAATTGGAACTGCATTTGAAAATCAAAATATGAAAAAAGAACTCTCTTTTGCTCAGAGACAGTGTTTAAATTTAAGCTGGCAAAGCTCGAAAGTCACAAATGTTACTGCAGCTTTTTGGATAATAACCTACAATGCCAACTGGAAAAAATATCTATAATCTTTTGTCAGTCACAACTAAAAAAAAGATTTCAAAAATCAGCACTGTTTTGGCATGATTTTGTCTCTGTCCTCTGACTTATACACAGGTCCAAAAAAACCCCATACCTGAAAGTAAGACCTCTATCTATACTAAAATCTCCACCAGCTTTCATGGGAAGAGGCGGGCAGTTAGTTTCAGCATTCTTACATACCTTCCTTCACAACAAAAGAATAGGATGCTCTGTACAATCCAATGTAGTAAGTGTGAGAGTAGCAAGAGAAAATACTTCATATCTAGACTACATCTCACCAAGAAAGAAGTCACAGCTTGTGATTCATATTCAGAAAGCTAAGTTCAGACAGGACTGGGTCACCTCATCTGATTCTCTGTATCATAAGACACTACATTTAAGGTCTTTACACTTAAGTTGTCATTCAACTCAGAAATAATTTTTGTGAAGCTTCAAATTTTTACATCTGTGGAGGACAGAACTGCAGTATTCCAGCATCAGTCTCATTGATAATGCATACCGAGGCAAATAGTCATTGCCCTTCTTTTTTTACTTAAATAACCAAAAATTTCGTTTGCATTTGCTGCCACAGTACCATCCCAGGAATTCATATAAAGATACTTGTCCATGAATTTCCCCAAGTTTCCCAATTAGAGACTGCATTGTGCATATATCAATCCTACTCCCCATCTCTGGCTTCATGACATTGTGACTGGGTGTATGAAACCACACTTTGTTTGAAAGGACCTACTTTACCAAGTGATGCAGGTGAATATTTTCATTATTCACTCTTCCACACACATTAAATAATCTCATAATGTCATATGTTTATAACCTACTTCCAGATCACTGATAGAAATGTTGAAAAGAAACACAATTCTTCCAATGATGAATCCCCCAAAATTTTTTGAGATCCACCATTCAGTTCATTGATCTATCAAGACAAAAGAACAATAAAACTTTTTCAACAGGATTCTATGCAATAATGAAATAACCCTTTATAAAAGCTTAGTTATTACAACTATGCCATTATTTAATTTAATTTACAGCTTTCTCAAAAAAAGAAATCATGCTTGACAAGATTTATTTTCATTAGATTAAAATTATGGAGATAATTGTATTCTAATCCTTTGTCATCCAAACACTGTAGCAGCTTTTCTGTTATTTTGCCTCAGACTAGTAAGACATCAGCTGGCTTATAAAAATATTTACATTATCAATATATCTTCCTTCAACACTGATTAATGCCTTATAATCTTCAGCAGTGACTCCAATATTCAGAGTTCAGACAGGTTTTTGGAATATTAGGTACAAGTTTCCAGACCTTGTAGTATTCAGTTATAAATCAGTTTAGGCAGAAATCCTCTACGGTCACTGCGATATCACTCACTGAGTATACATAGAACAGTGACTTACGTAAATAAGTGTTTACTATATATGTGAGTGCCTTGTATATAAGCTAATATAACATATAAAAATAATTGATCACTCAGCTTTCCTACCAAACGTATGGCTCTACCTCACCATCCTTACCCTTCTATCACAGGCTCATGTTTCAAAGGTTATTCTTCCAGAAGCATCCGTCCCTTCCAAAATCAAATATAAGTGCAAAGAAAGAGAAGAGGGGAAATTCATATAAATTTTCCTGAAACATAAGACTAGCTTCCTAATGATGAGCAGTGAAGTCCACAAAACAGGTACATGTAAATGCCTCCACTTTAGTGCATAGCAGTGCTCTTACTTATACTGCAATGCAAATCATCATTCATCTTTCCCTTAGGGCAGCTGGTTGTGTTATGATGTGCCTGTGCTCCAAACCAGAGCTTATTCCCACCACATAATACAGCCACTTCTGAACAGCAGTTTGGAGAGGAAGTGCTAATGTGTGATGCTGTTGGGGTCTATAATTACATATATTATATGTAAATATAATATAATATGGGGAAACAGAGGAAGACTGAGCAAAAATGGGACTTGTTATGCCTCTGCCCCATGTTCAGATTTAAAAAAGGAAGAGCTGATTTCAGAGTGAGAAGAAGCCTTTCCTATGATATAACTATCATAATCACTACCATAAAAAAAGATTTTTAGCCAGCAGAAGAGAATCTTCAGAAAATAAAAACATCTGAGAATGTCTCATACATTTTATGAATTATATTCTACAGCATTTTGTGGCAGGTATGATTCAGATATCATATGCTATGCACAAATAAGCAGGAAACAAAAGCCCAGCATTTTTAGATCAGTAGGCAAAAAATGCCAAAAATATCTCTCTTTGCACTGAGACAGTAAGAAACACAGAAGACAAAAATGATTATGAGTCATTGCTGAAAGATCCCTGCCTCTGTGAGAAGCCAGATAGGGACAGAATGTATGAGAGTCACTAGTCAGCATGTGCAAGGGAAGCCCACATAAAGATAAAACTGTTGCAAAACATGAATTTTGTGAAATGCATAAGGAGGAGTTTGAGTCTTTTGCAATTCTTGACAGAAATAATGCTACGTAGCTTACAAAATCTACAGTACCAAAGAGGCAAAATTTCCTTTGGTTCTGCAGAAAGTGAGTTAAAGGAGATAAAATAAAACAGAAATTCATTTCCATTCACCTACAAAATTAGTGGCATTTGTACCACTCCCAGGTTGTATTAAAGTGGAGACAAATTTTACATTTCTGCTGATATTTTTGTGTTTGTTTAAAAAATAAAATAAGTTGTTCTCTTAGTAGCCAGAATAGCATTGGTCCTAACTTCTAGCAGAGTGGCTGGAGTGATAGCATTGTATTGTTGTGCTGATTTTTTTTTTTTTCTCTCCTTCTGGTTAAATAAGGTTGATTTTGAAACAGTATTTCGTAGCAAGTGGTATTAGATGAAAAATTTCTTGTCTTGCTAAAATGTGGCACAATATCTAGATTTTTCTCTCTTTCAGCTGTGTCCTTTGTACATGGTGTGACTGCCAGGAACTAGAACAACTAGGAGGTTTTGATCTGATGGTCCTTAAGGTTGAAGGGAGAAGTCTCAGGTTTTGGCCTTCATCTATCTCCTTATTGAGGAAGTATATCTTTCTCATTAATTCTACATTATGAAAAAAGATCAAAACACATATTGGAGTGAACTATGCATAACAGACACTGAAGATGTGATTCTTCCTACATTTGAAATTGTCTATATCTGCAGATGCAAAAACAACCAAGGGCTGGATGCCAGGAGGTTTACCAGTGGCCATCCATGATTCATTATACAGGTACAGCTTCAAAACTAGAACCAAACACAGGAATTCTTGAAGAGCTTTTAAATAACCAGCTCCTGTAGATTACTAGAAAGCAGGTTACTAAAGTAAGCCACTGAGAGAATTTGTACAAATAGTAAGAAATTCACTGTGTGAAAACATTCTTTTGCCAAGAGGGTTATTACCAGTACAAAAAAAAAAAAAAAAAAAAAAAAAAATTATAGCAAATTACAATGTTCATGATAGAACAGATGACTGAACACCTCTCTCCCATTGCCAAACTCTGAAATCAGAATTCTCTAGTTACCTGGCAGTTGACTTATGTTTGCTGACTAGGTATTATAGTGCTGTGTGGAATAATGGCTTTAGCTGCTGTTGCTCTTTGAAGGAAATCTTGATGGCCTTAGAAATCTGTGTCCCCTTGAGTAAGTTTAGAGAGGAAAAGCTATCCAGAGAATAAGCAGGAGAATGTGACATTGACTTACTGTCTTACAAAGATGATTTATTAATTCGGATTTCCAGTTGCATCTCTTAGATTCTGTAACACAGTGCAATAAGTCAAAATGAAATCTTTAAAGGATACTCTTTGGGCAATCCTTAGTAGCTTGTCCTGAAAATATTCCTAAATCACATACTAAAAAAAGGATTTCAGGAGATCATCCTACCCATCATCCTGAATGAAAATATTTCTACATCATAGCTAGCAGCATGCATGTCTTGCCTATTTCTTTAGAATAGTCATAATTTCCTTAAATAATTCATTCTGAAGAGTTAGAAGGTTCTTTCCAATGTCTAACCAAAGTCTTCTTTACAATTTGAGTTCATTACTTCTCATCCTGTCCCTAATGACAAGTTCAAACTGCAGAAGGGGAGACTTGATTGCACTATTTTATATTAGATCAATGATTTGTATTAGACACCAAGTGAGAAATTACAATGGAGTAATTGACATAACTCTGCTGTCTGATATCCTCTGTGAAAGAAAGGAACGTTGTCATATTTCTCACATACATGCTAATACAGTTAAAACAGACAGTAACAAAACTGAACTGTCCCAGCCACTTACTGCACTGATTTGACTCTGCACTGACAGAGAGCTGCAGTATGAAACTTCTGTCACTTTCCTGCTACTCTAACCCAATCTCTATTTCATAGTGTCTGTAACACATATATCCCCAGGCACTCCACATAAAAACATAGTTAAAAGAAACATTACACTGAATAAGGTTTTAGAAACAGAGTATCCTTTTACTGTCTGTTCTTCTAGCAAAGAGAACTGTGATGATATATATTCAAGGGGGTTACTGGGAAAATGAACCCAGGGAACATTTAGAAGACATGAATCAAATGAGCATGATGTACTAATACGCTGATACTCAACATTCACCATGGGACAAAGACACTGACAAATCTAATGCATCAACGATATTTGCATATTAATTCCTGAAGAAATTGACAGCCAGTGCAGTTGAAACCAAATAAGAACTACAGCATGTGGAATAAAATTAGCTTACATTAACATGAGTGCTGCAGTATTCTTCACAACTTGGGAGAAAGAGCTAGGGTAAAATCAAACCAAGACTAAGGGAGTTGCTCATCTATTTTGGTCTTTTTTAATTGGTTTATTTACCAACTCTGTTGGCAACATACCTATCCAAAATGGCATTAACTGGTGTGAAGAAAAGTAGATTTGAAACAAACAGGCATTTAACAGCAGAACTCTGTGCCCTTAACCAAAATTCTGTTTATTTACAAAACCATTTTGTGTAACCCAAGAATTTTCATTTTAGCAGCCCGGTGAACATACTCTGAAGAGGCTGAGAAAACTGGGTCATCTTATACTCCGAATGTTATGTTTTTAAACCTGTACAACTTCAAATTCTAAGACAGGCAATCATTAGAACAAGTGCAGTTGTAAGTTCATCATCATCCTTTTATTTTTGAGGGGTGTTTTTTCTCTATTTATTCTAAAAGAAGCTCCCATTTTAATGAAGAGCTCTTGAATGTCCATCTTATATAATGTCTTTATCCCCTTACCCTTTCTCTTAGGCTACAAAAATAGATTTTTCTATTGAAAAGAAGAATTTGTAATTTTAAGGATGGCTAGATTGGAATATTCTAAAATAGCTTTGAAATGGGGATATTCAGCTTGATATAATTAGGACTACCCTATAAAACCAATTAAAGCTCGGGTCCATAATGAAGGAGTTCTGTATATATGCAAAAAAAAACCAAATAAACAAATCACAAACAATTACTACACAAATTTACACTACATAAACTTGTGTAAACCCAAGTGTTCATTATCAATTTCCATATATAGACAGAAAAAAAACTTAGATTTCCCTCGACATCTGAAATAGACAACCTATACTCGTAGTAATATAGGATATCAGTACAATTTTGTTGTCAAATGTCCAGATCCCTTGGAAGTGGCCCAATACGCATAAGAAAAGAATTAAAATACAAGAACAAATGAAAAGCAAGAATTGCAATATAAGAAAGGACATTAAGGGGGGTGGGGAGGAACAGGGGACAGACAAAACCACAGCCCAATGGAAAAATTAATTATCTCTTTGAGAACAAAAGAATCCCACGTTTACTGAACTTTAATTTTGTCTCCCTCTGAATATTATCTTCCCGCACTTGCATCCCTATACCTCCAATAATACTAAAAAAGCAGGCATGCGCAAAGGCCAGTCACATCTAGTAGAAAGCAGTAAAATTATTACCTTTGCAAGACTAATATACTGATGACCTGATGACTTTCAATTTGAACTACTGAATTGCCTCACAGCCTTCAAAACAAAATAATAGCATTAATTGGTTATAACAGTTCCCTTAGAACCTGAAACACTTCCAGAATGTACAAAAAAACAAGGAGAACTTAAAAGCCCAAGGAACGTTTCAGCACAGTGACATTTTTTAAAACTAAGTTATTTCATTTCCAAACCTCTTAAAAGTCAACTCAACTTTAACTAGTTGCATAGCCACTAGAAAACTAGCATATAAAGGAAGTTTTAACCCTCAGACTTGGCAGGCTTCCTCGACAGTAATGAATCATGAAAGCTCTAAGATTCATTTAAAAGAAGAGCTGATGTGTAAGTTGACCCCTCTATGCACACAATACTGGAATTAAAAGCTGTTCAGGGTCTAATCATTTAAGCTCTGTTTGCCAGAGAAACACTACCTTCCTTGCTCTTAATAGGGAAATTTTTTCCCTTCTCTCTCAAATACAACTAAGAAATCATGTAAGTAAACAAAATTCCCTTCTGAGGGGGACAGAGGACCCAATATGCAGACCTAACCCATCCCATGGGGAAGTCTGCTGCCTCCCTGGAGCCCGGGTAAAAGACATTAGTAGGAAACTCCCTGGTCTGTTTCAGCCCTCTGATTATTACCGGCTATTAGTTGTGCAGATTGGCAGTGAAGAGATTGCAGGGAGAAATCTGAAGGCAATCAAAAGGGTCTTCAGGGCACTGGGGCAATTAGTGGAAAGATGGGGAGCACAGGTGGTGTTTTCCTCAATCCCTTCAGTGGCAGGGAAATATACTAAAAGGAACAGGAAAACACCTGATTAATATGTGGCTCAGAGGCTGGTGCTATCGGTGGAAAATTGGGCCATTTGATCATGAGGAGATTTACACAGCACTGAGCTTGCTGGAGACAGATGTAGTCCATCTATCTCAAAGTAGGAAAAGAATCCTCGCTCATGAGATGGTGAGGCTTAGAGAGGGCTTTCAACTAGGTCTGAAGGGGGAAAGGGATAAACCTAGGCACACCATAGGGGCAGCATGCCAATGTTGGGCATGGAATTGATAGCCCAGATCAAGTGCATCTATGCCAGTGCACACAGCATGGGTAATAAACAGGAGGAGCTGGAAGCCATCGTGCAGCAGGATTGATATGACTTAGTCACAATCACAGACACACGGTGGGATGACTGCCATGACCGGAGTGCTGCAATGGATGGCTATAAGCTCTTCAGAAGGGATAGGCAAGGAAGGAGAGGTGGTGGGGTGGCTCTCTATGTTAGAGAGTGTTTCAATCGTACAGAGCTCCGCAATTGTGAGGACAAGGTTGAGTGCTTATGGGTAAGGATGAGAGGGAAGGCCAACAAGGCAGATATGCTAGGAGTTTGTTACAGACCACTCAACCAGGTTGAAGAGATGGAGGAAACATTCTACAAGTGGCTGGCAGTAGTCTCACAATCGTGTACCCTTGTTCTCCTGGAGATCTTCAACCTTCTAGATGTCTGCTGGAAATACAACACGTCAGAGAGTAAGCAGTCTAGGAGGTTCCTGGAGTGTGTGAAAGATAAATTCCTGACACAGCTGGTAGGTGAGCCTACGAGGGGAGGAGCCTTGCTAGACCTACTGTTTACAAATGGAAGGACTGGTGGGAGGTGTGATGGTCAGAGGCTGTCTCGGGCTTAGCAACCATGAAAAGATAGAATTCTCAATTTTTGGTGAGGCAAGGAAGGTGGTCAGCAAAACCACCACTATGGACTTCTGGACGGCAAACTTTGGCCTTTTCAGGACACTGGTTGAGAGAGTCCCTTGGGAGACAGTCTTGAAGGGCAAAGGGATCCAGGAAGGCTGGACATTCTTCAAGAAGGAAATCTTAATGACTCAGGACCAGGCTATTCCCATACGCCACAAGACGAACTGCTGAGGAAGATGACAGGCCTGGCTGAACAGGGAGCTTTTGCTAGGACTCAAGAAAAAAAGGAGAGTTTACCATCTTTGGAAGAAAGGGCAGGCAACTCAGGAAGAGTACAAGGATCTTGTTAGGTCATGCAGAGAGGAAATTAGAACGGCAAAAGCTCAGATAGAACTTAATCTGGCCACTGTCGTAAGAGAAAACAAAAAATGTTTTTACAAATATGCTAACAATAGGAGAGCCAAGGAGAATATCTATCTTTTATTGGATACAGAGTGAAACATTGCCACCAGAGATGAGGAAAAGGCTGAGGTGCTTAATGCCTTCTTTGCCTCAGTCTTCAATAGTGAGACCAGTCATCGTCAGGGTACTCTGCCTCCTGAGCTGTAAGGCAAGGGTGGAGAGGAGAACATACCCCCCATAATCCAGGAGGAAATAGTTAGTGATGTACTATGCCATCTGGACACTCACAGTTCTATGGGGCCAGATAGGATGCATCCAAGAGTACTGAGGGAGCTGGCAGAAGAGCTTGCCAAGCCACTTCCCATCATTTATCAGGGGAGGACCCAAATGACTGGAGGCTTGCCAATGTGATGCTCATTTACAAGGTCGGAGGGAGTATCCAGGGAACTACAGGCCTGTCAGCCTGACCTCGGTACCGGGGAAGATTATGGAGCAGTTCATCTTGAGTGAGCTCACTTGGCGTGTGCAGGACAACCGGGGATGAGGCCCAGGCAGGATGGGTCCATGAAAGGCCAGTCTTGCTTGACCAACCTGATCTCCTTCTACGCCCAGGTGACCCACCTAGTGGATGAGGGGAAGGCTGTGGATGTTGTCTACCTGGAATTTAGTAAGGCCTTTGTTGCCATCTCTCACAGCATACTCCTTGAGAAGCTGGTGGCTCATGGCTTAGACAAGTGTACTCTTCGGTTAGTAAAAAACTGGCTGGATGGACAAGCCCAGAGGGTTGTGGTGAATGGAGTTAAATCCAGTTGGCGACCGGTCACAACGGGTATTCCCCAGGGCTCAGTTTTGGGGCCAATCTGTTTAATATCTTTATCAACGATCTGGATGAGGGGGTAGAGTGCAACCTCAGTAAGTTCGCAGACAACACCAAGTTGGGAGGGAGGGTTGATCTGCTTGAGGGCAGAAAGGCTCTACAGAGGGATCTGGACAGGCTGAAGATCGATGGGCCGAGGCCAGTTGTATGAGGTTCAACAAGGCCAAGTGCCAGGTCCTGCACTTGGGTCACAACAACCCCGTGCAGCGCTACAGGCTTGGGGAAGGGTGGCTGGAAAGCTGTCTGGTGGAAAAAGACCTGGGGGTGCTGGTTGACAGCCAGCTGAATGTGAGCCAGCAGTGTGCCCAGGTGGCCAAGAAGGCCAATGGCATCCTGGCCTGTATCAGAAATAGTGTGGCCAGCAGGAGCAGGGAGGTGATCGTCCCCCTGTACTGGGCACTGGTGAGGCCGCACCTCGAGTCCTGTGTTCAGTTTTGGGCCCCTCACTGCAGGAAAGACATGGAGGTGCTGGAGTGTGTCCAGAGAAGGGCAACCAAGTTGGTGAAGGGCCTGGAGCACAAGTCTTATGAGGAGCGGCTGAGGGAACTGTGGCTGTTTAGTCTGGAGAAAAGGAGGCTGAGGGGAGACCTTATCGCTCTCTACAACTACCTGAAAGGGGATTGTAGTGAGGTGGGTGTTGGTCTCTTCCGTCAGGTGGCTGGAGATAGGACGAGAGGAAAAGGCCTCAAGTTGTGGTAGGGGAGGTTTAGATTGGATATTAGGAAAAAATTCTTTACTGAAAGGGCTGTCAAGTATTGGAACAGGCTGCCCAGGGAAGTGGTGGAGTCACCAACCCTGGAGGTGTTCAAAAAACCTGTAGACATGACAATTCAGGACATGGTTTAGTGGGCATGGTGGTGTTGTGTTGACGGTTGGACTCGATGACCTTAAAGGTCTTTTCCAACCTAAATGATTCTATGATTCTATACAAATGAGAAATAGCAAGGCAACATTTCAGTACAGTGATGGGCTTGTAAAGTTCAAGGTCCTTCAACTAATCTGGTAAACAAGGACATTAGTACAATCATCTATTTAGGAGCAGCAGAGAGTTAAAATCAGAATATGCAGGAAGAAAACATGGCTGTCCCAATTGTCAGGTGGTGATTTCTTCATCTACAGTAAAATTAATGAGAAGCGATTTTTGGTACTGAAATCATCTAAGGATATTTCTCTCCAATCTGCATATTCCTTTGGGGCTTTTGTCCCAGGATTTCTCATTTCTATTCTCTTGGGTTTAGCCTGCCTGACTTTTGTTTAGTGTATATGTTCTGGGGGTCCTGGAATATAAATTAAAATGCCATGGGCACCAGACATCTGATGATATGAGCCAGAGCAGAGGCCACAAAACAATATTTCGAATTCAAATGGCAATATGAATAACTTAATGTAGGCAGCGATGAAGCCTGCCTGGAGATCTACATTGGAGAGAGCAGAATGTACAGAATAATGATTGTTTATTCCTTTACTAACATGGTCAGATATTACCATTAATTTGTTCTCACTGTAAGAACGTCAGTCCATTTTTTTGTTTGTTTCTGGTCTTTCCAGTCACGGGAACCTGAAGGAAATGGAAGTCACTCACATTCCTCATTTATGCCTACTTAGACACTGGAGATGCTTAGCTGCCTGCATGGATTTTGTAAATGCTGTTGTACAGTCATTATCTTTTCTACTTCCCTCACTGTTGAATCATGTGGTTAACAGACCACCCATTTTAAAAAAAAAAAGATGAAAAATAGAAACATGCTCGCAGCTATGATTTAGCTTAGGAAACGTTAATGTGGTATTTGTGAAGTGAATCCCTTGCCTTCTCAAATTAATGAAGGTTTTACATCTGACTTTGATTGAGTCGCTATTTTACTCACAGAAAAGATCACTTGAAGTTCTTTATCTAAAGACCGAGAATCACAAGTATGCATTGCCACAGAATTGTAAAACTGCAAACCTGTACCATAGTGATGTGCGTGTTTTAATTCAGTCACTTCTTAATGTACTAGCCCTACTGATAATTCTTATTTCTTGTACTGGACAGGAGAACCAGAATAGGCTAACTGGAGCTATTGGAAGTTTTAAGATGCTGAATGTGCAGCTTTTCAAAACAAAATAATCACAAAAGCTGCTTTTTGAGGGTTGAAAAGACTTTTCTGTAATATTTTTTGTAAATATTAACACTAATGTAGTCATAATGGCATTTTTAAAATTATACTGTTTCATACTTGAGACAATTTTGCATCTTTTCTGGCTTCCTGTCTAAAAGGTTATTCCAGACAAAGGATTTAATATAAAAATGTCAAACCTGTATCATTCTTTTTCAGTGAATAGTTGGATGGCCACCTGAAACTGTGTAACAAAATTTATTATTCTTGTTTTCCAGCACAGCAGTGGCTGCAGTGTTCTACTCTTTCTTGTATCCTTAGCAACACAACCTGTTCCCTTATTCAGAGAGTTCAGTGTAATATAAATATGTCATAGCCTTTCTGAAAGGGCATATATCAACTGTTCCTATCACTCAGTATGCAAATACAGTAAGTGGTTACAGAGTTCATCAGGTCAACAGAAACACATGCTGTTTGGGAGGTAAACTGGTGTCATAACTCCAGCATATCTTCTTTAGAGCTATGGTTCAACATGCAGTCCATAGTAAAACCAGTCTCCAGGTCTTGTCTCTGATATAGACAGCTTCATTATAAACTGCAGTTTATAACGATATTTAAAGTATCAAAGAGATTTAAAAAAATTATCTTTTTTTTCCATTTTGAATTCTGACATTTTGAAACTTACAGGTGAAAACAATTTACTAAACTCAGGGTCAACCACAAAAACATGAATAAGACAGAGCTACTCTTAGCATCCAGCAAAACATGAGAGATTAGTATCTCACTCATATTAATTTTACATGAATATGCAGTATGAAAAAGGGCAATAGCATTGTTTTAAAAGATACTAAGAATATTAGAATTTTTCACTGCTTCATAACCCACAGAGATGTCATTTTCAATGAGGAAATTACATCATTAACATAAGTTAGGAAAAAGTCATTCATTGTTCATTTTACCTCAGATAAAATCTGACTGATATTCTTTGAAAAGTTATAAAACAAAATATGAAAGTTTTCAGGGTACTGCAAAAGGTGATATTGCGAGCACGTGAAATCAAAATGAAAACCCATACATTACTTTAAGTGGTAAGAGGTGAAAAGGCAAAGTTTTACTTCATTGATATTGTCAGTCCTACATAAATTTTATAATCTTTTGCATAAATAATATTTACAACAAAAGCAAAGTAATTGCACTGTGTTCTTCAGCTCATAACAGTAAGACTGTAGTGAAATTTACCTTCCTTCAATAATGACATGTTTCTTGGTGTGTTTATGATAATCTATTTTTGCCCTGTCTGACAGCTACTCATCTGGACAATCAATGGTACACCTCCTCAAAGCAAAATAATCTCTCAGTACCAGGTAGGACTGCCATTTGGAGACATTTCCTTGGAAAGATGGGAGAGAAAACCTTGATGATTCTTGCATTTTTCTTCTCACCCAGTTAAGGTTCCATCTGTCAGTTCTATCTTTCTATACAAGAACAGAATAATACTCTACCATGACAGTCAGTTGTAATTCTCTGAAGTAGCTGGAGAACAATGGGGTCAACTGCCCATTGCAGAGCTTGTGATATGTTCACATTTATTCCATTTCTGATATCAAACACAATATAGAACTCTCATATTTCTGGTTATAAAGCAATCTCACAAAGGCTTCTCTTTTAGTAAAACAGATAGCTCTGACTGTCCCCATTAGCAACCTTTGTCAACTGACCTTACATCACTATCCAGTCAAGGTTAATTTGCTTGTGGTCTCTGAAGATGCTGTCAGGGTAAAAGGACAAACCACACCTGAGTTTGACAGCAGTATGCTCTGTAGATGGTCAGCGCAGACAGCCACGTGGTTAAAAAATTCTTTGATTCCTCTAGTTATTCATCACCCTAGTTCCCCAAATAAGCTAACACCATAAGCCGTATTTGACTTGACATATACATCCCTTCATCTCTGGGAACCTGAGTGACCTATTTCCACTGTAGATCAAAAAAAATTCACAATGCCTACGCAAAAAAAAAAAAAAAAAAAAAAAAGAAAAATCCATAGATAAAGAGAAGGAAAAACCATAGAATGCTACTTTGGATCTCATTTACATTTTCAAAACTTTCCCTGGCTGCTTCTACAACCTCCTCCCCCCAGCTAAACCCATCTATGGTTAGGAGAAGCAGAAGCAGACAGACCTAACTAACATAGCATGCCTCCTGTATGTGGGTCAAAGGTAATCTGTCAGATGGACTGATATCTACAGCAGTTGTCTGACATGTTCTTTCAAAACACCTCTTCTTTCTCTAGCTCTGTATTAGGGTCCAATACTCTCTTCAGTCCCAACTATTGGCTTGACAATAGTGACTCAGCCTACCTGAGAAGAATCTGATGGGCAGTTTCTTCTTATTGTTACCAGTCCATTGCTGTCTGAAATCCTCAAAAGTATATGTGATACTTACAAAGTTAGAACTGATACTTCCTTATCAATATGAATTAAAGGAGATCCGTCATAAAACACAATTGCCTTTGAAAGAGGGATTCAGACTATCTGGTGCTTGAAAATATACTCAAGTTTAATAGGTCATCAGAACCTTCCTGTACTGCATGCTAAAAGCATGATTTTTAAATATACAAGTAAATGAAAATTCATGTCATACAAAATTAAGAGTAAAGGAAAAAGGCCAGAGAGCAAATAACATGAAGATGATGTGACTTTTCTGTGAAATGGTGTTAAAAACTTAGTACTTCTTTGAATGAGACTATCTAATTGCAATCTATTTCCACACTGAAGATTATTCAAAGAAACAGTATACAGGAAAATACTTGAATTATCTTTAACAGGCAAACAATTCTATCATTGCATGGTCTTGAATAAGTGGAAGAATAAACACATTAATTATCCCAACCAACTTATATCATTAAACAAGTTAACATAAATGCATATGTGATGAAGCAGTAATGGAAATATACAGAAAAGTTCCCACAAAAAGCAAAACCAGAAAATGAATATATTAGCGGAAGTCAGGCAGGTTTACAAGAAGCCTTCAAAACTCTATTTAAGAAGTTCATTATATTCAAATGAAGTCTACTGAGCAGTCAACCTGTCTCTCTTTTCTAGATAAAGTTGAAAAACATGCATGATTGATTGAGTATAGGTGAGAAAGATGGTAGAAAGAAACACGCATTAAACTTGAGAGCAATGAAAGGACACAGATAGTTATTCTGAATGCTCTTTGTTCACAGCAGATTAAATGCATCTCACCTTCTGAGACAGAAGCCAGGCCACAAAATCACAAAGTATAAATGCTTCACGTTTTTAGAAAGTTTCTTTTTTTTTTTTTTCCTCCACTGAAATGCTTTTTGACAAAGTGAACAGGCAAGCTATGTACTCACAGTGGTTTTTCCATGTAATTACATTCAGGACAGTATATTGAAGATTATCCACTAGAGACTAAATTTAAGGAAGAAGCATCTCTGACACACTATTCATTATGGCTGCGGGTGCTGCAGTCTAAACTAGGGACAGAAGAGAAAAGCAGACTCCAGAGCCTTGCTTCATCCCATGACACACCACAATAGATCTTGCCACCTTAGGATTCTGTGCTACATGAGACAATGGCAGACTACAACAAAAAGCTAGCTACAAGGGGAGTGCATAACACTAGACCATTAGAAATTTATCAGAAAGTTAAAATAATGATAATTCTTACATATATTTTAGGTATTCCAATTGTCAGAGACTTTTCAATCATATAATGAAGTTTAGTTGCACATACAGAAATATCTTGTCAGAATGCTTGATTTTATCTGCTGAATTAGAATTCAACAGACTTCTCAGTACTCCAGAAATAATCAGGTAAGAACTAAAAGAATATCTGACGGTAAAACAGATGAATGTGTCCTCCACACAACAAATTCAGAGAATTGTGTACATGAACAGACCTGTGTGTGCCAGTTTACGACTACGCTGTATGCTCATTCAAGTCAAATATCAAAGAATGAACTAAAAGTGATGCAGACCTTCCTGCTGATATAAACTGTAAACAGATTTTTTGTGCTAAGTACATATATGTCTGTTATAATGGAGGATCTGAGGAAAATGCCTCATATTGTTTATTACTTCACCTTTCACAAACCATAGAGATACCTAAACCTTTGGATTGCAGCTTCTTGTTATTACTTCTCATATGATGACATATTGCTATTGGCACATTAGAGAGGATCAGCTTACACCTAAAGAGTTAGATGTCTTACTGCAACTGACTTTTTAGAGAATTAACAGTCAGCTCTTAAAGATGTGTTTTAGGGTTCCTAGGGATAAGAGGAAAAAGTGTCATGGTTGTAAATGTAAAAAGAATAGCTAGCATATTTGTATGATCAATGTTTGCCATTGTGGAAGGGCTAAAGCTCCCCCATGTATCCATGCCTGGCCATATTTGGTCCTTCGTGCTTATTTCCACAAGACCCTGAGTCCTCCAAGCTACAGGGGTATGTTAAGGCCCTATGATCTCAAATATCCTTATTTTTGGAAAATGTAGCAAAGAACACTTACTCGCTATCACATCCTTAAAAGCAACCTTCTGCATGCATGGCTGCTGTGTTTTATCAAGCCCATCCATCAGGTTAATTAGGACTCTCAAGCACATGACCCCCCCCACACACACCTCCAGTCAAGATTTTTTCAGCCCTCTGTTACATTGAGGTGTGAGGAAGTCTACTATGTTACATCACATCTGGTAGCACACATTTGAAAAGTAAAAACTACTTCTCATAAAAAGCATTCACTAATGTAATATTTATTGTATTCCTTCACTATTACAAAAGAGAATGTATTTTAATAAAGGTTTTTACTGTCATAGATATGCTTCTGAGGACATGTCAGAAGATCCCACTTAAAGCTAGGGAATTTTACCATTTAACACTGTGGATTCTAGACATGACAGTACTTATGCATAATCTGTTGACAGACAGATGATCATGACATCACAGTTCAGGCATGAGGATTCCACTACCAAAGGGGATAAACTGTCAATGTAAGAGAAAGTCCTTGTTTAAAACAGACCACTGGCAACTCAGAATGAAGCTTTAGAAATAAACAGTAATTAGATCCATGATGTATTTGTGGGTCATATAGAAAGGTATTGCTATTGGGGGTGAGTTCATTCTTCTGTAGAGTTTACTGAAGAATATTCTAAAGGACAGAGTTGTTCCAATATTTCCACAAGGAATCAAATTTATTGTGAATTATTTCAAAGAACCAATTAATATTAAGGGAATAAATTAGGTGACTCATGGAGCCAACAGCAATATAAGATACAATATTTACTTAATGAAGGCAGCAGAAAGAAAATCTTAACAGTAATGAATTATTGTTCATTATGGATTTTCTGCTATGGTGGCAATGTATCACAGGTGACACTACTGATATGTGTGATGTGTTATGGGCAGACTTCCTGAAAGCATTGTATTTTTTGTATGATTCTAAGATTATGCTATTAGGTTTGCGTGACAAGGGTTTTTTTTGGGGGGGGGCTACACGGGTCACTTCTGTGAGAAGCCGCTAGAAGCTTCCCCTATGTCTGACAGAGCCAATGCCAGACGTATCTAAGACAGACCTGCTGCTGGCCAAGGCTGAGCCCATCAGCAACAGTGGTAGCACCTCTGGAATAACATATTTAAGAAAGGAAAAAAAAATTGCTGCCACAGAAACTGCAGCCAGAAGAGAGGAGTGAGAATATGTAAGAGAAACAGCCCTGCAGACACCCAGGTCAGTGAAGAAGGAGGGGAGGAGATGCTCCAGGCACCAGAGCAGAGATTCCCCTGCAGCCCGTGGGGAAGACCATGGTGAGGCAGGCTGTCCCCCTGCAGCCCAGGGAGGTCCACGGTGGAGCAGATATCCATCTGCAGCCCGGGGAGGACCCCATGCCAGAGCAGGTGGATGTCTAAAGGAGGCTGTGACCCCGTGGGAAGTCTGCACTGGAGCAGGCTCCTGGCAGGACCTGTGGCCCCCTGGAAAGAGGAGCCCACGCTGGCGCAGGTTTTCTGGCAGGACTTTTGACCCTGGGGGGAACCCACACTGGAGCAGTCTGTGCCTGAAGGACTGCACCTTGCGGAAGAGACCCATGCTGGAGTAGTTCATGAAGAACTGCAGCCCATGGGAAAGTCTTGCTTTGGAGAAGTTCGTGGAGGACTGTCTCCAGTGGGAGGGACCCCATGCTGGAGCAGGGGAAGAGTGTGAGGAGTCCTCTCCCTGAGGAGGAAGGAGCAGCAGAGAAAACATGTGATGAACTGATTGTAACCCCCATTTCCCATTCCCCTGCAGTGCTGGGGCGAGGAGGTAGAGAATTCAGGAGTGAAGCTGTGTCCAGGAAGAAGGGACAGGTGGGGTGAAGGTGTTTTAAGATTCGCGTTTATTTCTTGTTACCCTACACTGGTTTGATTGGCAACAAATTAAGTTAATTTTCCCCAAGTCTAGTCTGTTTTGCCCGTGACTATAATTGGTTGAGTGATGTCTCCCTGTCCTTATCTCAACCCATGAGTCTTTTGTTATATTTTCTCTCCCCTGTCCTATTGAGGAAGGAGAGTGATATAACAGCTGTGTGGTGCTTAGTTGCTGGTTGTGGTTAAACCATGACATTGTGAAATAGCATGAAAGATGGCACATGCATGTTTCATGCATGCAGCATGAAAGATGGTGCATAAATACCTGAAAGGAGGATGTGGCATCTGGGATTCTGGTATTGACCTTTACACATCCATCAAATGTGTGGTATGAGTATGATGTTGTTGTGACGAATGCTAGTTTCTTATGAGTTACTTCTGTCTTACCCTTTTGACAAGGGAGTACTATGGCCTTGTCTTGTCCAAAAGCCAAGTATAAAATGAGCAGGAAATGACTATAATAAATCATGGCTAGCAGGAACAGTTTGTAATCACCAACAACCAACAGCAGAAGAATCTGCAAATGTATGTAGCAGTTTCATCAGGGATTGATCTTACTGGTAGCCTCTGGCAACACCTGGCTATAAAACCATCAATGGTAGAGATCAGGGGGCTATCCATATCCAGATGTCCAACACCACATAGAAGAAGCATGCCCAGATAGAGGAACAGTAACATACAGGAGCTAAGCTGTTGCCCAAGGTCAGTATGGAGACTGGTCAGAGGGATTGTCACATTCCTTGAACCTCAGTTGCACCATCTAGTCAGAGTGGTAACTGGGGCAGGTCCAAGTTGATGCTATATGCATATGTGTGAATATGAATGAGAAGGTCTCCCTGACACCACCTCTCACTTACTTGGTCTGCCTAATAAATCAAACAGTGTCATGTTGCTGGGTGTGCATCACTTCTTTTTGCACCATCTTTTCACATCACCACTGAAATTGAACGAAATTAGAGTTGCCACTACTAGAATCAGGCTGCTCTGAATTCTTCCACTAAACCTATCAGTCTGTGTTCAGAGGAAATCTATGTGACCTCTAGTTTGGAGATATAAAACCTGTCTAGCCTCTATGTATTTGCTGTTATTGTATAATGGTGTACTATAATACTAGTCACACAAGTAACCTCAGTGACTTATGACAGGTCTGGAAGAAAAAAAGTGTCTTCTTAGTGTTGTATTAGCCAAGCACAAAGCAATAAAACTTCATCTCAATCTCCTCCACTGCTGACCCACAATAAGGCTTGTGTTTACGCTGATGCCGTGACTTGAGCATTCTCCAGAAAATTCACATAGCATAGGGGAAGTGAAAGAATGGACAAAGAATTGTGGTAAGGCAAATTGAGATCTAAAAAGATGGGGAGCATTAATTGATTGCTATTCATGGCAATGAGTAAAACTAGCCATCAGCAAGGAAGTGAGAAAAATGTTCTAAAGTTGCCATGCATTCTCCACAGTCCACACATTAAAACTGAATTGAAGGCTTTTGTTGAATGAGGGGGCATCTCCTCTTTGGATGCAAACATTGCCCAGAGCACTTATACTCTGCAGACTTTTGCACAGCATACAAAATCCTAAATTAAATCTGAGAAAGGTACTTTACTAGTTCTGGGAAGTTTAATACCCATGGCAATTTCCTGTGAAATCAGTGATTGTTTCAGTTGATTTTCCCACTGACGAATAAAACTGGTAATATAATTCTACTGAAGAAAGTCTCACAAATTGGTATGCCATT
Source organism: Buteo buteo (assembly GCF_964188355.1). Lineage (NCBI taxonomy): Eukaryota > Metazoa > Chordata > Aves > Accipitriformes > Accipitridae > Buteo > Buteo buteo. The sequence continues at coordinate 27,370,935 of NC_134204.1, forward strand.
AGTTTAACTCCATACACACAGATATTGAAAACAAAAACACATGACGAGTTTTAGTCTGATGATGGAAAATCAATCTTCTTTAGTTAGAAGTCTAAAACAAAAGACTAACTTCTGTTTTTCAACCTTCTTATTACGTGCCTAAAGTTGAGATTCACTCTTTCATTATAATTATGCTTTGTGGCACAAAGTATTGTTGGGCCCATCACAACAGTTAGAAACATTCTCTCTTCAAGCATCCATGGGGAACTCTTAGTGCTGTCGATGAGCTGTGAGAGAGGCATAGGACATCAGATTCAGAAACTGAGATTTCCCCTCCAGATTTTGTTTAAAAAGACAGCTTGTTTTTCTTTCCTAGTTTGTGGTGCTGCCTATGAGGCTAGATAATGACCTTCCACTGCACACCATTCAAAAAAGCCATTTGTATCTCCCTGAAAAGTATAAGGTCAGCAGAACCAATAAAGAACTAGAAACACAGTAATATCTGATGACTAAGAAGTCCCCTAATTGACAAGTAAAATGGATTTAATTTCTCAATAAAAACAGACAGATTGTGATCAGGACTGATGACTCTCCCAAACTAAGAAGTAGTAAAACATAACCATCTCGCAAGTGTCTATTTTGACTGAGAGCCATAATAGCTCTAAATATTAGTTCTTTGAAAACAAATGAGAGAGGAAAAAATCACTGCTTTGAAAACAAGGTACATAGCTTACAGAGAAGTGTATGTAGCTTACAGTAAACATATACAAAGGCCCAAATTACAGAGAACTGTAAATCAGAACAAAATCAATACACATAAGAAACCAGCATGGAATAAAAAACAAAAGCTTTGGAAAATCTGAAGGAATGTAAGAAAAATTCCATCTGTCCATAAAAAATATAAAAGAAAATACTTTTAAGAATTAAGAAAATATCTACTCAGATACATTCATGTCCAAAGTATGTATTAAATTATATGTATGCCTGGAAAGAAGAACAGAAGCAGTTTGGCTTTCTAAATCAGTGTATTGCTGTTTTATCCTAAGCCAGTCATTTATTTTTTAAATGGCTACATACACTTTTGACACAAAGAATTAAAAACATTATTTCTCATTGTTCTCTGAGATTTGATTTTAGTTCCAACTCTGCAAGATGCATCTTTCCTGTTAAAAGGAGACTAAGCACCCTAAACTTGGAAGGACAACATACTACTTAAAAGGAAAAAAACAAAGCTGGATTTACAGCTGTGATGGACACCTCATGGGGAGGAATCAGGATTCTTTATCAGACCATGAGGCTACAGTGTTAATTTTCTTGATTTGCCAGTTGAAGGGTGACCTGCTTGTTCTACATTTTGAAGTGATATGGTATCTTCTGACAACAGTGGAACTCAGCAAAAAGTAAAATTGCTTCTTATTGCTCTGGAGTGAAAATGAACAATTGCTCTGGAAAAATATGCACCAAATAGGCACATTAATGATCTTTGTTCATCTGAAAAACATTTATTGTTTTTACTTAAGTGTTGTGGTTTTACCCCAGCCTGCAACTGAGTACTACACAGCCACTCACTCACTCCCCCTCAGTGGGATGGGGGAGAGAATCAGAAGAGTAAAAGTGAGAAAACTCGTGGGTTGAGATAAAGACAGTTTAACAGGTAAAGCAAAAGCTGTACACACAAGCAAAGCAAAACAACTAATTCATTCACCACTTTCCATCGGCAGGCAGGTGTTCAGCCATCTCCAGGAAAGCAGGGTTCCATCACACATAATGGTTACTTGGGAAGACAAATACCATCACTCCGAAAGTCCCCCCTTCCTTCTTCTTCCAGCCCAGCTGTATATGCTGAGCACGACATCATATGGTATGGAATATCCCTGTTGTCAGTTGGGGTCAGCTGTCCCGGTTGTGTCCCCTCCCAACTTCTTGTGCCCCCCCAGCCTGCTCGCTGGTGGGGTGGGCTGAGAAGCAGAAAAGGCCTTGACACTGGGTAAGCGCTGCTCAGCAGTAACTAAAGCATCCCTGTGTTATTGTGGTGGGTTAACCCTGGCAGGATGCCAAGTGCCCACCAAAGCCAGTCTATCACTCCCCCCAAGCCCAGCTGGACAGGTGAGAGAAAATATATCAAAGGGCTTGTGGGTCGAGATAAAGACAGGGAGAGATCACTCAACAAATTACTGTCATGGGCAAGACTCAGCTTGGGGAAAATTAACTTAATTTATTGCCAATCAACCAGAGTAGGGTAATGAGAAATAAAACCAAAACACTTTCCCTCCAACCCTCCCTTCTTCCTGGGCACAGCTTCACTCCAGGATTCCCTACCTACCCCCCCACCAACAGCAAAGTGGAATAGGGACAGGGGTTCACAGTCAGTTCATCACACATTGTCTCTGTCACTTCATCCTCTTCAGGGGCAGGATTGCTCACTCTTCCCTTGCTTCAGTGTGGGGTCCCTCCCATGGGAGACAGTCCTCCACGAACTTCTCCAACGTGTCTTTCCCACGGGCTGCAGTTCTTCATGAATGGCTACAGCGCGGGTCTCTTCCATGGGGTGCAGTCCTTCAGGCACAGACTCCTAAAGCGTGGGTCCCCCCCAGGGCCACAGGTCCTGCCTGGACCCTGCTCCAGCATGGGCTTCCCACAGGGTCACAGCCTCCTTCAGACATCCACCTGCTCCGGTGTGGGGTCCTCCCCGGGCTGCAGGTGGATATCTGCTCCACCGTGGACCTCCATGGGCTGCAGGGGGACAGCCTGCCTCACCGTGGGCTTCCCCACGGGCTGCAGGGGAATCTCTGCTCTGGTGCCTGGAGCATCTCCTCCCCCTCCTTATTCACTGACCTGGGTGTCTGCAGGGCTGTTTCTCTCACATATCCTCACTCCTCTCTCCAGCTACCATTTTTGTGTCCCCTGCAACTTTTTTTCCTTCTTAAATATGTTATCACAGAGGCGCTACCACTATCGCTGATGGGCTTGGCCTTGGCCAGCGACAGGTCCATCCTGGAGCTGGCTGGCATTGGCTTTGTCAGACACAGGGGAAGCTTCCAGCAGCTTCTCACAGAAGCCACCCCTGTAACCGCCCCACTACCAAAACCTTGCCACAAAAGCCCAATACAATTATCAACACTGTTTCCAGCACAAATCAAAAAACTAGCCCTATACCAGCTACTATGAAGAAAATTAACTCTGCCCAACCCAAAACCAGTACATTAAGACATAGAGATGTGGATTCAGCAAATCATGTTCTTAACACTAATGTTTCTACTAACCTCCTACCATGAATGAATTCACCTCATCTAACATTTGTATCTACATTTGCATTTATACTGATTGTGTAAGTTTTCTTTGCAGTTAAGTAAGCAAGGCAGGGGCAACTATAAGGTGATTCCTCACATTTCTCATAGACATTTGTCTCAGGATGTAATGATTCCCACCCTAGAGATAACCTGTCTCTCTCCATTAGGTATTGAGGGAACCCAGCCAACTAGATTAGACTGGTTAAACTCTGGTGAGCTCATTATCATCCAGTATGGGTTGCTGAATCAGGAGCAACCCTAGTGTGTGATTCTACAACTAGTTAAAAAGCTGGTGATTACTTTGTCCATGACACACTTTGTTGAAGATCTTAGCAGAAGCGGAAAGCTGTAACAAGTGACAGAAAGAGGTAACATTGGCAGCAATGCACTGGTGTGTTTTGAATTTTGTATGCTTGCAATTGCTGCCAACCTATGCAACTATTTTGTGTACCAGACCTTCATATTTCTATTGCTATTAAATATAATAAAAATGAATACTTTGAAAGTATGAGGTTCTGTACCTAAAGAAAATCATAGTCTTCTGAAATATGTGACAAGAAAACTAAAATTAAGAAGGGCATTTAATTATTTCAAAATGAAGATATGGAAAAGTTATTTTCTGTGCAATTATCCATAATCACATACTAGTTGTAATAGCTGTATGAATGTTCTCCACTTCTAAGTAAAAAGGACCTGATCTCCAATTTCTTTCCTCTAAACCTCATTGTAAAAATATCATGACTAAGTCATAAGTAATAGATATGAAAAGAGTCTTCAGTTCTTATTGTCTGGATTTCATAATTACTATGTAGTATTTCATATAAGAGCTCTGGAGAAAATTCTGAACCAGCAATCTGGAAAAGCCTCTGCACACAATTACTACTAGATATGCTGCAACTTCCAGTTAGTGAAATGCAGGATTTTCATCTTAAAATGACAATGTGCTGCATATCCCCGTACATAAGCCTTCATACAGTGATAAATGACTCTTGAGTTTTCCTGAACTAAGACAGTATAACCATATAATTTCACAAATGGCATTGTATTTTATGGTTTGTTTTTTTTTTTCATTTCTGTCAATTCTGTGTAATGGAATCCTAAAATATTTAATTTGAATAAATATGCAAATATGATACATGACTTGCACAGTAAAGGTAGGTCTTACCAGAAATTAAACAAAAAAAAAAAATCTAACCTAAAAGTTAGATAGAACACAGAATCCCAATGGATATGCAAGGGGGAAAATGAACAGTTTTACTGCCTTATCTAAGATACAATGTAAGGATAAACAAAGCAATTTTGAAGAATTATTCCTGTTGCCAAGTCACAGAGAATAGATGAACAAATTAGCTAGTAATGTCAGAGATCATTTAATTTGCACCTCATAACTATGCTTGCAGCTTAGGTAGAAAGGCTTTTGTCATGTTTATATGTATGCTATATGAAAATATTTTAACTAAAATACTTTATAAATATCCTTATATAAATATGAACTGTTTCCACAGATAGAAAGGGGTTGATGCATATGCTGTCATTTTCTACCACCTCCTTGGGATGAAAATGCTATTAAATAGTTCAAAATATACAATGATATTGCATTTATAGAGAGGGAAAAAAGGTTCTGTCATTGTTTATCAGTCAGTGGAAACATGAATGCAAAACTGAAATTCAAATTTTTAAGATCTTAGTGACCTGACATCCTGGAGTCTCACCCCACTTTTAATGAAACCTAACTCACCCAGCCCAAAGCAGATTCTGATATGAATCTATTCTTTGAGGAATTGGCCAATACTTATTCAAAAGTTGAGATATAAACATTTGAAGAAAAAGAATTCTGGATTTATAAATATTCTGAACAGTCATAGAAAAGGAGCAGACAGAGAGTGAAGGAACATGCATTTTCATTTCTACTTTCTAAAACTGCATTGGTAACTAGCCAAAAGGGATTTTAGTAATTATTGGTCGTCATCTACATATTCTTATTTCACAAGATGAGCAATATATAACCATCTATATTTCTGGTAGCTCTTTCCAAATGTTTTGAATTCTGCTTTTGATTACATGTTCTCAAAAGCATGTACTTTCTTTTTTCACTTGGTTTATAGAGCTTTAAACTCAAAATTCTCCAGTTCTGATGCACCACAGGACTAATATCTGATAGGTAAAGTTATGCTTTCAAGACTGATCCTGTGGAGACATATGCAGCTAATTTTATACACAACAAACCACTTGTGCATAAACTAAATATATGCATAAATGTTTGCAAGTTCTGGGCCTTAGACAATGCCATAAAATAACTTGCAATGTACATGTACTGTTCAAAGATTCCTCATACAAATACAAACATTTTTCATTATTCCATTTGGAACTGATCTGTAAATAGATGGTTTGTCAGAAATATCAGTCTTTAGCTCTGACAGGCCAGGCAAGCAATTAAGCCAACAAGTCATTGCTCCTTGTGAAAGTTGCCTGGTAAAACAGCACATTTTAAGATGTGACTCACCATAATATATTAACTCCATCAAAAGAGAAATAGTCTTGTAGCTGACCTTGCTAAACAGTGTGGGCACAAAACTCTGGGTAACAAAAAAAAAAGTAAGATGCAAGTAAACGAAAAGTAGGCGTCACTCTCTTTTCTGGATAGATCAAGATCCTCAGGAAGCATTAAAAATGTCATGCAGTATGAGGCCAGAAATAGATTTTCTGAGGCAGACAGATCTCCTTTTCCCTGTCCTCCCTTGCCACTTTGTACTGTAGCATTGCCTCTCTTCACACACTATAGTAATGGCTACTGGCTGCATCTCATCTTCTATCTATATTAGAATTTCAACGAAGCTTGAAGGTGAAAATAAGCCTGGATCTCAGATCCATTTATGTCTAAAAGCAAAATCAATTCTACGGACAACTAATTTATCCTTTTTTTCCTTTTCTTTAGGTGTTATCTCACTAAAATAACAAACATTCTCACCCTCTGTAAATATTTAACAACATATATATATATGTACCTATATCTTCTTGGTTATAAAAATATACTGTTAGTATTCTCTAAGGACTCTAAATAAATTACATTTCGCTCCCAAAGTCCATAGAATTTCAAAGGGATGGGAATAACTGTTCTTTTAAAATGCCCAAACAAGTAGATATTCAGCCAAAAAAAAAAGACATTACATCAAAGTGTAAAAAATAAAGCCATCATCATAAATCTCTCTTTTTCTAAAACAGTGAAAAAGCATTGAGATTCCTATCCAATCTTAGAAATCTTTCCAAGGTATTCCGTCCAAGGATCCTGATTAGCCTTATACAAAAGGTCTACATTTGATGTTACTTCACAGAGGAAAACTGTAAGAAAATACTTTTCAAAATAAAACATAGACAAAACATTCTAAGCTCAATCCCAGAAGCACAGAGTGGAGTGATATATATCACAGTGTATACCACTAATAATCATAACATAGGTCATAACGGTGTTTTGGTTTCATATGTCATATAGCACATCTGACAAACCAAGTATTTTCAACTGTAAGTTATTAAAGAATAAATTACTGAACTGTCTAATTGTCTGTCCATTTCTTGTGGTTCCACAGATTGGTTTTTGTAGTTCCCTGGACTGCTTCTCTGTTAGCCAATACTTTTTGTTTGTTTGTTTGTTTGTATGTTGTTATAAACATCAGAGTATTTTAAAGAAGGTTTATGTTACAGTCCTTGGCATTTTGAGGTTTTGAAAATTACAAATACTGGGTTTTGCCCATAGGACTTGCTGTGTCTAACTTTTATGAGTAAGACCAATATGGAACAAGGCCTCACACATTAGTGATTCAGCATCACTGTTACTTCAGTAAGTTACTGAAGTGATTCTTTTAAACAAATTAATGTAAAATTATATTGGATGAATGGTCTTGGAACTCCTGAGTTATGAAATAAGATAATGCTACCTGGGAAAAGAGAAGAAAAAATATATTCTGCATGGATTTCCAAAATTGTGTGTATTAAATGATTTTAACAATAAATGTATGTCCTTATGTGGTTCACACAATAAAAAATGAGCTGTGTTGCATGATTTTGTACACGTTCCCTAATGAACCATTAATGGTTCAGCATAAAATAATTCTGTCATTAAAATAGTTAAGGATGCGGACAAGCCCTGTAATTTTGAGGACAGAACTAAGAGACAAGAAATTCTAACTGTGCCTCTTAGCTTCAGCTTCTTGGATTCTCTACTTATTATGTACTTTATGTTACTGTCTTGTTATGAGGATTAATTAATTACTCTTTGGCTTTACAAAAAGAAAAGCCATGGAGATCAGAAGTATCATAACAATAATTTTTTAAAAACATCATCAGTTCAATTGCGCAGACCAAATCACAGAGTCATGGCAATGTTGTCTGTACGGGACCTCTAGAGATATCTAGGGTAGCCTCTTGTTCATACTAGGACCATTGCCAACTTCAGAGAAGGCTAGCTGTGGATATATCCAGCTGAATTTTGGAAATCTCTCGGGATGGAGAACCCACAAACTCCCCTGGCAAGCCATTCTAGTGTTTCATTAGCCTTGGGGTGAAGAATTTTTTCCTAATGCATAATCTGAATCTCCCAAGCTACAATTTGTGGTCACTACTCCTTGTTATACCACCTGCTACTATCAACAAGAATTTGGCTTCACCTTTCTAACTCCCCTTCATGTGGTTGTAAGATTGCCCATTAGCTTTCTATTCAAACTCAACAAGCCCCACTCCCTCAGTCTCCATCCATAGATGATGTGCTCTAGGCCCCTGACAATCTTTGTTGCACTCTGCTGGACCTTCCCCTCTTTCTCTGCATCTGTTTTGAAGAGTGCATCCAAAACCAGACAGAGTATTCCAGATGGTCCAATCTCACCAACTGCAAAGGAATAGTAGCTTCTCTCGACACACTGGCCACACACGTCCTAATGTAACCCAGTGTGCAACATGTGACTTATTTGGACACTTTTGGACTCTTACTTGTACACTTTTGGTTTAAATTCAACTTGGCATTAATTGTGATCCTGATTTGGGCTACTACTCAGCCACTTGGTACCTAGCCTGTACCTATGTACATCCCAGATGTAGAACTCTGCACTTCTCTTGATTGATTTTTATAAGGTTTCTGTTAATCCAAACTGCAGGTTTCTTAAGGCCTCGCTGGAGTGTAGCTTTATCATTAGGTATGTAGGCCACTCCCAGCTAGTACCGTTCACGGATTTGCTAAGTGTTATGTTTTATCTCATCATCCAGGTCACTGGTGAAGACACTGAACAATGCTGCCCCCAGTATTGGCTCCTGGAGTAATCTCCTTGCTACTTACTGGCTGCCAGCTAGATACCAAGCCATTGTATTCAGTGTCCAGCCAATTTTCAATCCATCTGGACGTCCACTCAGCCAGACACACTTTCTCAGCTGCCAAATGATAATGTTGTGGTTTCACTAGCCTTACTAAAACTGAGTAATTTTAGACGTTTTCATGTAACTTGGAAATATCAAAAGAAAATCCATGTTTGGAGCTGAACATTGCTTTTTTGTATTGTAATGCCACAGTCAGGTGCCTAAAAGAGACCAGTCAGAATATGGGCACAACTGCTTGAGAATGTGTAGTTGTTGCCCAACAGAATGTGAAGAAGAGACTTCAAAGCTAGTAGCAGTCACCAATCTATAAACAAGGTGTGCCACAGTGCTGCATTGAGATAACAGCTGGGATTCTGAAGCAGTTAGCTGATGGCTAGCTAGCTGGTGATAAGCTTGTTACTGAGCGCACTAAAATTATTGCAGAACTATTTTGAGCTTGCTTTAACAGAAGAAGTAGAAGTAATGTGCTGTATGATCAAAACTAAAACTGTTGTCTCTCTATTCTTGTATTGGGTTTGAATGGCAAGCTTTTGGTAGCAGGGAGGCTACCGGGGTGGCTGCTGTGAGAAGCTACTAGAAGCTTCCCCTATGTCCAACAGAGCCAATGCCAGCCGGCTCCAAGACAGACCTGCCGCCAGCCAAGGCCAAGGCCCATCAGCAATAGTGGTAGTGCCTCTGGGATAACATATTTAAGAAGGGGAAAAAACCTGAGCAACATCAGGTGGGAGAGAGGAGTGAGAATATGCAAGAGAAACAACCCTGCAGACACCCAGGTCAGTGAAGAAGGAGGGGGAGGAGGTGATCGAGGCACCGGAGCAGAGACTCCCCTGCAGCCCGTGGGGAATACCACGGTGAGGCAGGCTGTCCCCCTGCAGCCCATGGAGGTCCACGGTGGAGCAGATCTCCACCTGCAGCCCGGGGAGGACCCCACGCTGGAGCAGGTGGATGTCTGAAGGAGGCTGTGACCCCATGGGAAGTCTGCACTGGAGCAGGCTCCTGGCAGGACCTGTGGACCCCTGGAGAGAGGAGCCCACGCTGGAGCAGGTTTTCTGGCAGGACGTGTGACCCTGGGGGGACCCATGCTGGAGCAGTCTGTGCCCGAAGGACTTCACCCCGTGGAAGACACCCATGCTGGAGCAGTTCGTGAAGAACTGCAGCTCGTGGGAAGGACTCATGTTGGAGAAGTTTGTGGAGGACTGTCTCCCATGGGAGGGACCCCACACTGGAGCAGGGGAAGAGTGAGGAGTCCTCCCCCTGAGGAGGAAGGAGCGGCAGGGACAACGTGTGATGAACTGACCACAGCGCCCATTCCCCATTCCCCTGTGCCACTGCTGGGGAGGAGATAGAGAAAATCAGGAGTGGAGTTGAGCCTGGGAAGGAGTGAGAGGTGGGGGGAAATTGGTTTTGAGATTTGGGGTTTATTTCTCATTACCATACTCTGGTTTGATTGGCAATAAATAAAACTAATTTCCCCATGTTGAGTCTGTTTTGCCCTTGACAGTAATTGGTGAGTGGTCTCCCTGTCCTTATCTCAACCCATGAGTCTTTTGTTACATTTTCTCCCCCCTGTCCAGCTGAGGAGGAGGAATGATAGAGTGGCTTTGGTGGGCACCTGGCACCCAGTCAGGGTCAACTCACCACAACTCTAATTGAGGCTAGCAGAAGGAACATGGTATGGCAACACCACTGTTCTACCTTATGTACTTTAATATTGATTTACCAACTGTTTCTCAGCTGAATTGGGTACATAACAATGTTACTTCTACTGGTTACACAAGTACCTTTTATGGGTTTCACATCCACAGCTAGCCTTGGTTTTTTCTTTGGTTATTTTAGCTTCACCTTCATCCCACATTTCATAATTTCACTCTGCATTTCATAATTTCACCTCGCATTTCACTGTTCCTTTGGACTAAATATATTTAAAACAAACAGGCTTAAATCTCTTCTGGCTGTACTACTGAAAACACTTCAATTGAGTTAATACAGTTTGTTTGTACCTACCTTGTTTGATGGACACAGTCTGAGCCTCTGGATCAGAGACTGAGCATTCTCAAAAGATCAGGATCATATTCTTTCTATCAGACTGCAGGAGGAAAGCTGAGCTTGGAGTCTATTCAGTTTTTCCTTGACAAAACGCTCAGTTAAACCATCTAACACAGTGAACAATTCACTGATATCTATAACACACAGGATTTCTTCTTCTTCATCAGATACCAGGGATACAAACTCCCTTCTCCTCAGACATTGCCTTCTATGGAAAGGAAATGTGGTTGTGTGCCAGTAGAGATCCACAACTTGCCTCTGAGCATCAGAACTCCAAGCCGTGCCACTGCATGTACCTAACATTCAGTCAAACCCCATTAATTTCATTCTCATTTCCTTTGGTCAAAGGCCCTAATGTTTTGTTTTTCTTTCTTAAGCATATCTAATTTATTCCCAAAAGCCAGTGCACCACAAAAGGAGCACCTGAGAAACAGCTCAGAGATCACAAGGTTGCAGCATCATACTGCAGATCTAATCTTACTGTAATGCTCATTTAGCTCCATCCTTCTTCTTCCCTCCATGCCAAAATAGACAATAGTAAGTATGCGGATGGAAGGAATCACTTGAAGCTAACAGTTTGATACAGCTCCTTAGAGCTGCACAGAATTCTCTCTGAGTCACAGTATCAGGACTATATTTCTCTTAGCCACAGAATTGCTCTCAGCAAACTGGAACCCCTTCCCTCTCCTGCACAGGCATGTACTTTAAACCAAAAAAAAAAAAAAAAAAAAAAGAACACGAATACCTGTAAGTGGCTCAGACTAGAAGAAAGTAACATAAAGAAGCAGATACCTAAAAATTACATTTGCTTTTCATATCTCTTACTTTCCTAAGATCTCTTATCTTTCTTAGATTACAAAGAATACTCTATGCGCTTCCAGTTATAGTCTTAGGAAGGCTAAAGGTATTTATATGACACCATGAGCATCCATGTCCAAAATATGTCCCTTAAAATTCACCATCTAAACCTGGAGGCCTACAAGTTTTCTCATTATAGTTGTCAGGACTCTAAATTTCTGCTGGTGGGCAACTACAGAGCCACTTAGAGATTGTGCATGCTCTGTTTATCTCATGCTGAGCTAAATCAAGAGTCATATAAAAGGAATTCCCCACATAGCTTACCTCTGGGGTCCAAAGCCTATTAGTAGTGCTTAGACAATTATAAACTGTCCCACAAAACACAGTCAAAAAGTGACAATACTCTGCTTCTCATCTTCTACTGCCAAATAGAGCACTTATTTAGAAGCTAGAAGAACTGTCTTGAAGTTTATTCTGTATGGATATAAGTCTTTCTTAGAAATGTGGCCTAAACACGGGTCTGTACGTTAGCCTGTGGGAAAATAATGGAAGATTGGTGAGGAGGATTGTAAACACACTCAAGTGACTTGCAGCTGAGGTGCTGAAAAACACATATATCATATTAATTGTTGTTTAGTCTTGTGTGTTTGGCAAGTAGAACATCTATGTTTAGACAAGATAGGTCTGTGATAGACTTAGAGACACCCTATTGAACAAGCTTGAGATTCCTGCCCTCCTGCGTGAAAGATCAAAGCACAGTGATAAACTATGCTTGTGTGAATCCCTGAAATAACAGGTTAAAACAGTAGGTTCAGTGATCCTCTAGCATGGACCGAGCTCCAACATGCCTGTATCCCCACTTGTGTGCCTCTGCATGGGTGCTGCTTTGGGGGATTCCCCAGTTGGCAAGGTAACAAAAATAAATTTACTCTTTGCATTTCATCTGTGGTTTTGTGGTTGTTCCTGTGTCCTGCCTGTGCCAGTTAACACATAGCCTTATGATACTCTTAACACATTAGCACAATGTCTTCATGAATACCATGTCTATGCACCTGACATTCCTGAAGCAATATACAGGGAGAGAGGGCATCTAACTTGGGGTTGAAACCCAGGACATAAGAAGGCATTTTAATATTATGTAAAAGTTTTCAGTGGTGCAACACCAGCACAAAAGCAGAATAGGCTAACAAAAGACTGTGAAGGTGCCCTAGGCATACTTGAATGTCTGATCAAAAGATCTATGTACTAGGAAGACTGATGAAGCCTGAAATTCTCCTGCTTGTACTGTTAACTGCATCACCTCCAAAGTTTTCATTGCCTCAGCTTCTCAGATGTAAATTGGAGACCAGGAAAGAAAGAGAAAAGGCATGGGGCTTTCTTATTCCATATGAAAAGTTTGTGGAGAAAAATGGGTTTGGAACAAAGCATACGCAACTCCTGTGGAGTAAATCTGACACACAGCAGCACTTGATCATCTCACATAGTTTGGTTCCAAATATTAGAAATTATGACAGCCTCATAAACCAGGAAAATTCACTCTGTGCTATTCTCAGGATTATAGCACTTCATTTCCACATCTCACCTATTGACCTCTTCATTTATTCTTGTCAGTGACATTTCATCACATAGTGCACACATGATTTGAAACTAGAAAATCAGTTCCAAGAACTCATATCCCCTTTTCATATAGGGAATGAAATGATTTGTTTCTAAATAAATCTACAAAGAAATCAGGAAAATACTGGCTGTAAACAGGAAAAAATGTAATAAATAAGTGAGTTTCAAAGAGGCTTTGTGTTCAGTGGATATAACCAACTGTAAAAATGTGAGAAGGAGTCTGAATCTAAAGATTTAGCTCTAATTGTCTGTCTGATAAATTACACAAACACAGACACAGCCAAACGGAATGAATGATCTCGCAAACAGCAGGTGCTTGGTACCAAGTTAACATAGTAAGACTGTAGTCCATCGTTTTTCTGCTCTCCTGAAGTCCATGTTTGTAATTCTGTTATTAATCTTGCTCACTTCTCTCAGTATCTTAAAATCTACCATTTCATGATGGCTAAAGCCAAGGCTCCATGACCTTCACAATCCCAGCCAGTTCTTTCTGAGAGTAACAGATCCAGTAGAGCATCTTTCCTAGTCAGCTTGTCCATCAAGAAATTGTATTAAACACACTCCAGGAATCTGCTGGATTGCTTCTGCCCAGCCATCTTTCAGTAAGTGTTGAGGTAGCTCATGTTCCTCCCTAGAATCAGGGCCTGCACCTGTGAAGCCTCTTCCAGTTGTGTAAAGAAAGCTTAATCTACTTCTTGTTATTAGGTGGTTGGTAGCAGACACCCATCATGAAGTCACTCTTGTTGACTCTTTGATGCTCCTTAACCCTTAAACACACAAATTTGAGCTGCTTTGTGCCTTTGTGTAAACTGTAACCCCTCCTCATCTTCCTGATCTCTCCTGCCTAAAGACTCCATGTCCATTCATCACAACACTCTTTGCAAACAAATTATTTCACCATGTCTCTGTCATCCTGATGAGATCATAGCTCTGCAACTGCACCCAGACTTCTGTGTGTTTCTCATGCTGTGTGAATTAATGCACAGGTGTCCGAGATAGGCCTCCAGTAACGCTGCTTTCTGAGTGGAAATAGGAGAGCCTCCTTCATGTTGTGTCCCCAGGTAATTCCTCACTGTCGCTCATCCCTCCCTACACTTCTCTTCAGGCTTTGGTCACCATTTCCTGACAAACCTAGACTAAAGTCTTTCTCACTTGTTGGCAAAGATGCTCTTGCCCCCTCAGGTTAGTCCATCTGTCCCCTGTGGTTTTTATTCTTCAAATTGAACCAAGTAGTTATCAAAGACATAGCCTTACACATGACATCAGCTATGCAACAAGCATTGACCTTCCAGACGCCTTTCTACTACCTCTTAATTTTTGCTTGTTTGTAAATTTCTTGTGGCAAGCACTCCAGTAGGAAGACCTTTTTTCTGAAGTACAAAAACAGAAAATGAGAGTAAGAAAGTCAGAAATGTCAGAGCTGTGACCTGTATTGAAAAATAAATCCATAGGATTTTGAATCAGATCATGATTGTTAATGAAATAATGTTAGTGAATCAAAGGTTGCCTGTCTTTCAGAAAAAAAGGCTGAATCCAATTAGTTTTCTTAGGTATGCTCTGAATATGTCTACATATTAAAAGCACATTTTAAAAGCAGAAATCTTTGTACAAAATTGTTCTTTATTATTGCTTCTGTAACAACCTGAAGTGTAACACCAAGGAAGAACTGGGTGCTCTTAGAGATTTTTTTTTTTTTTTTTTCTGAGCTGCCTCTTCCAAGCATATTTGCTTTTTCCTGCATCAGTATGTGAGTTAAATGGAATTAAAATGATTACTTCATTGTTATCAAAAAATGTTTTTGCAGAGTGAGAGAAGAGATATTGGTGTAGTTTAGAAATTAAGTACCTGGTGGTCTGAGTAGGGATATTACCTGAGTTGGTAAAAGTGTTTAACAAACTCAGGTTATACTGTGTGATGATAAGCTGCTATTTGCCTGATGATGTACTCAGTGTTACAGAGTGATTTTTACATTTTCCTGTGATAATACTTAACCAATGTTCTCTTTCAGTCCACATGTAAGGCATCAATGAATCATTACTTTGGGAGTGAATACCAGTTTTACCTGAGCTGCATCTGTCATTACTTTACTCTGGGTGATTTCTCTGAAGCAAAACAGAATGAAAATTTTACATTCAAAAAGCAGATCGAAACTAACATGCCCAGCCTTCCAAAGGAGACAAAGAAAAACTATTCAAAAAAAAAAGAATAATCCCTGCCTGCTTGCAGCATTGGTGACATGGCAGGCAATTCAGGCCAAATAAGAAGTGCTTCCAATTAACTTAAATGAGTACCCACTTGTTCAGGGGCAAGTAGTCCCTAGGCATCAGCAGCTGGAAAGTTTGGAAGCACAGTATTGAAGGTTTGAAGAAGAGAGGACCAAACAGAGCAAAATGAGGTGGCTTCAGGAAGACCTACTATAAGACTATACTTCCAAAAATGAAGGGCAGTCTCAGTGTGTACCCAATCTGGGTACACCATGGGAGGCCCTAAATTATGCCTACTGACTTGTGAATATTTCTCTTTTCTTTTGCCTCTTTCTTATTCTCTTTGCTCCACTATGACTTACTCATCATGAAGGACTGCATCCTTTACTTTTCTACATTGATCAAGACATTAGTCTTTGCTCAGCTCTCTAATGATAGAACATAAGAAATGTTTGCATCCCACATTATTTACATGAACAATATTTAATAATACAATCAGAAAGAAAATTTCAGGATCTTTCGCCAAGTCTGCCAATAATTAGTCAGATCACACAGTAAGGAAAAATCACACTACCTGCTATAAACCTTGCTTACTTAGCATCATTCTTGTCTCTGAAGACATTAGAAAAAAACAAGAGAGTTCTTTAAACACTTTTATGGATAATGTGCTAAAAAAAAGACACAGATAAAAAATTCACTCCGAACAATTTACCCAGCAATACTGTTCCTACTAGTTCATCTGCATGCTTCAGTTAAATATCTCAACGTTTAAGGATTAGTTCTTTACTTTTTGATCTATCCTTAAGGACTGATTAAAGTAATTGGACTGATTAGCTTTGCCCCCATTTAATACTCTTTTCCATACTTGTAATTATAAATATTTCCCCTCAGTTTTCTTCAAACTAAGGAACACCAGTGCTTGCAAACTTCTCTTGTAGATATTACTTGCTAAGCAAATCTTTACTGCTCTATTTAAATGCTCAAGAAAGTTTTACACTTAATATTCAAAGAGGACTAAGCATGACTCAGTTAGCAATGACCATTCCATCATAGTCTATCCACAAGAGATCACTTGTCTCCAGACTTTCTGAAGTCCAAATACTGTGTGAATACCAGTACCTTACTTTTGCTAAATTCTAATATCAAATATACATAAACCATAAGCCATGTATCAATGATGGAAATGATGGAAAACCCTAAAACTGCATTTACACAGTGTAACAGGCATTGTGCATACAGAAGTGTTTGCATTTTTGTTTTATATTGCCTACTGCTAATCTCAAATTAAATCTAAACTCACATGCATGAGTAGCATATGAAATGCATACATCATGAAGAATAAACCAAATCATTACATGCAGAACAGTTGAAAAAATCATTCTATTTATTACCAGTATGGCTTGAAATGGAGTACTGTGTTGTACGCTGCATGGTACCTGAAGAAAGACATGAGTCCTTTAGAAAATAAAGCTCGAAGAAGAGTATCTTGGATGATCAGAGACTTAAGAAAACTGACGTAGGATGGAAGAGTGAGAACTGGACTGATATATTTGAGAGAAGACTGACAGGATCAGAACAGTCTTAAAATATGCAAAAAAGTTTGCCACAATGAAATAACTGTTTCTCCATGGCCCTCTGAAACAGACAAGAAGTACTGGGTAACCACAGTAAGTGAGATTACCTTAAGCATCAGGAAAAATTTCTCAGAGGCGAGACAGTGAAGCACTGGGACACATTGCCTAAGACTGTGAAACCTTCATAACTGGAAGAATTTTGAAATACTTTTTTTGTTACACAAATACCTATCAGGAATGATTTAGGATCTTGCTTTGGAGCAAGGAGATGCTAAAATTTATCTTCTGAGGTCCTTTCCAGTTCTACTTAGCAAGATGAGATATTTCCATCACTACCATTAAGAAAATAAAGAGCAAACCAAATCAACAAAGAGACAAGTGCAGAACATTCCATTTAAATTAAAAAAAAAAAAAACAAACAAAAACAAACAAACAAAAAAAGAACAAAAACCAAACCAAACCAAAACAAAACAAAACAAAACAAAACACCACCAAACAACAACAAAAAAAACCAACCAAAACCCAGAACACCTCTTTACTGTGAGGGTGGTCAAACCCTGCAACAGGTTGCCCAGAGAGGTTGTGGATTCTCTGTCCTTGGAGATATTTTAAACTTGACTGGATATGGCCCTGACCAACCTGCTCTACATGACCCTAGTTTGAGCAGGGGGTTGGACTCAACAATCTCCATAGACCCCTTCCAACCTCATCCACTAGGTATGTGACTTGCAATCAAATAATTCAAATATATATAAACCAGTGATTCCATCTTTCAGTCAGGTTGTGAACAAGAACTTGATCCAGGTTTTTTGCAGTTATTAGTCTTACAATTGATTTATTCTAGCTTTTGTTACAACTCAGCCTGTCCTGTTTCTTAGAGAAACAACATCACAAGAAGGATTGGACAAAGGCCTGAAGTATCAATAATTGCAGTCTTACAAATCAGTTCTCACCTTGGTCAGCAAGGAAGCAACCCAAGCATCTGGGTATTCTACCACAAATTTGAGGAAAGAATGTCTCTTAGAAGTAGGAAAATATTCATCTGAGCTGCTATCAGATACTACAAGAACTGTGCTATAGAAGACTCTTCCCCCAAAAAGCACAACTTTGCATCCTGTATCACAGAGATTCTTGTAATAAGTGCATTTTTCTTCATGATTCTTTTAAATAAACAGCTACTGAAATCTGAACACAGGCTGTCATTACCATGGAATAATTGCTAAATTAAAAATACAGATTAAATTAAGCATTTGTCTTTAAACACTAGTAAATAAAACAAGCTTAAATGTGCAATTTTGCTAAGTTGTCTATACAAAAATAAAGATTTTAGAAATACGCAACCCTTTTAATTTTTTTTAAGACATATTGAATATTAACACTGTGATATTTGGAAATGCTGAAACACCTTTATGGTTTTCATGCAAACATTACAATAACTCAAAATCACATGGAAGCTTATAAACACGAAAACATTTAAATTCAAGCTAAGTCCTACAATTCATTAAAATATAGATAAAAATCCCTTTCCTTTTTTTTTTTTTAATGATAGTCTTATTGAGTTCTAGTCCTATTTAGGTAAACACTTTAAAAAACTATGCTGATCATCAGCTTTTAACCCGTGCATTTTTCATATTCTAAAACATATCATATTTTATAATAGTCTATATGAGACTAGGATTATTTTTATCAGTGATGTGCCCTAGTGCAGTTTTAGAGTTCCGGATGAGAAGTCAGAACTGAAGCAATTGTTGTTATTCTAAAAGAAATTGAAGCCTTTTCACCACTCAAGGGAAAGGATATGAACTGCCTAGGAAAAGTTTCTGCAAAGACTTGAATGTTGTGCCTTTCATATACAGTAGTGCTGAAAAATTGAAAGAAAACCCATAGAAGTCCTTAAAATGTCAAAAAACATGTCTTCTCATGAGAGACTACAAAAGATCAATCTCAAATTAGAAAGAAAGAAGCAGTATGTTCTGATTAATATTGACCTATATGGAGACAACATGAACCAAAGCCTAAAGCTTCAAACTAGATAATATTAAACAAATAGGCATAACATTTTAACAGGAAGAATAATTTAATGGTTGGACCAACTTCAAAAAACTAGGATGGGTTTTCCATGCTTGACATATTTAGGTTAAGCCCAGACATTGTTCTAAAGATATACTCAAGTTTGCATAGCAATTAATTAAAGGAAGGCTCATAGCCTACAGAGTCGAGACAGTCAAGATAACTACAAAGGTACCGTCTGGCTTCATAACCAATGAATGTGTAAATTCTCATGCCTTTTACTGGAAGTTGAGAGTATTTAACATCTTACCTGAAGTTCAGCCCTAACTGGTTTGTCAGCAAAGAATGTGTTCAGGGTTTCTTGATACATAACCTTGGACCAGCAAGGTGAAAACACGGGCTCAACAGAGTAAGTGGTGAATCTGCCACAGAACTTAAGTAAATCAGAATTTCACCAGGTTAGTAGCATTTGTCAGTACTGAAAACAAATGCAGCTGCCTTGACTGTTTCCCCTAACCTCCGAAAAGAGTTAATGTTGCAATTATTATTAATATAATACACATTGTATTAAGATATCTCACTAACATGCCAAGGCAATTGTTTTCCAAAGCAGTATATTGCCTGCAAGACACCAGTCTAATCTTCTTTCTCTTGAGAGCACTGAGACTCCAGTTATGCTTATTAAACTTTTCTGTGCCTCATAAATTGTATTCATTTTTAATACTTGGCTCAGAAATTGGAAACCATATTCAAGAAAATCCACACATGTAACATGAAAGAATACACAAATTAAATTAAATAAGTAAAGTTAAACAAGAATTTGAACTATTTCAAGGCTTCCAAAAGTTTTTCAGGGCTATTAACAAAACTATTTCTCAGATGGGCTGTTCCTAGCACTTCTTCTCTGCTACTAGGTTTCTTTCTCAATGTGTTTTTTACATGAAGGCTCTTCCATTCAGACCTATTTACATATTCTTTCAATTACCTTATGGTATAGCTACCATATTTAAAGCATATCCCAGAAATTTCCATCTTCTTTTACAGGTAACTTAAGAGAAATAGCAATATTGACATTTCTGACTGGCCCTGTCATGTTATGAATTTATTGCATTTAATACTAATTGTTTCTCTCAGGCGCTTCCTTTCTAAGGCATCTAGAAGCCTATCTATCCCTATAGTGGATTTCCAGATTTCATTTCCATAAACTGAGACAGAAAAATAATTTAACTTAAGACCTATATGGGTTCTAGATTTTTCAATGGTTTTTCAGTTGGCTTATACTTTTAAAAAAAACCCAACAGTTTTAATATCAACTTATGACCTGCTCTTCTTCTGGGCATCCCTACTTAATCATGTGTTACTAGCAACTATATGATTTGGCTCTCTTTGTGTCCTTTTGTCAATTTTTGATAGGACTTGTTGTGGGTTTTGACTGAAATTTGTTTTTCATAACAGGTCCTGTGTCCTGTTTTTATTAGTATGAGAAGAATTCATGGTCTTTATTTGCATGGTGTCTGAACTGCCATTCAGAAGAGCTGAATTTTGCTAATGACATGCAATTTGTCTTTTCTTTTTCACACCCCCCCCCTTTTTTTTTCTCATGGCAAAGTCAGTGGTAGTCCTAAAGAAGAGAAGTAAAGAAATGCATGAATATTTGACAATTACATCTATGTCAAGCCTTTCATTCAAGGCTACACTTGCTTGAACTGTGAATGCTGAATTTTGAAGAAAACTTTCCTAGTGAAACAATATATTCAGCTTTTCAAAGGACTCCGGCTTAAAAAAGTTTAATTTTTTTAATGGCAGGAGAAACTCCTTTTATTATGCTCACATAATTCAAATACTTTGAAAGGATTATCTTCCAATTTTCCCATTACAAATAATCACTTTTGATGAAGAGCGAGCAGGAAAATACTAGGTAAAAAGGTAATTTTGGGGAGGTCATAAATCACTGGAATAGTACACTGAGAATTATGTTGTATTAAATAAACCTCACTGCCAAACTGTGAGACAAACTTGTTGTTACATTACTGCTGAAATTCTTTGCACAATGCCAGCAAGCATAACATTTTGCTCTCAGCACCCACACACAGCTACTCAGAAGAGAAAACACATGTAATGCACTTGTACAATTAGCCAGTCAGATAGATTATTAGAAATTGTTCAGCTCTGCCAGCTAAGCAAAATGGCATTACGCCTAATAAGGGTATAAATATAACTTCCCTTTCTCTGCATTTGCAGTGAATCTTCAGGAGTCCTCTAACACAGGACAGAGTCAAAAGTGGTAAAGTTACGTTGCAGATTTCTTGCCCTTTAAAGGGCAGGGGATAGTATCTGGCATTAAAGAGACTAACTGCAAGGATGGTGACTCAAAGTGGAAATTAACTCAGAGTGGGAATTCACAGTGAGAATTCACTGTTGTTATTTTCTCACCATTTATGGAAAGACCTAATGCCATTAATTCTGCTAAGTATTTCAAGAAATGCTAATTCTGGAAAAAAGACAGATTTTGGTGTCATGTATAGGTATAAGACTCTAGAAGTTGTGTTGTAATGCCCAAGATAGGAAATTTCTTTAAAGAAATTATGAACTTGAGAGGAGAAACTCAACATTAATGACAAGTCTCCAGCTAATAGTTGTGGAGAAGCCACTCCATGATCTTGGTCTTTCTGTCTCCCAAAAAGAATGAGAAATTTTCCTTCCAATTACTGAGATCAGATGAAAATATTTTCCATCTTTCGTTTTCTTTATTCCACTACAACACAAGTCTATCCTGTGCAGAGTGAATGTCCTGGTTTCAGCTGGGATAGAATTAACTGTCTTCCTAGTAGCTGGTACAGTGCTATGTTTTGAGTTCAGTATGTGAAGAATGTTGGTAACACTGATGTTTTCAGTAGTGTTTAGACTATAGTCAAGGATTTTTCAGCTTCTCATGCCCAGCCAGGGCACCTGACCCAAACTGGTCAACGGTGTATTCCATACCATGTGACGTCCCATCTAGTTTAGGAACTGGGAAGGGGTGGGGCGGGGATTTCGCCGCTCGGGGACTGGCTGGGTGTCGGTCGGCGGGTGGTGAGCAATTGCCCTGCGCATCATTTATACATTTCAATCCTTTTATTACTATTGCTGTCATTTTATTAGTGTTATCATTATCATTATTAGTTTCTTCTTTTCTGTTCTATTAAACCATTCTTATCTCAACCCAGGAGTTTTACTTCTTTTCCTGATTTTCTCCCCCATCCCACTGGGTGGGGGGGGAGTGAGTGAGCGGCTGCGTGGTGCTTAGTTGCTGGCTGGGGTTAAACCATGACAGTGAAATAAACAAAAGAGCACACTTAGACAGCCTACTATGGACAGGCAATGTGGAGCTAGGTCCCACAATCTGACAGAGCAATCAAGAATTCATAACACCTACTGACAGCAGTTCAGTACTGCTAGGCTCTGGGTCCTGTTGTCTACATACTAGAGGGCTGTGTCTTACTCTATTAACACCATAAGCTCTCTTGAAATTAGACGTCACAGTGATATAGATGATTGAGCTGTGTTAAATGCCATTGTATAGATCCATAGTGAAGTTACAGTACATATTTCTTTACCTTGCTTCACTGCTGTTTTACTTTCTGTGGTGGCTACACTGTTACCAGGACTAATTATTTTAAAGGCAGTTTAATTTACACTGGTGTTCTTCTCACTGCCTTCAATAAAATATTCTCAGCAGAGTTAGATCTTTTACTGATCACTGCCAGTCTTCTCACTATGGGATAACAACAGAGCAGAAAACCTGTATTGTGTAATAAATTCAGTCTTTATGCTATTGGCTTAGAGAAAGTAATACTAGCTAGTAGGTCTAAGGGCAAGTATCTCCAGGACATGTTTGATAACACAGCTATTTAGGAGCATCTCTAGAAGTAAGTTCAATAAAATCAGCAAATTCAGCCCACATATAAGACAGTCATTATGTTTCATCTGTTGTCCGTCCTATCCCAAATAAAGACAAGAAACCACTGTTGTGCTCATATACCAGGGAATGCTGTAATATTTGTTAAGTATTTGCAGGGATACAAAATTTTTTTTTCTGCCAAATATTTTCAGGGGATCAAAACTGTGTGTTATTTTAAAGCAGCAAGTTATTTAGCAAAACTGCGTAGAAATTCCCGTGACAGTTCCATGTTCAAGGTCCATGTTGATGGACTTTAATGATGATGATGATGTCTGGTTCAGGTTGCTCACTGCTCAGTGAATGCTGGACAAAGTGCTTCTCACTGCTTAGAAGTCTAAACTTCCAACTGCCAGTTAGCCTCCACCACTTTTTCCTAACTAGATTTAAGATTCATTGTTACTGAAATTGACCTTGGAAAACCACATACTTGAGCAGTTTCTTTCTTGCCTGAAAAGGCCTCTGCTCCCTGGAACGTGTCTTGTGTTTTTCTGGTTAGTTTTGTTAAGGACTGTATCCAATCTGCCTTATTTAAGATATGTCCTTTGACTTCACATTTGAAAGACGGGACGGTCTGCATGAAAAGGGACTGACAGGATCAAATCCCTGATATGTAAATTCTTCAAGCTTTTGAAGCTAGTCACATTAACTCTATGAGTAAGGGTTCAATAATGTCAATAGAGAGTTCACGGGCTGACCCAATGTCTGCTAAACATCTCACAAGCAAATAAAAATAAAAGTTTCTTGATGCAGTGTTTAAACAGAAGGTCTACAATGTGACTAGCTATAGTACAACTGTGATAGGAAAGAGTGGAAAAGGGTCAGAAAGCAAGAAGCAGAGCAGAAACTGCACGTTGTTTCACTATCCATTAAAAAAAGCTGCATCTAAATATTAATCCAGCCCCAAATAAAAAGACTGATAAAACAGGAAGCAAAACACCAGACAGGGCTGAGCATTGGTGGTCTCTGTTCTGCCTAGCTCCATGTAAGAAGGGAAGTAATGAGTCTCAGGGCTAATCAGTAAATACACTGAAGGGCAGGTCCTTGAGGAACAAAGTCCAGAAAGACCTACGCAGATTGGAGGAATGTGCCAAGAGGAACTGCATTAATTTCAGCAAGGATGAATACAAATTCCTCCACCTGGGAAGGAGTAACCCACTGCAACCATAGAGATGGGTTCTGACTGGCCAGGGAGCAGCTCTGCAGAAAAGGCAGCTAAGATGGCCAACAGCATCCTGGGCTGTACCAACAGGAGCACAGGCAGTAAAATCAAGTGAAGTGATTATCCCTCTACTCAGCACTTGTCAGACTGCATGTAGAAAACAGTGCCCACTATTGCCCCCCCCCACCCCAGTACATGAAAGACTTGAGTCAACTGGAGTGAGTTCAGTGGAAAGCCACCAAGATGGACTTCAAGATGGATCACTTGTCCTATGAGAAGAGGCTGAGGAAACTTGGCTTGTTCAGCATGGAAAAGAGAAGGCTTCAGGCAGAGCTAATAGCATTCTTGCAACACCTACAAGAGGCCAGGCCAGTCACAGTGGTGCATGCTGGAAGGACAAGAGACAGCAGATGATAAAACAAGAGAGGTTCAGACCAGATAGAAGGGGAAAAAATCACTATGAGGACAGTGAAATGGAACAGGTTGCCCAGAGAGGCTGTTCAGTCTCCATTTTTGTTGCCCTTTCTTGTACTGGAGAGCCTTTCCTAGCACAAGACAGACATGGATTTACTGGAGCAAATCCGTGACTCATTCCATGCAGATGAACAAAATGTCACGAAAAAAAAGACAACAGTGAAAGAACATTTTAAAACATACTAGTACAGCTACTGTCTAGGAATATATCAGATAGCATGAACTGCAGCTTCTGCATGGACTGGGAAATCCACATTTGAAAAAAAAAAAAAAAGCAAGCTATTTTTATTGAATATACTGATGCTTTAAAGCCAAAGATTTATTTCAAAAGAAGGACTCAATAAAACAAAATTAATTGGCTGCAATATTGTTTGGGTTATTTGCAAGCTATTAGTAATAGGTAATAACCATTATAATACTGTAATTCTAGCAATTTGTGACTAGAAGTTTCTGAAAAAAATAAGATTAAAAAAAGATCAGAGGAGTGGGAATATCATCTTATTAAGTATTCTGCGTGACACATCATTAGATCTAGGGACCTCACAGTCTATCCAAATCTGAAGAGCATCAAGTGTTAAAACAGAGAATGGAACTCTGTGTTTGCTGAAAACAGCAAAATTCATTTAACTTAGCTGAATCAATGTTTCACCTACATACAACTCTAATGTCTTTAGTGGAAACAATTCACTGACATGGAGGCTACAAACTATGACTTGAGCTTATTTTTTAACAGATTACAAAACCAGAGTAAACATACAATTTACATTTGTTTAGCCCTTGCAATCTACTCTTTTATCTTCTACAGAATTTCAGTACCCTTTCATTTTTCTTGAAACTTCCACAGTATTTCACACAGAGGGGCTGTCTGACTAGTCACAAAACACTGCTGCTATAAAGGTTGCTTTGGTTGACATTGTTTGAATGAGTATGGGCTGCTAACTTGAAAAGGGCTTGGAAAGTCAGGGCACTATATAAAAAAAATCTTGATCTGCTTTAAAAATGTTGTTTAAAAATTTTAAATCTTACAGTCTGATGGAATGAAGAAAAATTGTTATTGGCATTTTTCATCTGACATATACCACTGCTTCTTATGATTCCTTTATATTTAGAAAACCAGAGCCATATTCTGGTCATTTTTACCTCAGAAAACAATCGGTGTCCAATTTTTAAACTGGATTATGTTGTCCTAATAAAAATTGCTTCTCTACTCTACTCCTGGAATCTTCTTTATAACTTTGACTGCTTTGAGAAGAGCATGTAAGCATACTAAAGACAAAACAGTCTTTGCATTCCCTACTCTATTGCCATTGTGGGTCAAGTGCCCAGGAAGCCTAAGCTGCTTCACAGAGGCAAAAAGCTGGCATTTCCCAGAGCAAAAGATCAACAAGGAAAGTTTTTTTCATGTTCTATGCAAACATTCATTCTACAGTAGTCCTAAAACAAGGTCCTGCCCTTACTTAGAGAAGACTGTAAAGTTAAGATCTACTCTAAAATATGAATCAGGTATTTTAACAAGCAGAGGAAAAACCTTCATAAGGAGTCAAAAACTATCAAGTGATTGAGAATATGGGTGTTGGGGCTACATCTCATTAATAAGGCCACAATAAGTAATTATGTACATACTGGTGGATTTTCTTATACATAGCTTACAAGCATACAAATCTTGATTTATTAACTATGAATGAGTACTCTGGAATATTCCAGAATTTTCCTTCTTCAATTTGCATCACAGACTCACCTTTTTCTGTTTTCTATTCCCATTACTTAGTTTCTCTGTGCCTTTTTTCCAAGAAAAATGATTCTGCTCCTCAGCAAAAGTTGTAGAATAATTTCCTTCTGTCTTCCTCCCACTTCTTGGTTCAACCACATTTGCTGGCATTTCTTCTCCAAAGTACTCTGTTTTAGTAGATACAACATATATTAGTGAATGAGTATCATGGTAAGAAATGTGCTGGAAAGGGAGAACAAGATGGAAAATAATCATATTTAATTACTCCTCCTCATCTTTTCTGCATCATAAAGTGACAAGAAATACAAGGCAAGAAGGATATCACAGATTAGGAACTACATTTTGCCTTTTAGGCACTCTTGTATTGATTCCCATGAAACCAAGGGAATTGTTGTTACCTAAGAGTCAAAGGTCTGCTTTCCAAGATGAGTAGTACTTGATACAGCACTGCATTGGGTCCCATCTTCTATATAAGTACTTTAAAGGGTTGAAGTACTGAGTCCTGTGCTAAAGGAGGAAGTGATGCGTAAACTGTTGAAGCTGCATCAAACTGGCAAAGATGTATTAGAAGTATTACAGACCTGTCCCTGGGAGAATAAAATGGGCCACATACCTTTCAGCTAGATGAGAACACAGTGAGATCTTTCAAAAGAACAGTTGTTCATGAAAACTTCTGCCATGTAAGTGAATCTTTGAGATATCTTTTGTTTGTATCTGAAAGAGTCAACCAAGGAAGAGATTTCCAGAATTCTGCAGAGCCTACCTGATAGCCAGGTCAGTAAACAAGACAGAGTATCAGTATTATGCTGTCTGTCAATAGTTTGAACAAAATTGTCTGTAAGTGGTTTAATATTCGAGTGTTGTTCATGGTTTTCACTAAATTGCTTTTTTCTCCTGTGTCTCATAAGTTTCAATGGACATTACTAGAATTACATGTGGGATTTATTTTAGTTGCCAGACACCTTGAAGAGAGGGAAATATGCCTGTGATGTTAGGTCAAGCCAGAATTTACAGGAACTGAGATCAGAATATGGCCTTTTCTGAGGCTTATCGGAGACTGTAGGTGCCTCACATAAGGGAATGAGTAACAGCAAGTCTGGGAAAGAGAATTTATTCTACAATGTTATTTCCACAGTTCCATGAGTCATTTTTACTTACAATAATAAAGTATGACTTCAGTGCTGAATTAAAGACAGGCAAGTTCACATAGCTACAGAATTATTATATTTAATAGTAATAACAATAACAATTACCCTTATGAACTAACAAGAAAAAGGCACCTCTGTAGTAAGAATGAAAGCTCTCTGGGGGTCTACTTATTTCCTGAACAAAGTATATGTCCACACTCCTCACTGAGAAGCACTAAGGATATTACAGCTAACACCCACCAAGCTAGTCATGATAGTGTAGAACTCCATGCTACCAGTACTGTACTGTTTTACTTCCCAAATTAGCTCTTTCAAAGCTTGAGTACACTGTATTGTGATGTGTACTAGAAATGTATGCACAGTGTCAGACCCTCTCATACTGCCTCATTCGCATTTTAACTACTTCTTCCTTGGGCTATAAAGGTTGAATATGCCTTTTCCTCTCTTTCCAGAAAAAGAAGTAATAAAACCCATCATTTTTTATTTTGACAGTGTTGCCTTATAGTTCAGTAGAGGCAAGTCAATTTAACACTAAGGTGTGTTTTCTTCTTTTAACTTAAAACGTACCATTTATCCCGAAATGTTCCATCACCTAGAATGCAATCATATTGTAGGAAATTACAAACTTCAAACAAGTGGTGCCAACACCAACAGTGTCCCAGGTATCTTGCCAAGTTTTCCCATATGGAAGGTTAAGTGACTCAGAGCAAGGTTAGTCAATGAGTTTCCAACATAACAATTCTTCACTGGAAAGTGATGATTCGAAGAAATATCAGCACTCAAAATATTGTCTATTTCATCTCAGTTCTTAACATGAGTTGACCAAAACATGTTCATTCTCAGAAATTAGACCCTTCTGTTTCAATAAGTTCATTTTGACTGTAAAATAAGCAGTTGCAAACTACTGTAACTGCTGTAAAGCAGCAACAAACTTTCTACCTCCAAACTAGCAATACCATTAACTAAAAGCAAGAAGGAATCATCACCTGCAAAAGAAAAATCTGACCTTTGGTCTGGAAATCTGAAGAGTTACTAACAGGAGTGTGGTGGGTTGACCCTGGCTGGGTCCCAGGTGCCCACCAAAGCCGCTCTATCACTCCCCCTCCTCAGCTGGACAGGGGGGGAGAAAATATAACAAAAGGCTCATGGGTCAAGATAAGGACAGTTTAATGAAGTGATAGCAAAGGTCGCGCGTGCGAAAGCAAAGGAAAACAAATGATGTTATTCTCTACTTCCCATCAGCAGGTGATGTCTAGCCACTTCCCGGGAAGCAGGGCTTCAGTACCTGTAGTGGTTGCTCCAGAAGACAAAAATGCCCCCCTTCTGTCTCCCTTTACTTAGCTTTTATATCTGAGCTGAAGTCATATGGTATGGAATATCTGTTTGGTTAGTTTAGGTCAGCTGTCCTGGTTATGTCCCCTCCCAAGATCTCGCCCTGCCCCAGCCTGCCATTGAGGAGGGGGGCAAAGATGTTGGAGAGACAGCCTTGATGCTGTGCCAGCACTGCTCAGCAGTAGCCAAAACACTGGTGTGCTATCAACACCTTTCTAGCTACTGATGCAGAGCACAGCGCTATGAGGGCTGCTATGGGGAGTATTAACTCCATCTCAGCCAGACCCAATACAAGGAGAAAAATATTTATGAGTATTCCATTCCATGCTGATGACTCATAGGTGAAACTGTGATAAAAATCAATTAAAAACTAAGCCTTATATCGCCACTCCTCAAGAAAACATAACAACATATTTAAAAGTTGAAAATAAAATTATACAGACAATAAGCTATTAATTAAACTAACTAGAAATATTCCTTTTGCCTCTGAAGTGATTTGTATTTGTTGGAGGGATATGCAGATCTCTGAGACAACAGAATTTTATTCTGCAACAGTAAGTCTATTAGCTGTGGCTGAATGAAGTTCTGAGTGTCAAGTTGCCAATTTAAATTGAAAACAATTAGAAACGAAATGTTATTGCATATCATTTTGACAAGGATATAGCCCTAATTTGTAGAGATCTTAACCAAACTCTCTAGTGTCAAATAGGAAAATAAGACCTAAAGTGTTGCCTTCCCAGCATAACATGTCGTAAGTAAGCATTAAAGCCTACTAAATAAGTGTTGGTTAATGAGGAAAAAGTGCACACAGACTTAAATCACACCTTGTATCAGCAAGTCCTGAAAATGCAGACAAACAGGAAATAGGTATTTATTTTTATAAGACCCAGAGGTCATCTACTCCACAAACCCAGCTTAATGAAATGATTCTAACAATTTCCAACAAACTTAAGACTTGTAGAAAAACTATAACGTTCCAGATGAAAAGTGAAGAAGCTATTTCCAATGTCTTGGATCCCATAAATGGGGGTGTTTGGAAGAAAACCATGCCAAAATTCTCCCAAAAAGTAGATTGTGTTCCATATTACAAAGGGGAATAAAAATAGACTAATGGCTGTTGCTAATCTGATGAGAGTGGAAGGAATTTCTGGCTGATCCCAAGTCTGACTGATTAACCACAAATGTACAAGGAGCAAATATCAACCAGCTATCCATTGGTTATTCAACTAACAACTTACGTATATGTATATACACATGCACATGCACCTTTATCTGTGATCATTTTTAATATCTGAGAGGATGACAGAAAAATAACTCCCTAAACTAAATTACACACTAAGAGGGAAAGAAAATTTTTCTTGTTGTGAGTCTTGAAGCATGAGATTAATATAAAATATATAATATGCAAACAAAGAATTGTCGTCTTATAAATCTTCTTGGACATATCATTAGAGTCAACATTGTAAAACTTTAAATGTTACTTTTGTCCCTCCAAGAACTCTGATATTCTGTCATGCAATCCTCCAGTAGTTTAACAAGTAAAAAATAAAAAAGGTTAAAATGTGGTACTAAAAATTATTAAAAAATAAGGTGAGGACTATGTCTCCTTCATGGCCAGAACAGAATGGTATCTATCAATGAGAAAACAGCAGTTACGTCCCAAATCAGAGGTGACTTCTCCCATCTCCCAGCTGGAGCATTTATTGGTTATTGTCACTTCTGACAACGGAAAATCCTGGTTGAGGTAAGAGAAGGTCACAGGAAAATGAAAGGAGAGGACCACAGGTTGCAGCCATGACTACTCTAAGTAAATTTTTAATCAAATGTAGTCTACCAATTTACCTGTATTTCAGGTCAAGGGGATATGCCTTTCCATTATGTGGAATGGTCCTGAATTCAACTGATGAGTCTGAGTTTCCATGTAAAGCTGTGACAAACTTAAGTACAACTAGCTAACTGCTTTATTCTAGCTGATTAGTTAAGTAGTATCTCTGGTAAATCCATGTTTTCTATGTTTGACACAATCATATATATTTGCCTAAAATATATTTCCTAAAATATCCCTAAACCCAACAGCAAATACTATGCCACCTCTCTTTCTGAATCTGTTGATATTCAGCTTTGTTAGTGCCTGCCTGTTCTAGCTTTGACCACTTCATGATAAAAGGATCTCATCAATACTCTGTTAGATGCACCTGTAGTGACAGGCAGTGCTAGGCAAAACTGCAAGGCAGTTGTAATAATAGACTGTGCAAGGCAGACTAGAGAATCCAGCCAACTTTCTGCTGGTATCATCTTCTTTACATTTATATAGGCTAAATACACAAGATAAAACACATTTTAAATGTTAGCTTCTTAAATTCAAAATATGTGACACAAATCTTAGAAACTGTGATGCCATTTTCTGTTGAATCACAAATCAAAAATGAAAAAGGTTTCCATTTTTGTTTTCTTTTGAGTAGATGCATAATCTAGCTATTCCATTAGAATTACATGCTTACAAAACTGGAAGCGCCAGTATAACTACTGTTATTGGGACAGAAGTGAGTTCAGTGATTAAGTAAGACAAAAGTACTATCAGTCTGGATCTACAGAAATTAGCTTTTGATGACATTATTTGATATAAAAGGCACATTAAAAGACTAGGCCATAGAATTGCCATGCTCTCCTTTTTAAGACTTATAGATGCACTAAAGGGAAGGAAGCAATACAGTATACGATGAGTCTAATGATAACATTAATAAATACTTGACTTTTGGAATGTGGTGATTTAGGAAACCATAAATAGAGACTGCCAATAATGTCATTTTGCATGATTGCACTGTACTTGCTTTTATGTCATTGGTATCAAGCTGTGCATGATTAGAGGCTATTTTAATTCTAATAACAAATAATGCATCTTTGTATTGCTAAAACAAAACTGTACAAAACTACTGTACAACAGTACTGTTGTGACCAACAATAATTTTAGATAATAGTAACTAAAGTTAAAAGCAAGCTACTGTGATTAAACTAGTTAACAACTATCAGTTTACATTTGCAAACTGTTCATCTATGCACTTCTAGCCAGCTGAGAGAAGAAAATTACCAGGAGAGATCATTCAAGACAGCTTAGCTGCCAGTGGAAGACATGAAAGCTCATTTAAATTATGTAGTGCTTCTTACAGGCTAGAAGCATCTCTCAGACAAGATCTTTGCATTGCCTGATGTATAATTACTCTTTGTCTCATGGTAATTTGTTCATTTTTCTGAGCCTGTAGCTACATTTGAATTGTATTTCTCCTTCTAAAACATACTTTATTTTTGTTTAATAACCAATATTTTCTTTGTTGCAAAGAAAAAAAATCACCCTAAATTTCTCATCACAATGGTTTTTCCCCGAAGTAAGATTCTTCCTTTAAGTTTTATATAAGTCATAAAAGTTACGGTATTTCCAAAATGTTCCTCTCACTGGCACTTTTGTTTACACTAGCAGTACATGTAGAATGACTTGGTCTACAAACCCCATATTTAGTTTTGCTTCTTAAATTACCTGCTGGTTTTTATGACAGTCTGAAAAGGAATAATGGGAGGATTATAAACTTATAAACAGCTAATACGAGAGAAAAGAACTGTTCTCAAAAGCACAAGTAGGGACACTTAAAGGAAGTAAAGTGCACAAAAGCATAAAGGAATTATATTTCTACATGAACTACAAATACCAAGAACTCATCCTTCTCTCCAATTGTTTTTTGAGTTGGACCCCACAAACAGGTACTGTATATGAGCTGATACTTTTTCCTGTTCTTTCATATTTGCCAGCTTCTGTCACTTTTTTTCTACACGTGACAGTCCTCACAAAAGCAGTAATGTCTGCCAATGCATTTCTCATTTGAAGAATCCTCCTCAGGTTAGTCCCAGTTTTGTTTTAATCTTCTCTTAAACTGATTCTCTTCTGTCCCAGATCTGTAGCCCATGGAGAGTAAGCTGATAGAAATCTTGGAATCATGACAATAATGCCTTACTGGCTTTGACTAATTACACATATGTAAATAAAGGCATAAAAATTAAAGCATCATTCAATGGATCATTAATTTGGAGACAAATAAAGAAATAGAGAGGTTGCACAATGCAACCGTATGTCCATATGTACTCTGCTGGACACAAAGACCTACCCAGTCATCACAATACAGATTCAATCACACAGTATTTAGATAGATATAACATGTAAATCATTTAGCCATTTACAGCACGGACATAGCCTCCACCTGGTCTGATGCAAGCCTAAACCATGCTTGCTTTCCTTATACAACAGAAGGGTCAAGGAATTTGACCATTCCCTTAAGGTGCAGCACCAGCAATTGGGCCTTTTCCCCTCCTGGCCTCCTCAGTGTTGGGGCTCACCTAGTAATCACATTACCGTTAGCACCACAGCTGGCTGTTGCATTTGCTTTTACTTTGGGGGAAACAGAGTGAAGGGAGAAATTATGATATGTTCTATCAATTTCATTCTCTCTAGTTTCTGGCCTGTTTCCTTTATGCTTCTTATTTGCCATTGAAGATGTGAAAATTAAAGAAGGAGTTACACTATGCAGGGACAATAAATACCTTACCAGGACACCATCTATGAAGTTCTAATATATTTTGACTTCCTTCCAATCAAGTGTATTTTCAACAATAAAACT
The DNA here is from genome assembly GCF_964188355.1 of Buteo buteo. Lineage (NCBI taxonomy): Eukaryota > Metazoa > Chordata > Aves > Accipitriformes > Accipitridae > Buteo > Buteo buteo. The sequence continues at coordinate 27,404,260 of NC_134204.1, forward strand.
ATTGAACAGTACAAAATCATAGAGGATCATCACAGAGAAGCTTTTGAAAAGAAAAGTATTTTATTCTGTTCTTTAAACATTTCAGTAATATTCACTGATGAATTTTGCACATTTTAAATAACACCAGATGAATGCTAAATTCGATAATGGGATGGCTGATAAAATCAGGAGTGCTAGAAATAAAAAGTAACATGTGCTTACAGAGAACTAATGAAGAAGAATGAATAAATCCTCAAGAATAACCTATCCAACACACCAGGTGGGAAAAAAAATACATCAAAATTAAAAAGTAGTATCTAGTATTTACATATTTTGTTACTGTATGAGAACAGAAAACAGGCATGACTTAGTTTTTCAAAGCAAAATTACTACAAATTAAAAAAAAAACAATAGCTTTAGTTAAAAACATTTTAGCAAATAAACTTTAAAGGATTTAATTGTATCTATTCTAACAACTAAATGCTAAAAATATGCATTCAGTGATGAGCAAATAAGCTGAAGATCAAAAAGGGTTAATTTGGGATGATCTGAAAGACAATAATTCCATGTTCTCCTATCTGTCACTGTTTTATTATCTCTTCTCTTGTCATTTCTTTTCTGCTTTCATTTCTTTCCTTATCTCACTGATATTTTGCAGCCTCAAAGCTAAACCAGAAAATCCAATGCAACACTGATCTGCCAAGAGTAGCAGATCCCTGCTAACCATAAATTAAGGTCAGGTGTGAGCATTAGGATGGGGGTCAGTCAAGGGTTGCAACTTCCTGACGTTTTGACTAGTCCCAACCCTGAAGGCTGCTCTAAATTCAGCCAGCTGATTATGATGATAGAAAAATCAGACTGAACTAGCAAGTAGGAGCAACTTACTCTGTCCCTAAACACATCAGAAATTTCTCTGAGGTAAGAAAATTGTTAGATTCCTATGCATAGGTTTCATCCATACCTACAGTCTACAGCTGAAGTAGAAGTGAAAGACTTCATTGCACGTGTTCTCACTCTACACTACACTCTATCTTAAGGTCTGCTCATAAGTCATCGGGAGATGGATGGGTATTTATATGTTTTTCTCCTTGTAAGTATTATCATATCTGACACAGTGAATATATTCATGCTCCAAAATACTCCATTCTTCCAAATAACAACTTAACATGAAAGTACTTACAGGTAATTCCATTATTTTTTTGATAAAAATATGATTGTTCTGTAAGGTTATGTTTGCATCCTATAATACACCAGCTAGCATGCATCTATACATAGAAATGCAACCAGAATCGCTACAGGTTTATGAATGAGAGGGTAGCTCAGTACCACTAATCCAGCTGAAGAGAAGGTAGCCAGTGTTCTGCCCTCAAAAGTGATTGCTCATTACATGGCTGGTTTTAAGAGCAGGGTTACAACTAAAAATCATGATTGGTATCTTTAAAGTGAAAATACCTACTATTTCTAATGGGTATTTCTAACTTTCTTTCAAGCATTCCCTGCAAATTTCACACAAAAAGTTTAATGAAACTGTTGATTTTGCACAGATGCAAACACAACATATTTTTTAATTTCTTCTATCTCCCCACACATGGGTAAAAGATCAGAACAGTGGGAAAGAAGAAACAGTAAAGATTCCGTGTATCTAGAAAGATGGAGATATAGATAATGCAGTTTATGAAGCCAAACTCCTGTGCTTTTCCATTTGAACTCCTTCGCTTCTTTATGATAAGGTCTTTTTAGAAGTTAGTTTCTTATTCTCTACAAAGGAATTTTTCAGGCTACTGATTTTGGTGTAGAAGTGCTGCTGAGATTCCGTAGGGGTTGGGAAGACATTTGCAGAAATAAAGCCCTGTTGGAAGCTGATTATATTTGTGATTACAGGAAAAATTGCCCTAGAGATCTTTGTAGGCGGAATTAGCAACCATAAAGACAGGGAAGTTTAATCATACGTACTATTCTTCTGCTCTGTACAATGTAATCTTGACAGGCAGTGCCAATTATCTGTAACATTTCTCTACTTTTTTTTTCTTTTTTTTTTTTTTTTAATATTTTCAGTATATGCATATCATCTGCCATGAACAAAAAAAGCTCCAAAGCTACAGCACTACAGCTAAAGATGTGGGGGAAGAAGGGAGGTGATACTAAAGTGCTCCTTTCTTTTGTGTTAATTATAGGAGAGCCATTGTCTGCTTGCGGTGTGAATATATTTAAAAATACAATTACTACTAAAAATCATAGCTACTTTCTTGTCTCTCCTCAAGGAGAAATGGCTTATTATGGAAACATGTAATTCACTCTAGAGTTACCATTTTAAGAAGGTATTTCCATTGCAAGCAGAAATTTCATTCCATCACTAAGTGCCCCTCCCACGAGACTGTGAGAGCCAGAGGATCCCCCAGAGCATCTGCTTGAGAAATAACTTCAATGGCTTCATAATGAGAATGCATGAAGATAAAAAAAAGTTCAATCTTTCTTCTCTCATTGCTTTCAAAATACAAATAAGAACACAAGATGCAACATTTTGTTCTCTACATCATAGTAAAGTATGAACATACAAAGCCATGCACAAAATATCAGCATACAAAGCAAGGACCCATTTGAAAAGTTATTAATTACTTCCTGTGGATCCCCAATAAGCAGGTGGAGAATCAGGTGTTTTCAAGCTGCAAAGCAGATCACAAAGCTGCTTCTAAATAACAAAAAGGAGCTCTGTGACGAACAACAGAAAGCAGGCATCAGTATATAGTGCTGTTTACAATACAGATTGTGCATGGCCAAGGTCCTCAAAGGCATTTAGATATGTAGCTCCTATATAAACTTTGAATTAGTACTGAATAGACCAATATACTGTCATATACAATCCAGACTATGTCATGAGTTCCTAGTCCATGTGTGTTTAGTTCTGTACCTAGCATCTTCTCAGCACATCACTTGTGAATGATGTCTTTCAAAAAAGAACCCACAGATTTCATTATATATTCAGAAAGTTTAGAGAACAAAAGACTGTTAAGCTGGAAATTAGTTTCTGTCCTCGTTTCTTTCATTTCCCACATTTATGTCAAAAATAGTGAGAGAAGATGAAAATAACAATGTTGAAAGACCATACACCTCACACAATATACTGCTGACTTCTATTTTAAATAGCAAATCAATGTTAATCAATTTGTGTTCCAGTAACACAATAAATAATAAATATCTTTCCCTAATTTGGAATAAAGGGTGACATAACAATATCACTGGAGACTCTTGTCCATTTTCCTGGAAGAATTTTACGGGGGAATAAGTGAAGCAATGATAAGAAAAGTATGCACTAAAAACATCTGACACAAAGTACCCCAAGAAGACAGTAAAAACTGTGCTGTAGAAGCACTACATGAACTCTTCACATTTTAAAGACACACATAAAATTTAAACTTACCTCTCTTGTACACAAGCAACAGCAAAAATATACAACAATTTCTGTTGCATGTGCTTGCTAGGTACACAGTATCATCCTATTCCCACTCCTGTTCCAGAAGAGAGCATCCACATGAGGAAATTTTACTGGCAAAACCATATGTTTAATTATAATATTATTCTCCAAACAATACTGGGAAAATAACCAGGGCAGACAAGTCTTCCTGAAGGATATGTCTTTAGGAACAGCCATGAACATATGACTGGGGGGGCTACAAATAAGACAGGAATATGAGCCAGCCATGTGCCATGGTTAAGATGCCATATCCCTGCAATGGCTCCAATAGACCAGTATGGAAGCTGACAATTATTGCAGTGTTACCCACTTTGCTTTGGTCATCAAAACTATACTCTTTGTCATCAAAGGGAACTTCTATATTGTAGTAATTTGCCTGTAAATGGCTAGAGCAAATTAACATCTGCCTCATATCAGCAACATGTTGTTTGCAGGCTCTAGGCCACCATTAAGTATCAACAGGCACAAAAGAAAGGTGGACATTGAGGAATAATCTGTCAATCTGTCATATGAAAACACCGTGAAAGTCCTCAGTCTACATCCGTAAGACATACCTAAAGGAGGAGCTCTGAAATTCCTGGAATTACTATTAGCGATGCTTCTGAGTCATAGCATCGACAACACAATTTGGACTTCTGATAACAGCTCGCTAGCTAGCCTATGTAATTATTCTAAAAGACAAGTCAAGCTATTGATGGAAACCAAAATACAGCAAGTTAAATACACCCATCATATTGTCAGATATATCAGGGAAAACACCACTGTTGTTTGACTTATCAAACCTGCAAACAAAATAGCCTGGCAAATGCCCTAAATATTTAAGTATTTGTAAGGTATTGCAGAGAAGCCTATCAGAGCAGAATGTGACTGCTCTTAACTCATAGTATATTAGTAGGGTATTACCCTACCACGAATTATGACATTGTGGATTGTCCAGCAGTAATGGATCAATATCAGAGGATGCCTAACAACTACTATTGTTTTTAAAACTGCAAGAAAAGCAGTGTATGGTATGGAAAAATAGGTCTATACAGATATGTAAACACCTGTGCCTACAGTTTCTGAGAAATACTTCAAAACGTTGAACACTTTTTTTTTTCGTGACAGGTAAGAATATGACTAAATGGGCAGAAGTCAAGAAACTAAATTCAAACATTTCATCATTTACACTAAAGTGGAATATGAAAAAAAAGGAAATAATATTCTTGCTGAACACTAGCCTAAGATTAATTTATAAGCAAACATGCTGCATATAAATGAAATTTGCAGGTTTCATGTTCCTTTTCATTGTCTGATTCTTACTTTAGCATTTTATAATATCTATCCAGTTAAGAGATATAGTTATTATGCACTCAGTGTCTTAGCATTCTAAGCCGTGTGAGCACCTGAAAAACACAGGGCTCACTTCCATCAGTAATGATATCCTGATACACTCTGAGATGATACCCAAAGTGTGGCTACTCATTGTAGTTCCATGTGGGACTATGCTTCAAAAGCCACACACACAGACCAGGGCCTCCACAGCGTAGCCTTCATTTTAAGCATTTGTTTAAGTGGCAGCATAAACACTGCATAATTCTGCAGAATCAGCTGTCTTTAACAATCTTACTCCAAGGAATAAGGACAGACTGATCTTCATGACTCCAATCAGTTGCCTTTTATTTTCATATTTTGGTGAGAATTATTCTGGGATAAGAGTAAACATAATTTTGATATGGACGCAGGAGTATGCAATCATGTAACAATGACCTGTTAATATGACCAAGCATGTTTAACTTTTTTAATGAGAGGAATATCAACCTCATACATTCCTCCTATAAATCCACACATAGTCCAATCCAAATCTTGTTTTCAGATATGCCATTGGAAGGCAATTTATCAAGACATGTTAGCAGATCAAGATGCCCAAAAACTCAATGATTAGACTTCTCCTGTAGGAAACTTCCATGTAATGATTATCTAATACAGAAAACACACCAAAAAATGGCCACTGTGTAACAGCAACTTCACATTACAAATGTTTTGTTGATGCAGCTATATACAGTGACACAGTAATGGTCATATAGCTAGGCAATTCTAGAGGTGGAGCTACAGCAAATTAGCTGTGATTTTCTATGGGTCACTTAAATCTCACCCTGAATAACATAAAATAGGTTGGAAAAAAGACCTTATAATCTGTATCTATAAAAGATTTGCAAGCAAAAAGAAATTGTTTAGTGGAGGGGATTTCTTTCAACATTTTTAATTGGCACAGTCAGGTCAGCAATATTTTATAATCCAGGCTTCTAGCAACGTTTTATAGTGGAGGTTTGAGAGATTTTTTTTTTTTTTCCCTTTTCAAGCACAGGCTTGTAATCTCATCCTTGTATCTAGAAAGACAGAGAGACACTAACCAAACTGAACCTGATGAGGAAACAGGCAGAATGCTCAAATGATCGATACTTTCGATGTTCATAAAAGATGACAAACCTTTGAGATACATCCTCCTAAGGAAACTATAGTGTATCCATGTAAATGGACATTAACATAAGTGGTCTTGTACTCTGGCTATGAATACTACCAAACCCAGTCTCTCAGCTTTATAATAAATCCTCATAAACCATACTCTTAATATAGAATCATAGAATCATTTAGGTTGGAAAAGACCTTTAAGGTCATCGAGTCCAACCATTAACCTAACACTGCCAAGTCTGCCACTAAACCACGTCCCTAAGCACCACATCTACAAGTGTTTTAAATACCTCCAGGGATGGTGACTCCACCAGTTCCCTGGGCAGCCTGTTCCAATGCTTGACAATCCCTTCCATGAAGAAATTTTTCCTAATATCCAGTCTAAACCTCCCCTACCACAACTTGAGGCCATTTCCTCTCGTCCTATCTCCAGCCACCTGACAGAAGAGACCAGCACCCACCTCACTACAACCCCCTTTCAGGTAGTTGTAGAGAGTGGTAAGGTGTCCCCTCAGCCTCCTCTTTTCTAGACTAAACAACCACAGTTCCCCCAGCTGCTTCTCATAAGACTTGTGCTCCCGGCCCTTCAGCAACTTGGTTGCCCTTCTCTGGACACACTCCAACACCTCCATGTCTTTGCTGTAGTGAGGGGCCCAAAACTGAACACAGGACTCGAGGTGCAGCCCCACCAGTGCCCAGTACAAGGGGACGATCACCTCCCTGCTCCTGCTGGCCACACCATTTCTGATACAGGCCAGGATGCCGTTGGCCTTCTTGGCCACCTGGGCACACTGCTGGCTCACATTCAGCCGGCTGTCCACCAGCACCCGCAAGTCTTTTTCTGCCGGGCAGCTTTCCAGCCACCCTTCCCCAAGCCTGTAGCGCTGCACGGGGTTGTTGTGACCCAAGTGCAGGACCCGGCACTTGGCCTTGTTGAACCTCATACAACTGGCCTCGGCCCATCGATCTTCAGCCTGTCCAGATCCCTCTGTAGAGCCTTTCTGCCCTCAAGCAGATCAACCCTCCCTCCCAACTTGGCATCATCTGCAAACTTACCGAGAAGGATACACTCAATCCCCTCATCCAGATCATTGATAAAGATATTAAAACAGAACTGTGAATATTGTAATATCCTCATAATAATGAAATCAGTTTACCAAAAAATTAGACTTATGCAAAATTGTAAATTTGGGGTCCTTCTTATATGGTCTTAAGGTATTGTCCTGGTTTCAGCTGGGGTAGAGTTAACTGTCTTCCTAGTAGCTGGTACAGTGCTGTGTTTTGAGTTCAGTATGAGAAGAATGTTGATAACACTGAAGTTTTCAGTTGTTGCTCAGTAGTGTTTAGACTGTAGTCAAAGATTTTTCAGCTTCTCATGCCCAGCCAGCAAGAAAGCTGGAGGGGCACAAGAAGTTGGCACAGGACACAGCCAGGGCACCTGACCCAAACTGGACAACGGTGTATTCCATACCATGGGATGTCCCATCTAGTACAGGAACTGGGAAGTGGGATCGGGGAATTGCAGTTCAGGGACTGGCTGGGTGTCAGTCGGCGGGTGGTGAGCAATTGCCCTGCGCATCATTTGTACATTCCAATCCTTTTATTACTACTGTTGTCATTTTATTAGTGTTAGCATTATCATTATTAGTTTCTTCTTTTCTGTTGTATTAAACTGTTCTTATCTCAACCCATGAGTTTTACTTCTTTTCCCGATTTTCTCCCCCATCCCACTGGGTGGGGGGGGAGTGAGTGAGTGGCTGCGTGGTGCTTAGTTGCTGGCTGGGGTTAAACCACGACAGGTATATACAGGTCAGGTTATGTGTTTAAAATTTTTTCCACAAACATGAAGACTAAAGTATGTAATTGAAAAGGAAAGATCAGAAGTTTACACAATGATGCTTTAAGCATTCAGTTAGAGACCACATTCCTGTAATAATAATCCATATGCTGATACCACTTTAATAGGGAAATTATGGGTAGTAGCTGTCATATTTAACACACTGCTGAGGTCCATTTTCATCACCATTTTTACAACCAACACTGTGTCTTGCTAGGATTGCAAAGTCCACCCAGGTGACCCCTGTAGGAAGAGCTGGAAAATACTCTAGAGGTCAGACAAAATGTTTTGAGACACATTCTGCAGAACTCGTATGCAGTTTGTGATAAGCACTAATATATGGGTGTTCAATTCATAAATTCTGAATCTTCAGTCTACCTGGTTTGAAATACTCCTTACTGCCACACAATGCATACTATGTCAGGGACAACTGATTAGCTACAGATGCACTTTTGCAGTATACAGTTCTGAATGCCCTAGGAATATTTTCACAAAACCCCACAATTTAGTAGAGTGCAGAAAGAGCTCCTAACTTTACTCTGCATATTTCACAAGCATATACGGCCATTTCAAGACAACACTTTTCTCTGTCTCCTAATCAGTCCCCTCACAGTCTTTGATTTATCCCTATAGGAAAAGAGCAATTTTAAAAATAATGATCTTCTGGGATAGTCTAGAGAAATCCATTGAAATCTGGACACTCATTGATGTGTCATGACCAATACTAAAATGTTGGGAACAACTGCCACCTTTTTTCAAAATGCCCATTTTTGCAGTCCTTAATGGTAACTCCTAAGCACAATGGTAATAAAAGTAGATAAAAATTGCCTGCAAATGTGGCTTAGACTTTGTGGGATGACATAAAATTTCATCGTCCTTTCATCTTTTAAAATTTCATCAGCAGATAAGTGGGTAGAAGCACTTAACATCAGGAAATAGTAAGGTAATAGGCTCACAACAACATAAATGTTCAAGTATCCAAACTATAAGTAGCCAGAAGCAAACAGCAGCAAAACAACTTATCAGTCTCTGACACAGACTTATTTTTATTCACAGTACTTTTCTGGTGACCAATGAGATATTTTAAATTCCACAGTCCACACTATGATGAAGCTATCTAGTAAAAAGGAAAGCATTCTTTCCATTAAATGTATGAAACCCCCAAATGAGCCATTGGAAGAGTTCTAAGCACTGTGGATTTCTCTAGGCTTTTGAAAGAGTAAAATATTTAATTTTAGCATTTTGTTTCTAGCTACTCCTTACTTAGCAAAATTCTATGTAGAAAGTTTGTTTGCACTGGTATCAATTAAAAACAAACAAACAAACAAACCACCAAACCAAAACAAACAAACAACAACAAAAAATCAAACAGAAAACATACAAACAAACCCCCAAAAGATTTTCACTGATTTCCACTTATTCCCACATCATCAAGAATATTCTTGAAATATTGAGAGTGTAGTCCTTAGCTGACACAAACTGATAGAGTTTTACTGAAGTCTGTTTTCTGCATCCTGTTTAAAATTATTGTGCTTTATATCCCAGAGTTTACTCCCATATGTTCTGTGTACAGGACTAAATTAGTTTCATAACTAAATGAATTTATAGTTTGGAAGTGCTTCATCTTAGGCCTGTTCACATATTCTCCATCAACCTAAGCAGTTTTTCCTCAGTTTTCAGAGTTTACTTCCAAGTTTTTTAACTGGGTGTCTTTCCTAACATTTACAACAGGGTGCAAATCTGTCTGTGGCTTTGCGGTCATAATAATATTCATGTAGCTAACTGGTGAACAAACTTGGTTTTTAAATAGAAGAGTGTCAAATTTGCAAATATTTCACTCCTGTTTCACAAAAATGATCCACAGTATAATAATTTCAAAGTTTAGTGTATGCTATATATAATCTCTCCTTGAGTGAAAAAATAAATCTGCTTATGATAATGTCCACACTAACATTTATTAGATGACTTGCCTTAAAAAGTCCAAGAAAATTAATAGTTTGATATTTCAAATAGCCTCCCCTCTACTTATTGAGATACTTAGAGGAATTAAAGGCAAATTTATTGCTTCAACATGAAAAGAAATTAAACTAATCGATGGTTTTCTGAAGAGAGGCAACTACATTTAAGGAAGTAAAAAAGATGGTTACCAAGCAACAATGTTCAGCCTACATACATTGTCTATTCATAATCTCTAGCAAAGTACAGGAAATGACAGGCTGTCACTATAGAACAGAGACATGCAGAATTATGCCATTTCTTTCCTGTGTTACCTCCTACAGGAAAGAGAGCAATTATATCCTACACACATTGACTAAGTTAAATAACTGCAGTAAGTTTGAAATATTAGGATGTCTCAAAGTAGTCACATAATGCAGTGAGAATGCTTCCGAGAATATAGCCACTTACCTCTAAAACATCACTACCATCTGTAAGCTGGATAAACATCTCTTGCATAACTCTCTGGGTGAAGACAAGATTGAGTTCCCCCAGAGTTTCAGAGGTAGAATTGGCATTTCAGTTTGGCCCATCAATGTTGTAATTTACAAGTCATTGTCTCGATCCTGCAATTATAGCAGATGGGCAGATTGTCGTACCAGCATGAAACACTGTTAACTTCACTGAGGCTCTGCATGGGTGTAACCTTCAGTCTATACAGAGTAAATCACAGAACTAGGGCCTATGATTATTTTTTCTGGGCCTCTAATAAATGACAGCATCACACTTTCCTAAAGGTCCATCCTTGGCAACTTTCTGAATGAATGACAGAATCAAGGCCTAAATGAAGTCAGTAAGAATTCTGCCATTAACTTCTATGACAACTTCATTAATTTCTTTATAACCTTTATGTCTAAAAGAACCATGAGATTAGGGGACATTTATTTTCCAAATCAATTTCAGAGAAAAAAAAGAAAAGGAAAACTTGAAAGCTTGAAAGCAGATATTGCTGCAATTTTAGCAATATGGCTGGGATAATAAGAACTGATTCCTCTGTTGCAATCATGACAAAAGTACTTGAACGTGTACTCAGATGGCATATTTCTCACTGTCAGCAGCAAACAGATACTGTAAAAGAGAATTTGAAAAACTTGTAAAAACATTTTATTTGACTGTATTGGCTTTTTCCTCTGTTTTCCCAAATAGATTCCTCTTGTCACAGACCAAAAGGAATAAAGAAATGTAAAAATGGTTGGCTTAATAGTTGGTTGATTGAAGGAAAAGGCAGCACACACTTTCTTCTATACTCCACTAAAACCACAAAACAACAAACATGATTAAATAATCAGAAAGATATAGAAATGAGAACATCAGTGTTTGCTTGCCTTTAGAACATGGGCTTTATTCTCCATTTTCATCCATTTTTTTCTCCTCTGATTGCAGAAAAACTCTTTAGAGCTTATTTTCTTTTCCTTATTACTGCATTCATGTAACTTTGTCCAGTCAGGAAAAACTTAGCCCACTTCAACTGCAGGAACAGAGGTATTTCCTACCTTGTTTTGTGCTAAGATCTACAGATCCCATAGAGAATTCAGGCTCTGTAAACATGACTATACAAGGAGCTAGAGAAAGACCAGGAGTGTGGGATCTGTTTAGAGGAGCAACAGAAGCTACATTTAGTCCAACACAAAATGCTGTTTGCACAGAAAATCCATTTTCTTCTCAAATGGCAAGAAAAACTGCTTTCTAGGACTCCACGCAACACTGATCAGCTGTTTAGGTCAGGCATAGGGAGCGGGCATCTTCTTATACCCATATTCCTTTTCAAATAATATACCCTGAAAGCAAGTGAAATCTATTTGTCATGAATGTTGGGAATGCTGTAAGAAACAAATGCGGGGCCAACAGATCAAACTGAGGATTTGGGCAGAGGGGAAGTTCAGCTATATAAGGAAGCATTACTTTATGCTGGGCTTCTGCATTAATTGCTAATAGCTAATTAATTAGGTTTACCTATTTACTAGTGATTATGTGTTTTGGGAACTAGCAGAATGCATCATTTACTTACACAATTGTATATACTCCATGCTTCATTTAGCATATTAAAAAACTAAAAATAGTCTACAGAAGGTTAATCACTAAAAGTAGATCTGAGAAATACCTGGCTTACTTGCAAGTTTTTAATTGAGTTAGTCGTCATAAATCATGAAAGTGAACAACTACAGTCTTAATAATCACCCTTGTCATCAACACCAGAGATGCCTCAAAATTTCCTTGAACCCTTGACAAGTCAAGGAATGTGAGTGGCTTTAAATGAATGATGGTGTGTTTTTTCTTACAAAGAATAGGGCTAGATCCCAGGGAGGAAAGAATATAAAGGAAAGGCAGTGGAATCAACAGTGGCTGCATGTTCAAAGGAAAAGGTGCAAATAAATGATAAAGGATGAGTGAGCAATCATTGACCAGAGAGTCCAGAAGAGGAGTAAAAATGGTTTACAAGATAACAGAAACCACCACTGCAACATGCACAAAAAATCCTTTCACTGCTACCTAAGTTTTTGTACAATTTTTATGATTTTCATCCACTTCAAAAATTACAAAAGCAAATAAACCATTAATATCTTCCCAGTAATGCAAAAGTATTTTCCTTCCTTCTCATTAGCGGCAGTGCTTCATGGTCAGCTCCTTGGTACAGTCATTAAGTACACATGATATGCCTATGACACAGTCATGAAGTTGGTGGAACACAGTCCATGCCCTGGAATGCCTCATCAGCACAACTCATGTTCAACTCCTGTATCCTTTGCAAGATTAATTGGTTGTATAGATAATTCTGGCTACCCTGAAGAAGCCAAAATGGTGTTCCTCAGCAGAATACATAAAACAGAGAGAGGATGCCAAATGTTGTCTTAAACCTAGGCATTAGCAATTTTTGCTAGTTAGGTTGTGACTAGGAGCATCTAAGGAAACTCTTCTGAGGGTTAGTTCAGCCAAGACATTAACAACTCCATTATGATAAACAAATGGCTGCTTTTTTTGCTGTCACCAGTAAGCTGCCAATGCAAATGTAGTAAAAGACTGACTTTCTCTTAAGTATCAAAATAGCTTTAAAATAAAAAACTTCGTACCTGAGTTTTTATTACAGATGAATTGCATAAAATTAAATTTCTTAAATTTGTAGAAGTGTAGTGCTAACTCATAGTGAGGCAAAGATGCACCCCCAATAGAAAACATTTGGGTAACAATTGTTGCTGTGAAACAACCAGTAGAATAATTTTTTCAAGCATTTCTTTGAACAGTGACAGAATTCAGAATGTGTACAAAGAACCTTAAAAAAAAGGCAGAGCAAGAGCAAACAGCAGGAAATTTGTTCATACTGTGCTTTCATTTTTTTTTTTTAAGTTATTACAGATTTACTGCTGCTGAGAAAGTCTTTTATTCTAATTAGACACAAGCTAGTGGTGTGCACCAGTAGCAGCTGTTGCAGAGTCAGTCTTATGTTCTCAGTTATTAGCCCAGGTGGTGAACTGGAGAAAAAAATAAATCAAAAGATCCTGAAAAGTGTTCTCCCTGCTTTTCTTTTTTAAGTTTCTGAACACCATTTTTGTGGGGAAAAAATGCTTTACTGGTGTTCAACATGAAGCTCTTCTCACCACACTGGACCTAGGACTCAAGACACACTAAGCATTAAGACTTTCCAGAGCATTAAGTTTCCAGCTTAGAGTCGATGTCACTTGACTTGCAGGGCATCCATTTTATTGATAGGGTCCTGAAGGCTAATAGTCCCAGATGGAGCCTGGGATTTCTCCAACATATAATGCAGACTAGAAGTTCACAGATCTGGAAGACAGATCTAATGATCTCGTTATCATAGACCATTCACTCCCAGATAGCTAAGCTTCAGAAACAAACATAGCAGGTGTCAGCTAAAGCTATCCTGTCTTTCCTCTTCTGTATTCTCCTATTTATCTTTGCTGATTCTTTTTTTGTTCCTCCCTAATTTGGAGGAGTTTTGAACAATGAGACTTCTACAATGAAAAATTAAGAAAAAAAAAAAAATTACTTTTTTTTTTTAACTGTTTTAACTATTACAAAAGAAAGTCCCATGGACCAGTATCAAACTAAGTAACAGCTCTGTAAGCTGCTGTTATAGAGGCATGCACAATCAAATCTAACAGGTGTTAAAGCTCACATTTACTCTACAGTAAAAAGTTAGTTAGATCTCTGATAACATTTATAAACCACAGGCTCAATGATGTAAGGGGAATTAGTACTACACAGCCAACTTAAGAATTCTTAAGATTTAAAACGATGATTCAAAATGCGCATATCACTCACCTAAAAGATGAGGGCTCTCAACCTCAAGGAGTTACCTAGGATGGCATCCCCGACTGCAGACCCCCTGCTCTGAGGAGGACCGATTCCAAAATGTCCTCCGGCCGGACCCCGTTTATATGCTTGTCAAATCTGATCTGTGGTCATTTTGATCCCCATTGGCCAAAAGGTCACTTCAGTGTACCTGGCACATCTCAATTGGTCAGTTCAATTGTCACCCTGCAGCCTCTAGGGTTTGGGGTTTTTTTCCTCTTCTCCCTGGCTGGACAAGTTTTGTTTCGGGGGGGGGGGGGGGCGGTACTGCCACAGCCACAACATCCATTTTCATCTCTAAATTGCATAGATAAAGGGGCAGCCTCCAAAATATCTCATGCTTAATTCATTAATGGCTCTGTAGGCTTAAATAAGGATGTTGAGTTCAGCCCAACAGCAGATGGAGAATGTAAGTCTTTCAAATATTCTCTATGAATGGACACACTTTCTCACCATGCAAGAGATGGAAATAATTAGGTGTGCCATTATGCAGCTTTCCTCAGGTGAAGAAAGGCAGAAAAGAAAGACTCTTTTTTGAAAGGAAAGCCTTGGGAAAAGACACAGTCTGTAATGCCCAAACTATTTGTTTGGACTTTTCTTCCAAAGATCATCAGTAAACTGATAATAACCAACCCTTTCCAGCAAAAGCTTTCAGTCCTAATAAGTGAACATTTTTCAACTACTCACAAAACTGTACTGAAAAATTCTTGGGCAGATTCAGTTCTGAATCAGACAATAATTCAGAATAGTTTTCAAAAGAATCCACTGCCACAAGACACTTAGTCCAATACAAGCCAAACACCAAGCAGGTATAGCTCTTGTAAGGTTCAGAATGGGAAGATAAGACTTGAAGTACCTGTGTTATTATGCATGTGCTAATTTTTGTTGTACATCTTTGAAAACCACTTTATGCTGAATTTGGCTTACCACTGCTTTTCACCACTTTTAAACACCATTTCCAAAAAGACAGACTAGCAGCTTTAGCAGTTGTTATGAAATTTGTAATATCAACATAATGTCTTTTTGAGGAAAAAATAAACTACTGTTGATTAAGGGGTTTGAGAACTAAACTAGTTCCCCTCTTTCAGACAGTGTTCAATCATGGTTTGCACCATGTCTTCTAGGTTCTTGCTACTACTCAGGAATGAACACTGGTGAGCAAAAAAGCAATGATGTGATGTCACAGAACTTGAATTTGACAAGAAATCTATACAGTACATGCAAAAAATATGCACCACAAGAATTTGACATTTAAGTGTCAAATACACACATCTCACGTGAGCTTGGCTGAGACTTTAATCTCACTCAGTCTCAAAAATGATGTGCTTCCAATTAAAATAATTTGTACCTAAAGAATGGATACAATTTTTATGCAGGTAAATCACTATCATCAGGTGGAAAAAGTCAATATCATTGGCCTAGTGACTGTCATCTAGTGTTGCAGGATGAGCTGCTGGGATTTTTCTGAAATCAGTTTTTCACAGCTCTTAGTTCAATTCTTCCGGTGATCTCAAGTGGCATGGGCAGGCCTCTGAAATCCTCCTGTTGCACGAATTTCATATTTGGAATTTTATATTTGTTGTTCCTTGCCCAGTCTGCAGCTGGACACAAGGTACTAGCCTGGAGAGGTCTTTGACTGATCCACTAAAGCAACACCCTTATTCCTACAAGAGAAAGTGAGGTAATATACTGTGAAAGTTTGTACAGTTTACTCCATATGCTGCTTTCTTCTGATCTCATAAATAGATGAAGCCTGGAAGAGCACTGCTGTTTTTTTCTTCTTAAGTTCTATTGTCATACTTTTTGTTTGTATGATGGTCTGATGCTCAACTCATTTCCCAAACCTGTAATATTACTACAAGACATGAGGACTGAAAGCCACAATAGCACAGGCTGCAGCTGACTTCTTAGCATCACCTGGATGTTAAATTTAAAATTTCCTTGCCACTCCAGTGACCCATATTGTGAAAATACTGTGTATCTCTCCTGTTGGTTTCCTAAAGTATAAGAGAGATGCCCTTCCCTTGTAAAAACAAGATCTGGAAAATCCTTGCCTGTAGGACTCTAGATCACGTACAGTCTTTTCATGGTTGTAAGTCAAAAGCCCACCAGGTAATAAGGGCTGCTTTTTGGCATGTTATTGATCCATCACACAGGCAGATTTCACTCTTTGTCCTCCTCAGAACACTTCATCTTGTAAAGTCTCCTCCTGATAAACAGGCAATAAAAATAATATAGTACTTTTAGAGGAATTTTTAAAAAGTCCTTTAGATGATCCGTACCCTCTTCTAACAAAATGTTGCCCACTGTATTCATAGAAAGAAAGAATAATGGGTTTGTCAGTTCTTGAGGAAGCTGCTGTCCACAAATATCCAATTCATTAAATAAAAAGGAAAGAACTAGAAAAACAATTATCATCGGACAGTAAGACAGAAACCTGGTTATAATCCACAACTTCATTTTAAGCTTCTGTGAAACTAGTATTTACACATTTCACTCAAGTGAAAACACAAAGCTCAGATGAACAACGGGAATGTATAGAAGGATATATGACACAGAAACAGAAAAGATACACAGCCAGCAATGACAGACACAGAATTGGAATGGTTAACAATAGATATAGAGCCCAAACATATTGGGTAGCAGAAACGGAACTGCCAAAAGGAAAATTACTTACTGAACTAAAATATTTAAGTGCTCCCTTTTGCACTATTTTGATCACATACATTTATCTGAGGGAGATCACATGCTCTTAAGAAATATCTCAAAATATCTCAAAAGGCTGGGCTTGACCTGGCCTTATTTTTTAATTTAGGCAATATGAAAAACATGCAAATTTGTTCACTTTTATTAGCTATGAAGTTTGATTTTTCTGGAGAAACATCTTCACAAACAGGTAAATTAAGGTGACTATTTCCCATCCAAAGCAAGAATGTTTAAAATGCAGCAAATTATTTTAAGCTTTTTTTAACTGCTTGTTAGTGTATCTTCCTCCCTTTGGTAGCACTGCCTGTCATCACTTAGTGACTTAGACTGCCAATGTCACTAGAAACAACTTGCACTCTGTGCCACAGTTGATTATGCCAAACAGCATCCTAAAAAGTGGTAAACACTAGCTGGCATGGTAGCTTGTGGAAATCTTTAGAAAATTGGAAGAAATTGTTGCTTTCATAGAACAAATTTCCCTCTCATTTCCCTTCTCTGGCTTGTTCTGCAGAGCTTGAAACCCTGGAGAACGCTGCAGAAGTAGAACCTGAAAACAGGCTGTATGACTGGATTCATCTAAGATTGAGGAACACCACACATGCAGAGAAAGGAACAAACTATATACTTAAAAGCTCACAGTTTCACAGAAAGATTATGTTTTAATATGTCAGCTTCCTAACAGTATTATTTTTAGTATCATGGCAGCAATGCTTTAAATGTGAAAGGCATTCTAACAATTTGATGGGCTACAAAAATCAACATACTTCTTTCATTACTAAGCAAATACTGTCTTAGTATAAATCCCACTAGAATATTAAACTCTCCAAAACCTGAAAGATTTTGACTGTCTTCACTACCTGAAAAAGGCTTCAGAGAAAGGTCAGTAAAATAGTAGCAGTTAAATTTTACCAAAACCAAGCTTCTGAGTGAAAATTATGGTGACCCTCTCACAGTCATGCAAACTAGAGGAGTGGTGAGTTTTATTTACAAGACTGTTACAAATATTAAATCCAATAAACATTTCCCTAGTTTGATTTCTCCTCTAATATGGACTGGGTTTGCTCCAGTTCATATGGAAGTGAATGCATTATCAGGTCTGTGGTCCACTTCCTCTCTAAAGATACATGCCTTTCTTCAGGTGGCCTTCATTCCCCTCTGCATCCAAGCCAGACTACACCCAAGTTTACTACAACATCAGAACTGGAAGCATAAAACTAGGCCTACACAAGATCTTTTGGTATTAAATTTTGCTTTTACAACAGTTTTTCAAATAACTTGCAGGACTGGAATTTAA
This sequence comes from Buteo buteo, assembly GCF_964188355.1. Classification (NCBI taxonomy): domain Eukaryota; kingdom Metazoa; phylum Chordata; class Aves; order Accipitriformes; family Accipitridae; genus Buteo; species Buteo buteo. Next base: position 27,422,302 of record NC_134204.1, read on the forward strand.
ATGGTAAGAATGGAATCAGCTGGAAGAAAAAAGAAAAGCACTCCTTGCAACTGGTTAATATACAGTTTCTCTCTACTAGCTGCACATTAATCCTTTTATGAGTACTCCTGCATTTCCTGATATACCTCTTCCCTTCTCCAGCTTTATTAACATCACACTTCTTAAAGGTCAACCAGTCATCTAAAATGCAACATGATACACAGGCACTAGACTGTAAAGTGCCTGTTTGCAAGGCATATGTTCCTTTGTTTATAGAAATTAAATGCAAGGACTGGCATTTTTTAGAATACAAAACATTTCTCTAGCCAATTTAATACTAGGATATTATCCATTTGCTCAGCACCGTGCAAAAGGAGAGTACTTTCAAAATAATGAGTAATAAAATATGGAACTATGGTAACAAAAACTGAAATAGCAAGCACATATTGGATGAGACTAGGAATAATGCAAAAGCATTATCTTTTATCGCACAGTAGGCTATACCAAAGGTGCAGGAAATGTGAGCATTCCCAAGTGCTGCTCATCTACTGCTGCTGCTGTAGAGATTTGCGACCTCATACCACAGTGGGGCAAGATTCAGGCATGCATCACCTATCAGATCCTTCCTGTCCCAATCCCTTCCTTCCCAGGCATGGGAAGGGATGAAAGGAGGCCTGCATGCAAGGGCTGGCTGGAAGAGAACTGGACCATACACTATCCTGTGAGCAGGAAATCAGGATCTCTGCCATTACACGGTAACAGGAGATTCAGGCACAGGTCAGGGTGCTGGGATGCCAGGTACAGAACACAGCATCATCTTCGAATGCACAGTTTGAGAATACTTCTCTCCAAAGAATACTCCAAAAACATAAATGTTGAAGAAATCCACCTTTTCGATCAAAGTTAACTTTCCCCTAGACATTTTGTGAACAGGTAATAACTTGAAAAATATGATGGAGGGGATAAGTGCATTTTTATTGCTCTACCTTAAATTTCCAGCATTGATATAGACTAAATTAAACGCTTACTTTCTCCAACATTTCATCGTTCTTGTTACATATGAACATTTCTGAACTTAGGGCATGTAGGGAGGAGTCTTGTGACCTTTGTGACAGGCTGATTTCTTTTGTGGCAGAACTTCCTTTACTTCAGTTAAGTCATAGGAAGGATGAATTTCATTTCCTGCACTCTTTTTAATGAGTGACATATTTCACTCAGAATCTCAAAATGCAGTTTCTCAGTTTGTTTCTCCCTGAATGCCTGAGCCTCAGATTGACTCAGGTTAACCTAGTTTTACTCTATGCACTATAAAAACACACTTAAAATCAACACAAGTAACATGACAAAGTCAGGCAAACAATATATTTGCTTGGTAGAAGGAAAAGCAAAATTTTATTTGTGATACTGTTTATAAACTGGAAAAAAAATTACATCTAGGCATTGTGCAGAGGGACATATGACAGACAGGAGAAATACATACTACTAGGAGAACTGGAAAACTTTATGGGACTTTATATGGCACATGGGTTTTTTCCTGGTAGATTTGCCAACAGGTTTGGGGAATTTTTTCCAGTAGATTTACAAGTATTTACCAGCTTTACCCAATTGGTAAGGACCTATGTTTTCACAGCAATCCAGAAAAATTAGATCCTAAACACAATATTTTATTACTATTGAGGTTAGAAAGGAACAGCTAGGGAAAAAAATGCAGCTCAACTTTTACTCTAGACTAAATATGTAATATGAACTAAGTATGTAAATATGAACAAAAAACATCAGGAGAAGAATTCTAGAGCAAACAAAAAATGTGGACCTGTTAAAAACAGAATATGCCAGGCAAATCAAGTGCAACTGGTATGTAACACAAAGCTTGATATCAGCAGCTAAGCTAGTCACCACTATGAGTTATATGATGGGAAGAGCAAGGAATATCCACCAATATGAAATAAAGTAGGTTTCTCATCTTCTAGTGGACTCTTCTCTCATGACTCAGTACAAGGAACAGTAAAAAAATATTACAGTTGCAATACATTTTTTTACCTTCGAGGAAGTAATATAATTTACAGTGATGTTCTTTTTCCTGTTATTCTGCAAGACAGTTCCCCAAGGAAAAAAAAAAAAAAAAAAAAAAATTTAAGTATACAGGAGGTGAATATTTTGGTCCTTGTCAGTAAGATATTGTAATAGTTGAATTTCGATGGAAAGCCATACTTGTTCTGAATATTTAAAATTCTGAGACTGTGTAAAGCAATTTTTGTTTTAGATATATCCTGACAAATGAGCTGATCCAGCATGTCTGAAAAACAATTCATAAAAATTTAGAAAACAGAAAAAAAAACAAACGAAGAGTCTGGTTTTTAAAATTTGGACATGCCAAAGCATTCTCAATCCAAACGCTGAACTCTGAGCCTAATTCTACCAAAACTACAGATGAAGTATTTCTGAAAACTAATACATAGAAATGGATCTGATCAGTCTATTACTAATGCACCTTGACAGGAGACACAAAGAAGCCTGGGAATTGGACAACTGATGTCCAATCATGAAAAAGAGACATGTTTGAACAGGTCAGAAGTAGGATCAGATAGCAGCAGAGGACCGGATGACAATAGAAGTACTTTCACAAAAACATATTCTTTTTGCTATTAGGTACATCATTACATGGATATTTTTTGGCCCTGCACGCGTTACTTTTTCTTCAAAGGGGACCTCAGGGCAAAATAAGCCCTCTGAGTGCTACAGCCTCAAAAAGATTAGCCAAACAGGTAACAGCACTTTCCAAGTAAGACATGTTTTGTATGTGTCCATATATCTATACTGCACAATCTGCAACAAATGATTCAGTTAAAAATGAAGTAAAAGCCATTCAAAACACATATACTATCAAACCTAAATTAACCAATTAAGGTGCTAGGCCTAAATGCAGACCTTGTGCTAGTCGTAAACAAAGTTTGGAGTTGACAAGTTCAAAAGAGGCAGTAAAATTGTCATAGTTGACTACCTCTATCAGCGCCCTAAAAAGATATTTACTACTGCTGCCACGACTGAGACATGAATCAGCAACTACCACTAGGGGAAAGACAGGAAGGAAAATGATCCTTTCCAGTAGCCATAAATACCACTTGTGAGTCTTCCTTTCTCTTGAGGAATAGCAGGCTTGACTCTCCAGGATTCCTTCTTCGATCTGCAGCCCAGCTCTGACCCTTCTCTTTCACTAAATATGCCAGCAACAGCTGAATCCTAATTTGGTTTCAGTATTCCACCATCTGGATGGCAAAATTGTATTCCAGGTATGCTACTAAAAAGTTTTGTGCCAGATATTTCTAAACTAAAACTACAGTGGAAAAATATAAAGCTGGAAAAACTCTTCAGCATAGTCAAACATGCTCATTAAAATCTCATTTTTAGGGCCACCTTACTGAATACCAATGTAATACTTAAGTGAAATTATTGCACATTTCCAGTAATCTGAATTATCTTCATTGACTATCTGAGCTAGAGATGACTTGCTAAGTAAGAGGTATCTCCTGCTATCCTTCATATTAGTTAATGGAACATGTGCAGCTTTGTACCCAAAGGGATTTGAAAATCCAAAATGACTAACTAAAAACAGTGGACTAAAATAAGGTTTCCAAACAAATCAATGTCTTGCAGAACTAAAGAAGTAGGCAAACCAAATCACATTAGCTTCAAGTCCTACCAGCAGTTCATCTCTAGAAATGAGGGATTTTTTAAATGGATAAGGTGAAAAAACTTAAAATACACTCGTCCTCTTCCTGACATAACTATTTCCAAGTTTTTAAAATGCATTTCGATATACACCAGAAGCTAGCCAAGTGCCAAAGCTCATACTTAATTTTAAGCATGTTAATTATAATAATTGTATACTTCATAGTATACATATTTGTAAAAATATAAATTATATTATAAAATATAGTCTGATAATACAGAGTTAAAAAGTAAATAAGGATTTTTTTATTATTTATTAATAAAACAAAAACCAGTAAGCAGATGTCACTACATGCTCACATGACATTCAGACTGCAGCCTGTAAGTACAGTGGATGAAATCCTAGTCCCAGGTAAGTCCTGGGCAGATCTCTGTATCTTCAGTAAGGACAAGGTTCTACCTAGTAGAAACAGGTTTGATAACAAATAAATTCTGCAAAATAACCTCCATTGTTGCCATTACCAGAACATTGTCTATCTTCTGTATCAGAAAAGAAAGTTACTCCAGCTTTGGCACTGCCAGAAGACTTCTGCAATGTTTGACATTGAATCACAGCTTTGCACAGATACACTTCTGAGACTAGTGTCCAATGACTTTCTGCTTACAGAGATGAGTTCTCATTACTTAACTGGCCTGAATATTGTTGGCCTGAACACTGTACATTCATAGAAAACATCATTACTGAAAAGAAATTACTCTGTCTCTCTTGAGGAAGTATTCCCTCACAGACATCCACATGCTCCCAAACACAGAGAAAATAATACTTATTCTGCTAGAGTTATAATCGTAGAGGGTTACCAACATTTTTAATATTGCATCTTAAAATACCAAGGAAAAGTAATTCTCTTCAAGAAATGCTGGAAGCTGCAAAATTTAGTGTGGATCTCAATTCTAGCAATTCAAACATATCTTCATCCCACTTCCAATCCAGTAGCACTTCAGTTACGTCCAAATTCCCAAAATACTAGTGTCAGATGGTATTATGTTTTATTTTCTCTTTCTGCATCTTTATTCCTAAAGTTTCATACTGCCTTTCACAGGTCATTTCAAAATTCCCCAGTTATGACCCAGCATATTAATTATAGAAGCACAAGGACTTTTAACCTGTCAAGGACTTTTAACCTGGACTGCTTTGCTTTAAATACAAGTCAAAAGTAAATGAATGAGCTGTTGAAATAGGTAAATGTGACAAAAATCTAACAAATATTCCAGTCAAGGAACATCTTTAAGTACATGAATAAATGTGATCCCTATCAGCAAAGTCCTTTAAGCGTATGTTTAAGTTAAACTGTCCCCAGCATGACATAAGAATTTGTTCAAATTCCCTCCAAATTTAGTGATATACATAATTTGCATTATTATCACTTCTGCAAATTCTCATTTAAGGCAGGTGATAAAAAGGGAGGTAAAGATTAAATTGATACACACAGTATGAGTGTGCATATCACAGAACCTCAGCATGTTCTTTTTTAAATTTTTCTCATTCATGCATTCAAATTCTTATCAGATGGAAGACTGGTCACAGACATATCTGAGCATGCCAGAAAATAAACAAAAACCTTCCTAAGCATTCATTTTACATTTCATTTAAATGCTTCAGCCAAGAAATCATCACTTAGTTGACTTCATACAACGCAGAAGCTGACAAAGCTAATTTAGAGAAGACAACCGAGCCTCAAGAAGAAATGCTGTTTCCAACAGCTGTTTATGGGACAGGAATTAGACACTGGGTTGTAATGTTGATTTGACTGAAGAGTGGCTGACAGCTTCATCCAAAAACTGACTGGAAACTAACTAATTCCTACACAACCTTACTGCAAAGCTTCATTTCTCAACACTAATATTAGGGTTTTCTTTAGTTAACATTCTGTTACCATTTCCCTTCTGTTAGAAAAAGAAAAAAAGCTGCATGTCAGGACTGCATTTCACACAGTAAAAATCAGTTTGTGAATGGATTTCAAACACCAGTAATACCCCATGAAAGGCTGAAAGAAAGCAGCAGCACCTGGGATACTGTAATTTCACCACACCTTTTCTTCTATCACTTAAAGAAAGAAGAATCTTTTGGTGCACCTGCTACTTTTTTTTCATTCTCACCTCTTCCTCCACATCAGGAGTGTCAGAGTTTCAGTCACAAAAGAAACCCTAAGAAGTACTAGCTATTACAGTTCAGGCATTTAAGAAATATCTCTCAGATGTCTTTGGAAGTAGAAATACTGGCTAAGATTTCCATAAAAGGTTTGCTTATGTCAGTATTGAGAAGGAAAAACTGAACCAATATACTATTATCCTGCCAAGAATTTGGATGACAAGGTCCTTCAGTTACTATTGGCTATTTTTCTCAAATCCTGCCTATCATTTTTGTATTTTAACCAATCCTGCACCTATGAAGGAAGAAGCTTCTGAATTCATTGGTACTCTTCTCCAGTATTGGTTGAAAATGTAGCCTTCCACCCTGAGTATGGAACAAGTCTTCAAACAAAAAAGCATTTTGAATATGCACACCTATGAAATAGGCATTCAGGTCCTTATCTTAATGTCCATAAATGTTGATGTCTTCTACTGCCCTAACACTTTCCACTGTTACATTAACTTAAGAAGCACAGGTTTAAAAGTGGCTAAAAATGTCAACATGGCTGTAGTTTCATGATGTAATTGGCATGCCTGCAATTTTTTTATACACAGCCTTTCTGGATGGAATTTTTGACATTGTCACTTGATTTGGACACTGCCACAAGTGATATAATTCACATCTCTAAAGTCTCATTTTGATGTTCATCTCGAGTTGTCCCCTGATAACTGATGAGCTGACTCCTGGCACTTCTATCTCAACTTTTTCATTCTGGGCTGTCAAACAGAACATGCCATCTCACGCACGTTTTATTAAAAGAGAAAGAACATATGCAGCTGCTTTTCTCTGGAAAGGATGATTGATTTGCTGTATTAGAACAAATGATGTCCTATGTAAAAAAAAATTTTTAAGTTTACTGAAACACAAAATCAACAGAGTATTAAAAATAAAAGTTGCAGAAGCAAAAAAGATTGTGTATTACAACTGAGATTAGCTCACACAGAGCTATGGGGAACACATTGATAAAGTGAATTCCAGCTCCTATTATGCTTCAAGGTGTGCGTGCGTGTGTGTATGTGTATGTATGCATGCACACGCACACATGCAAGATTAATTTCTGAACAGGAAATGGCGGGGAGAGAAAACAGCTTTTGTTCCCTGAAGCTGGCTCCTGCTGCTGCAATCAGTGCAGGCTTTCATAACACACACAAGTATATACACACACTGCTGGGAGCAAAGCTTTTAGCATTCTGGTCTCTTTTTTTGATTTCCAACCAAAAATAAGTGAGAAACGATGCGGGGAACAGAGAGAGAAAGAAAGGAAAGATTGGAGGCCCAAATTAACTTTTTATTTGCAATTTATACTCAATCATCTTTACAATTCCAAAATAATGGTGGTATGTTGACAATGAAAAACAAAACTGCTGTTTCTGACACATTCTATGGATCAGACTTTAGGTATTACACCACTAGAGAAGCAAAGACTGTCCTGAACGCTTAACGAGCAGCTATTTGGAGATTTCATAGTTTAAGGGGAATCCTTACCTACTGTAAAGTTAGTATAATTTTTCTTATGGCTTTTCCTTCAATGTAGGGGAACATAAGAGAGCATTTGGCAGTCTGGATGTCAAAAGCATACAGGTAGAAAGCTCATGTCCCTCAGTACCACAGTATTTTCCAGATGTCAACAGCAGATTCCCAGCAGTTGTAGCAGATGGACACAATTTGGAATGGCCCAGTACTTCCCCAGATGGACCACAAGGTAAATGGGGAATTGGGTGGCCTGAGAGTTGAGACAGAAAGAATACATGTCACACGAAGTCACCTTTCACCAGATGCTCAGAATAAAAACAGGATGGCTTACTACCTGGTCAGTATTTGTAAAATAAAAGCTTAACCTTGTATAGGTGTGTGCTGGAATTTCTTGATGATGCAGCATAGCTCAACTATTATACACTTGCAGTATTTCATAATCTTAAAAGGCTCCATTTTGTTATTTTGTTATTTTTTTACATTGTTTCGGACTTACAGTAATTGTCAGGGGGTTCATGATTGAGACATTTAGATATGTACTCTTTTGAAGGCTATATTTAGAGGTTTTCTTCACTGCACAGACTTCGCCAGCAGCATCACTTTCCATCAGTGAGGTACTTAATTCTGGTTTTAATTTCATTGTGGATAGAGAAAAATTGAAATTTTCTTTTTTCTGTTGCATGCTTCTACACAAAAACTGTTAAAAGAGTAAAAGCCTCTAAAGCAAAGAACCAAGAATGGAGGTCTATGGTGCTTATGCAAACTTGATCTTAGCATTTGTATGAAAATAATCACATTCCCATTCTCCTGTTTCTCATATGGAGTACCTACCCCATTCCACACTAAATGGTTTATACTCATTTAGCAATCATCTGTTTGGCTTTATCTACATTGTCTGGTGCAAGACCCTACATCTAATTTACACCATTCAACTCCAGCCTTCCTCTGAGTTCCAATCCAGTATTAATTATCCGTTGATTTTTTTTTTTCAGTATAGTCATTACTTTAATATCTAAGTGCTTTGCACAAATTAGGGTCTCAGTTCAGGTGCCTAAAACCAGATGTTTACCGCTATGCTATAGAACATGCAAGATACCTGCACAAGGCTGTCGTATGATACAGGATCTACAAAAAGCTGATGTCCTTCAGAATTGGCCAAGCTGCAATAGTTTACAGTATCAAAAATGCTTGTGCTCATGCAACAGACTTAAACTCTGTAAAGTTTATTTTCATGATAGCTCACCCCGTTTCTACAATCCTTCACCACATTCACTGTGAAGTATTAAACTCATGCAATAAATGAGGAAGAATCCCACAAACCCTAGGTCTCCATCTATAACACAATATCATCCATTATCTGGAAAAAACAGAAGGCAAGCCTGTAATTAAAGACTGCAGTACAGATTTTCTGCTAGCGGTCTCACTCTTTTTTCTTTTTGAGATCTCGTATTTGGTACCTTTGTGAGATTTTAATAAAGAAAATACATACACAAACTGAGTTTTAATGAAAGAAAACTGAAAATCCAAAATCCCCCATACACTATTTTAGTGATGTTTTCTTCGATGGATGTATATTTTTCAACCCATTCCCCTAAATTTGGACCTTTTGCATTGTTCTCTCAACAAGTCCTTGCCCCAGTCCCAAGTCCTTGCCCCAGTCCCAGTTCATGATATCTGGTTTGGTTCTTATTTTCTTTCTTAATGTGCCTGGTACTCAGGGTCCTCCTCCCAGTCCAAGTCTTCTTAACCAGCCAGATTTTCTTCAACTTGACCCAAGTCCCAGAGTGCAATGCCATTTCTAGTTGCTTCTTTTCCTTGCCCTCAGTCATCCTAATTAATTAAATCTAATTCTTTCCATCCTCTCTCACTACGTTGATGCAGACCCTGACCTGCAGACTGACTTCCCGGCTTGACCTAGAGCTTGCCTCATCATTACAAACCTTCCTGGTGATCACTGGACTGTGTCAGACCCTGGTTACCATTACTGGACCTGATCTTGATCTGCTCGCTGACTTGACCTTGGACCTGCCTTGTCACCATGCACTTGTCTGATGATCTGGACTCTTGGTTGAAACTGGGTATCATCTCCAGGCCTTTCCTGCTCACCTCACTGGGGGCAGTGGGATGGACCCTCAGCTGGGAAGGCACTGCCCTGCCATCCATGCTATTGCCCTTGGCTTCTTGTCCCTTGGGAACCTGTCAGACCAACACTTTCCTTTATATTGCACAGATGCCAACACCTAGGTAAGGAAGAGGTGAGGAACACCAGTTCCAATGCCCAGCCTCAACCTGCTGCAGGGCAGGCAAGAGCATCACAGAGCTGTTGCAGCAGATTTAAATACTCTGCCTAAAAGTCTCATGCATGGCCTTGTCAGCACTAGGAGTTGTGTGACACTGAAGCATGCCCTGACAGACCAGGATTTGCAATTTTAGTTGATTAATACTAAAAGGTTTGTGCATATGCAAATCAGAATCCTTTATGGATTTATATAAACGGAATGTTGTAAGAACAAAATAAGCGTATACTTGATTGAAAGGCTGTTCCAATAGCCTCCCAAAATGCATAAGAATGTTGGATTAAAGAACTTTTATTTACCCTTGTTTTAAGCATTAGCAAAAGGCACTTTTTCTCTATCTTTATTGCTAATAATGGCTGAAAACAAATATAATATTGAAATAAACCACCTCCAAAAAAACTTCAGACCAAACAATTGAAATTTGAGGCAATTATAATCATCATAGGAATTGTTGGGCAATTTTAGTAAAAGGTAACGGTACCACTCCCAAATACGACATTGAAGACCCAGGGTTAGACTTAGTTCTTCATACATGGAACATTTTACTACATGCCTATCACAGTCAGTTTACTTGGTGCACACAAAATGGCACACGGTGTTACAAGCTGATGCAGCTGTGTAACTCGGTTGAACAAAATGCTATGCTGCTCTACTGTAGTGTTTTAAGAAACAGGACTTATAGTTCAAGATTTTATTGTACTACAGCTATAGTATTAGTACATACATACTACATAAATAATGAACCTTAATTGAGGTGCTTTTCAGAGCTTTACATTTCAAAATTAATACTCCTTTAATGACATTTTTCTCTGAAATCATGCGTTTTTGTTATGCGTTATGTGCATTAAATCATAAAAGGAAACAATTTTTTAAAAAGGAGTTTTGGTCCCCAAGATGCCAGTGTTATTTACCTCTAGAAAAGAAACAAATAGGAATGTAAACTTTGTATTTGTCCTGGTATTTATGGAACTACACATTAGGAAGGCTCTCTTGCAATTTGGCAAAGGAGTAGTTCTTATATTAAATTTCAGACAGCAGTCTTGAATATACAGTGAATACATATGCAGCCTTATTTCTTCTCTGAAATTGCAAACTACAAAACTAAAACTTTAATACGTATATAGTTATCAAAGGCTCATATCCAAACTAAACTAAAATCAGAAGCTCATCTCAATGGCAATTATGTGAGAATGAATTTTAACCTTCAGTTGCCAGTGTTTTGTTACATACAGTACACATATAGATGCTGTATTACAAATATATTACATATATTAAACATTTCCACAGACAACATGGTTGATCCACGTAACATGTATATGTCTCAGAATTTTCTCTTTGTCCATGACAAAGAAAATTTTCTTGTAATTGTACAAGAAAGTAATATGAAATATTTCACATCTATAGTAAACTAAGACCATGCTCAGGTGGCTTGCAAAAGTACTATATGCTGATCTTTTGGTCACTGACCATGTCCAAACCCCTATTCTTTACCCTAATATATGTCTATCTGAATCATATTTTCTAACAGGGTATAAACCCACATGTTTCTTGGCTTTCATAAACTACTACCCCAGCACCAATAAACGAAGTACTCAGACCACAGTACACCTGTCCACTGTGTAACACACATTTTTTTCACTCTAGATGCTTTCCATTTCACCCAAACACACATCAAGTATAGTTGGTTTCAAGTTCCTATCCAATTTCCAATTAAACAAATTTGTTACACAAAATAGGAAGAACAGGCCAGATAATTACTATGTCTGTTTCACAGTCAAATCATGTTGCAGATTAAATGCCTTGAAATCAAAGCTTACATTTAAAAGGATACTGTCAAAATATTTTCGTAAAATAGACTTTTCTCTTTTGTTATAGAATAAAGAATTGAATAATGAAAATCTATTTGTTCACCAAATCTCTGTCTTTCCTCCATGCATACACACTGCATGTTTCTGTATGGTTCCTCAGGAATAATAGCTTGCTGGCAGGTATCCATTCTTTTTAGAAAACACCAGTAAGGCATTTATTTTGGGAAGAAAAGAATAGGTAAATACTGCAGTTTGATTGTGCTTGCTTTTATAAAAAGAGAAATACCTATGGCAACTCCCCATATATTATCTTCAGAAGCTCCTTTCCATTCTGTAATAGCCAATACTCCTCAAGATGGACTGCAATAGTAATTCCAGGGACTCCCTGGTGCCTTGAAAGGAACGGGTTACACTTCTATGAATCCTAGCAGAATAATACAGGAAAAGGACATGGTCTCTTGACCAGCATCTTACCATTCAGCATCAGAGCTCTCTCCTGAAACTTGCTGCAATTGTTTTTCCGTTAAAACATAAGTATTTTCTCTTTAAGGTTAAGAGAAGAAATTAAAGCTGGTCGTAACAACACTGTCTGAATTTACTGTCCAGCCGGCTGTGGAAAAGGCAGCCTACACAAAAGACCGAAGACCTCAAGCCATACTGTGCAAGGTTTGGAGCCGATTATAGCTGAGACTGTTAGGCTTGAGCCTATTAACTGCAGAACACATTGGTATTATTACAGCAAAACAACTAAAGATTTGAACTGTGTGTGTGCAGCCCACTGAAACCAAAGTAACTTGCTTGTTTCAAGTCAAATATATGAAATGAGCTGGGGCTAAAATGCTAATCAGATCAACATTTCTGATGAAACTCATTCTTTCAGTATTCTTCATTTGAACAGATTTATCTTACATAGCTAAATAAAAAGCAAAATACCCTAGCTTCTCTGAAGCTTTCCACAGTATACTCCACTACTCTGAGAATATTGCTAACAGTAGATAGAGCATAGAAAAACATTAGAAATCTGCTTCTTCCGCAGCTCTGGCAGCTGCTGTGATCAGACAGGCTGCTCAGCTGACATTCATTTTAGAGACAGTTCATCCCTCTACACTGACAACACATTGAAAACCACATAGGGCTGCAGCTTTAATCTAACATCCTTTATTACTGTATTTATTATTTAACTTAAATCTGTCAATAAGATTATGATCTTACACCAGATTTATAATCTGCCTTGCTGAAATCAGTGGAGTTAAAGCAGTTCAAAACAGGTTTGATGTGGCAGAAAAATATCAGGCCTTCAATCTACAGAGACAACCTTTTAGATCATGAACTCCATTCTCTCTGAAGTTAACATGAAAGGCTATTGGTTCTTTTCCTGCCTTCTCTTCCTGGCATGCAGATTAAGCTGGTGATCAAGAACACTAATGAGTTAATACAGGAATACTTACTTCAGATACAGTTTTGTGAAAATCTACCCCGCCAGGGTGGGGTTGGTTTGGGCGGGGGAGCTGGGGTTGCTTTTCTGTTTTTTTAATTGCGCAAGGGCAACACTTGCAAATTTTCTGGCGAAATTATCGTCCCTCTAAAGGGAAGGCAAGCATATGTTTTGCCTGGACTGGTAAATCTTCATGACAATTTTGCAAGGCTGCTTAAAGGTTTTTTCCTTCTCACACACACACAATTACAGTATCACATGTAACTGGGAACAAAGACTACAGGGAACAGTTTAATGGACTGTGATTACTGTTCTGGAACAGATTGAGCCTCTTTATAGCCTATGAGAAGACGATGTGAACTGAATTCAAACAAAGAACTGATAATGGATTTCACTGAAAGCTACACAGTTAAAAAAGACACTATTATAATTCATAGCCATGGAAGGTATCTCAAAGCAAAAAGGGATTTAAAATAAAGAGATGTATTATGTGTAAAACTACAGACTTGGACATTTTATCTTTATATAGGACTCTACTTTCAAGAAAGGAAAATCAATAATATTTACTTTTATTTTTAAAATTTGCATTAATAGTGTTGTGTTCTGGCTTCTTTGCGCTAACAAAGTAACTGTCCCCTTCTTGTTGTTCAGACAGTTCTGTTCATGTTTCTATACAACATAAGTCCCTGCTGCTACCAAAGCAAATAAAATCAACTGTACTTCAACCAACACTTTAAAAATAAAGCATATTTCATGTTAGCCATTCTGTTTTCCTCTACTTTTTACTCCAAATCAACTGTCCAGACATTTTCTTCTCCCATCAGTGACATGAGGGAAAAGGTGATTTTTCAGCTATCCATAATGATCCTTCTTGACTTGCTCACAGCATGGGGGAGGGAAGTGCCTCATCCCTGCATAAATATCTCCTTTTGTGACTATAGACATCATTTCTGATGTGCTGTCCTTGGTGCTGTTTTCTTCAATCTGATATGTCTCCAAGCAGTGAAGGAGTAGGCTGCCTGTTTTTGAGTAAACAGCTTTTGAATTTTAGTCAGTAGATGAGAAAATAAATTTAAAATATATTTACTGTAGTGCTATCTGCTTCAAATTCTACCTTTCACATAAGGAGGGTAACCCCAGTTGTAAATCAGAATATGCCCTATTAAACTTCTTACCAAATGAATCTGAAGGATTAAAACAATGAATAGAAGTTGCTGTGCTGTTATCAGTAGGACTGATGAGTTAACCCACAAAAATCACCAAACATCCCACTTTCTGGTTTCTGAGACACGTTTTCAATTACCATTTCACTAATGTCTCTCACAAGAACTGATCCAATATCAAAACTGGGCCCCAAATCTAACCCTAAATAGATGAATCTTCATGGTCTCTTTTCACTGTATTAAAGAGGATCAGTTCTGCATATGAACAATCATTTCCATGCCTCGAATTACACTGTACAAATATTTTAAAATGGAAATATTGGTGAGGTTGTAATAAGCAAGCTCTAGCTGAAGTTTTTCTAATGGGTATTTTTCCTCTAACTTTGAATCCTCCCACCAGACACCCACATTCTCCTAGTCTTTTTGTACTGCCTGCGTAACAGACATCTCCACTAGAAAAGACTCAAACAATTACCTAATGGTGCAGAACTAGCATGACAGCCGTTGCTGCTGTGCACCCCATTTCAATGAGGACGTGTTTTGTATGACTCAGAATGAATCAGACTGAGGAAAGAGAACTGCAGTCCCAGAAATAATAAACAGCAGCATACAATTTGGAAGAAAGATCCTATGCTGCTTAATCATCACTGCCCCACAGCTAATTGCATTACACATTATATTGCATGCCTAAATAGGGTATGTGTGTGAATATACAATCATGCTTCTAATGAACTCCACAAATATTAGTCAATGTCTTTTGTTGAAAATATTAAGCCCTAATCAGTCATAACTGGGTATTGATATAAAGCTAGATGCATTAGCAAAAGACATGAAGACATTAAGAACGTTCCCACACTCATCCTTCTGTCCCTGCAAGCCAGACTGGTGCCTACCTGTGGGAGGGCGGCACATCACTTAGGAGGCACAAAATGACTTCTTCCAAGTATCCAGCATGAAGGCCAGGCACGATGAGTTGTGGACTCAAGGTCCTCCAAAACGGAGAATGCTTATGCATACAGCCCTTTCGCACAGTCAGTCTCAAAGCTAACGGAATGCTTACTGCTTTTAGAGGGTCAGCAGAGCTGTCCTCCCAAGTCCTCCAAAAAAACCAGTAAGATTGCTACTTATTAAACAAAGCCCAGGTGCCAGGTCTTCACAGCAAAGCCACACACGTATTATGAGGCTCCTAACAGCTTCTGCCCTCAGCCACAGGTACACAGTTGGGGCACAGCCCTTGGAGAGAGCTGGGGAAAGGCACTGGCAGACCCCTACCACCGCAGTGATGTCACAAGAATCTTTCCTGTGAAGTACACAACTTACAGACAGCATTACACCAGAACGTGGACTCTAACAGGTCATCGCAGCTGTGTAAGGCTCAACGCACTCCCAAAACTGGGTCAGATGTGTTTTCTAGAGGGATGACATCAAAATCCATTTAAGACACACACACTGAAGGTACGTCTTACCCCAGCCAAAGCTTCTACTGAGTTCTGCTGATGAGTGCTACTCTCCCACTCACCATCATGTATTGCTCAGAACCCCACTCCCATCTCTTAAGCACAGATCTGTGGCAGCTGCTTTTAATCACAGAAAATCCTACTCTATTTCTCCATAAAAACAAAAAGGAACAATCCCTTTATGAAAATGCTATCAAGATACAGTACTTTCAGTCTAAAAGAACATTAAAAGCTATCTTAATAGTACAAAACAATAAAATTACTGCACTTTCATATCATGTTCATTTTTTTCCTCCCTAATCCTCTGTTATTTACTTTCTGGTTTGATTTGTCCAGCTATTTCTTGCATGTATTGATGCTTCTAAGACCAATGCCTATTTAACCTGCTTCTTTCTTACATTTCTGTAGAGGTCTCCTTTTATTCCATTATTTGCATAATGCTTCTGATTTTCATGTATTTTTAGAAGAATAAATAGTTTTTGTAGATCAAATTTTAACAATCCACCATGAAGGGCAATTAACCTCAGTAAAGTCACCAAGTCCAGTTCCTTCACTTTTAGGAAGAAGTCCAACATTTAAAATCTCTGCACACAATCAAAAATCCTTGAGATGTCCTGTATTGCACCATCTTATGGTCAACTGCATTTGTTTAAAAGACCTGAAAGTACTGCAGTACTCCCTAACTTTTCAAAAGAGGATTACATTCCCTGAGGCAGTGTCTCAGGGGTATCACAGCTGCATAGTTTTCCCCAAAAATATTATTTATTTGTGTTTTCAGTTCATTACCTTTGGCTGTGAACAAAATGCCAACATCTGATATCCCTAGGGCTGGACTCTCAGGAAGGGCTTCCCTGAAGGATTTCAGCTCTCTCCACAGGACAAAAAGACGTGAACACATTTCTGTGCCAGCTTTACTTCAACACTTATTTAACGTCAACAATCTAAATGTCAGCATTTTCTTACTTCCAAAGGTGGAAAAAACTGAATATGCAGGATAAATTATCTCAGCAGTCTGCAGCTATGCCTACTTTTGTTTAATAATCTCTTCAGCTGCTTTCTGTCCCATCAGGGATGACTGCCTACTGGATTTGGTTTCCTGTCTAGCTACTATGCTGCACTTCTTTACAAGACAAGAGAAAAGAACTTTGGGATCTTCCCAGAGAGACTGATAATGGCTCAGAGGCCCCATATGTTTTATCACTCACCTCCAAGTCATTTTCTTCCTATGGATAATGGAAGAAAGAAAAGGGCTATTGGAAGGGATTGCAGTCAGTGTACAGGTATCCTAACTTCATTTGTTCTTTTTTCTGTCTTTCACCTTTTGCCAGGCGATCTCTGGAACATCCAAGTGCCAGCTTTATTGTATGGACTTCCAGCAGGGCAGAAAGTGACTTGGGGAGCACAGACATGATTTGGCCTTTTCTCCTGCAGACCTTGACTGAGAGCACACTACAATCTGTGCAGCATTAGCCTGCTTTCAGCGAGGCTCTCAGAGGCTTGCTTGGAGAGAGAAACACCAACGGTGGTAAGGAAATGCAGACCTGGACTGGCAGTGTGTTAATCCACTGGGCTGCCTGGATACACAGATCCTACTGGGCTTTCACACTGAACTAGTATTTGTAGTCTGGTTCCTGCACACCCTGTGAGCACAGTCTTGAGGACAATGCCGAAATTGCCCTGAGAAAAGAGTCTAGACATGCACACAGAAAAAAAATCTTTATTTGTATGCTTTTTGATTAAAAAAAGCCAATTAATTTAAATCTAAATAATCCCAATTATAAGATATTAAAGTGACCGAAGGCACAAATTAAGCCAAGACTTTTATGATCCATATATGCAGTCTAATCAATACTTCTATGAGTCCAGGCCCTGAATTTCACAATAACTAATACCAAGAGAACAAGGTCACTATTTTCTCTGTACTAAACAGAAGACAGGTTTCATGACTGAAGGGAACCATTATCATCAGAACTTTTGCTTAAGGCAGTTCACTGAGCCTCCCCCGTGGCATTTGAGTTGAGCCTAGAACTTGTGTTTGAATCTTTTAGAAAGACATCCAAGTAACTAGGAAAAATGGAAATACTGTCTACTATGCTGAGCACTTAAGCCACAAAAAAAGAGCTGGAGAGATGTAAAACTTTGAAACTATTTTCTTGGTTGAGGTTTCTGGTGGAATACTGAAGAGCGCTCCCTGGCTCTGGGGTGCAAATATTTCAGATTTCTGCAAAAATGGTGTCACCTACATTCATGCTGCATAATTTGTCATCTTAATTCCATGTGTCATTATATCAGACTATAACCACCTGTTCACATTAAAGATTTTATTTAACAGCTTAAGTATAGTTTATATTGAGAAAAACACTATGCCATTAGCTACACGCAAAAATGGGTGAAAGATTTATTTCTACTTTAGAAAATAAACCAAGATTAAGACTGTCGAAATTTGAAGAATTACAATAGGAAAAACATTAACTATATATTAGAAACACTGTCACTCAGTAGATTCAATTCACAGGCAAAACTGCTGTGAAGTTAGTGATTAATGAAAGGGTTTGAAAATGCACATGATTGAAATTATGAAAAAATATAATTCACTGAGCCACAGTTCCAAAAAATTTTTGGAACTAAAATTGAGAAAAACCACAGCTTATACAAGGCAAGCATACATCACCTTTTCTATTTAAAAGCCTTGAAGAGAAAATATTATTTCACTGTTTGAACCAGATCTTCATACTCTCTAAAACTCCCCTTTATGCAAAAGGTTCAGTCTAAGCATATGAGCCCAGTAATCCACTTAAGATTAAATTAAGGGATACTTAAAGTACTATATACACTTAATGGCTGTAAAATTATGAATTTCAACCACTAAGAGGATGACTTGTTTAATTCTGCATGCCAGAAGTAACATCAAACACAATGTGCCATGGTGTTCATTGAGATACTGAAGAAGAGAACCTTTCAGTGTCTATTTGGTGGGTCTTCTTACACCAGAAGTTCTTTGGAACATGAAATGCTCTTTCCTTACAGAAAAAGCCTCACAATATGGGCCTGTAGGATTTGCTCCAGTTAGTGCAAGAAAGCAGATCTATCTAAATGTACCTTAAAAATATCCACATACAAATACCAGGTGACTGTAAGAACAAAGTTGTTCTCCTGAAAACAGAATGCTCCTGTTTTTCATTAAGATGTAGTAATGGACTATCCAAAATATGCTATCAACCAAGGATAAAACGTTCTTCCAAGGCGATGAATAATTGCCAGTCCCAGAACACAACAGAATTCCTTACTCCACTGTAATGTCAATTATTAAACAAAGGTGCTATAACAGGAAACCATGTAACTGTTCTATTTCCTAATTTCACTATGTGCTAAAACACACTTAAAACATCCAGGGTTACACTTCTAGGAGGCTACATCCAGGCCTATGTCCAAGACAATATTACATTGTTCTTTGGTAACAGACAGAAGTGTTGATGGAGACTGAAAGCACCACAGTGCTTGGCATATTTATATCTGCTTTTAAGCCTTCTCTTAAATCCACTATGTGAAAAAATTTTCAGGGTCTTAGAGAGTCAGATTAGAAAGACTTTTCTCAAGTTAAGGAATAGGCTAGTATCTTATTGAGCTTGACGGTATCATGGCTTTGAAAAACTTCTAATTCAATTTCCATCTTCCACTTACAGACCTCCAAAATTTTAGATGTATTTTAGTTGATTCCAATTTCTCATCTCTTATACATTATACGAATTGGCCAGAAAGTATTCCTTTAGCTGTGCTTTGCTGACTAGTGGTTACCATCTCCTAGTCCTTTCAACTTCTCATGTTTGCAAGGTGGTTTCATTCATCAGTTTGAGAAAGAGATGCAAATATGCAGCTTGTAGGGATGCTCTTCTGCTTTTATAGCCCAATAAAGCAATGCAGAAAACAGAAATTTGACTGTATTTCTCTCTGCCTCAGGTTATTAAGGACATATCTCTCAGGTCACCTTTACTGAAGCTGGAGCTTATTAGTATCTAAGGTGGTGAGTATGTGCAAAACTGACTGCTGAAGAGGAATCTGCTCTCGTCATAACTGTCCCAGGAGCCACAGGAAGGGACTGCTATGCAAATGTCTGCAAGTCATACCTTGAGAGAACACTTAGGAGTTACATGGGTTCAGCTCCAGAGTTTCATACATCGTTTGCCTTTTATGAGTTTCCCTCAGTAAAGAACACTTAACTTGTAATCTGCATTTAAGCTTTAGGGCCAGAGAGGGCTATCACTACTGTTCATTCTCACATTATATATATATACTGGCTATAAAACTGCACTTTGTAAGGCCTGCAACAAGCCCCACTATTTTGATATTAATTCAGGTTCTGCTGCAAAGAATCAGCCCTCATCTCAAATATCTAATGTTAAAGAACATGTACAGAATTAAAAATGTGCGTACTGAAATATTTTTCTACTGATTTCTGGCACACTGTCACTCCCCTAGGTCCCCAAGGGGAACTGTTTGTTACCCTTTTATTTCTTCCAAATGTTGTGATTTTCAGACTCTGTTGAAGATTATGTCTATAGTACTGAATTAAACAATATCCAGAAACATTCCTAAACACTAGAACATACTTGTGTGTACAAGCAAATTCTTAAAATATTCCCAGAAACAATTTTGTTGTGTACCTCTCCCAAAGAATTCATGAGCATTATTTGGGAGGCACAGTGTTCCTGGAAGTATTCTTAAAAGGCAGTTTGTACACAGCCACCCTGTTTTTGAAGGATAAGAGAGTTTACTAACACGTGTGCATGGCATTACCTGCCAGTTAGTCCCAGTGCCTGGGAGAGGTTTTAATTTACTAGTATAGACATAGCCTTAATTTAGATAGCTAGGAGATTCTTACATTGGTAGGTAAAGGTAGCAACTGACATTGTTCATTTGCTGGCCAGCATCATTTAGGCAGCTGTTGAAAACATTATTAATGAGACAGATCCAGTGAGATCCTGCGTGGCTCATGAGGGGTACTGAGTATTCTAAAATCCAACTTCAAGAAAAAAAAGCTCCCTGCAGCCTTCAAGGAGGGAGAACACACAGGATTAGGCATGAATGTGATCATAATATTCAATAAACGTTCAAATGCAATGGTAAGAGAGTTCATTTTAGACTGAACCCAGTATTGGTGAATATAACAAATGTCACAAAAGCAGTGGCAGCAAAAAGCTTATTGCAAACAGTCACGCCAGAGAACCACGTTCAAGGGGGGAGCTGGAGAGGTTAGTGGGAGAAGTAAAGAAACAAGCAGTAAGGAATCATCACATCTTTATCTATCTTCCTCCTGTTTCGTATGACATGTGTACTACTTGCAGCAATGATTAGAAGTTTGCTCTGACTGCTACTATTAGAAGTCTACTCATGACATTGCAAGACTTACTGTATTTTAAAATTTGCCTTTTTGTAGAGCTTATATCACTGCCTTTCAGATTGGATGGATTTTACAGCACATTTTTCCCTCCTTCCTACCTTTCAAATTGCAGATGTTCCTGACAGAAAACAGGCATGTTTTCTATCAAAAACATCTCTTCAGCAAAATATGTTTTTACATAAGAAAACTGCATTTCTTTTGGAAGCCCAAATAGCTGACATTACTTTTTCATCTACTGTTAATAGAAAACTATAAAATGCTCTGTTGAGTAAAAATGCTCTGTTGGAAAAAAAAATATGTGAAGACCATAGCATACTTTTCCATCATTCTTTTTTTGAGGAACTGGACTGAAACAGTTAAAAAGTATCCAGCAATGACATCAATTTAGAGGAAAAAAGAATCCCAGGTCTCAGTCTTGTCACAGGCAGTTGCTGTACATTGTCACAGCCAGTATGTTGCTGGCTGTTCTCACAGCCAGTTGCTCCACTACAGGCATTTATATCAGCAGAGATCTGGCTCACGATCAGAGAAGCTAACAGGAACTAAGAAAACAACTAGGCTGAACATCACTGGGCTAGCTAACCTTACTCCTGCCAAAAAGCATTGGGATCCCTAAGAACCTTACTGGCCAACCTCTGGAAGTTACAGTTCCTTCACACAAGACTTTAAGACTAGCTATTTGTTAAGATAAAGAGTGCTTGTTCTACATGAGTGAAGGAAAGGAATGGCTTGTGACTAGTAAACATTTCCAAGTATCCAATAATACTAGCTGAAAAGCAAGTTCACATGTACTGTTCCGCTCGACATGTAGTGAATGCTTGCAGCTTCTACTGCTTTTGAAAGAACCCAAGTACTCAGCACATTGGAAGAAAAACAACATGGCATCCTATCCTCAGTGGAGGACCTTTCTATCAAATGTGTTCTTGTTTATCTTATAGTCAGCACATTCAAATGGGCACATGCAAAATGAACAATTGATTTGAAAACTGTAAGATTGCAATACTCTACATTTCAATTTCTTAGTTTCTTAAAGCCCAGCAACAGTAATGATGAATGATATTTAGCTACTTCATAATGAAATAGTATTTGAATACCAAACCATGATTAAGACCCGTCAGTTATAGGAATACAAGGCTAACCCAAAACTTCCTCTTGACCATGCCTGTATTTGTTCAACTGAATAATTTATTGTGGACACCATCACTTCCTTTCTTCATTCACTTTTCTCCTTTTTCAAAATGTGGGACAGCATTTTTGCTGGAAAAGTTCTTCCTGAAATTTCACATACCTTCCTCAGAAAAGCTGTCTTTCTCCAAAAATATCCCCAAAGAACCTAGAAATTTTAAGTACAAAACTGGTCCCAAAAGTCTAAATAGGTTGGTATGCAAGATTATGTGAAATGGTAAACAAACAAATAATTACACAGGCTATCAAATAAAAGTTAAAAATTCTCAGCATTGTTCCTCTCAGTACCACATTTTCAGGTGCTTCCATATTAGCTATTTCAGGAAAGGAGACAATACAAAGCAAACTACACAAACACTGAGAGGATCTGTATTTGTCTGAACATTATGAAATCCAAAGGAGACCTCACAGTGCTATCAATTTATGCAGATGGGAGGAGCATGACACAGTGTAAAAGTGCTAAATCTGCAACACAACATAACTGAAATACCCATGACCAAATTTGAAGAGATCTTAATAATAAACATTGTGTAATGGGAAGATAAGTGAGATCAGATAAAAGGATAAAAAACAGTTTTCACTTCATATGAATGCTAAAATTCATGTAACCTCAAGAAAAAAAAAATAAAATAGAAGAATTGTAATAAGCCTGACAGTATAACCACCACATTAGTACTGTCTACTAGGAGAAGCTGTATCAGAATATTCTGGAGACGGTCTGGAAGAAGGCTTTCCTAAATGTGAAATTAACTGCATAAGCACTGGTCTGTTGAGGTAAGCTATCACCAGACATTAGTAAAAAAGGAAAAATGTAGCTTTTGGAAGATGCACTCAGTCAAACAAATTATAACCCTGGATCCACTCTAAGGCTTTAGAAACGTAGGCTTCTATGTGTGGTTAAAAAAAGAACAGAACAGTTAATGCCTCTCAAAGTCACTAATTAAGAATCCATATACCTTGTAGCTTTCCTAGCCATAAGCAGAATTAGGTATCTGCTTCGTCTCCCTAAGCTGTCCTTTCAAATTTACCATTTCTCATTCTGTTGAGCTGCTGGTCTCATTGAATGGTGTTCATGACCTGAATGTAGAAGGAGCAAATAGAAAGACAACAGATGAAAAAGTATGTTGGATGTGATTACTTATTATTAATAATGATTATCTAACAAATAGGGATACTTTGCTGTACATGCTAGTGTATTTTCTAGCAAGATTTCAAAGTGCCTCACAAACATATTAGGATATCAACCAACAATCCAGAACTCCTCAATGACAATTATTTTCTCTGTCAGGAACATTAGATCCTTCTCTTTATCAAATATTAGCATGGATAGGCAGGAGTATCTCAGGAAATCCTGATTTCCTGTACACAGAAAAAGAGAACTATGCCTGCCTAATGTTAGAAACAGATGTAGTCATTATGACATAGAGAAAATTGAAGAGTCCATATCACTGAAGGGCTGGCCAAACCCCCCATCTCTGATTAAATATATAATAACATATAAACACTTTTATATTTAAAATTGTCCCTTAGGTACAAGGAATAAAATGAGCTATAGAGCTGACAACGTGATATCCCATCTGCATTCAGTATACAGAAATCCAGACAGGACTCTGACAGTGTCTAGGAGTGATATATTCTTGCCATATAATATCAGTGATTATAATACTTAACTGTTCTGTACTGATGCAATGCTACATCTGAGTGATCAGAAAAAAAAAGAAGAAAAAACTACTTTTTGCATAACAATGTGAGTTTCCTTAAGGGTTGCCAAGGCCACCAGCTAGTTAGAGTCTTTATGCAAACTACTTAGTATCACATTTCAATTGCTCCCTTTAAAATTAAAGAAAAATGTTCTTTTCAAGACACAGCAGTATCTTTGTAAGAGCTGGAACTGAAATTATAAAACTGCAGCATGAGGCAACATGAAGAAGAAAATCAAGAGGCAATCTTGATGTCTTATTGACTAAAAATTAACTATTTAAGGATTGCACAATGGTACTTCACAACTACGGCTAAGACAATGCTTTATTTCCTCAAAGTATGTTCAAAGTCTCAACACAGATCACAGTCTTGGCTTACTGTAAACATAACTTTGTGGCTTTTTAACTAAGCTCTTTAAGATCAAAATCTACTCACACACAGTATCTCAAATGGGGAACTTTAAAGCTTTACATCAATTAAAATTGTCATAACATTTTAAAAACTAAAGCCTATGAACTTGATACAAACTCTAGAAATGGTTAGAAATACTGAAACATATCTTAACTATGGCATCTAACTAAAGAAAAATTGATTCCAACTATTATTCAGTTATTTCTTTTACTTCCAAGGTTTTAATCAAGACTTTGTCTTTGAAGAATCTGTTAATTATAAAACTCTAGAATGCAGCACTTCGCATAGTGTCTCACAGGAAATGTTCTTGGTGCATTGTTAATTACCATCAGTAATGCTTATTCTACTTCCCTTTTTACTCAAGTTATAATGAATGAACCTTTCTTTCCTGAATTATGTTTCTTAATCAAGCTCCTAGTTTTAGAAGGATTCTCCTCTATCCCTCAAGGACTACTATAAGTTAACTGACAAAAAAATGAAGACCCTTATTTGATATTTTCATTGTATCTATAGACAAAATTTTTAAAGTTTCATTGGTAGGCATTTCAGAGACTGGCAAGATCTCACCATAAATCAAAAACTTATCACCTAGCTTTTAACTTTGCTATTACTCTACAGCAAAAACTGTCCTTCCTCTTCTCTGGTGCTGTACTCCACAGCTGTGCTTACAGCACAGCATCAGTAACAGTATACTGGCTTCAGAGTTCTGCTAAACATGATCCATTATTGCAGGGAAAAAACTGCTCAGTTTACACCAAAATCAGAACTAAAGCAATTTATTAACAACGTGTAATTAACCAGCAATCAGTGAGCTGTATATTTAAGATTCATCAGTACAAGCAAACCACAATATTAGATGCATACAAAATGCTAATAAACCACAATATTAAAGGCATACAAAATGCTAATAAACCACAATATTAGATGCATATGAAATGTTTTATAATAAACACATACAAAAACAAACTCCAACAACCCTCCCCAAAAAGCTCTAATCATATACACATGAACACAGGTAGATAGGCACATGTCTCTCTCACAGGACCAGTGAGTCGTTACAAGGACACACCCCTCATCTGGGAGCGTTGGTTACCCTCCTCACCCATCTACTGCTAGAGGTGTGGGTGCTCCAGCTTTCTGTGTATCTGTGCAGCTCCTTACAACCTGCTAAACCACACACCAGTGTGAAAGCACCCCATGACTTCATATATGCACACCCCAAGAGTGGGTACGTACTGTTGCAGCCTATATTGACAGTTCACTAGCTGAATGCAGACACCTCACATCATCCAACATGCTTCTAGCTTAGGCAGACATTTTGATGCCAACAAAGCAACTTCTCAGTCTGGCAAACCACATTCTGAGTACCGTGGTTTCCAGTCCAAGACCTCTGCATCCTCATTACAAATTTCCATGCTGCTTTTATACTTCTTTTCCAGCTGTCTCCTTCTTCCAGGAGTCAATACATGCAACTATGATTCTGTTAAGCTAAAGAAACTCATTCCATGAAAACAAGATCATGAATATTGTGTCTCCTGAACTTGAATCTGAAAAAGAAACTTCTTTTCTCCCCACTCATATTCCTCTTCCTGCACAACAGCAGAGTCAGGGCACCCTTATCCTTACATCAACAAGGAATGAAATACTTCTCACTTAGCTTTAGATGTCTGCATCTGAACCAATCACCTGAGTCCTGTAACAGGTTTTAGACTTCCACTTCTGGACAAAAAAAATCACACGTTAAACCTGCATGTTTGTCTCCACTTGATGGGAAAGGGAGTTTTGAATTCTAGCTCAGATGTAAGTCCAAGTTGTGTAACTAAATTTATGCAAGCAGAATCTCATCCCAAATGTTTGTAATGTCTTCTAAATTAGCATGGAACACCTCCTTTCCCCCCCCCCCCCCTTTTTTTTTTAAGGGAGAGGTTATTTGGTTGCTTTTGCATTGGCTTCTGTCTTTGTCCAGATTAAGAGAGTTATAATTTTTAAGGTTTTCTAGTCCTCTGCTGCTCTCCTTCTCCACTTTTTCCTCCTACCCCTAGCTACCATCTATCAAAGCCAACTTATATCCCCAAAAGAGACTGGTACTAACACATACCAATACTGTACTGGTCAGATGCGGGAACTGATTTCTCTATTTCAACGCAGTAAGACTTACTTAACAAAAGAGCTTACCCACTTGAGGCATTCTTTAAAGGTCTGTTTCCTACTACAATCTTTCAGTCACTGATAGCTACACACACTTTGACAAAGACTCTTGCTATGCTGCTTTTTGCAGGTTGCCTGCTGAAAAACTCTTTTCCAACATAACTTTGAGTACCCATTAATTATGTAATGGAAAAGAAAGCTGGGAGAACTTTAATGCCTGCCTGTAGATGGGTGGTATGTTTCCACATACTGCGAAAAGAAATTCCCACATAGCAGTACCACAATAGGCTTTAGTGAGTATGAGCTTGATGGTAGAGAAATTTAATATCTTTAAAGGTGTTCTAAATTATTGTCTTCATATTAATAGATATATGTAATTGAATATGAGCAGTTTACCTTGAAGTAAATCCTAATTTCCATATGTTACTTCTGACTTTCTGCATCATACCAGATACAAGACTGTAGGGAAGGTAATGCTAACTACTTTTATGCTCACACATTCAAAAAATGTTAGAATGAAAATTACATTGAAGAGGTGCCTTTGCCCTCTCAAGTCTCCCATACATTGCTACGACACCATCAAAGCAAACGGTTGCTTGTTTCCTTTTGCCTTCTTCTTCCAGGTTAAATTTCTTACTAGTGTGCTGTTCTTTCCTGCAAACAGAAGAGCAATCTGTATTCACATAACATGCTGGAAAGTGTACAGTCTGCAGTCCTGAAGAAGGGAAGAAGGAAAATGTGAATGATTGCAGCACTTACCACAGATTTGGTACTACTGAGTAGATATGCTCTCCCATTAATGGAAAAGAAACACACTGATAAAAATGGAAAATAGGAAGTGAATGTTCTTGGTTTTGGGACAACTACACTTAATGCTCTTCTAAAGCATGTGAGAGACAGCAAATTAAACAAAACCTAGAGAACTAAACCAAAAAGAGAAGCAAAGTGTATATGTTTGAGGAAGAAAACTGGAAAACAGCAGAGTTAAAGGTAACATCTCCCTTTGCCATTAATTCTCCTATTTATCATCTTCAGTGTTTTTGCTACAGGACTGACATATTTGAAAACTCAGCTGTTTTTTTTAAGCATGCTCCTGAAATGACAGTAAGGACAACTGTAATACACATAGAATAAAAAGCATTCAGTCTATCTTAAATGAAATCCAATAAATTTCATATATTTACCTGAAAAATATCTCAGTATAAATTACATACTTTTATTGTAAGTCTAGTTTAACACAATAAATTAAATCCATTATTATTTAAAATCAGCACTGTTTCTAACATAACTGTGATTCGAGGTCAGAGCAAAGGCTTGACTCATCAAGCTTAGTATCCTGTCTCCAGAAGTGTACCCAAAGCAAAAAGAGAACAATATGGCACATAGTGGGACTTCTCCCAAATGATCACCTAACCTCCAAAAATAAGTAACATTGGGACTACCTCAGTCAGAGATAATGTCTCTGTATTCAGTAGGTATTGGTGGATTTTCCTTCCATGAACTTGTCCACTCTTCTCCTGAAGGCATGTAAACTTCGTATAGTGAATTTGTGGAGCTTCTTGCAAAAGATACTACAGATGCTAAAACAAGATGAAGAACCAAGTCTTCTTGTTTGTGTTGAAAGAGGCTTCTGTTAGCTTCAACTGGTGCTCTTTTATTGGAAGCGAGAGTAAACAAGAAATCCGTAATGTACCATCTTCATACCACCTGGATTTTTTTAGCCCTCTATGACATTTCCATAGAATAGTCTTTTCTCTAGGCTGAAGGACTCTGGTTTGCCTAATTGTTCTTCCTATTGTAGCCACTTCATACTTTAGACCATCCTTTCTACCTTTCTTTGAACTTTTTCCAGTTCGACTGTGGCTTTTTTAAGAGGAAGGGATAACAATTGTTAAGCACCAAACTCATGTTCTTATAAAATCTGTTGTAAACCGAAGACCTTGTTCCTGACTGAAGATGGGCAGCTCAAAATCCAACATATTATGTGTAAAGTTGGGGGTGTTTTTACATACGTCACAACACATTTTAGACACAATTGTATTTAGATACATTTGCCACCTCAGCCTCCAATCACTGTCCCAAAGTTTTCTTGTAAAGATAATCGGAGACGGTCTGTGAGTGCTAGGCAGCGTTTATTTTACCCTGGACTGCTAGTCTTCTTGAAAAAGAACACTTTGCTAAGTGGTAGATTATGGACTCCAAAAATTAATAATTAAAACCAGGTTATTCTTGCAGGATTTCCAGAACAGTTGCCTCTGACTTTGCTGATTAATGAATTCATTGTAAAGTATTCCCATACAAGCTTACATTCCACTCTGCCACTGATTCTGTTTGGCTTCACCCCAGTGTCAAAGCTTTTGACATTCTGCCTAAAATGCTGTCGCTTATCTACACGCACACACATTTACCCTTCTTCCTCTCCTCCTTCGTCTTTCATTTAAGGCTGCAAAAATTTCCATAAGCACTTTTATTCCCTTAATTTCAGTTCATGTTCATGGATTTGATTTTCTCTGTATCATTTCTTTCATATACCCTTTATCTTCCCATTCTCTTTCTTAATACTGTCTTTCGTAAATGTCTCATTTGTCAGTTTACCTGTTTACGTTCTACATTTTAAATGCTTCACAAACTTTTATTTAACCACAGCTATGTTTTGCTTCTTACATTTGTTGTACAAACCTCACAGAATAAGCCATTTAAACCTTTAACAAAGACTCTTCCCTTACATTGCTTTTACTATGTTTTTATGTTAACACAGTACTCTGGAACAGTCAGACTGCCCCTAGCAGATTCATCCCTCACCTGATACAGTGGAGTTGTGTCTACT
This sequence comes from Buteo buteo, assembly GCF_964188355.1. NCBI lineage: Eukaryota > Metazoa > Chordata > Aves > Accipitriformes > Accipitridae > Buteo > Buteo buteo. Next base: position 27,451,444 of record NC_134204.1, read on the forward strand.
TACTCTAAAAATGGATTAGAATTACTCAGATCAATATTTAAGCCAGGCTTGCAGAATTTGGGTGTCAAACTGACAAATTACAGGGTTTAATAATCAAATCCTCTGAGAGTCTGTAATTCCATTTGAAGTACAAGTAAATTTGAAAGATAGGAATCATCCGGGCAAATGCAAATGTCTAAGACGTAGATATCTGAACTAGTTGTCTAGACTCTCTTTATAGTCACAACAGAGATAAGCACTTCTGTGGTATGATTCATCTGACCTTTTAGAAATGTATGAGATCAACTGAACCCTGCAGGCACTTGTTTCTCTGCTAGGACTATAAAAGACTAAAAGACTTTTCAGATGAGGCCCTCTTGGATGTCCCTTAAGCAACTATAAGGGGAATCCAGAATGAATAGCCCAGAAGAAGATGTCTGCAATAAAAACACCTTAAGTTAGCAGGACAAATACCACGCAAAACATTTCAGCCTGAATGCCACAGACGTATACAGGTAGGCGGCCTTTCTGAACACTTGTTTGAAAAGCATTTTAGCAGCAATCCAAGTGTATATTACAGTCTGAATTGGGGTGCTAGTCCTTCAAAGACTAGGAATCTTTATTAGCAGAGAGAACTTTTTTATTAACTAGGTGCCAGAAAATTTGAAAGAAAAAACTGTCATAATATATAGCACTTTGCATCTTAAAATGAATGCCAACAATCCTCTCTAAAACATAAAAAGGTAGCTTTGGTGTACACTCTTACACCATCTGGACCATCTAATTAAATTACTTCCTTCCTTTCAGTTAATGGCATTCCAACAGTCTTTGTCGATATGATATGATATGATATATGCTTGTTGTAGTTTAACCCCAGCTGGCAACTAAGCACCACACAGCCACTCGCTCACTCCCCCTCAGTGGGATGGGGGAGAGAATCAGAAGAGTAAAAGTGAGAAAACTCATGGGTTGAGATAAAGACCATTTAATAGGTAAAGCAAAAGCCACACACGCAAGCAAAGCAAAGCAAGCAAAGCAGAACAAGGAATTAATTCACTACTTCCCATCAGCAGGCAGGTGTTCGGCCATCTCCAGGAAAGCAGGGCTCCATCACGCATAACGATTACTTGGGAAGACAAATGCCATCGCTCCAAATGCCCCCCCCTTCCTTCTTCTTCCAGCCCAGCTGTATATGCTGAGCATGATGTCATATGGTATGGAATATCTCTTTGGTCAGTTGGGGTCAGCTGTCCTGGTTGTATCCCCACCCAACTTCTTGTGCCCCCCCCAGCCTGCTCGCTGGTGGGGTGGGGTGAGAAGCTGAAAAGGCCTTGACTCTGTGTAAGCACTGCTCAGCAGTAACTAAAGCATCCCTGAATTATCAACACTGTTTTCAGCACAAATTCAAAACATAGCCCCATACTAGCTTCTATGAAGAATATTAACTCTAGCCCAGCCAAAACTAGCACAACAATATAATATAATGTAACATAATGTAATATAATGTAAATAACAATACAAATTCCAGAAACACTCTAATCTGATTTCCAAAAAAACGAAGGGGTAGCAGAGCCAGGATTCTGGGAGTAATCAAGAAGAGTTGCTCCTGTCAGTATTGAGTCTTATATTGTAACTGTCGAAGAGCGTAAGTTTCCACTAAGCCCAAATTTCTAGAAAATTCTACAGCTCTAAAGAGTATCCAAAACACTGGTCATATTTTATGTTCTGATCCAAGGGAGAGGGACCAAACTGACTAAAGTGGCCTTCATCACTTTCTCATCCCGGCAAGCACAGTGGACAACAAGATGGTGGCTTTTAGACAGCTTTGTGTTTCTACACTTCTTAAGCAACGCAAGGTCAAGCTTCAGCCTAGTATATTTTCATCCTAGTATACACTGAGTGCTGGGACTTGTCTAGAGAGCTATCCTATAGCTGAATGTTACAACACCTCTTGTGGAACACCTCAAGCTGATTGGATGGTTTTCAGAGCCCTTTAAAATACCAAAGCTCCTTTAAAGCCGAATAAAGGAGCCGAGGGCTCAGGGGGATAAGCAGTGGTCAGAATATGAACAAATGAGGATTCAACACATAAAGCTGATTTTTCCTGTTTGTAATGACTGAATTCTACAGGCTGCTGCATATTGTGCTTGTCTCTCTAAATCCAGCTCACGAGCAGACCAGCATGACATGCTGCCACCTGGTGTAGAGGTGATGTAAAAATCCTTGCTGACTCCTGCACGGGTAAAGGCTGTTTCACTGCAGAGGCACATCGCTGCATGGCCCATTCTGGGAATGTCGTCAGCTCCCTTGCTTGCTGACTCACATCTTGGGAAGAAATCAGCTCTGAGGAAAGAAACTGTCCTTCAGCCTGCGATGATGCGGAGCAGGCAAGCACAGGGACTGCAGAACTTGCCTGAGAAAGGGCAGAGAGGGAGTGATGACTGCAGGCAAAGGAGCTGGAAGCGCTCAAACCGGAATGCAAATGTACATGTTTACGGCTGTCAACAGCCAACATGTTGATCCTGCCATAAGATGCTGGAGAGATGCTGAAACATTATGACTGTTACACAGTCGCTCATGTAAATAGGCTGCTCTTAGAGGGCGGACGGAAGTCTGCTTCACATTAATCATTTCAAGCTTTTCTTACATGTCATTTGCCAAATGGATCTGCGCTTTATAATGGAAACCTCATTCAGATAACCAGCCTAGTATTCCTTTGCGCAAAGAACCTCTTAAGAGCAGTAAAGCAAGTACAGTGCACAGATTTTTTTAAAGACAGCAATAAATATCAAAATTGTTATTTATAAAGATTGTGTTTTCCTTAGGAACAGATCGTTAATATAATTAAGCTTGGAAAGCCTTTTACTTATTTTCAAAGAAAACAGTTTAATTACTGCCAACTGCTTTCTGTAGACTCCTATAAGAAATATGGTTTTACCTTTCTTTAAAACCCTATACGCTGCTGTGAGGAACGATTACAAAACAAAAACCAGTTTTCATTCTTGAGATAAGATTTTCAATAGCAGATTCATGGGCAGCCTTAATGCTAGTCTTGAAAGAAGCTGATACTGTGCATTTTATGGTCATTCAATACTCTATAGCACAGTGGTGTTCTACTGCTCCTGCAGCAGAATATGTCATCACAAATACGTTGTACATAGGCACAATGCCACTGAAAGATCTCTAGGGATGTTGATCTTTTGATTTCCTGTGAGAAGAGATTTAACCGATCACCCATTCTCTACAGTTTAAAAGAAGAAAAGTAGCATTACCAGGGGCTTTTTGGCAAAATTGTTGACAGATCTTCTTTGGACTAATTCAAGAGCGTTTCTTACAGCAGGAACATGCCCGTGACCCCATGACTTATAATGCTGTTTTGGTTTACGCAGAGTATTCACGGCATCATAAAATTTTATCAAGCTACTTTTTTTTTTTTTCAATTCAGACTTTTGCAACAGAAATTATTATTTTAATTATAAAAAATATTTAAAAATGCATTGCTATTAAGTACTTTACATAGAATATTATTTGACTGAAATGGTGTATTCTAGTCACTGTAGTGCTACCGTTACTTGCCACAGAGGAAGAGCTGATTACTGAAGACATATATAGCCAAGGAACAGAATTTAGTATACAGAGTGCAAGCAAGAATATTCAGGCATATTCCATTCCAATTCTTTTCAATATTTGGAACAGAACAATCATTGAAATGCCTTCCTTTTAATCAATTGGTCTCCTATTTCTCCCACTAAAGACTAAACACAGCAGAAATTGCTGGTATTTCTCTAGCTTAAGAAAAAAAATCTGCCAAAGGAGGATTAAATAATCTTGAGGAAAGCATTCTCTTAACATTCATCCAAAGCCTACAGATCGAGTTTCATGTGTGGTATCACACTGGAAAAAAGTTAGAAGCTTGAAAAACAGGTGAATGTATTGTTACTCAATGCACTGTAAGAGAAGCACTTTTTTCTGTGCAACTGAAAATCTTTATCTAACATGCCAATAAGTCATTATGGTAGAAAAACCTTTCTTGCAATTCATGCAAAATCTATTCATAACTGTAGTCATGATATGTTCTGTTACTGACGGGGAGAAGACTGACTGATGCAAAAAAGCCTACTCGAGTGAAAAAAATCAGATGCCCTAGGAGAAACTTTTAAGTATACATGAACACATTCACTATGCCTATAGCACATATAGGCTCATCAACACCGTCCTGTAAGTGTCTGTCAAGCTATAAGCTGATACATCTGTGAAAAAAAAAGGGACAATATAATTTCAGACATAGCAAATACTAGGCTTCAGACTACTTTCAGTCTCTCAGTACTAATTCCAATTCACATATTTTCTCTGAGAAGGATATATACTTGATATATGCACTAACCATTATATAACAGATCACAGTCAGAACAACATTTCTACAAGGGGAGAGTGGGATATTAGGTAGAAGATAGAGCCCTTTAACATTGAGGTGTTCAATATTCACAGGATATGATTGTTATTACTATCATCATTATCAAAAGAAAAGAATGCCAGTAGCTTCCAAAACATGTGGAACTGCACTGTCATAGTGCCCATATACATTATCTTTAGCCATTATTTTTTGTCTAAAATTAGGATTTCAATTGTGTACAAAATGCTGGTATTTTGAAAAATGTTTCTTTATTTCAGTTGGGAAAAAAAAATTAAGTCTTGAAATGGGTGATCTGCCAGTCAGCTATATTTAATATTTCAGTTCACATGACAGGAAAGGAATGGTCCTGGACCACACAGTTACAAGGCCCCACTGCACAAGGCAGTAGCCATAATGTGACAGTCCTTTGAATGAGAAGCCCCAAAAGACGCCGTTTGGCATCTTCTGCCTGGCTCTTCGCCTCCAGACAGTCAAAGCTTCTATCTGAGATTGTCAGACTATATTGCACAAGGCACAGATCTACCTAGAGGCCAGAGCTGCATCTAATACTGTGCATGAGAGGAGACAGATCTTGTGTTCACAAAGTAAACAGCTAAATAGTTAATCTGGTAGAGTCAAACAGTAATCACTCCAGTATCCACACTTAAGTTATTACAAAGCATCTGCTTTTCCATCACAGTAATCACAGTAGGTATGGTGGAAAAACAGGAAAAAAGACACTGAAAAGGTGTTTCAACAGGCCACAGAACTATGGACAAGACTAAAAATTCACCAAAATTTCATATAAACGAGACTATGTTTGCTTTGCACTTTGAATCCTTCAAAAACTGTTTCAAAGAACAAAGAGATGACCTTTTGTCATTAGATATGCTAATGCTATTAAATCAGTTCAAATTCCTTCCTCCTGCCGCCTTTCTCCCTATTTCCTTCAAAAAAACACAGGACAGTAACAGTTCCAAAACTAATTCCTAGTCTGTACTTTCCTGGCTCCAATCACTGCTGTGGCATTTGGTTGGCTAGAGCAGCATATGAACATATATGGTCATAAAAGCATGGAAAAATCTCCTTCCCTCTGAAAATAATTGTACGTTCTAATGCACTATAGAATCCAATGTTAAAGATGACTGGTATTTTTGATATGCAATTCAGAATCAGAAAGTTTCAAGAGAAGGTTTTATCAGATACTCCATAAAATCCACAGTGTAGGCACAGGGTAATTATTGTCATTTCACTGGTCTCTAACTATCTACAATTATCTCTTTATACTAGTAATCAGCTTTATACCATTTGATCTCCTTTGTTTTTTATCCATCTAATTACAAAGTAGCAGTAGATGTTTGCATCACAAAGACTGGTTTGAGTACCCATTGCAATCTCCTTCAATTTTCGAATGTCTGCATTTTCCCAAAGATGTAAGACTGAAAACTAAACACATATTTAAAGGCTAGGTCTTATGTGTCAATTGCAGTCTTGTATTTAAAAAACTATTTTATGCCAAAAGATTCATCATATTTTTTACACCAGTGGTGTGCAACACAAATTAGCATGAACAGCATGATAGAAGCGTACATCATCTCTCTATTTTGAATAATACTCTTACATTATTGGGTCTGAGACAAGGAACTTGTGCTCTGTTCACTAACGTGCACCAGACAAACGTAAGCCTTGTTGAAAAGTTAGATGTGGACAAGCATTTCAAAACACTGTAGTAGTTCTATGTTCACATGAGCTTATTTCAAACACCAAACAAATACCTAAATTTGGAGGCTGATTTTTAGTAGTTAGAGGGGTCAGAAAAGGTTGACTGGATTCGATGATCTAAAATTGCTCTTTGGAGGAGCTGTTCTCTCTCTCTTAACTATATTGCCTCTTAAATACTAGAGATACGTGTTGAGGAAGTCCTAAGACCAGACATGCTGCCAAGCTTCATGACTACAAATGCCACTGTGTCTCCTGCCCTTTGATATGGAGGCCAACTCAGTCCAGTGACAAACAGTATTATTCCTCATGACCTGTATTCTAGAGTTTAGGGATGGTCCAATCCTACAAATTCATGTTAGGGTACAGTAACAACCCTATTCTCTTTTATCCAGGAATATTTTGGTTTATTACAACATCCTCCCTCAGCTGCGACCTTGCAGAAAAGCCAGCTGTGGTGAGGGAAAACAGATTGTGCCTTGGTTTCATGTAGGCATTGGTCACCAAGATATGATTACAGCTGGATGTCAGGTTCAATTTTGCACTCAAAAAAGAGGAATAGTACCAGGACAAGCTCTGAGCCCAGTGCTCTTCCTATTCATGCAGACCTTACAAAATGCAGTTCCTCTTTAGCCCCAATTTAATTCTAACAGGAACTGAAGACCCTATCATTCATACTTACAAACTAATGAATTAAAAAAAAAAAAAGATGTTTCTCTGAAACCAGCCACTTCTTCATGCTTACTACAATCCATCAGCAAATGCAATCCTTCCATTCTGCTTTTCTGGAAACTAACCTCAACAAGTATTGTCGTAGGCCTTAATGAAACACAATGACTGCGGGACAATGAGGAGTCATTCAGGTTGGAGTTTTTGCTCATCAAATCATGCAGACCTTACCAGATGCTGCCGTTAAAAACAGCCCTCTGTTGCTGCTTTCTCTAAATCCTAACTCCAATTATGTCTCCAAACTATTCTTAAACAAATTCCATCAAACACACAAAAACAGTGAGCAGCCAGTCTTTTCTATAGATTAAATAACTCCATCCCCATCCTGGAGACCTCACAGTACCCTGGAATGAAACTTGTCTTCAAACTCTGCTAGGTTGAAAACTGAACCTAACCTCTTTCCCATTTTCAGTCACAACCAGAGTCTAATAAAGCCCGTGTGCAGCAAACCCAATCACATGCTTGTCACTTCTGCCGACAGAAGGTCCCATCCTAGGTCTCAGACAATAAATGCAGTTTATGACAATATAACCAATTGTTTGTGTTTAGGTTTTGGTGCAGACTAGCAGACTTTGTTAACTTGGCTATGGCCAAGACTAAAAGCAAGGACGTTCTTAAGGCCAAATTTTTTAAAAGGAATGACTGAATGTGTACATGGCTAAGATGGAAGCTAACACAGGCAAGGGCGAACATATTATGTTTGGGTTTTGAACAAATATGGATATACTGGTTAAGACTTAGACAAGGATTATTGTTTGGTAATCGAGAGCTGAAGGGTTTGGCTCATTGCAGGATCTTCAACAGACTACACAGCTGAACCCGTAATAGTATTACTAGGTAGGGAATTATTTAAATTTAATTTTGGAAGATGCTTATTTTATTACAACTTAGGAAAGATTCTCAGTGTAGTTAGGGTTGCAAATTTACAGAAAAATATGGGAAATTTGCTTTATTCCTTGGGAGTCTAATGTTGGTAAGTGCCAACTGCTAAAGCATTTAATATTAAACAAGTGAGCACCTCTCTTTAGCTAATGCTAAACTGAAATTATGATTAAATCTTTAGAAAAGAAAACCACAATACCTCAAGTTAACAGATGGTTACTGTGTAGATTCCTAGAATGGAGAATTGAGGCTGAAAAGGGGCAATGCTTTCTGTTAATTCTGTTAGTTGTTGGTCACTTGCTATAGACTGAAGTTATGACTAGGATTAAAGATAAGATTTCAGAAAAGTAGGAATGAAGAATTTAGTTTACTGCATGAAAGCATGTGACTGTGGCAAGGAAATATCTTATGTTGATGCCTATACAGACATCAGACACCTGGTTGTGATTAGGGCTGAGCCTGAGGTAAGATTTGGGCAATCAGTTTTGCATCAAAAATACATAAACACATTATAAATACAAATGTAACACATATAAAAACAGGGAAGTTAGGAATAAGTAAAATATATACCTGATATATGCCATGATAAAAGATTTATCTGAAAATCCCTGAAAAAAATTTTTAAAAAGAAAAAAAAAAAAAAGGCACAAAGATCGTATTTCTACCAGCCTACTAGTTTTACCAAACCAACCCTGGGATAATTTAAAACTATTCATTGATCTAGAGGCTGTGGTGGTCTTTTTTTTAGAGATGACCTAGAAAGTAGATATTTTTGCATTAATATATCTGACAGTTTGAAAAGTACTCTTTTAAAAAGAGTAACTGAAGTATTGGGTTTGATCATGTTCTGTATGGCCCAGACCTAAGAGTGCGAAGCAGCAGAAGCAAAAGCACTCCACGGTAGTGAAGCTTCATATCAGGTAAAATTGGCAAGTGGATGCTGCAATAGGCAAGAGTTTTGGTGGAAAAAAACCCTAACACTGAAGTAGGCCTTTTACTATGGAAAAGGGCTTACTTTAGGAGAACTTAATGCCTCTAAGAGGGGTGATGGTTTCCTTACTTGTTTAACTGTGTTTCACAGATGCAAAAGATTCTAGAACAAGACACATATATTGTGTAAACATTTATAAAGGGCAAATTATAATTTTGTGGATGTTTGGATATTTTATGCTATCTTTGTCATGTTATCAGACAAAATGTTGGTGCAATATAAGGTATATTCCCATATTGTGGAGCTTGACCAGGACATTTATGGCTCTGACACACCAGATGATACAGCTGTAGCTAGACTTCAGAGCTGTAAATTACTTTGAAAAGATTTTCTATGTCAGAGCATGCATTACGAAAAGAACAATTAAGATAGTAGCAAACTCCTTGACACCTGATTGAAAATCTTTAAAACTCAGTGTTGAATTTCTGTTTATTATAGCCCTGAGATAAGAGCAATAAAAGCAATTCTCTCTGGGATCACACCGAGCAGTTACTGCTCCAGCCGCTGACCCAGCAGCTTTGCCTCAGATAGGGTGTGCTACACATAGCTCTACCACAGGGTAGACCGAATTTAAGACCTAAATTCATCTAGCATGTCTGCCCTATGAAAGGTTTTCTAGAAAGGCTGGATTGGAGAGGAATGCTGGAAACCACGGGCCCAGAGCTCCTTCTGTAACATCCCTGCAAAAATTACTTAAAGCACCCTCTCTGGGAGGTTTTCTAGCTTCATAATTAGCATAGATGGAAACATTTAAGAATGAAGTAGTTCCACCAAATAATCCTCTCTTTTTGAGTCCTTACTCTCCACAGGATTGCCCTTCAGTATCTCTTCTCCAACATGGAGACCACCAGGCTCCTCCACCTTGCCTAGCCCAAGCTTTTAGGCTGGCACGGTCTCCTACGGCCCCCTCCCCGCACTGACAGGGCCATTAGCCACCGCTTTGCCGCTCGGCGAGGGGCGCAGGCCCGCACCCCTGCAGACACCGCAGCCCTGGCGGGGCCGAACTCAAACGCCCTTCAGCCACCGCCCGCCCACAGCGGTGCCACAGGACCGCCCCGCGCGCAGCCCCTCACACTCACGCCCCCGCCAACGGCCGGCCGCAACCCGCGCGCCGGCCCCGGGAATGCCGCCGCCAATCAGCGCGCGGCAGCCGCTGACCGGCAGAGGCCGGCGGGAGAGCGAAGCGGCCGTAAGCGAAAGAGGGAGGGCGATGGGCCGGGCTAGCACGCCCACCCCCGGCTGAGCAATTTAACTGGCTATTTTGCCGCCAAACTGCCCAATCAGAGAATGCCTTGTAAACGCGCCTTGAGCGTATCAGAGAGGTGCTTCTTCTTCCGCTCGGATAGTTTGAAACCGTCTCGCCCGGCGGCCGGGGGCGGCTGGTGCCCGCAGGTGAGAGGGGGGTGGCGGGGGGCGCCCGGGGGTGCTGCGCCCCGAGGGGCCGTGACCTCCACAGTACCTTCTGCATAAACCCGCTGTTCCTGCCCGGCGGCTTACCCGCAGTCCCCACACCCCACCCCCCGAGCTTCCCACCGCCCTCTGAGGGGGCCTGTGGGCACCCCCTGCGCCCGGGTGGTTGGGCTGGTAGCCTTAAAGGCCCTCTTTAAAAAAAAAAAAAAAAATTTAAAAAATCTCCTGTTCACGTGCGGAATTGTGCTCCTTCCTGCCTGTCCACCCGTGTGCCTACCCGGCTGTGCCTTCCAGGTGTCTGTCGGACACCCTGCGGCTTGTCCTCATTGTCGCTAGCTGGCGTGCCAGCGGTGGTCGCTGTAATGTCAGCTCTGCAGGCGTCAGGAGTAGTTGGCAGAGGTGCTGCACTGAGAAGCTTAAAAACGTGGACTTGAGCAGTGCTACTTTCAAGGGGGTACAGTTAAGGGCTAAAAATATGTCCTGTGTGTACCGGGAGATAGAGGGGTTCTCTTTCCTAGGTGTTGAGTCCTCTGATCTGAATGCAGCCTTAAATTATTTGGAAAGCACCACTTTTAGTCAAAAACAAGCCCAAAACCCTGAGCACAGCTCAGGCAGTTCAAAACCAAGGATGAGAGCAGCCACGGTGAGTCAGACCAAAGAGCTTTATAGTTGCATCCTGTTTCTAAAAGTAGCTGTCTTAGAATTGTAGTCATACACTTACAGTTTGGAAGAAACTACTGCTGTTACCAGGTATCTTTCTTTAATGAAGCCAGGCATATGTTTAGCAGATGCTTGGGGAAGATTAGAAGAACATGGTAAGCCCAAAGATGCTTCTCTCACCATGTAATGATTTGCAGCTTAGCAAATCAACGTGTTGACCCAGAGATGGTGTCTGACTTAATATCGCTTAATTTCTCTTTTACAAACTTATCCAGTATTTTCTTGAACTTAGTGCTTGTTCACTGAGATCAAAGTAGACAAGTTATTCTTAGGATGATGTGGCAATGATGTCTGTAAAAATCAGCTTGAAAGAAGTGTATTTACCTTAATGTATCATACTAATCCAATCTGTTGTTCTGTACATAAGCAGATTCTATTAGATTTACTGGGATTTTCACTGGAATGTTGCAGTAATCAAAATGCAAGGTTAGACTCTAGACACAAACATCAGAGGTACAGATAGGCAAAACAGAAATGTGGGGAAAGCTCAAACTTTAAGTGGTTAGTGGAATCTAAAGCGGCATTCAAGTCAGTAAAGGCAGTCAGATGGACTAACTCAGTCAGATGGACTAACACAGTGGAGGGTTAGTCTACTGTAATAAAGTAAAGAAAAGGGATGGGACAAAGAGGCAAACACACTGAGCTTGAGGTGACAGTGAGTTTTGGAACTTTTTGAAAGTCAAACTTTTTGGAAGAAACTTTACTCTTCCACTTCCTTGGACTCATCTGTGTTCACAGGAAACTCCATTTGCCCTCCTGTTTTTCAGAAGAATTGATGGTAGTTTAGTTCTTTTTGAGTGGACTGAGAAGGGAAGAAAACAGTATTTGTAATTTCTGGCTGCAAATACATCTTTAATTCCTGTAAGTGCTAAATAGTTGGTCTTTTGTGATCCTCTCTAATACCCACACACACGCGTTTGAATACCTCCAGGACTTTTAGGGTAGTCAGGACCATAATTTAAGAAACTGTATGAGTGGAAAGGCATATGGAGTTGAAGCTAATTTTTTAAGATTACTGAAGAAGTATTTTTTGGCTATTAAAAGAATTTATCAACTAAAGGGGGAGTGCTAGTATAAAGTTATTTGATAAGGTAGAGAGGCCAAAACCAAAGAAACAGATAGGGAATAATTTGGGGGAGAGAGGAAAGGAGAAAATTATCAGAGCAGGAGACAATGAAAACAGAACAGATGGGGAAGCTAATATTTCTTCCCTCATCTACATACCAGTTTACAGCAACAAAAGTATTTAGTAAACCTCCCTAAGACTCCATATTTTGTACTTAAAAAACATGGTTGGTATGTTAGGCGTCAGCAGAAAGTAGGGAGACAGTAATCGTCCTTTGAACCTTGGGCTATAGGAAATCTCAGCATTTAAAATTGTCTTTATACCATTTTTAAAATTTCCATCTTCAGCACAGAAACGAACCTCCTATTCTGACAGGTGTAGATACCCGTGGCAGAGGGAGCTTTTGTGGTGCAGGAAGAATCGTCATCTAGAAGAAGTCAAAGAACAAAAAGACAATTAATTTTCATCTCTATTCCTATATAGAGAGCTATGAGATTATTGCGGGTTTTTTATGTTTTGAAAAAAAGATGATGATGCTTAAGGAGGATATTCCTGCCAATTTAATGACAGTACAACCAGCAGTTTAAAAATAACATTTCTGTCAGAAAATGCATCTGTTCAAAAAACAACTGAAAATATTATACTTGATAGTTTAAAAGGGCTCTCTAAAAATAAATTTCCCTTGCATGGTTGTTTGCTACATTGTGCAAGCAGTTAGTTCCTCTGGTTATTTATGGTGGTGGTCTTCCCGTGCTTACTCTCTGCTGACAACTCCCTGCTCAGTGTGTCTGATGATTGTTTTTTCATGTGTATCAGGCAACTAACTATATCACTCTGCCATTCATTCATTAACAAATTCACCTTGCTTAATACTCAGTTCCCATTCATTCTCTAATTCCTTTCATTCCCCTCCATACCCTTTAGAGATTTTTTCCCCCATATCCTATCAGGTTTTATCACAAGAGCTTCAGTTCTTCACTGAAGAACTTACTGAATGCTGCAGTAGATTAAAAGATATATATATATTTCAGAAAGTCTTCAAGTTTCTTATCAGTTCTGCAACATTGCCTGCTTCCCAAACGTTCAAAGAATACCTCTCTATCTTGCTTAGAAATTGCTGGAATGATTGACATTACCTGAACCTAAGGCATTACCTGTCCTTCCATATCTGTCTTTCTGGGTCTATAAGGCAAGAAGAGTTGAAAAAGTGGAGGGAGACTGTTGTTGACCACTAAGTGAAGGCTTCAGAGTATTGAACTGGAGTGTTCAGGACATCATCTCACCTTGGGCTGTGGTTGAGGTAGTTAAGAGGGAAAAAAATCACAGTGTAGCTTAGTCATTCCTGTGTCACTTTGTAGGAATTTTGTACTGAAACAAGCTGATAAGCTCCAAAACAATACAGTGTTAATACAAAGGAGGGACTGACACAGGAATGTATCTGTAAATTAAGGCTTCTGTTATTCTTGATATATCTGTTTCTTTTTTTTTCCTCTAGCAGTTTATTTTAGTTACCATTGATGTAAAATTTTATATTGTATATCATGAAGCATTAGGTATTAAACTTATTCCGTCAATGCAAAATAAGAGAAAGCTTTTACATTGTTGCTTTTGGGTCTTCCATTGTTTAATTTTAAAGTCAATGGAAGTCTTTTCATGGTTTTGAGTATGGTTTGGATCAGGCAGTTTCCTACCTAGCATTATATAATGAGACTATAGAATCAGTTCAGGCCACAGAATGGGCACTGATGTAGTTTCTATAGCAGAATCTCTCTTTCTGGGGAAAATGTTGGTGAATATACAGTAAACGTATCAGAACTGAAAAATTAATTTCAGCTTATACTGTTTTATAGACTAACTTTTGCAGAATGTCATCAGATGAGGAGAAAAGCACAAGTCCAGTTTTGCCAAAAGACTCTGTTCAAGGCAGTTCTGTTTATTCAGATATTCAGGTAGGAAAGATTCACTGTCATAACATTTTATTTGGCAAAGGATAATTATGAGGAAATCTAACAAAACTTGCATCTTTTTTTATGTTTTATGTGTACAGGAGAATAAAAATATTAGTGAAAAGAAGCAAATTAGACAAAATCTGAGATTAAAATACCTTCACTTGGATTCCCTTTTATGCATTTCACAAGAAATTTTAATTTATGTGAAAATTCTTATCTAAACTTAAGAAATTGATCAATGACAGCTACAAGTAAAAGAGTGCAATTTTATTACCTTTTTTCTTCTGGTGTTATTTTTTATATGTTAGGTCCTATCAAGAAGCATAAATTTGACATAAATTTGAAGTAGGATAGAAACCCATTATTTCTGAGGGATGAAGTGTAACTATGTGTTAGGCTTCTTACATGATGTTGTAAGAGCTGAATTTTTTTTAATGGATTTATTTCCCTTGGAGTAGGATTGTGGCCAAGTTAATCTCAGAAATGAAATCCTTTTTTTTTTTTTTTTTTTTTCTTCCTGCATCAAATACACCAAGATATGCTGGAACTATAATGGTGGTGCTTTTACCTTTTCTGTGCTCAGCATTCTTTTGAGACGATGTAAAGATACTGGATAAAGTCTTTGTCCTGTTCTTTTGAAAGCAGCACGTTTTCATCCTTTAATAATTGGTTATTCCTATTTGAGCAGTGGGTGGGTTTTTTTCCTTTGATAGGATTCTATCCAAAACAGGCTAGTTCTGACATGCCCTCGTTTCAGCTGGGATAGTTAATTTTCTTTCTAGTAGCTGATGTAGTGTTATGTTTTCGATTTAGTATTAGAATAGAGTTGGTAACACATTGATGTTTTCAGTTTTTGTACTAAGTCAAGGATTTTCCAGCTTCTCATGCCCAGCTGGCAAGAAGGCTGGAGGGGGCACAAGAAGTTGAGAGGACACAGCCAGAACAGTTGACCCTAACTGGCCAAAAGGATATTCCATACCATGTGATGCCATGCTCAGTGTATAAACTGGGGGGAGTTGGCCTGGGGGGGGATCACTGCGTGGGAACTAAATGGGCATCGGTCAGCGAGTGGTGAGCAATTGCATTGTGCATCACTTGTTTTGTATATTCTAATTACTTTATTATTATTATTGTCATTTTATTATTGTCATTACTGTTTTTTTCCTTTCTGTCCTATTAAACTGTTCTTAACCCACAAGTTGTACTTTTTTTTTCCTGATTCTCTCCCCCATCCCACTGGGTGGGGGGGAAGTGAGTGAGCAGCTGTGTGGTGCTTAGTTGCTGGCTGGGGTTAAACCATGACATGACAAATAAGTTTTGCTAGTTGTCCTGTAGAAACACATCTCCACTTTTGTCATCTGGTGGAATGGGCATGTACAGCAGAAGCACTGCTAAATTAAGGGATTTTTTTTTCTTCATGTGGATTGACTTTGTCCCTTTTAAACTACCTGTTTATGGGCAAGTCATTTCTGCAGTCTGTATGCTTCCCTATTTGTGGTCATATCTCATGGGTAAGTTTTCTTTGTTCAGCAACAGTAATTGATCTGTGTTTCCAGTGCCTTTTGTAGTTGGAAAACAGGATGAAGGCATTGTGTAACAAACCTTGAAAGACCAGAATTTTCCTTTATGATCTGATTGATTATGAAGGAGATTCTAAGGCCGCCTTGTAGGGAATGATAAAGTAACTAATGTTAATGAATGAATGCTTTGCAAGTGAGACCACATACAGAATAGAATAGAATATTTTAGTTGGAAGGGACCTAAAACAATCATCTAGTCCAACTGCCTGACCAGTTCCGGGCTGACCAAAAGTTAAAGCACATCATTAAGGGCATTGTCCAAATGCCTCTTAAACACTGACATGCCTGGGGCATTGACCACCTCTCCAGGAAGCCTGCTCCCATGTTTGACCACCCTCTCGGTAAAGAAATGCTTCCCAACATCCAGTCTAAACCTCCCCTGGTGCAGCTTTGAACCATTCCCACACGTCCTATAACGGGATCCCAAGGAGAAGAGATCAGCACCTCCATCTCCACTTCCCCTCCTCAGGAAGCTGTAGAGAGCAATGAGGTCGTCCCTCAGCCTCCTTTTCTCCAAACTAGGCAAACCCAAAGTCCTTAGCCAGTCCTCACAGTAGTCTATTACTGTTGAAAAAGAACAACACTGGGGTCACAGCTGAGCAATAGGAATGTTGACAGGGAAGTACTCTACTTCTTTTAGATAATTTTGAAGGGCCTTTTTTGGTTTGTTTTATTTGGGCCTTTTTGATAATTTGGTGCTTTTAAATAGAGACCAGATTATTACCTTTTCCTTACAAAAAGATTCCACTGGCTCTTAGAGAATTTCCAATTACTTGTTATTGAGTTGTGCAAGACTTTATCCATTGAATCCATTCTTTTTGTGTTGTTTAGTAACCTTGACTGCAATCTTAAGGACAAACTCTATGCAGCATCTGTAGATTTCTATAATACTTTAGGAAGGAAGAAAAAAAAAACCACCTCTGAATGCTCTTGTGCCCTTTGCTCATTGCAACACTGATTTATTTACTTCTACAAAACCAAGGTAGTATGTATTAAATGATCAAAACTCCTCTGACCTTCAGGCCTTAGGACTGTATTACTGTAGTTTTATGCTCTGATAGACTATTTGTAGTTGACATAACAGCTTGAAAGTTTTGTTTCAAGCAGAACAGAGATAGTAAGAAAACCAAAGCTATATTGTTGATTTTATTTTATTATGTTTTTATTTGAAATTTTTTGGTCAATATTGCATTCCTTGCAATGCATCCTTGTTACGCAGTATTTAAGATTGAGATACTACACCTCATCACTCAGTGTTTCCGTTTCTCTCTTACATATTATTATTGCAGTCTCCGGGATTATTTTGTGTGTGTGTGTCTTAAGTTTCTGGTTACAACCAGGATACTGTATTTTCTTTGATATTTGCTTTCAACCTCATTCCAACAGTATTGTAATATTATAATTTATAAGCATTTATTTCCAGATTTTTGCTGGATGCTGTCTATTGACACTTTCTGTTGGTGTGTAGGAGTGTGTATTCTTGCACATAGTGGATTCTTTGCATTTTAGTAAGAGTGTTACATCTTGAAAGACTAGATAAATTTCCTGCCATAACTTGGTATGTATATTTTGAGTGCTCAGGATGTCTATAATGAGGCACATGGTGTGCTAGTGATTAAATTGGGTGTCTCAAAGTGAGCCACCAACTTGCCCCTGACATCTTACCTCCTATGTCCCTTGAATTAGGTAGGTAATCATGAAAGCAGCTTCATCAGCTCTGACTGAAAACTAACTTGTTTGGGAGGGAGAGTTAGTTTTAAGTTGCTATTTGGTCACATGATCTCTTTGAAGAAGACAGAGAAGTGATCTAATGTCTTCTGCAAAATCATTTAATTTAGATGACTTAAGGTAAAGGCTAATGTATTGGCTTTTTTACTCTGCTGAAATTTTGCTGCAGGGAATTTTGTACAGTTCCATGTAGTTCCTGGTTGAATAACTCATCTGAAGACACCTGTTTTCTTCTTTTGACATCTGATAAAATCTAAACTGTATTTCTTTAGAAAGGTATGGATATGGAAAAATTGATAACTTGTTGATTCACAACTAACTATACATTTTATGTGGAATGTGATACTTCCTTTTGCTTATCAAAAAGATACACTGTCCGTTTGTTTGTAATTATATAGCTTCATATACATTTCGTCTTTTAATTTTAACCTAGTAGGTTAGAAGATGGGAAATGGAAATTTGACAGGAAATTAGAATTCAGCTAAAATGTACAAAACCTGGCTTCCTAAATTCTTTAATTAGTTGGAATCCCCTTAAATGTAAGGGTTACACTGAAAGTTTTAAAATATTATCCTTTTCAGCTGGTAGATTCAAAAACATATTACATGTAATTGGTACCTTTAACTGATTGTTTCCACTCTAACTCCCCAGCTTGAAGAGAAAAATATTTTTTCAATTCACAATTGGTTTTTGAGGTTTGACCTTGTTAGGATACTAAACAGAATTAGTGCGATAGTATTAAATAAGAAAAAATGACTGCTAGTAGCCTGGTTTAGTACTTTCCAACTGGTGTTTTTTTCCAAATGTTTCATTAGTGGCTTTGATCATTTTCAGCATTTAACTGCTACTGGAACTTCTTTAATGAATTACTGGATTGTATGTTTAAGATATAATACAGATTGTTCAGTTTCACATTGAACTCTAAATACTTGCATTCTGAAAATCTGTTTAATTAGGAGATTTCAAAAAATATATTAATTGGCTTACTTTGGCACATAGTATAAGGCCACGCACCACTTGGTTTATAACTTTTTAACAGGAAAAGCTTTTATTTTAGTTATATATACACATTCCCTATATTTATATAATTTAAAAAATGCATAATATAAGGTGAGAATAATAATATCTAATCTAAAGAAAATACTTAATAATCAAATGTCTTTTGATGATTGGCTTTCGAACTCCCACCACAGAAATTACAATGTTATAGAATGTGAAGTGTGTCTCGTGTTCAGTAGCATCTTCGTCGTGGATATAAAAATACATATTTTTCTTTGCACTAATAGTAATGCTTAGAAATAGTATCAGGTGATTAACAGCTTACACGATCTGGAACTTTTCATGTTTTTAAGATGCCTATTACAGTATCCATTTCTGGCATCTAGCAAAGTCTTTCTGTGTAACTATTACAGTGCATCTAGTTTAATCAGAATGAACATGAACATGAAACAAGAGAAAGGTAAATTATCATCATCATCATGGTAGGAAAACAGCTTGCTTTTGCAACTTTAAGGGAAATCCTCTTAGTTTTCACCGTAATAATAATAGTAATAATAAACCTTTCAAAAATTATCAAAACCCATTTCTACTCCTTCCTACATATACCTAGTTTTTAGAAATGTAATTGTAGTTTTATAATTATTCGTTATCACTTTGTGACAGGATGAATATGAAGAGCTGCTTCATTATGCTGCAGTAACTCCAAAGTTTGAACAGTGTGTCTCGAAGTGGTCAGAACCTGCTTCAGAACTGAGAGCAGGTGGCAGATTTTCAAGTGTAACAGATGATGCCATTCACCGTAAGAGTCCAGGTAGTATGTGCAAAGCTATGTGTTGAGCTTACAAGAGCAATGGTATAACTTTTTTGACTTAAGTTTTCTAATAGCTACTGTTTGAAAAATATACATAGCTCATATATAGTACATTTGCATTTTGCACGACAAGAAATTTAAGAAGGCATATTCACTGAAGGCTTCTCTCTCTGACATCACTTGCAGATGATAGTACTGATGTGCTGACAGTGCTGTTTTGTGATGCAGATGTTTAAAGTGGTTGGTGGAATAATGCAAAAAGGGGTGCGCTTACAGTATACTTCATGGAAATTTGACAGGTCACAACTGTTTTTGCTCATATCCGTGCTGCCCTGATAGATGAGTATTTAAAATATAATTATTCAGAAGTAAGAGTTACCTTAGAAGGGCTTTGTGTAGTGACTGATCATGTCATTACATGAATGTCATTCTTTCTCTTTTAGTTCAACCACTCTATTCTACTTTTACTTTATTGCTTGGTGTTTAGGACTGTATTAACTTGGTGTCTTGTGATTCATTAGTAACACTGGTATTTATGGTTATATGTTGTTTACTTTTGTCACTAGCATTTAGATTGAGGAAGCTCTGTTAATTTTGCTTCAGAATAGTAAGTCATAGCTGCATTATTTCTTTACAGGCGAGTTTAACTTAATCAGGAAGAACTTAAACTAAGTTCTATTCTTTATCATGCTATTTCATGATAAAAGTATTTACCTACAGTTTCCTCTTCACTCTTTATGACCCTTGAGGATGGGTTTCTCTCTGCTGTTTAGAAGAGCATGGGGTGTAAAATGTGTAGATGATTTTACTACTAGAGACTAAGGAGCCTTGAAGTGCTGTGTAAATCTCATGCTAATCATTGTGTTGGCATAAATGTTGTTCGTGGCTATTGTATGCAAGAACTCTTGACTGTGCTGATCAGAGCTAAATAATTCTCCACTGGCAGGAATTTACCAGTGCAATTGCAAAGAACAATGCAGACACTGAAAGTTGTTTATTTCTTATTAAAAAAAGAACGGTAAGTAAAAATAAATCTATATTCTTAAATTGTGTGTTGTTTTCACTGGAATATAAAGCAGTGTTAGTAAGCTGTCAATTACCATTTAGTTAACTCATGTTAATACAATATAATAAAAAATTATCTAGAAACAGGTTCTTAAAATAAGGAATGCGATTAAAGTGAGGGGGGGTAGTATTGGTTATGCTCTGTATCCTTCTACAGTGAGTGCAGTGCAGTTTAGGTGCATTCAGACATCCAAGCCAATGCCTCTCTTTCCAGTGTGCCATAAGGAGAAATGTTTTATCATTCTTATAAACCAGCAGAGAATCTTAGTCCTTAAAGACATCATATCGATAACTTCTTGCCATGCAGAATTAGTGTGGTTGTTCTTCTGAATATCAGACTACCATAGGAAATGTAGAAGGCGTGATTTTGAGTTCACTGAAAGCATGAGAATGGAGGTTTGGAGGGAGAGAATGTTCTGTAATGGAAGTAGATCTGGAATTAGAGTGTGAATAACATTAGAAAAACTTCTGCCAACAGAAGAGTTTCAAGTGCAGCCTTTGCATTTTGATTTTTACATACTGAAGTCTATTAACTTGATCCAGTGTAGTTATGCCCTGTGTGGGAATTGTACCAAGTTGCATATGAAGTCAGATCAATAAAGCTGCTGGTATTTTGTACCATGGCAATTATTCTTGAACAGTCAAGCATTGTTGAAAAAATTCCACTGTAGTAAGAGATATTCCTGCAGCTCCTACAATGAGAGCAGTTGCTTGGGGTTTAAAAAATTATGATACAAAATGTTTTGATTGGGGGGAAAAAAAAACATCCTCATCTGTTATATCAGGTTGAGGTACCAAAAATTGCAGCCTGATAGATTCAACTAAAGGTAACGTTTAGACCATCTGTGATTTCCACAGCCAAAGAACATTTTGTTGCTACTGTCAAGAGTCCAATATGCTCTGACCATGTTCCTTTAGATACAAAACACAAAGAGGGTTTAGTCTTCTAGAACCAGTTTACTTGTCTGAAGATATTTGCTGTTACATGGGATCTTGGTTTAGCAGAGTGACACAGCAATATACTGAAATCTCAATGTAAGCACATCATGGACCATTTGCATCTCTCAAATTTACAGGTCAGCGTATTCTGTAAATTAAACTTTATTTTCCCATCTCAATAGGAGAGAGAACAAACACATCAAAAAAAGGGCTCCATCTCCTTTGTACAGACTAGTCTAACATGTGAGTTAGAAACCTCATGAATTAAGGGAAGAATTTGTGAATTCACAAGTTCTCCAATTCATAACTCACAACTTGTAGGTCACACCCCTGTGAACAAAATAGTTGCCTGACTGACGGAAAGAGTGCTCATCCTTCCTCCATCACAGTGCAGGACTCCCCTGTATCACTCTGGGAAGCACAAAAGCCTGAGCAGTCTGGCTGCTGTTGGATATGTTTCAAAACCTTTTTGGGTAAGGTGACATATTTATACCTTCCAGCTTGGAAGCTTGGTCTATACTATCTCTATAAGTTAGTGGATTCTTAAGGAACTGCCATACAATCAATGTGCAAGGATTATGGCTGCAGGAGACAGGTGATAACAGCTGTGTAATGACCTTTAGACCTTCTGTCCATCATGTCCTGCCTACAGCTATTCTTGCCTTGACCTAATGGCACTACTCTCAAGACACACCAGACCTTACATGAACTGTATGTTGGCCAAAATCTGCACAGGACTTGAGTGAACAGTCACAGCATGATAGAGTAATTGTAATATACAGTTAGATCACAGTACAAACGTGATTCCTGTTACTGGTGTCTATACAGTAACCATCATGACACAGGCCATCACCAGTTGCCAGGAGGGACTATGTGGGTTAAAGCCAGCTCAAGCTCATTGCTCTGTTGAAAGGTCATTTTGCTGGTTGCTCAGTTTTTGTACTGTGTTGGGTTGAGCCAATGCTTCCTGCATGCTCCTCTGGCTAGCACAGGAATGCATTCACACTTCTTGATTAAGGCCACTTACACAACCAGTTGATCCACTCAACTGGTACAGCCATTTACCAAAAACAAAGGCCACCCTCTACCCCTTCCTGTGTTGAGATAAGTTCAGCTTTCTTTACAACAGCTGTGGTCACTCCCTGTATTCTTCCCTGAGCTTCATGATCATACTGCTCATCTCTGAGTCTTCTTCCGTTGTAGCAGGCTGTTGATCAGTCACACTAGCAGATTGCCAGGATTCAAAAACACTTGCAAAATTCTTGAATTGTAGATCAGTTCAGGTCAGCTGCTGGAAGCATTTGTCAGCTGGAGTTGTTCTTAAAAGGGGAGCAGAAAATTTCAAACCCAGCAATGTGGAATTCTGTTATGGAGAAAATTCTTGTTCAAGTCTTGCCCCCAGTGTTCTCTCTGTTTAGAGTTTTGTTTCCCAGTTTGAGAGGAACATTGTTTTTTGGAAGACAATATTTGTGATGTGTGATACTGCTGCTTATAAGAAAGGTGATCAGAATCAAAACACTAGACTTGTGCTTTTTTTTTTGGTAGATGACTGTATACTCTATTTCCAATCATACTTGTCTGAAGAGAAGATCTTAGCCAGCACTGTCTGCTGTTTGCCTTTAACTCTGTGAAAGGGGTTATGCTCTTACTTTTTTTTTTCCCCCTGGGGCTAAATGTATAGCCTATGAAGTCTTTGTTCCTTTTTGCTGCCTAAAGGTGTGCAATTGAAGTGAGAGGACAAATTTCCATTCCCTTGATTGCTTCTCTTGAAATATTTGAATAGAGTTATCTTTTAATATGCTTGGTATTACCAAATAAGAATAGTAATTTGCAAGCTGCAGTTAATTGTCATGAGACAGGGGGAAGAAACATTGTTATACTTGATGGTGATCAAAATTTTGCATTGCAGTTTTATGTATCACTTATTACAATGAGCCATGTATTCCCCTCAGTTATAGACACTCAGATGTTTATTATCTTTGCAAAGGGCAGCACCTTGCAAAAAACAATTTGTCTTTTATTTTCAAAATGAAAAAAATGGTTAAAACCAGTAAAGAACATGCTCTGGATCTTCTCTGAGACTGACGCAAGAAGAATATTTACACAGCCCCATCATGCTTCTATTAACTACACATTATAAATAAATTTCTAGTGCTTTGCTGGTTTATCAAAACATAGGTTTGCTGTTCAAAATATCACTATGTCCTGTCAGTTTAGGAAGGAGATGTCTAATGTCTCCTTGAGACACAGCTTGAAACAATCTAGTTGTAAAAAGGTTATTTCAACTTTTAAAAAGGATCTGACCAAAATCTGTGTGGATTGTCTGGCTCATAGTTCACAAATGAGTTTCCTCGTGTCTAGTGCACACAGGCAACTCATGGGGGGTTGCAAAAGTGACTCAGCCTTGGGTTGTCTTGAGGCCCTGTCTCTCTGCAGAGATGACTCACGGAGAGCTGTGTAGAGAGCTTAGCCCTGGGTTGTCTGATAAACCCTAAAGTAAACAGGGCAGTGGGTGCACCATTCAGAGAACCAAAACCTGAACTGAGCTTTGAAATCCCTTAACAAATAGTATGCCCTGAGTCTCAATTCAACAACTATTCAGTTGCTGAGGAAGCAAGGTAAAAAAAAAAAACAAAACCAACCAAAAAAACCCTGGAGGGTTTCAGCTTCAGTTTCAAATGACAACCTTGTATATTCAAACAATCACAGACCAATGAAGGAAAGATAAGGGGAAACTCCACTCAGATATACATTTAGGCATATATCATAATCCACTCAGACATAGTCATACACACCATTCCACAAGTCGGAGGATAAAACTCTAAGATTCAGGTTGGAAATGGGGGGGGAGTCACTTCTCTAACTATGCAGTTGGCTTGTGAAGGAAACCCTTCCCCCCCCTTGATCAGGATGCTGATCAAGATAACTTCCCTGGGATTGAGAGCCCTTACCTGGAGGGGTAAGTGAATATTGTTTATGCTTTAAGTTTGTAAATGTGTTTGTGGTTGTCTGTGAATCACTTGTGGTTGTAGTAATGTACTACTCTTGCCTTAAAAAATTGCAATAATGCATTCCTCCATTGTATCTGTAAAACCTGCAATAGTGGCGTGTTAAGTCTGTGAGTGAAGTTCAAGTCGTTTACTTGAACCTTGCAGTTAAGTCCTTTTCCATCACACTGTCCAACTCTTCTATATAACCTCTAATACTGAGCAAGGGTGATTGCATATTTGAGTGCTGTTTGTCACGGCGTTAATGGCCTCAGAATACCTTTTTGGTTTTTTCACTGACACTAATAAGAAGACTTTGGATGAAAAGTGAGAAAGTAGTTAAATTCAAGTTCAGTATTATACCTCTGAACCTGATGATAGGATAGATTAGCAAGTTGTTTCTGAAGGACAGTTCATTTTTTTGTTTAGCTCTATTCTTTTGGCATTACTACATGGTCATACTAAAAATCAGGCTTTTTGACATTTGTTCTTTCCCTATCCAGCTCTAATGCTGCTGCTGTGTTAAAATAACAAAATCATAAATTATTAGGGTAGTGTTCTATAACTTGGTAAAACAAAATGCATATCTGTGCTGGGTATAGAGTTAATAGCTAAAAGTTTGCTCTTCTGCAGAGCTTCTGAAGGTTGCAATGGTTTTTGTTCTTCCCCATGTGATGTTGGTATGGAGATCAACAGTTTCCCATGCCACATGATGCTTTCTGAAATGAAGTTCTGTTTGTGGAGTATTCTTTGATCTGGCACTTTTACTTTCTGCTCAGGTTTTTGAAACTGAAGTGAATGTTCCCATTATGATGGTAGCAGCCTAATTACTGATAATCTCTGTTTGTTGCAGTAAATTTAATGATACATAATATATTCCCTAAAAGAAAAATAAGAAAATAAGAAAAATAATTGGAATAAAACATGCTGTACTATTCAATTCAATGTCTAAATGCTCTTAAGCTTTGAAGCCTAAAACTTAATTTCCTGTTCTTGTTAACAGTTTAGTTGATTAAATTTGAAAATGGCTAAGACCGGAGCAGTAAATTATTTGTAGCAAAGTTGTGTAATGATGTGTCATACCCAAACAGTGGGAAAATTCCTTCTCTTCAGGCTACCAGTCCTCAGTATTGATCCATTAAACTTCTGAGAAGTTTTTTTAAAAAACTGTACATTTTACCAAATCGCTGCCCTCAGCTTGGGCCACTGATAGCAGATCATGTGTGAGAACAGTCTGTTAGAGCTTATTTACTTAATAAAAGCAGAAGTAGTCAGATACTAGAGGAACACATTAAAAAACCCAAAACAGTAGTATTAGGATAACAGACATCTGGAAAAACAGCTAATTTCATTACCTCTACTATAAACAAGAATATGGTCTAGAGATTTGTCAGAGTAAATGCATGTGGGGATTATTTAATGAAATACATTTTTATACTTTATCATACCCAAATGGTTCAATGACCTTAGTACCTTATTGCACTGTTACTGAATGGCATCATTTAATGCAGTGGAAGGCACAGAGGTGACAGAAGGAGAGCATTAGGAATAAGAATGAAATTAGTAGGTATACAACTAGAAAATTATGGAAGTACTGGAAGGCCAAGATAAATTACATAAGATGATGTCGTGGTTTAACCCCAGCCAGCAACTAAGCACCACGCAGCCGCTCATTCTTCACATACTGAACTCAAAACATAGCACTGTACCAGCTACTAGGAAGACAGTTAACTCTATCCCAGCTGAAACCAGGACAGATGATGATATAAATATGTAACAGATACTCTCAGTGGATTCAGTGAAGGATATATCCTATGGCAAATGAGAAAAATGAAGCTGAGTTAGGATAATCTGTACATAGAGAGGATTAAGGGGAGGGGAGTGATAAATTTGTAATACTATGATCTCAGACTATGGCAGTTGTCAGTCTATTTTAATGTCCTCGTTTTATTGGTTACATTTTGTTCTGGTTTTTTCTTTGTAAATAACTTGCAAACTGTGCTGTGTAAGTTGGCTATCTTTGTAATCCAAGCAAATAATAAAAGTTTAAAAATAAAAACAAACCTTCATGCATTTTACAGCAACGTCACAACTGAAGGAGGAACACAATGACATGCAGGAATGGGAACAAGTGGTGAAGGACAGAACTGGGAATACTTGACAATAGTAATGCTGCCAAATATTTTACATTATGAAAGGCCAGCCAGATTCTCCATCACTGAAATTAGATGTTTTTCAAGTAGACTGGGTCATCTGTCTAGCATGTCATATTTTTTTTACATCTTTACAAGCAACAAATGTTCAAATTCTTCCAATAGCTAACCAATACTTCTCTCATTTGTAGGAGAAACATTGACAAAAAGCTAGAGCCTGATCTTAATATACTGGTGTGATTGGGAATAATCTGTTTATGGTCTTCTGCTTATGTAATGGGGTAGGGAATTTAGTTTAGAGAAATGGTATGTTAGATGGGGCTTCTTTAGCTCAAGCTGATTTTAATTTTATGATGTGTAGTTGTGTATGACCTTGGGAGAAGCACCAAAAAGCCATTGTAACTGCCTCTGCATCACAGTTCTTCCTTATTTTCTTCTTGGTTTGGAGCATGAGTGTAGTAGTTGCAATTCAACCTACTTGACTGGGAGGAGTATTAGCCAGACAGTTCTTCTCATCTCTTTTGGGCAGGAGACCTAACAGTGACAATAACTGTGGAAGAGTGTCAACCATCATGCTCAGCCTTGAATAATTAGAAACATACATTTCCAGCGTCCACTGAAAATACTGCTTTGTGACAAACAGTTAAGCTTGTCTCTGCATGCTTGTACCAAAAAATAGTACCCATCCACTATGAAACCAATTATACAGACAATATTTGTTTTCAGAAGTGATGACTAGAATGTTAGAGGTTTCCTCTCACCATTTATGAAAGAAGGATAGTATTCTTTTGAAGGTGTCCCAGTTGTTAATAATACCAGAAATCTGCTAATCCCTCTTCTTTCTGAATTTTTTTATTCAGCTGTCAACTCGAATAATAAATTTTCTGTAAGGACTAACTAAATATGAAACAATATTTAATTTCCTCGGTTTACTTAATTATTAACTTCTTTATTCTTAGCTCATTTTTTTCTTCCCATCGGTTGGAACTCAAACACATGCCCATTCGCTTCTGGGTGTGGATTAATTTTTATTGCAGTGGTAGTTAGCCACAGCACCTGGAAGTGAGGCCTTGTTGTGTCAGGCATTATATAAATTCATAGTAGATATTTCCTTTTGCTAAAGAGTTTAAAATCTAATTAGATGAGCAAATTCAAGGCTGTAAGGAAAATGGATGCAGGTACGTACCAACATTGAAATATACCTACAGGTTGCATTGTGAATGCACCAAGGCAGGCCCCTGGCCTCAGGAATTTACAGTCTCATTAAAGAAAACAGCAAAAGTTTTTAGATTTTTGACCTGAGATGTTAATTGACAAGAAGTCTTTACTGAGAGAGATGCTTTTTGTTTCTGGCAACACTATTTTTTTTGGTACTTGATGTGATCATCCTCTTTAAAATGAAATGACGTTAAAAGATTCTGCTCTTTAAGGAAGAGGTAGTTTTGATTTGACTAACCATACAATAGGACTGTTGGTTTAAATATACTTGTATCTTGGAAGCATATATTTGAATTGGGTAGTTTGTTTTACATGGGGAAAGGAGGTTTCTGATGGCATAAATCTTTTGGGGCTTGGGATTGTTTTAAATGCCTAGCTTCTGACTTCCATCCACACTGCAGACCAGTTAGCCTTTCCAGAGTATCAATCCTTATTCTCTGTTTCATTTTTAGTCTTAATATCTGTGAAGGAGCCTTCTGAAGCCAATATGGAACGACTTTGCCCTGTTCTTTCAGAAGAGACTTCTTCACAAGGGTCCACATGCGGTCCAAAAGAAATCAATGAAACCATAGTGACTGAATTAACTTTATCTGATGAAAAAGTAACTGAAATAGAAAACATACTTGATCTCTGGAGTGGAAGTCTTAAGGTATTTATTTTGTATGGAATCCTTAAAAGTTGTATACAGATGTCAGTGTGTTGTAGAATAAGTGAGAGTGCAGGAAAAGTTGCAGTGTGATTGGACTGGGAAATGGTGGTTTTCTTTTTGATTGTTGTTGTGTATTGCATATAAGCACTAGAATATCTTCTTTCAAGAGCTTTGGAATAACTTTCTCCATAAGGGATGTTCAGTTATTATCATTCAACAGTTTGTTATGTCTGGTAATATTTATAGATATAAACAGCCTGTGTAATGAAAGCGTGACTGTAAATATTCATGTCTCCTTAATTGCTAAGTGTTTTAAAAGATTAGGGAGGAGGGAATAATTTTACTGATTGCACTACTGTCATCCTTTAACTTTTCAGACAAATGTTCTGACTGAATTGAAAAAATGGAAGCTTAGTTTGATAGAACATCACAAGCTTCAAATGAGACAAGAAAAAGAGAAACATGCTGCACATGTGAGACAATTAGGCAATGAGATGGAAAACCTGAAGGAGTTGCTACATACTTATGAAATCTCTATTGGCAGGAAAGATGAGGTAGTAATTCAGTTTCATAATTCAACAGTTTCTCTCTTTTTAAAAATATCCACATTGAATTTTTGGGCCTATCTCCTTCAACAAAATTCTTCTTGCAGGAAGTAGCATAGAGAAGTAAATAATATGTTTAGACTGTATAGTAGAAAAAGAATCATTGTTGCTAATAATGTTGTCCATACTAACAGTGGAAACTTAACGTGTTGTATGTACATATTTGGCATTGTTTGCTTCTTAAATCTAGGGGCTATTGTTGTTCCTTACTTATTTGGTGAAGATCACACTGGCTTAGATGAGTCTATTAGCTCTTAGACTTTAAAAGCCTTTAATTTTTCAATTATTTGATCGGTTTTCTGGAATTTTAAATCAGCAGCAGTCTCTGAAATGTTAAAGAGTTTCTATTTTGGGATTCTTAGGAATTGTACGTTTGTACAAATTCTTAGGATAGTACATTTGGGGTCTCTGAGTTATGCTTTTCTGCTATCAACAACTTCAAAATTAACTAGAATTGTGGAAATGGATATAAAATTTTGGCAGCCCTGCAATCACATAACGAATCCTCTTATTGCTATCCTGAATTTTTAACCTAGTACTGGAGAACACTTAATGGAGTTTGGGTTTTTAATTCCTATTTACGTTTTTTTTTAAAAACATCCATTGGAGGAAGGAGTTAAAATATGGAAGAAGATGACGTTCTTTCTGTGTCCATTTGGAAAACAGTCTAATCTGACAGACAAAGCAAATATAAATGTTGTAACATTACAAGAACAAGATTAGTATAATACCATTTAACTAGTACATATATGCAGAGCCATAGTTATTGCAGTGTATACCATTCAAACGTATCTAATTCTTTTGGATATCATTGTATGTCACTCACATTTAATGTGCCATAATTCTCAATGATACTTTGAAAGCAGTATTTTTTTTCTGTTACCAAAGAAATAATTTCTTCAACCAATTTTATAGTTCTGTTTCTAAAAAAAAATTGTTTTCAACAGAAAACTATTATTGCCACCACCTTAATGGTAGGTGGCAGTGCTTCCATGTATCACACCAGACTTGCCAAAACTGCTGTATTCTGACATGGGCATGACCCAAAGTCCCTCAGCCTCACAAATGTTATGAATACTGTAGATTCTTGTTTTCCCATTGTAAATCTCACAAATGCTTTTTAGTGGCAAAAATGTACTAATTAACAAACACGGATTTAGGCTAAGACTTCTAGTGTGTATCAACAGGTATGCGGCATCAAAAGTTGATGTTTTATGTTCATATATGACACCTTTTCAACAAAAGTAGTTAATTTATTCATTAATTCATTTCCTTTGCTTTCTGTTTTCTTGATAGTTTATGGAAATTTACTTCTAATTTTAGATAAATCCATTGTTACTTATATAGCTGACACTCTTCAGTTATTCTGAAACTGAAAAGTTAAAATTAGTCATATTTAAGCAGAGAAAAGTAGCTTATGCTAGATTTATTAACATACAGTATTATGAAGGACTCATTCTTAAAATTCTAGAGAGGGATCAGCTTTAAATTACTTTAAATGTATCAAATTAACCTTTATTTGTTTCTGACTTTGATATTTTGAACACTTTAAAGAAACCAAGCTTTTGCCTAGTAATATTTTGTTAAACATTCTGAAGATTGACTGAAACTGTTTGTATGAAATTCTGTACTGAAACAAAATAGGATTTTTGTACTATTTGCTGGGTGAATTTGATTTAAGGGTAAGTTTTATTTTAAGTATCATTAATTTCATTGATGTATGTTCAATAATTATTGCATGTAACATAGGCAATATAACATATTAAGATATGTTAGCATATAGTATCATAGAATATTGTTCTTCACAATCTCTATGCAGTAGTTAACATAACTTTATGCTACTCCCCAGGAGTCCCAAGATTGGTCACTACTGCCCATTGGAGTTGCTCAGATGTCACTGATGGCAGAATCTAGCTTAAGAAGTTAGGCAAAAATATAGGGAAATACTCAGTGATTTGGTGTACCCAATTTGCATCATGCCTGGCCTAATTTTTAATCAGGAGACCTCAGCTGTTTCTGTATACTAATTAAAAAGTGTTTAGAGATTGGTGGTAAAAGTCCCTAGCTGCATTCTCTGTCTAGTAGACCATCTTGCCTCTGAAATGTTTTGATAGCTATAGGCCTATATGATATCTTTCATGGGAACTTTTAAAGAGAATAACAATTCTTACTCAGATTTTTCTAGATCATAGCAACTCCTTAGCTGTTCAAACAGTTGGATAACCTTTCTGCAGCTAAATTGTTTCTTTACACTTCAGTTAATTAATAATGCACTAAAACTTTTAATATAAATGCTCCTGACTTATCAAAATTGTCATTGAAATAAGTGATTCTTCTGACTTTATGCTACAGTAACATTTAATTATAAGGAAGTAGCACAGAAGCCTGCAGATGTAGCATGAAATAAGAATTCAGTTGAACCTTTCCTAAAACTACACAGTGAAAGTGTTTAAGTGCCACAGTCTCAGCGTTGAAGCCACAGAAATTTTAGTTCTGATTTGAACTCTGATTATTTTTTCCTGCTTGATTAGAGTAGGGAAGATTCAGTAGAAAGCATCTGTTAAAAGCAAATGCTTTAAGTGAAAAATAACTGATGCATAAAGTACATTGCATTTGACCTTACAAAGAACATAGCTATTGAAATAGTGTTAATATTTCTGCAGGTGATTACTAACTTGACCCAAGCATTAGAGAGGCAAAAGGAGAGAATAGAGGTGATGAGAAAGTTTACACTGTGGCGGATTCAGCACGTTAAAGCCAAACAAGAGGTATGTGGGCAAAATAAAAATGTGATGAAAATGGAACCTTTGAACTCAAAAGGGTCAGAGTTGCTGCAGTTCCTGTTACAGTTTGAAGAAATGACAGTGTTTCTATTTTGATGTGTTTGACAATGTCAGATAACAGTTTGAAAACATCAATTCTAGAAAGAATGCTGCTGTCGGAATACTCTCTGGGATGGGGGAAAAAATTAAACCCATACTTGTCTTACATTGCTCCAATTACTGTGATCAACTCACAGCAAATCCCCATAAATTACAGGATCTACATTTTGAAGTAGGTGCCAAGGGAATCTCTGTCTAAATTTCAAACACATTATGTTTGAACAGTGATGTGATATAGTATCACATTTTTTGGGGAAACCACTTTTTCACAATTAAAATATCAGCTGCCCTCTTTTCTCACATTGCCAAAAGTTGTAGCTAAGAGCTGGTCGCACACAACATGTTGGGCGCTGCATCAGGCATCTAGCAGTAAACAGTCTACTAAGTGAAATATGACAGAAAAGAAGGAGCCCATTGCAAGACTACAAACCTCTCCCATTCCATGCTGTTAAAAAGGAGAAGCTGTGTTTGGGACCTTTGTTCATTGGTACAGATTCTTGGATAGACTCAAGTTCTTTGATGCTATCCAAAACTCTGCTGATTTGCAGAGATAGATAGCCTTTTCTTTCCTTCCCTCCCATCTTAGAATTTACTAATAATTTGGAGTCTGGTTTTTACTCAGGTCTTCTTATTTTTTCTAATTAATACCTGAAAAAATAATTTAATGCCGAAATACATTGTCTGGTGACTATTTTGAAATAGAGTAGAATAATAGAATTGTCTTAAAGGACTTTTTAAAGTATCCTGAAGTCTAAATTTACTTAAAACGCAGGTGTTTTATACTAATCATCTGGAGTCTTTGTTACTGTGGTTTTATATGGTTCCTGCAGTGAATCAAAATGTGCCACATATCCACTAAATGGCTTCACACGTGCATGGTTACTCCATATATGTGAGGCTGTTGTTTAAGTGTCATTAAGCTAAGAGTAAAACCACTGTTTTGTGTAACTTAGGAGTTCACAAATTTGGTTTCTTGTACTGGGGACAGTAACACTCTGTGACATGTGAGCAGGTAGAAATATTGAATTGCTGATGCTGTGTTTGTGTACCACTTCATTGCGGCATGTGTAACGCAGTTTAGTGTTTCTACTGTGGTCTATGTAATAAGTTGTAAAACAATCATCCACACCCTCTTGAGTACTTAAATTTTTAGGAAACGTGAAGTTGCATATTATGTGGTTTTATTTGTTTCCTAAGGAATATGCAAATAGAATAGCAGACAGACAATTCCAGACAGCGTTGATGAAGAAAGTATGGGCAGCATGGCGCTCTCTTAGTGAAGAAAAATGGAAAGACAAAGTGGCAAAAGCCTGTCAGTTAAGGGCAGAAGATGTCTGTGTTCAGCTCACCAATGATTATGAAGCCAAAATTGCAGAGGTAAAATAGGGTTTCTTTTTTTCATTCTTTTTCTCCTTCATTCCCCCCACCCCCCATCCCTTCAAAGTATCTCTTTCTCAGCAAACTTCAAAAACATGAGGACTTTCCAGCAGAACAGAGTTCCAAAGTACACAAGAAGATCTGAGGAGATCTAAGATCTCAACTGTGGTTTCTAGATGTGACTTTTTTTTTTCCCCTGCATCTGATGTAAAATGTTGCTGATCTGCGCATACAGGTGAAGTAAATGGGACTCTTCCTGAAATGAGATTAAGGTGAAGTTAAGTTACCAATATGTGCGTTGGTGCAGAGTAAGTAGATAAAGTTTTTAAATACATATTTTTAAAGCTTTGGGTTTTTATAAGAAATTAAACCTAGAATTTTAAGAACAGGCTTACCAAATATGGTTTACCAGCACAAAACCAGTAAGTACTGAGTTATAAAAATAACTTTATCTGTCTTTTCTCAGAATTTTTAGGTTTTTTACAGTAGCTAGAAAAGAGTGATTGCTGATGACAATTTACCCTATGCTTAAAGAGTTTTCTGGGAACACTTATTCTTCTGTTGAGTGAATCCATGTTCCTGCAGAAATCTGGCTTGTGCCAGATGCCTAACTTCTAAAAGACAAAAACTTGCAAGATAAATTTCTGCTTAGCTGGTTAGGTAGGGTCTGACAGTCCTTTCAAATGAACCTTTGTCCTTGGTATGCTCTAGTACAAATAATGTGCTGTAGTACAAAGAAAGGACAAGTAGCTATTCATCTGTGGTGAACCAGAGATTTTGAAGTGAAAATGTGTATCTTTGTAAACATAGTAAGTGACTTTAAAGCTCATTGAGGAATACGTACATAGTTTGCATTCAGAAGTACAAGACAACTGTTTCCTTATTCTGTTTCATAGCTAACTGCTACTTTGGAACAGACAAAAGCTGAGATTCTGCGACTGCATGGTGAAAGAGAACAGTATGAAGACACCATGAAGAAAGCTTTCATGCGTGGTGTATGTGCATTGAATCTGGAAGCAATGACCATGTTTCAGGGCAAGGACAGTAGGACAGATCCTGGTCAGTATGAAAAGCAGCTCTAATCTGGTGGGAGCAGGGCGGGGTGGGGGGGGCATGTTGGGTTTGTTTGGTTTTTTTCTTTGTTCTAAAGGATTCTCCCTTTACCCTTTGTAATTTAATATGAGGTCTGGTGGAAATACAGCGTTTGTCAAACTCTTATTCCTTTAAAAAGTCCTGTTGAATATGTTGAGAAATATTCTGATGCTAAACTTTGTACTGCCGTAGTTGAAAGGTGGAACATTTTCTTTTCATCCCACCTTGCTGGGAGGGCGGTAACCTGCAACTGAAGGCAGAACAAGAAGCGAAGGATGGCAGACTTCTTAAAATACTGTGGAAGATTACCCAGAATTCTGTCAGCACCCAGGTTATGCAGGGGGTGAGGGGGAAATGCTGGAAAACTCTCCTCTGTTCTCCGGAATCTGAGTGCAATGAATCTGCTTTTCCCAGACAGCTCTCTTTTCTTAATCTTGCCTTTTAATGCAAAAAGGGCAAGTAAGTCTCCTAGGTTCTGTATTTAGTTAGAGTTCTGTGCCAGAACAGGAAACACCAGTCTAATTATATCAGCAGCACACTTATAAAATTTGTGCAGCTACACAGGAAAGAGCTGCACACCCTTACTGATGTAATGAAATCACCCCCTCAGAGTGAGACGATCTATAGCAGTAGGAACATAATCATGCTGGTGCAGCAGTCTACATTAAAGAGAAAATAGCTGTGCCAGCAGGAGTGTCACAGCTGTACATGTGGCTTAACAACCGGCTGTACTGACAGCAGTTGCCAATGGCCTTAGACAACTAACTTCAAATGCTAAACTTAACAATCTTATACCAGAAGTTTCTGAACTACTTCAGAGAAATTCCTCTCAAAAAATGCAGATATAAAGAGGAAATAAAAACCTGATGAAGTTGTAAGAGGATACTTACCTGAGCAGCTGTCTGAGCCTGTTAAACATATGCAGAATTTGTGCAGTTGCTTAGGAAACTAGAATATGACTTTGGCTAAGTGCAGTAGCTGTGTGCTTGTAAAAACATAGGATTAGTATTTGGGGAGGGTCAGGAATGAATGATTTCTTGAAGATAGTGAGTTTGGAAATAAAGTTACAGGGCATTGCCCAACTACTTTATTTTTTATTGTGCTATAAATTCAGAACTACTCTCTCTTGAAGCTTTATCTTCTATTTGTTTGTTTATTGTTTTCCAAAAACATGCAACAGACAATGGGTCTCCCTAATAATGATGGCTAACCAAGTGGTGTGAAATGGGAAAGTATTGTTTCTGTAAACCTGTAAAGAGGGTAAGTAGGAAGGAAATGAAGATAACTGAGCTCTAGAGCTGCCATGACCAACCCCTGGGGTTCATGGACCAAACATTGTGCTTGATTTTTTTACTACGAAGCAGGAACTGGTACACTACACAGGCACAGTATCTAGAGATTTTGCTGTGCTGGACAACACTGGCATGCCTGTACCCAACTTTCTGGGTGTCCAGCATCAGGCTTAATTTCTGGTGGTCAGTGTGGTCCTCATCAAGCTTCATAACATCTCACAGTCTCTGTTGTCCTTGGTCCTATGCCTGCCATCGTCTTCTACTGCCTCTAGTACCACCTTCTCCCCTGCCCAGGCACACTCTCTCTTTCTTGCTACGGCCAGATGGTGCTTTTAATGAAGTTAGCTACATAGTTATTTAATATGGTTGTACAGCCATTTATTTGCATTCTTCCTCAGGTATAACAGAACAGTGATCTGGACATCAGGGGACTTCAAACATCAGATTAGATGATTATTGTGATTTGTTCTAGTCTTGTAATCTGTGGACATTAAAACTTCCATGTGCCAGAGTCAGTCAGTGATTTTATGTTTATATAAACATTGCAGTGCCACCTACTGTCATTGGAAATAAAAGCAGAATTTGATCCCTTTACAGATTTATTATTATTAGGTTATTATAATGTACATTTAATATACATACAATATGCAAATAACATACATATAGTATATATTATAATCTAGGTTATTGATAGTGTGCAAGTATCACAACCTTAATGGGTCCATAACATTTGAAGTTAATGTTGATGGTCTAAAATATCTCTCGCTCATTTACTGACAGATGGAGGGGGGTTTAATTATTATTAAGATTATTTTTAACCTCTTTATGTATTTAAAGAACATTAAAGCCACAAGAATTCATTACTTTTTACTTTTAAAAAAGTAACGTTGCTTTTTTAAGTAACAGATCAGATTTGATAGGTCTGTAACTATGTGTTGGTCCTGTCTATGCTTAAGTTTAATGTGTGTACATACATAGATATGTATAAAATGCACATTCCGGCATACTTTTACACTTGAAATCTTTCAGTATTGCACTGATTTGAACTGCCTTCCTTATTTTTTTCCTGCTCGCTTCAAGAAAAAAAAAAAAAAAAAAAAAAAAAAACAACCAAAACACACAAATACCAGATGGTGTCACTCTTGTCCCTGGAATGAGCAAAGTTCCCTTGTCCTGGATCTGCTGCTAGCATCATCTGCTTCAGAAATAGAGGAGTAAATAAGAATACCTCTCTCTGCTTCCTTTAAGGAAGTTTGTATTCTAAAGGAAAAGGCTGAAACTGCTTGAAAAAGATACTGGGCTTAGGTCTGCAGATCTCACCTCCTCAGGATGTCTGCAATTCAAAACAAAAGAATCCTGGATGGATTTTCTGCAAGCTCAGGCTTACCCAGCTGGTGGGGAGAGATGAGGGCTATAGAGCACCCACAGATCATCCCAGCCCTCCAGCCAGGATGTGGCCAGTGTCCAGCCATTGTACGTGGACATGGGATGCTGCTGAGCGTGATCTATGGCTCCTTGAAATTGCAGTATGTTCTCAGGAAAGTTAAAATAACATTTTATTTTACTTGACAGTGACCCCCCTTAAAGATCTTATGGCCTCCCAGAAGTCCAGGATGGCTTTTCTGTGTTTTGCTGCTCTCTACCTGAACTGGATTTTGGCCCTTAGCATAAGAGCAGCTTTGGCACACTGGATTTAGTATTGGCAAGCAGTACATAGAACCTCAGTTCTTTGCCCTACAAGTATGTGACAAGTGCCACAGAGATGTTGAGGCATAACACAGAAACAAGCCCCTTAGAAAATATTATTCTGAAGCATCTGAAAAGAAGTGTCAAATACAGGAATGTTTGTACAAATATGTATATATACACACGCCTATAAAGAACAGGCTGATCCTTTTAATTATATTATACAGAAATCTCAAAATAATAGTCAATTTTTACTGTCATTTATCTCTTTCTTTTCCCCTTAGGGTTTGCTAGATTATGTGCTGATCCCATTACTTTATGTTTCTAATAATAGATATAGGAAGTAGGAGAAATGATAATGGTACCACTGTTGCAGGAAGGCTACCTCCTTCACAATATAATCCGCCCTCACCACCACCTCCACCAGCAACTACTCTTCAGCTGGAAGACATGGTAAGTATGTAGCTGGAACAGAACTGCATTTGCTGCTGACAACAATGAACTTCCTTGGTTGGAGGTTTTTCAAAACAAATGCCATAGCTCATGAATTGAAGGAATTTGAAGACAGTCTAAGTGTAGAAAGCAAGCTATGGTTATGCTCAGACTGCACGGTGTAAATGAAGTGACTGGGGCACAGCTGCTGTGATTTGCTGTACTTCCATTAAGCTCTGTTTTTTATCTTAGTGAAAATGTGTTAAACTAATGAAGATAAGGTCACTATAATAAGCAGAAGTTGCTCTCTAAGATTCTTTCTGGAAGAAAAGCTGTTAATGAGTGTTTTTCAAAAAAACCTGAGCTTAATGTAATCTGAAAAGAAGAAAATCTGGCTTGACTTGAAGCTTCTTTTAAAAAAGTGTAACATATATAGATACAGAGGGAACTCAGCTTATTGTCCTGTCATGTCAGCTTAGCCAGATCATTATCCAGTAGCTTGGACATTGTGGACCTGCCTGGATTCATCTTGAAGATGTTGCCACTGTAAAACAATTTAATGCTAGAGTACAGGTTAGAACAGAGATGTGTATGCCCCTCTCCTGATTTTTCATTCTAATAGTACCAAATGTTATTCACACTGTTTCTACAATTTTTAGATGAGTATTTTTAAATTAGCCAGAAAACAGTAAAACTAGCGATAAAATATCTGCAAAGAAGTTAAATTTAGAAGTGTAATTGGAATAGTGAAAAAACTGACTATCTGAAGAGTAAAACTGTATTTTCTGGAAGTTCCACTCATTCTCTGTAAACTCTGGTTTCATTCAGTTTTCTACCCACCTGGGTCATGCAAGCACTTCTCAGACCAGGCTAGATTCTGATTCTCCAATAATCGTCACTAGCGCAGCTGCAGGATCTGGTGTGGCGTCAACTCAAAAACTGGTAACATGTTAAAATTAACTTTTTTATTTTTTAAGGCATAATTATAACAAATATCAGTTTGGGTATCGTTATTTCCGCATTTTTCAGAGCAACACAAGTATGTAGTTGAGGAAACTGCCATAGATGTTACATAGCTGAGTGAAGACACTAGCTTGCAAATGCTTATTAATGTTACAGAAACCCATTTATGTTAGAAGCAATTTTAAATTATTTTTGGAGGGGACAGCGGGAAATGTGGCAAAATGAAGAATAGAAGAGTGCACATACACTTACGTATAGCACAACAGGAACAACTGGTGTTTCACATGATACCATTCTGTTATGGAAAGAATATGCTTTGCTTTAGCATCCTGCTGTTTGAAATGTCTTTCTCATTCCCCCTCCCGTATTTGTTGCTAAACTGTCCTTTTTACTTTTCTTCACTGTCTTCTGTATTTCTCTCCTTTCTTTCTCCCATATGATACAGTTTGCTACCAGCTGTCAGAGAAAGATGCAGCATTTTACTGCATGAAAGCTTTTTTTGTATCTGCTATGTCACTGCTAGAAAGACTTTCCAGGGTGATGGAAGTGCTTGTAGCTGTCACTCAAGTATGCAGCCAGTAAGCAAAGCTAAACTATCCATGCTGCTTCATTTTTGTCAAATTAGCCTTAGTCCCCTCAGGATAGAAATCATTTGCTCGAAATGCTGTCTCATACTTAAGAGTGGAAAAAGATATAACAAAACAGGTTGCAACTAGGTGGAGCAAATTCAGTCCCATATAACATAACTGGATTACCTGCAACATCCCGTGTTCCGTTGAGGCACATGGCTGATAAAACTAAGCAGACATACTAGAGCACTGTAAATATTATGTTTAGAATTTTTTACCAGCTAATACTTAATTTATTTGTAGCCCGTGGCAAAAGTAATAACAACTGCTCAACAGAAAGCAGGAAGAACAATCACTGCTCGAATCATGGGCCGAGCTGATATGGGACAAAAAGACAGAATTTATGGTAGTTTAGCAGTGATGGGAGTTGCTCCACCCATGAGTTCAATCATTGTTGAAAAACATCATCCAGTCACTCAGGTAAGTCAGAATTGTGCTTTTAACAGTATTCTTATTACAACACATCTGGTAGTAGTTTAAAGAAAAATGGCTATCGTGAAAAGGTATTAGACAAGGCTAAGACTTGAGACCTGTTTAGAATAACAAACAGTACTGTCTTTGGGCTGGGTAGAAGGTACTGGTGAGGAGAGGAAGTAAGTACTACCACTTTAATCTATTTGTCTTGTTTCTGTAGTAATTATTTCACAGGTATCTTAGTCTTGGCTGTCTCTTTCTTGGACAGCTCTTCCATGAGTCTTCCACTTTGTAGAAGTGGTCAGTTGAACCACAGTTTAAAGATAAGCTTCATGGTGTATAGCAGGAAGAGTGGTAGAGGTGGCAGTGGTAGATAGCAGAGGTGGTAGAGATATAGATTAGCCTGACAGGCTGAGTGTAGCAAATTATTGGGGAAAAAAGTAAAACCCCTGTCCAGAGGCAATCAAATTTGTTAAGCCTGCTGCTTGTTGTATTTTGAGTCCTACTCCCCCATCTATCCTGAAGAAAACGCTGAAGTAAGTGCGTTAATAGGGTATGAAAGCAACATACAAGAAGGCTGTAAACAGTGGCCTAAACGGCCTAGGCAATCACTACACTCTGAGACCAATCTGAGCAAAAAATTGTTTTAACTGGAGGTGTATGAAACAGTTGAAGATTTTTTTTATAATATATCTTAACATGTAAAGTAGGATCTGAATTTTCTCTGCGCTATCCGAAAGTCCAGTTTCTCTTCAGTGATATTGGTAGAACAAGCAGAGCTACCTCAGGCCCCTTAATGTGAGCTGGAGTTACTGGTAACTGTCTGTGTGAGGGATGTTCTGCTTTCAGTCATTTTGTGTGGTGAATCGGAGCCCTGTGGCAGGCTGCACATAGCTTTCGACAATTTGGGCTCCTAAGCAGAAATTAATATTTAAATTGTATGTCCTTAGGGTGTTAGAGGTTTGGTGTGAGACTTCTTTCAACAATTTCTGGATTCAGATTTTGTGACAAGTACCTGAACTACTGTACCAAAACCTGACTTCTAAAAATGTAATAAATGTGATAGTCCCAGAGATATATTACATGTATTCTTTCTGCAAATAAATGCCTAAGTGGAAGTCTATCAAACTGAAGTATTTCTCTTTAATTAATCTGACAAGGGAGAGACTTTACCTTGATTAAAAGCAGAATGACTACTGTTTATTGCAGTAAGGTGGCTAGTTTGGGGGGAGAAAATTCATTGTTGTTAAATAAATGCAAACCTTTTCTTTCAGAGACGAGAGACCTTTCAGAGACTTCCTCATAGCAAATACTGAACTTCAAAAGGAAAGTTGGCATGATTAAATTAGCACTACAGGGGAAAATTCTGAACAATTTGGTAAAAAAAACGAAACAAACTAACCTTGAAATAAAAATGAGGTGATAAAATCTTAGGGTATCTAGCTAACTGGAAGTTTAGCATTTTATGTTCTGAAAAGTATACTACAGATAAGGAAGGAAAAAATTACTCATTCTGTTAAAGTACTTTTTTTTTTTTTTTTTGAGAAGTGTATTTCAGTTTGCTGGATTGCAAATCTGTTTAAACTACAGCTCACTTATAGCTATTTTAATGGGAATTTTTTTCTACCATTAAGTGTTTTGATGTATCTGATTACTTTTCAGCAAACCATATCCCAAGCCACTGCTGCTAAATATCCTCGAACTGTGCTCCATTCTTCTGGTTCTACCACTGTGAGACCTGCAGGACAAGCTGGGCGAATGCTTCAGGGCCAAACTCATGCCAGTGTTCAGTCAATAAAAGTTGTTGACTGAGTGAATATCTTTCTCACCAGAGGGGGTTTTTATCAAGGTACAATATAAACCTCTTCCCAGTCTTTTTAGATTTGATGTAGTAAGGCCTAAAGTATGTATCATGTTTTTACCCTTTTCTAAACCAGAATTTTTTTTAAGTAAAAATGCTTTTATACTAAACATCTGGAGGGGGGAAAAAAGAACCTGAAATGTTGTTCTACCTCCAAATTATTTGAGAACTTATTTTATTAAGATAAACACTTTTTATTTAAGGAATCTTTTGCACACTTTTAAATAAAGGATAGAATGTGATTTTTGTCTGAATCTGCTTAGTCCCAATGTTACTAACATCTACTTTAAACTGAAAATTAAATTTAATTTTTGTTATATATGCTTTTAGTTGCTTAGGCAACCAAGTGTAGTTGACATGCATTTTAATTATATCCTACAACAGCATACTTATATGAAGAATTACGGGGTGGTGTCTTTCACACCCAGGGTGAGACTTGGGCCAGGTGAGGTACCGAGTCCATCAAATTGTTAAACATTCTCATTTTCCAAGCTAACGTTGCAGAACTTGATGCATACCTGTCAGTATCTAAGAATTTGTTATCTTAGATCCCTGATTGCAAAACCTGGGCATTTACCAGTCTGTCATTCATATTTTTATGATGCTCTGCAGCCGTATCAAAACAGGCTTACACGCAAGAGGGCAGTTAGGTGTAAGACTTCAGGCTAAGATACAGATCATCATCTTTTTAGTACATACAGTAAGATTTGGTACAAAATAATGCTAGCTACATATAGACAGACAAGGCAGTTCAATTCTTCCATTACATGAGAAAACTATTGCTATTTTGTTATACAGAAGACTACAAAGATGAACATTTTACATAATTTTTCAGATATGAAATATATTCAATAATGAGAAAACCTTTAAACATGTTCAGCAAGACACTACTAAATATTAATTCCAGACATGAACAAGAAATAGGTAAATAATTGCTAGATGTGTTAAGCATTAAATATCAAACGTTCTTTTTGAATATGTATGCAAGGCTGTGCCATGGAAGAAAATTCTGCAGCCACACAAGGTTTTAGACATGACATTTTTGTGTATTTTCACTACATAAATGCTGAAGAAGAAAGACTTATGCTAATCCTAATACTAATTAAACAAGAGAAAAACCCTCTTCAGATAGGAACACTATAATCCTAGCAAGACTTTATAAAAGCCTGAATCCCAGATGAGGCCAGGTGCCAACCTATTTCTGGACGTGTTGATTTACACACATAATTTTCACTTATTAAATTTAATTTCTTTCATGTAGAAAACATCTCATTTGCATTTCATGTCAAACACAAAATAGCTTAATTTGCAGTTCCAATACAGAATTAGTGTATCAAGATGTAGAAATTGTAGGGAGGTAGTTCTTGCTTACCAGCCAGCCATTCACTCTTAAATTCTTTAAATCATTGTATAGCAAGCATAGGAGAAAGAATTAACCAATATTTCAGGAGTGCAAGTGCTTCTAGCTTGCAAAAAGTCACACAATTCCATCTGGCATGCAGTTCCATCATATATGCCATGGTTTATTGATGAAGTCATGAAATTGCGCATTTTCTGGAGTCTGCGTCAGTGCTACTTGCAGCTCTGATCTTCTCTGCAAAGTAGGAGAAGAAAATGCTTGCTTTTTACACGGCCAGACTAATGTAACTGAAGGATAGCCAATCACATTTCAACCATGTTTGCAGGACAAAGGAGGGAAGCAAAGTTTGCACATTTTTATCTTCCTTCAGAAATCTTAAGTCTTGCTTAAATGCTTTTCCTCAAGCAACCTCACCACCCAGCAAGGGCAGTCCCAGAAAGGAAGAGAGTGTCCTCCAGCTCCACCAGGGTCACAACCTTCCCAGCACCAGCAGGGACCTCGGCACCACACCACCACAGGACATTTCTCAGAGGACAGCGTAATGTGCTTTGTAACAACTTACCAGCTACAGGTTGAAATCCTGCTTCCACCAGGTCTTCATATATACGCTTGACAGGATTCTGATGAGCCAGCAATATACCATGTAACCATATGAGCAACATTCTGTTTCCATGTTCCTTGTAACTTTTTAGCCCTGTGCAATACACAAAGCATTTGTCTGTTCCATATGCTGGAAACAGTATTTTGTGCTTTTGCCCTTTTAGAGTTCCCAGAGGTTTTAAAACCTACTCATGTATTCTTAGTTCCTTTCTCACCTAGAAGCAGAATGAAGACTGAGACTCACACAGGTTAAAAATTAAAACAAACAAAAATTCTAGTTTTGTCCTAAGGCTACTGTAAAGGGAGGAAAAAGCTAATTCAGCTTAAAATTATTTTTTTCCTTTCATTTTTCCTCAACATGTGGAAATATACCCTGGAGTAGTAGTAAACAAGTACAATGCGTGCTGTAGAAGTACTGCTTTCCCAGCACTTGAGATGCCTGAAACAATAATCTGCTGTTTCATGGCAGCTGTGAAGACAGAGCATGAACAAGATCTTCAGGTGTCATGAGGTTCCCCAGGTCCTCACTTGCAGCATGACCTGCAAGACCCTTCCATGCTGCTTACTGCTCCTGTTTTTGATATCCAAAGATGAAGGTTCCTTCAGGGAAAGGGATAACAGAAGTGGCCTGTACTTCTACAGCACCACTTCCCAGGAACCAGCAACAAGGCTTGTATCCATTCACTGCTCTTTTTCATAACTTGAATAAGAGCAGTATGGCCAGTGTGTATCTGTGATGCTCACATAGTTTAAAAAGCAACTCTACCATGTGGTTTCTATAGCTTATTTATTATGTCTAGCCATTCAGATTCTGTTACCTGTCCATTGTTCTTCAATAGCTTTAATTTGTTCATCCGTGAACTTCCAGAACAGGGCCAGTTTTTTCCATTCCTGGGGTTTTAACTGGTTGTATGCTAGATTCCAAAGGGAGGAACGGATTTGCTTGGTCT
The DNA here is from genome assembly GCF_964188355.1 of Buteo buteo. Lineage (NCBI taxonomy): Eukaryota > Metazoa > Chordata > Aves > Accipitriformes > Accipitridae > Buteo > Buteo buteo. The sequence continues at coordinate 27,495,554 of NC_134204.1, forward strand.
GTGTACTATGATCTTGTTTGAAGGATAAGCCGAAGTCTGACCCATCATCACTATGAGCTAGATGTTCCTGAAAAAAAAAGCAGATGATAAATTCTATAATGAAGCTAGGAACCTTTGCTTAGTGAGCAGCAAACACTGTCCTGTACAACCAGCCGCATGTAGCTACTGACAAGTGATTTGCTCTGTGCAGGTAAAGGGACTGTGTTTGGCTAGTAGAGCTCTTTGGAAGATGTCTTAGCATGGGTGGTTTTATTACAGTCTTAGAACAGAAACAAAGCCCTCCTGTGTCTGGTGCTATGTCCTACTAAGTTAAATGCAAAATAAACCACTTTCTCTGGCACTTGATACACAACAGCAAATAACAGCAAGTAGCACACCAGCACAGCTGTGCTCCTTGGCTCTATCTGTTTTATATGTCACATTTTGAACATGGTTGGGTTTCAGCCACAGTTCTTACTCTTTCCTCTTGCTTCTCGAAGTACCAACCTCTCCCTGGGAAGAGGCTAGGCACCATCAGTGTGGCACTTGTTCAAGCTGTTCCCACCTCTGCTTGGCTGATGCAGGCACTACCAGGTCATTCCATGGCAGCACAAGCCTTTGGGTTTAGCATGCAGACCCCTGTTCAGCAAAGTGTCTAAGCACCAATAAGCACATGCATGTTGAACCTGGATCTAGCCTGCATAAGCAAAATCAGATAGAAACCAAACCCACAAGCATTTTACCTTCCAGATTAAAAGTGATGTTGCTACCATATGCATGGCTCACCTGAAACAGGAGTGATGGGGTCGCTTCTTGTTTGGGCACCTCTGCAAAAGCCACATCTAGCAGTGATTTCAGGCCTAGCTGAGTGGTGCCCAGGGAAAAGCCTCATTCCTAGTGTAGGTAAGCTTGAACTACTTTTATATTTCATTTTGTTTGCATGCTATTCCTGTTTCAAATCAGTCTCCAAAGTGAAAAATATCTTCAGGAAGTTGATACAAGATTAGAAAGCAGATATTAAGCAAAAAAGGAAACGGCAGCATGCCACATTTTAAAAAGCGCTAAGCATAAAATACTCCATTCCAGATTAAATTCAGAAAAATATAACAGGGTTATTTCATAACCTTATGAGAATCTTGCAAGGAAAAAAAAATAAATCTTAGTTCAGTAGCTAAGCATTGTTGTATGTTTGATTTAATTTTTCTTCTGCAGACTTTTATTTCATGCTTCCTGACACATGCAAGGTGAAGTTTAGGACATTCTACAGGACAGTTTCAGGCTCTCCCTGGTTCAGTGTTTCTCTTCTGAGGTTTAAAAAAACAAAACCAACAAAAAAACCACAAGCAGACAGACCAACAGACCCTCCCCTTTTTTTCTCCTCCCTTTGCAGCACAACTTCTGTTTGCCGCTAATTGTGTGTCTAGGCAATGGTAGGGTGGGACAGTAAGAGCAGTCCTCAAATCCAGTCAAAACCAGCCTGGGCAATGATAGGGAAGGCTTGGGTAAAAGCAGTAAATAGAAAAAAGGGTAAACAGAGAGAGCAAGACACACTCATACACATTAGTATCATGTGCGCTTCCTTACAGCAACATGACATTTCCTTTTGTAACTAATGGCTCTTCACAGATGATGTCAGCTCCATGGAACAGAAGGACAGGCTTACAATAATGGTTCAAAACGCTGTAGTTTCATATATGGTAACACCACCTGAACAACATCATATTCCATAACTGTTAAGATCTAAGCTGCTCCCAAAGGCTGTGCTCTTAGCTTCAGGTAATGGGATACAAACATTTATGTTTCTGTTTCCCAACATTTGTGGAGCTCTTGCAGAAAACTGTCTGCTTAAACATCTTTTCTTCTTCTCAGGCAATTCAGTAAACAGTGCCAAGAGGTTAGGAGCATTACAGGCTCACTCCTGTCAGACTTGTCATGTCTTCTCTGGCAACAGATGAATTAAATTCTAATTCCCCTTTAAGCCAAAAGAAATAGTAATGTATATGACAACTCCAGCTGAACTGATGCAAATCAAATGTGCATAACACGGGGAGTTCGTGGAGGTGTTTTTCATGATAATTAATCTAGATCTGTGATTTACCAGCACAGTGCCCTGTAACATTAAGTGTCATGGATTTGGACATGCAGGGCCAGTGTGGGGTGGTAAAAGACCAGCCAATTGATATGCCTGCTCTCAGTCAGGAACAGTATGCTTATACAGCCCCAGGAGGCACTTGACTAACCTGGCAAAACAAACACTTCCTAGCAGGAAGCAGGAATGAGAATGAAGTCACAGATTTGTGTGGCAGCTCAGCAATGAGAGCGCAAGAGCTAGCAGTCAAGTGAATTCCTTTCACCAGGCCTTTTCCCCCAGTTTGCTAGCTCTGGTGCTTACAGAATTACTTGCTCTAGATAAATAAATTGTGTTAGCATCTTCCTTCTTGCAGGTTTTATGGTGGATGCTACAAAAGTTGTCTTTTACTGCCGCACTAGGACCAATCTGTAAACAAACAGTGTATTTACAAGAGCTTGGGGATTGTAAACTGCATTGTGTCAAAACCCAGCAAATTTAATCAATTCTCACGGAGCCCACATCAACTTATGGCTCCAAACAAGAAAAACTGAGCAAGCCAATACAAGACTGGTTTATGGAGCATTAATATGCCCTAAAATGAACCTTCACCATCCTATGAAATACCTCCCATTCATCAAGTATGTAGGTATAGCAGGTTCTTTGTGGCTCATTGCTACAACTGTCATTGACAGAATAAACAAACTTTCTCAGAATTCTAAATGGTCCGAGTTAAGACCCCGTGACATGAGACATCCTGAATTTTCAAGACCCATTTGGGCTGGGTCTGAATTTCAAGGGACATCTCTAGAATGCAATTTACCAGCAGCCCAGCTCGAAATACTCCTTTGATTTTAAGAGGTACTAAGCTTAGTTTTTCTTGTTCAGACACTTACCACCTATAGAGCCTGTACAGATTCATAAGTGATGTGGGATAGTCAACGTAGGCCAAAATAATTGTCATCTACACTTTAACATATCTGACTCTCAGCCCTTTAGGGAGGGCCATCACTAAACAGCCTACATTTAAATAACAACTATGGAAAGAAGGCTAGAAATTCAGACAATCTGAGGTCAATCTAAGCTGTGTCCTTCATACTTGTTGCCTGGTTCTTTCCCATTTCATTGATTGCATTTTATAATTAGCATACATAAAACAGAAGAGGGAGCTCCTGCCAAAGCAGCTGAGCCCTTACTACCAAAAGAGTGACAGACACTTGCACTCCTCCATTTTCCAACAAGATTTTGCTGTACCAAAGGACACAGGGTTCAACGTGGATTCAGGTCATCCCAGCCCTGATGCTGATAGCACAGCTTGAATTTGGGTCAGAATCTCTCTCCACCCCTTTATCTCTTTGTGTAGAGCATGATGCAGGAAAATGGTAAGATCTGCCTACAATTTTACAGCTAGTCAGGAATAAAACCCATATGGGGTAGAGACCTTCCCATTCCCAATCCTAACCTCAATTTATCAAGGCCAGTCTTGCAACCTGTCAAAAGGAACCACCTCAGGCAAAAGGCACTTCAGGATCAGAATCAGCTCTTCCACTATAGTTATCCTCAGTGTAATGAAAGATGTCTCTTACCTGTTTTGTGGCATAATACCTTTCTGCTTTAATGATCATATCTACGATGAGGGCGTGATTGCTCCTTGATGCCACAGCTAGTGCAGTTTTTCCATGCTGAAAGCAGAGAGTGTGTCAGAACATTATCTCATATGTAGGAGGATAAGTATATCATCGAAGAAACACAGGAGCTTTGTTTACAGGACCCTATCCCTTTTTTTCAAGAAAACTTTCTGCTATAATTTTGTGGCTTTAGAGTAGCTACAAAGTTCTATGCTTTGTGTGAGTTGTACCCCCTCAGCCCAAATGTGGTCAATTTTTTCAACACACTGAACTCCCCCTAAAGAATTTCTGGTGAGGTACAGCTGCTTTCAGAAGCCTCCTGTACTCAGACTGCTGCATACTTCATACCAGCTTGTGCTCTCCTGTCACTGCTTCCAAGTTCGTGCAAGCCCAGGCATCCATAGGCTGAAAACTACCACAAATACAGTTCATTTCCATGGTATGGTTAAACTGGCATTTCAGATGGATAGGCTGGCAAAGTTGGAAAGCTCCAACTTTAAGGGCAAACCTGCATATTGTTTTGGATGGTAAGAGAAGCTGGCTCACAGAATGAAAAGAGGGTGTGGGAATGACTTTCTCATGATAACTGAAGTGAGCACAACTGAAGGTGATGTTTCACGCATAGTATGGGGAAAGGAATTAAAAGCCATTGTTTTAATTCCAGCTGCAGAGGACTGCCCAGTCTATCTGAACATATCTCTGCTATCAGCACTTTGATGCAAAGGCATCTTGGTGGCTCTACAGAGTTCTCTCTGCAATTGCCTATTTTCAGCAGATTTGTGCTGAGTGGAGCTGCCTCAAATTTAAATATTCAGGGCATTCTCCACATATCAAGTGCTAGGCATTCTAGAAAATTAGACCTAAAAGAAGCCAACCCCTTAATTAGAAGGTTCAGTAATTAAATTATAAGGCATTTCAACTCTCCAGCTATTATAACGTTCCTTAATATATATCTTTTGCATTCTAGCTCCTGGCTCTGCTCAAAATCATCCTAATTAGCCTGTTTTTAGAAAAGCATCGTATTGGAAGCTAAGGAATTTACATTTCATAAAATCTTTATAGCATAGACAACCTTTTTATGTGAAGAGTCCAGAGACCACAAGAGCTCCTTGGGTCCCACCTGGAAAGGTGCTTTGCATTTCGCAGAGAGGTGGAGGGGGTGGAAAAAGGGGATGTTTCTGGCCTCCTGTGCTAGTGCAGACACTGCTGGTATCCTGTGTGCACATGTAGCATGGCAGTCTTGCACACAGGGAACACTCCCTGCACTATCAATCACAAACAACGACAATTATATCTGCAGGTGGGAGGAAGGAAGAGCTCCTGAGAGGGCATTTCCTGAGCTGTAACAGCTTGCAACTCATGCAGATGCATGACATGCTCTGGAGACTGAGGACTCTTGCTGCTGGGGCACAGAGGGCAGGAAAACACTGTGCGATTGAAGCAGGCTCCCCTTTTTCCTGCCTACTGTTCATTAAGGACGGGAACATTTTTGGCATCTCAGCACCAATTCAGTTCAAGGAGGGCTGTACTTGCGAACGTTCCCAGTGGCGGCATGGCCTCAGGGGTCATGCAGCAAACAGGCAATGGAAAAGCTACTCCAAGAAATAAAACCAATGCAGAAAGGTGACAGAACTTGTGCTGGCTCAGAGCCATATTCTCATAACATGCCCTGAACAGTCAACACTGCTGTAATAACCAGGGTACTATCCAGCCCAGAGCCTTGCAGGTGCTTAAGGTCAAAACAGGCAATAAGAAGTAATTTTATGTGCCTGCCCTTGGAATATGAATAGGTAGAGACAATTTTCCAACAGCTAAGGCACTGTCTAAAGTGGGCAAGATTTCGTTCTGGGTTAGCCCATATGAGAACTGCAGCTCTCCAGTTAGCATATGACTCTGAATGGGAAGGCTTAACTGCAATGCAGCATCTTACCTCAGCCTCCCAAAACACACCAACCGTGTCACCCACACTCAGAGCTCTGAGCCTCATGTCAGGCTAGGGAAAAAAAGAGATGATCCTAGTCTGTAAAGCTTTACTGCTCATCAGGACAGCTTTGTGCATGAAAATTACTTTTGAAATTATTAAAGGGCTAGATTTTGCTCATGATAAACATCAAATCTGTCAATTCAGTCATACAGAAAATCAATATAGTGGTAACAGCATAAAAAAGACAAGCTCAATCTTGCAGTAATTTAGCAATATTTGTAAAAACTGGATTTGGTACTCTGTCCTTTCAAAAGCACTTCCCCAGAGACTCTGTGCTTTGGTACTTCTTCCAGCCTTTGCCATTCTTGCCTGTCTTTCCAGGCTGAACATCAGCAACAGGGTCTAAGCACCCACCTGAATGGATCTGGGACAGCTTCTCAGGGACGTGGTACCATCATTTCCCTATGGCCCAGGGTGCTAAAGGGCAAACTCACCATCGCTGCAATTAGTGAAGCTGGCAGTACCTGTGCCTCTCCTGGCAGTGAACCTGGCTGCAGGTGCACAGTTACAACAGCCGCAGGCTGTTTTTCATTCCGTAAGCCTAGTCCTTTTTTCCATCAGAGGTCTCTGGCAGCAGGGTTTACCCTCAAACTACGGAGCTTGGAAGTTTTACAGTTCTTCACTAAAACCATTTCAGATCTTTGCAAGCTGCAGGTACAGCAGTATTCAAAGGAGACATTCTTTGTAACAACTAACAGCTTTACCTAGGAAAGACAACTAGCAACAAGTGCTTTCTGCATCTCTGGGAAGAAGGTTATAAACAAAAAATAAAATCACATAATCCTTGCATGTGTGAGGAACACCATCTACCTTATCCACGGTCTTGAGATCGCAGCCTGCCTTCAGCAGCACTTCCACCAGCTCCACATTGCCAAGATCAGCTGCCAGATGTAGAGGGGTTTCCTGCCTCTGGAATTAATGACACCAAATAAATACAATAAGCCAAATTCCCTCTTAGAAGCAGAGTGCTCACAATCTGAATCTAAAGAAGATTCACAACAAAAGACAGCCTTGGCAAGAAAACACTGAACAGAATGAGATCATTTAACTTTTGAGTTATTTACCTGCCAGTTTTGTTTCAGGCAAACAAGAGATCATCTGGGATCTCTGCAGGAAAACCAGGCAGGAGTTCCAGTTGGCTCAGGAAAAAGTTGCTGTAATGCCCCTCTAACATACTGTAACCTAACGAGCTCTCTCTCTTCCCTCTAAAACAAGGTGTTTTGGACAGAGTGCTTCATGTGACTGCCAACCCCCACCCATACTATCCTCTCAAGTAACCTTTTCCCTGCTGAAATTCATGCAAAGATAACTGAACATCCCTAATTTTCAACAGTACATTGTGCCACGACCACAGCAGGGTTTGTTAGCCAGCCCTGCCACAAAGCAATGATATGTAGTAGAAGTCTACCTGCTCCTTAATGGGTTCAGTGAATCTTAAACCACACACACACACACACACACACACACAAAAAAAAAAAGGAGGAAAAAAAAAAAGCATTAAACAAAAACCATTAACAAAAAGTACAGCTAAAGGGGGATTCAACTTCAAGTCTAATCTTTGGGTCTGAAATGAGAGTTGTATAGCCTCTATGCAACTGCATGTACCCAAATAAAACCTATTTAATTAACCTTCTACAGAAAATTAGAATAAGAAATTCCAGATGTCTACGGGTGTAATGCAGCAGCAAATAAGATATGTTGTCATTTGTGGAAGCCCTGCATATCTAGACATGTCCCTTAGCATGTTTCATGTGATACAGCATCCTTTTAAGTTGAAGGGTTTGTGCCTGTGCTTCTCTAATGTTGCAAGTCTACATTCTGTAGGTCTGGTTAGAGAACTTTTTTGGCCTTTAGATCTTAACTTAAAGGTTGCAGAGTCAAACACTAAGACCATACACACCAAGAAACACCAGCCTCAGGGTTCCACATTAGAGCCTCTCATCAGCTCTTTTGGGAATACACACTATGATCACATGACCTCATAAATTTTCCCCAACAATACATCCTAATTTCTTTTCTGCAGTAATTTAGAGATATCTATGTAGCTATTGTAGGTAACATTAGACATGCTAGAGACAAAGCACAAAACATTTCCAAAAGATGTGTTCATGAAGTTTACAAAATTCTCTATTTTATGTGACGGAAGATCTTATCATCATACTTGACTCCAGCCACAAATGACAGCCTCTGTCTCCTGCAAAAATGTGTACAAATTAATCTTTAGCAATAAAATGATCAATGGGAAAGCAGCAGGAACTGCTGCCTCTGTTACTAACCAAGTCAACATCTGCTTCCACCATTCTTCTTGAGTACAGGTGCAACTACTATATTTGAGGGTTTGATCTCTGGTGTGTGCCCTCAGATTGAGTGACCTTTTCAGTGTCCATACGGGTGGCTTCGGAGCAGGAGACTTCAGCGTCCCCTTGTGTGCTCCTTGATCAGGAAACCGTCTTCCTCTCTTGAAGGCACAGGACGGCAGCTCAGTAGGCATGGGCCAGGCCTCAACACAGCGTTAGAAGTCACTGTGTTTCATGGGGGCAGACAAGGCTCCCCTCCTTCAAATGCTGTACCAACTACCTGGGACTACATGCCTGTTCAGGTGTGAAATCCCAAGCTATTGGAGGCAATAACAGCCCCAGGCATCAAGAAAGCCAGCACCAAAGTAAATATGTTGGCACGCATCACGTGGCCTTCCATAGAGGAGGGTATCCAGAACCTGAGGGGATTAGTGGTGGTGGAGGTGGTCTACAAGGAACTGGCCCCCAAGCAACCAGGCCTCCAAAGGCCACCGGCACCAAGCAGAAGCAAAAGATTCCTGGTAAAGGTGGGGAAAACAGACGCCAGCATCCCTGGGTGGGCTTGAATGACCAACCTTTCAGTTAACAGCCGAACATGCTAACACTTGCACCACGGAGACCTGTGACCTCGTTGTTCAGTGTGATGTTGTGTGGTGTGGAGCATCGCTTTGGTCAGCTCTGGTCATCTGCTTGGCTGTGTCCCCTCCCAGCCCCTGTGCACCTCCAGCCTACTCCCAGGGGGAATCAGAGTCCAAAACAGAGAAGGCCTTGCTTGATGCTGTGCAAGCACTGTTCAGCAACAGCTAAAACACTGGTGCCTTACCACCACTGCTGTGGTCACAAATCGGAAACACAGCACCACAGGGACTGCTGTGAAAAAAAAATTAACTCCATCCCAGCCAAGTGACACTCTGCACTGGGTTTCCCTCTGAGATCAATACTGTTGAGACATTTCAGTCATTTATTACACCTGAATTGTAAAACTCGAACAATAAATTAATCCAAATATTTTCTGAGTATATAGCATTTTGCTATCCTTATCTTGCACAAACAATACTAGCACAGCATGTACCAGTGACTAATACATATGCACACATGCAAAAAGATAAGGAGGGAACTGCCTCTTCCTTCCTATTTTTTTGTACCCTGAGCTCATAAGGCAAAAAAAATTATTTCAAGCAAAATCCACATAATCTCCTTTTTACCAGCAAAGTTACATTAATTCCCAATTTTTTCTTACGTGATTTAAGGAGTTTATATCATGATTGGCATCCAAGAGGCTTTTTACTACTGGTAGATGACTATTGATGACTGCTAAATGGAGAGGGGAATTCTTCTGCTGTGGAAGGAAAATAATTTAGCTGTTATACTTGGATACATTATTAGAAGTCCATTCAAATAAGAAAAAGGTTCTTCTTAAAATCCGCCCCTTGCAAAGGCGATGTGCTCTAGTAGAGGTTCAAGAGTGCAGAAAACACACCTTAAGGTGCGGAGTTACGCCAGAGATGGTAGCCTGCTCCTGCAACACCTACAGCAGCAGATAAACAATACAGCTGAGAAATCTGGAAATGTTGAGTGCACAGGGTGTGTATCAGTGTGTCACCACTTAGGAACACAGCAAGGCACTCCTCTTACATGTCCATACCGGGATGTGCTGCTACCCTTGGCTGACAATAAAGAGTTTACAATAATGTTTCTGTCCCCTCAGAAAATTGGGTTTGCCCTTAGTTGAATAGGCTGGAGACAGATGAATTCTGTATTGGGTAAACAGATGTCAAAATCTACTTTCCAGGAATAAACTCTTGTCTCGTATTGCTGCTGGGAATATTCTTCATACTAAACTGACTTGCTGTCATATTTATAAAAGCAAATTGCAGCTAGAAAGAAATTAAGGGTTTTTATTTGAGTGATTATTTATTAAAATAACTGGGGCACACATCCAGCACCAGTCACAATCCAACCATTAGATTGGCAAGATCGCTTTGTATGTTGAACCTGTGACTCATTGGTTTCTTATTAAATACAGCTAAAGAATAATTCCATACCAGTGTTATTCACGGGTGCCAGACACCAGGTCATTAGTGTCTTTATAAACCACAGCCATTTCTTCAGGGTTACAGAAAAATAAAGCAAGCCCTTATGCAATGCTGCAGTGGAAATGTTTCCAAAACGTAAGCTACAATTTTATGAGTTGCTTCTGCTACAGAAAGCCAATGAGAGCAAGCAGCACAATAACTGCCTGACCTTTAAAATAAGTGATTTCAAGCACATCATAAATTGTTCTTCCTTGATAACATTACACAACAGGACAGTGCTCATGGCAGAGAGGTCACAAAGCCCAGATTCTTTTTTCAACCTGTACCGTAGAAGTGGAAAATAACTTCCTATTCACAGAAAATCTCAGATGCAACAAAAACTGTAATATCTAAATTGAGACAAGATTTGAATATTAGGAATACCTTTCTTTTTAAACCCCAAAGAATGGTGGCATGCAGATTTTGAAGGCACATGCTTTGAGTGCAGAGGGTGAAAGTACTCAAGTGTTTATTTACCTTTTGTTTACCTTTATGCAAAATCAGTTACAAGTGTTAACTCTTGGCCCATGGCACACAGGGAGGCCTGCATTACTGCTGCTTAGTTCAAGCGGGGTACTTTGCCTATCTTCTCCTAATGCCTCGTTTGTGGCTTAGTTGGGCCACCTCTACACTGCACCAGTTTCCTCAGGCACTCACTGGTTTTGTGCAACAGAACTTTGTCTTTGTAGGTCCATACGTATTGCTAACCAACATCCATAAACCACATAATAACATGTATAGTAAAAAAAATTAAGGAACTAGTCAATCTCATTCAGCTGTCTGAATTCCCAAGGAAGGCCATAAAAGACAGGACAGGCTAAACAACAGCAGAACTGTTATGCTGATATACACTCACCTCGGGTTTAGGAACCAGGTCAATATTCTTTTCAATAAGAAAAGTAACCAAGGATAGATGTCCATTCTGAACTGCAATCTGCAAAGCACTGTTATTGTTCTGAAAGAAATGGTATAGACAGCAAAAACTTACATTTTTGTTGCTGGAAAAACAGTACTAAAAAGAGCTATCAATATAGGATAATCTTTCATTTAAATTTGTGTTATTGTCCCCTCCACGAAAAAATCTCCCTTTGATAAAATGATATAAAATGAAGTGGATCAGCAGTTAGCACGATGTGTTTTTATAAATACTGAAGGAACTTCCCATTTTTACTATATCACAACAAACTGCTAAAACCACCAGTATTCTGTAGTCCTTTTCAATCTCTCTTACGAAAGAGATAAATCACCATTGTCAGCTATCCTGTGCCATGGACAATGACAATGCCAAAAAGTCTCCTAGTCTGTTCAGTTTGACCTTTAACAAGCAAGTAGAGTCACATTAACAAACTTCTAAAAATAAATCAATAGAAAATTTTCACTTAATAATTCTGCTAAAACAAGCAAGCTGTCAGTCTGCTGAAATCATAAACTTCTCACAGCAGGCAAGCCGAGGCCATTCAATAGATGTGACCTGGACTGGAGTCTGGGAACCAGATATAGAGAACAGGTTTGTCATCAGTTCAGTCATATATGCTGCCCAAAAGGAGGATTTTCAGTTACCCTAGTTGGTTACATTTCCTAGTCATATGTTTTACTGTTGGTCATACAGCAAATAAAAAAGCTCCACCACAGTACTCTGTCAAATAAATCTATGATACATTTCTTCCACATCAGTGTTATTCTGTTAGCACTCTCTACATTCCCAATTCTATTCTATTATTTAATTTAATTTTTTACCATTTCATAAAAATATGCAGAGCAAATATAATGTTAGTACACACAGAAAAGAGAAGATAAGGTCTTTCCCACAGCCCAGGATGTCCCAGTACCTGTGTGCTAGTGGGATACTCTGTACATACTTGAGTTAAAACATTGATGTCACTCCCTGCTTCCAGTAGGACTTCAGCACATTTTTCGTGACCTCCTTCAACAGACAAGTAAAATGGAGTTTCTCCGTTCTAGACCAACAGAGAGAAAATGTCTGTTCCAATTTAAGCCATGTGACTTATAAGGCTGTGACACAAAACAGGTTAGCTCGATCAGACTTATCCAGCTCAACAGAAAAGGGGAGATGGTCACAAGAGAACACAACCTGATTGCTCCTAAATTAACACTTAAATGAAATGGAAACTCACCTACACTTAAGTGACAGATGATATTTATGTGGACAGATGTATGGTAAAGTTTACGATACAGATAACTTTCATAAATATTAATTGCGCTCTTTTCAAAAAAGTTTGCTAGCAACAGGCACAGAAAGAAAGATGGTGGGTAGCAGTTGCTGCCATTCAACACCAGGCAACACCACTAGCATGCTAGCACATACCATAAGCACCAATTCCTGTCAGTCCAATGCCATGGATTTCTGATGAATTACCAACTCTAGTGCTAGTTATAAGGAGATTTTTTAGCAGAAATAATCCCATTACATATTTATTTCAAATCTTCTCACCCCCAAAAGTCTCCATGTCTCCACAGCAAGTCTCTAAAATAAGTTACATCAGCTGCACAATGATCTAATCCCTGCTTCTCAACTCCTAAAATACACAAAAGTTTACTGAAAGTTACTCTAGTGTTTCAGCATTCACAGACACATCAATAAATCCTGGTTTTACTTTGCTTAAACTCCTGCCACCATTATTCTGGTCAACTTAATATATTTTAGTGCTTTGCTCATGCTGGGGAAAGAGATACCTGTTTATCCACAGACCAGAACATCTCCAGCTTGTCAGGAAGGTCACACCATTAGCCAAGGCAAGGCAGGGGCACAAGCAGTACAAGCTTTGTGTGCAGAAGCAACATTGTTAGGCAAGGCTCGGGAACATTTCAAAGGGGCTTGTATGCCTCAAAGCTTGCATAGCTGGACATAACAGACAAGCTGGATAAGCGAGAACTCCTCAACCCATAAATCTGTTACTGATTAAGGAAGAGGAGGGCCTTGGGTAGGAATGGGTGTCCCTTACTCATTTTGCCCACTGGGCCGGCAGAACAGACCATCAACCAACCGCACAGCAGGTTTCCACAGTGGGCATGCCAGTCCCCAACAAGGTGAATCGACTTGCCCAGTTCATTCCAGCTGCCCCACAGAAGAAGCAGAAGACACAAGGACGCTTTGCAAAGCAGAACACCGAGTTGAGTAGTTAGCATGCATTTCCCTCCTCCACCCGTACTTTAAGCCTTAAAATTAAGCTCATGAGTGCATCAACTCAGGGATACAACCTTCACAGCTAATATGCAATTCATGAATAAGCTGGCTGAGCTCACCAACACTAACCCAGCAAAGAAAAACTGAGTAGGCAGTGTCTGCAGCCAATTCTGTGCAGTCAATTGAGATCAGATGAACAAGGTCCAAATCTGAGACCTCTTTGCTGAGGTGCCTATGATGGTATGTGCTGGGCATGCATGTTGAACTGGCTCAGTGAATAGCCTGAAAAGCAACAGAGATGGTAAAAGGAACGGGATTATGTGGCCAGAAATGTTGGAGGACAGGGAGCGAGGTGGAGGTTAGGTCCTCCTCTGTTCCCTACTAGCAGTTGTTATGCAAGGGCATGAGAGACAGAGGGGAGACCATTGTGTGAGGAATAGAGGACAGAGGAAGAGACACTGAAGGAGTTAATGGAGTTTAATTTATCGGAGGAGGGACATGGAAACAGGATGCAAATGTACTAGAAAAGCAACAGAACTAACGAAGTCTACACAGTGCAACATCTTTTCCTTTAAAATATTATTTCTGAGTTGATTTTTCAAATCTCTATCTCTTTCAGTAGTTTCTGTGTCCTTACCTGATTGAGGTCATTTATTTCCTCCCACTGTTTGAGCAGAATTTCCACAACTTCACTGTGACCATTTTTGGCTGCTAGATGCAATGCTGTATTTCCCTCCTTGAAATTAAAATGTCAAATAAGATCTATTTAAACCCAGAATAAAGTCAAAACATCAAGTAAAACCAACACAAAGCCTTTGGTATTTTACATACATCTCTCTTTTACATACAAGCAGAAAGAGGCAGATCCACACAGCTTGTTCCAAGATTCAGACTAATCTGAAAGGGACCTTTTCACATGTACACAGACATGACCTTGCTGGTCTAGTTGGCTGTCTCATATTCTGAAAACTGCAGTGTATGACCAGTGAAAAGACCTACAATTCTAACTCCTAAAGAATGAATCAGAAGAAAACTCTGGGTTCCTGTTCCTACAAGGATGGGGACTACATCAACCCCCCAAGATCACTGACTTAAAGATTAATGGCCAAAACCAAGGTAAGTATATAGAAACTTGTAGTGGGTTTGATGCCAACATCACAATCTTCAATCTCCTTCACCATCAGCACAATTTCTCACTAGCTAATGAAAAAAAAAACCCCAACAACCAAACCACAACAGCAAGCAAATAAAAACAAAGAGCAAGTTCAGGAAAAGCAGCAGGTTTTGAGCTAAAAGACAATGCTGGCACAAGAAAAAGTATGAAACTGGCTAAAAACAAACTGAAGCTGGAAATTAGGAGAAGTGGACCGTCATTTCTGAATGAACAGCTTTTAATTCACAGCACTTGGGGGCTGAAGTGTGGGGAAATTCAAATCCTTTTTAAAAATCATGGATACAGTGTGCTTGCTCTTAGTGACCCGGGAGATGAGTTACTGTCCTGGCTTCTTACCTACTTACTCTGTAGGATCACAGCATTTGCCTCCCATCATTGCTGTTTACCCCTTCAGCCTGTTAGATTTCAGGGAGAACATTGTCTTTTAACCTCTGCTGATAAACTGCTTAGGCACAGCAGAGCTCTGGGTTGCACTGCAGCTTTTAAACTACCAAAAAACCACCATCACTTCACGGGTGTTTACTTACAGGGTTCTATAAATGCAGTATCTCGCCATTTCACAATTTTTAATGTATTTATCCTTGCAATGCCACAGATGCAGAGAACTACCAATTTGCTCATTCCACAAATAGTTGAGTAAGGAGTAAGGAAATTTAAGGGCAGACTTTGAAAGTTACTTAGATACCTTAAAATGCAGAGTCAAAAGCAAACTCAATCAGATTGAAGTGTTAAGGCACTTCTGAAAAATCCCCATAGGTGCTTATTTGCATCCTGAAGTATTTAAACACCTTTGAAAAATTAATCATCCAGGACTTAGCAGTGACACAGAGACACAGCCAAGCAGAGTGAAAAACTAGGAAATACAAGTACAGAGGCCAACACCTTAATCACCAGACTTGCCCGCTTCTCCCAACAGAGAGCATATGCTAGGCTTGCTTTACACAAATTATTAATGCGTATGGAAAAGTCTCTCAGCAATAAGACCAGAAGTCCCACTGTCTTCCCTTAATTACTGAAAAATCACCCTTGTATATGTGTTGGTCCAATATATATCACTACCAGCACTGTGAAGTCTGTACAGCTTATTCACATTACTTAGTTGCGTAGTAATTACACTGAAACAAAGTAATCTTTCACAAGCACATTTTCAGTAGTACTTCTGTGGAAAAGAAAACTTTACCTTATCTTTTTCAGATGTAAACATCTTCAGAGTAATCAAATTGTTTATCATGTCAACATGGCCTTTTTCAGATGCCAGAAGAAATGGCTTTTTACCTTTCTAGAAAACAATTATGGAAAGAAGCACAGTGTTATTGAAGTAAAAATTCTTTGCTTCTGGTTACTAGATACATGGCATGCATATGTGTATTCCGCATAAATTGTATATATTGTATGACTAAGTAGATTAACAAAAAAGTAGATATACACAAAAAGAGTAAGAATTAAAAAAAAAATGCAATATTTAGTTAGTGTAAAAAAGAGATTACGCATCTTGCATACCCTGAAGAACATATTTGAAAAGTCTTCAGAAATGGTAACAAGGCGGAAAATGTGCTCAAAACATTTAATTCTTACTTATTCTCAGTATGAAAATATTTATCAAAAGAACTGTGTTATCAAAAGTCTGAGGATACTCAGAAACAGGCAGTAAAGGAGTTGCAAGATTTATTTCCATGGCGTAACACGTTTGATCTGAATTCTGCAAGCACAGACCAGAACAACCATATCTCAGAAGTTTCATCCAGGAGGCCCAAATTTAGTGCTGTACATTATGGGGGTTTTTTTGGTGGTGGTTAAACTAAGAAAAACTTTTCCAACTGTTTACAACTCAACTGCAGAAAGTTATCTTGATATAAAACCATACCACTGGTCAGACACTACCCGATAGTGGCCTATGTTAAATGTCTAAGAAAAAAAATGCAATCAACTAATAGATAAATATGAAATAACCTCAACATAAAGAATATTCTTCTTCACCATTCCTTTTCTAAGGCCTAAAACACACAAGTTTGTTTTGTTAAATTAAGTCTGTTTTGTCAGTCTTGCCACATGCAGAAGGAATTCAGAATTTTGCACCATTGGGTCAATACAATTCAAGCCTTGAAAAAAGGATAGGGGAGCTTTGTTAGTTTGGTGACAGATCCTACAAAGAATAAGTTTACCTCATGTAAAGATAAAATATCTTACTTTGCTAAGTAAGCCTTCAAAGCAATATCCCAACATTGTGGGAAGGAAAAATAAAACCACAGCAAACCTGATAAGGACAAGGCCCTGGCACTATTGGAGAGTTGGTGCACCTCTATAGGATGGCTGCACGTAGTTTTATGTTCTACATTGGTGAAATATACCCGTGTTGGCCATAACTGGCAAGTTTTGATAAGGACAGGGACTGTGGGGGTGAGCTGTGTGGGAGGAGGTCAGAGACTGCCCTGTGCTGGTCACAGCCTCTTCCAGCTGGCTCCACAATGGACAAAACTGACGACACTCAACCCGTGACTCATGTCAGCACTCAACCCATCAGAGAAGCACACGATACCTCTGTGAAAATGTATTTAAGAAAGGGTGGTCACTGCTACGGGGAGGATGCACAAGGGGAGATACAGGAGAAGACATAAAAGGATGCAAGAGAGAAGACACAGGAGAAGGTACACCTGCAGGGTGACTGCAGCCCATGGAAGAACCCTTGCTGGAGCAGAGGAAGAGAGTAAGAAACAAAGAGCAGCAAAAAAAGGAAACCACTGTGGACTAACGCCAACCTCCTCTGCCTTCCATTGCCTCACCGATGGGACTGAGCATCACATGCATCAAAAGCACGGGGAGCAGGGGAGGAGAGGTGTCTGGAGTTCAGCTGAGAGGGGCAAAGAGGGAGGAAAGCTGTTTTCCCTAAGTGCTTGTCTGGCTGTTTTTCTTACTTGTTCCTCAATACCCAAATCAGTAATTAAAAGTTTATATAACTGGCAATAAATTAAAATTCATTGAAATTCCCCAAGTCAAGATTGTTTTGCTCACAACAGATGCCTCATGACATCAAAGAAATAAACAGAAAGAAACATACTGTACCCCATCAGGCTTGTTCAAGTCATTCAGATGAAGATCTTGGATAAAATAATCAAGTATTTTAACACTGTTGTTCTGAGCTGCAAAGTGCAGTACATTCATTCCTTCCTGAAAAACCATAAGCAACTCTGTAACAACAAGTTTGATTTTTTTCCAACACAAACATGTTTAGAGTTGGTAAAAATTTGGCATCAACAAACCTCATTCTTAGCCTTTTGATCAGCACCTGCTTTAACTAATTTTCGCATTATATCCAGATTTCCAGTCCAAGCTGCAAGATGAATCACGGTCAGGCCATGCTTCAAATAAAATGATAAAGGCAGAAATTACCACCAAAGTATCTCATGACAAATTTCTTTATATCTTTTTGGTTAATTCAGTGTATGAGTGGGTTCTGCTCTTCAGGCTCTTGGAAAATCAGTATTAACACCTGGCAGTGTGAGTGGGATTCATCTCACTTAAATTAAGCTAAATGTCATACATCAAGACCTAGCTAAATGTTCAAGCTGCCCCTCTTGACAGGAAGTCTGGCATCTCCAGAAAAGGACTGATCCCATTTTAAAATGGGGGGATTAAATTCTCCCTGGTAATTATTCCCTCTCTCCAGAAACCACGTAGATAGTTAGCACTGGGTGTGGTGGATGACATTTCAGGTGATGATATACAATGACTATATTTCCATGAGTGACCATAATTCCATAATTTTCCAGTTAGCCCTCTTCTTAAGGTTCTCTCTTATTCTCTCAAATTCCCTGAAAAGTTATTCTCTTATAGGAAAAAAAAAAACAAACAAAAACAACAAAAAAAAACCAAAAACCAAAACCACAACTGTTAACTTCTTAGAGCCAAAAGGAATAGAGATAAGGAACTTCCAGTCAGTGTCTCCCATCTTGGCCACAGATCTCTCTAGGTTTTCCATGTCTTCCTCAATTTGTGTGTACTGTGTCCAGGTGCAGCATCATAAATCATGGCTCATTGTGCTAAGTGTCAACACAAGACTTTCATACTCCACCATAAAAGCACCTGGTCTAAGAGATGGAATCAGAGAAACCTAAAGGAAGCAGGAGGGATCAAGGCACTTCCCTAGCAGTTATAACCCTTCCCCAGTTTCTCCTCTGTAAATGGGGAATACATAGCTTGACTCCCATCTCTAATGGAGAACAGGAACAGTTTTTATGCATGTTGATATAACACTCTGGACAGCAGGATGCTTGCTGTGACGGGGACTTCAGGATACTACTACTCGCAAACTATTCACTGAATAACAAAACAGTTCAGGCTGGAAGAGGCCTCTGGAGGTGACACTTCTATGGCCTCCTGCTCAAAGCCTGTCCCACTGGATCAGGTTGCTGAGGACCTTGTCCTGTCAATTTTGAATAGCCTAAAGATTGAGGCTCCGCAAAGTCTGGAAAATCTGTTCCAGTGTTTGAACACTCTGACAGTGAATTTTCTTTTCTCCTTGTACCTAATTGGGACCTCCCATGTTGCAATTTGTGTCCATTGCCTCTTGCCTTATCACTGTACACCTCCGAGAAGAGTCTGTCTCCGTCTTCTCTATATTCTCCCCTTATATAGCTGTCGACAGTCATAAGGTCTCTCCCTTACCATTCTCCTCCCAAGACTGAGCAGACCCAGCTCTCTCAGCACCTCCTCGCACACCATGTGCCACAGTCCTCATCATCCTAGGGACTTTGCACCGGACTCGCTCCAGCTTATCAATGTCTTTACTGCACTGGGGAGCCCCAAACTGGGCACAGCAAGCAGAAATTGCAGTGGAAAACAGTGGAGGGCAATATGGATCATGCATTTGGTGCACAGGCTACAACAATAAAGCTGGACTTGGGCAAAATTTGTGACGGGGGCTCAAAGGTCTGCCCTGAAAAACCTTCCCAACTATGACCAAGGGGAAAAAATAACTAGACCTGAGAGCCTTATACAACAAGAAGACTAGCCTGGTGGGTGAGGGGGGGAGAAGTGAATGTTTATCTCAACTTTCACAACAGTTTTAACACTGTCCTCCATGATATCCTTGTAGACAAACCGATGAAGTACAGATGTAGACAAACAGATATGCCAAGGTGTACTGAAAGCCAGCTAAATTGCCAGGCCCAAAGTGTTCTGATCAGCAGCACAAAGTCCAGCTGGAGACCAGTCACTAGCAATACACGCTAGGCCCGGTACTGTTTAACATCTTCATTAATGACCTAAATGATGGGGCAGAGTGCACCCGCAGCAAATTTATAAATTATATCGAATTGGGAGGAGTGGCTGATGAACCAGATTGGTGTGCTGCCATCCAGAGGGACGCTGATAGGCTGGAGAAATGGGCTGACAAGAACCTCATGAAATTCAACACAGGGAAATGCAAAGTCCTGTACTTGGGGAGGAGCAACCCCAGGCACGAGTACTGACTGGGGGCCAACTGCCTGGAAAGCAGCTTGGCAGAGAACGACCTGGGTCTCCTGGGGGACATGAAGTTGGACACGAGCCAGCAACATGCCCTTGCGGCACATAAGGCAGATGGTACCCTGGGCTGCATTAGGAAGAGCACTGCCATGTGTCAAGGGAGGTGATCCTTCCCTTCTACTCACCTGTGTCCAGTTCTGGGCTTCCCAGTATAGGAGAGACAGGGACATACTGCACAGAGTCCAGCAAAGGGACACAAAGATAATTAAAGGACATCTGACATACAAGGAGAGGTTGAAAGACTTGGCACAGTTTATCCAAAGAAGGCTGAGGTGGATCTTATTGTGTATAAATAAAAATGCAGCCAGACTCTTATTGGTGGTGTCCAGTGACAGGGAAACAGGCAATGGGCACAAACTGAAGTACAGGAAGATTCACTAAAACATAAGAAAAACCTTTTCTTACTCTAAGGATGATCAAACACTGGAATCAATAGCCCAGAAAGGTTATGGAGTCTTCATCCATGGAGATAATCAAAACCTGACTGGACATAGCTCTGAGTAACCTTCTTTTTGTGACTATGTTCTGAGCAGGAGGCTGGACTAGATCACCTCCAGAGGTTCCCATCTCAGCCACTCGGTGTAATTCTGTGCATGGGCTGTTTGACAGGGAAAAGTCTAGGAGGAGAAAAGGAGGCACAAGGGTAGCAAAAACATGGGTTCAGGAAAAGAAAAAAAAAAAAGACAAGGTATAAAATCAGCTGGAGAACAAAAAAGGGAAGGATCTTGTGATGTCCACAGTCTTGTGATTGTGGACTCCTACTGATGGTGGTCAAGGTGACCTGCAGACTGAAGCTCCCCCCGATATAGGAAGGGTCCACCTTGGACTCTCCTGCTAGACTCTCCATCAGGTCCATGTCTGAAAGACTTGGGATGGTACGGTGGACAAGAAAGGATAAACTTGTACTTTGATATTAAGTGCAGAAGGACAAGTGACAGAATTGCAGCTTAGTAGTATAAAATTTCTTTGCAGTAATGTAATTTTGTATCAACACTAATACCGATAATAAGTAATAGAACTGTAACTCAATCACTGCAACTTGGAGCGATGTAATTGTGAATTAATACTACTAACAATAGTGGTGTGTTTATTAGCCAATTAATGAATTATTGGTTTCTTAGAGATGTGCTGCTTAATCAATAAACATCTTAACCATCACCATGATTTATGTCAAGTCTCCAATCTAAAGGCAGGAGCACCCCATACCTGCTGCTAACACTATTGTGTGTTTTTAATCAGCTTACTTTTTGTACTGAGAAATGCTAAGAATGCTTAAGACCATACGCTTATTAATACAAAAATAATGTCAGAAACTGAAATGGAGTAAGAAATAAAGTCATAGTATCTTCATTCTATTTCTTATCAATTGCAAGATCAAACTGATTGCCAACCTGGATTCAATGAACCCCATGAGGGTAATTAAAAGACCCACAAAATCTTTGGAGTCACCTTATTGCCTCAACAAATCTGGAAGATAGCCACTGAAAAATAATTTGCCATAAAGAATAATTTACAATAGTTACAGAATAAAATTACTTTAACACTATAGGCAGTGGTACTCTGTGGAAGATCCAGGGATCCATTTCTTAACTGTAGTTAGCACTACTACTTGAAGAAAACTGTCCACTTCTTGCAGAACTACCCTATTAGCATTTATATCATAGACTATTAATTTTAGAGTACTTCATTCAGACAATGTCTTTCAGCTTGCGAGACAAAAGGGAAACATTGCTTACAACAGTGCAAGATTTGCTTAGGAGCTGATAGGGTCTGGAAAGATGGCCGTATTTCTTCAAAGCAGCATGTGAGGTACTCACTGACAGGGCAGATGATTGGGAGAACATTTCAGAGCAAGTCATGTAGCACTAACAAGGAGATGGTTACCTACACTGCAAGAACATGCTCAAGCCAGGAGCTGCTTGGTAACTGGCACTGACTGGTCTCTCTCATCTTCTTTTCATTCCAACACAATGTGAAAACAAAGGAGCTTTCTCCCTCCACCCTCCACAACCTGGAATTTGTCTTACTTACAATGTAAACACTGCCACATATGGTAGATAAGGGGAAAGAAGCAAACAGAAGAAAAAAAAGTAAATTATTCATCTATTTTCATTACTCAGCTAACTGGAAAACTCCTGGTTTGACTAGCCTGTTTATTAATAACATACCATACATTTGGTTTTAATACCTGAATCAAATCTTGCACTGTGGATCACCATCTGGCCCAATCAAATCAGCTATACTGCTAAACTCTTAATGTCCTGGAGGCTGTGGGGTAGCTGACAGCTTTGCATTAAGCTACTCACATAAAAATGGAGGGAAAGAACACAGGGAGTTACTTTCTGAGCTCTTAGTGATCCCCAGAGCTAATTTTTACTTTCAGTGATTGCTTCCATCTAAAGTGGCCAATGATTAATACACAACTATGACAGACAGCATATTTGCGCCAGTGGCTTAAACCACCTTTGCCCTCACCCTGGTATTCAACATAGCCAAAGCTCTGGGCAATGTGGTTTTCCTCTAACAATGTTTTTTCATATAAATGTATGCAGTCTTAAGACAAACTGAAGCATTTACAGCAAGCACTTAACGTTGCAAAACGGGCAGCATAAGGTAAATACCTACTTTTACTTTTCCCCTAAGATATTCCTATACTGTGTGATCAAAACATGTAAAACAGCTTACCTGATCTGCCATATCAACTCTAGCTTTGTGATGGAGAAGAAAATCCACCACCGACATATGACTTCTTGCAACAGCAAAATGGAATGCGGTGCGCTTCAGCTGAAATAAGCAAAGCTTTGGTTGTCAGGTCCATAATACAGTTCTTTTCCTTCTGCAGGTGATCAGGATTTCTAAATTCTCCGATTATTAACAAGCATATTTGTTAATATATATACGTTTGCATATTTCTCCCTCAACAGCCACACTTGGTCTTTGTCTGCACTTTTGTTGCCTTGGACGGAATTTAGGTATCAATCTTGAAGATTTCTGACAGAACCAGAATGATTTAGTTACTTCATGTAACATCATCCCTTCACTGAAATTCACTGAAGCGTCCAAGTGGGATTAAGTAATCATACTGCCTAGAGGATGTGCACGCAGTACAAGAAGCACCCATGTTTACTATTTTATTATATGGTTTGATTTGAAAAGCTGAGGAGTAGATTTACACAATTAGATTTGCTTTTGGTATCTTCCCTGCTTTTGAATATATCTCTGCAATGCATGATGAGATTCCTCCCTCACTCAGTATTAGTCACCTTCCCAGACTGAGTCATTATCTGTGTAAATGAAAGCTTCCACCCTGCAAACAGTGAGTAATTTTACACAGGTGAATAGATTCAATGCTTATCAGGAACACTTGATAAATTTTTCATTAAAGTAATTAATGGTGTGAATTTAAAAGGGATTGGTTAAATTGAATTAAACTTCAGTGGAGAGAGTTTTGCTTCCAGTTAAAGTGAACATAACTGGGTTTAACATAAGGCACTGAGAGTTTCCATACAAGGATATATAATTGATTTAAGCAATTAACTCTAAAAGTCAGTTTGAATTTACTCTCTTATGCTTCTATGCAGATTGGCTGACTTATACATGTATGAGTTTAAATTTAGAGCTATATACATTAAAAGCATAAAAAGGTCGGATTTACGGCATGCATTTATGCCAGAAAAAGACTCTTGCACAGAAATAGTTCTATTAACAAAACTCGCCTTTTGGCAGCCTTGCTTATTTGGCTTGGGAGTACAGGGGCAGGAATGATCACCATGAACGAAGGAATGGTTTGCCATTGTAAGCTACGCGCCCCCTAGCAGAATTAATCAATGCACAACACCCACATAGCTACGCTAGTGAATCTTTGATACTATAGGCCTGATTTAAGGATGACAGAGTAAAGATTCAAACTACTGGACTGGAAGAGTATTTAGTTTAATTTTCTGAATTCTGGAAAGCAATAAGGAAGCAAGAATATTTTTTTAAGTGACTTTTTAGGTAATTGATGGCAATACTCTCATTGTTCAAGAGAAGTTTACTCGAAATTTTTGTCTCCGTCTCTTTTTTGCAAACAAACCAAGAAATGTATCTTTACTATCTCCTCAATTCCCCGGGGGGGTGAAATGCACATGGGCGTGGGAAGCAAGCTTTTTCAGAGCCCATGATTAAGTAACATGCATAGGTAGATGATTTATACATAGCCACTGAGGGCAAACTGTTCTCCACAACTCCCAGATTAATATCACGACCACTCCATTGCTGTTGAACTACCTCTCATGTGGAACAGAGCATTGTATTTTGTTACTGTGAAGTACATAGCCTCAGATTTTAGGCCTAGAGTTGATGTCAGCATAAGAAATGCATTTTCATCTATCTAGGGTAAATCTGAGCTCTGATCTCAGCCTGGAGCCACAGAACATGGTAGAATTCTCCTGTGGTTCCATACAAACCAAACAGTAACAATTCACACTTGAAATTTGTAAGGCTAGCAGCATAAATTAATTCTCAAAGTGACTGTGAGATTACATCCTCCTGCTCTGAAAGATGGGGAACTGGAGAAATTAGTCACCCAAGTACACAAAGTATTAGAGCAGGGATCACAATTCAGAAGTCTTTAGTCCCCAGTGTGATGCACAGACTACTGGCTAAATGCAAAGACCTGTGAGTTACGCTGCAAAACTCCTATTGTCCATGCTGGATGTGTGAAACGTCTCTTAATCAGGTCCTAGAAGGGACTCTCGCAGCCTCACCACCTTACAGTTGATGGAGCTAGCATGCTGGGATTCCACCATGCTGGGATTCCACCATGCATCCCCGAGGAGTCACATTTCAGATCAGTGATCTGTCAGACACTTCATACTTACAGTATCTACAGCATTTATGTTAACATTCTTTTTAAACAGCTTTTCCATGGTTTCCAAATTGTTCATTTTAGCAGCATATTGAAATTCTCTCTCATCTGGCAATACTGTGGAAAAACATGATGAAAAAAATGTATTACTAAAAAAAAGCCATAACCAACTTAAGCGACAATGATACTGTTCTTACTTTCTGTTATTTGTCCTCATTTCATATGTTATGAGAATAATTTGCTTCTCATCACAGAATTGTTCCAGGATTACATTTTTCTCCTCTAGAGACATCTGGCTGATGTTTCTAGTTTCAACTTTTTGGAACAAATAGAGGTAGACTTTTCACAGCATGGATTACCATTATTTGCACTGTTCACAGCATCAAGAGTTCATTTATGAAGCTCTCGCCATCTAAATGGGTCCCAAAGTATTTTAAAGGCATAGCAGTGAACAGTACAAACCACAGCATTTCTTTCCTATTCTTGGAAAACTTGCTCAGTTTTAAAACAGAACACACCACCAAAATACATAAAAATGTATAGCAGTAACCAAATGGTATGACCCAACTGAAAAAAACCAGACCAACCAGGAGTTTTACAGGGGAAAAAAAAGGTGTGTACTTGAACTCAAAATCTGGTCCCAATGTGGAATTTACTATTAAATTGGGGCCTTCCTTTAATGTCTCAACCCAAAAGTGAACATCTGTTTGGTCAACTAAAGTAGCTGCAGCGTGCATTTAGACACCTAATACTCAGTAATTTTGGAAAATAAAATTCCAGGGTCTGATAACTGGTTTAGCTAACTTAGAAGTCAGAGTATTTCTCATGTTTCTACCTTAACATTTAATTAATCACTTAGAAGAAATCAGTGCAGCAGTTAAATCAGTTGAAAAAATGTTAGTAGATATTTTTACTTTCCTAGGACATCACACTTAAAAAGTTAGTCACTTAGATATCTTCTGTCTAGAAAATTTTGGCCTGAAAGCCACTTGGCCAATGATACCACCAAAGAAGACAGCACTCTCTGTTGACTAGAAACTGCAGCAATTACCTGTTCCTTAGAGGCCTCTCATGCAAGCTCATCCTATGGCATTACATCTAAGTAAGTTCATTAACGGCCTAACGAGAGAATACAGCTTGAGGCAGTATGACTGCAGAGCATACTAACAAAAATCAGTATGGCATTCACTTAATTGCATTTTACATGTTACCCATGATTATAATCTCAATAGGAATAATCACAGTTGTACTGTACAAAATGAGCTAGAAATTAAACTGGACACTTGCAAAGCTGTTTCCAGATTTCCTATGACATTATCCAAGCACCTCAAAGAACAGAAGCATCCTCCCAAAATTCTCTGGAAATCACAGATCACAAATTACTAGCTTGTTTTACAACACAGGGGCACAGCCAAAAAAAAAAAAAAGCAGTTGCAAATAAAAATGCACCCCGGCCTCTGTGACAAGGAGTGTGATTGACAACAAAATCAGCATCATGAACAGGGATCTTCGCAGAATAAGTGCCTCACTTGTGCTTTCCATAGTCTACACCCTAAAGAAGCATCCAGCAGAGCTTTCCACTACCTTGATTTCAAACACAGGTAAACCAATGGTCACAGGATACCTTACTCAAGGCAAATTTGTGGCAAACATGGCAACAAAACGTAGGGCACCAATTAGTTGCAATTAATTAGTTACAGTTAGGCCACATTCATTCCTACTGACTGCTGATGAACACTCACACAGGTATCTTACATGAGGATGGAAAGATAAATGCTGTTGCATCTCAGAACATTCAGGAACAATCACAACAGTTTACTTGCACTGCCTTAAAGAAACAAGAGAAACTGATGTTTCTTTACTGTATCTGCATCAGCAAGGACAGTTTTGTTGTGGTTCTGACAAGGAATTAATAACTGATCTTTTTTCTCCTGTCCAGAAGTCATGAATTGTCCGTACACTATTAAAAAGAAGACCTGTTGTTCTGGGCGTGATGTTTCTTAATACCTCTTAATTCAGGAGTTAATAATAGTGGCAATCCAGACACACCACGGCACCAACTTGCTGCACAAACTTTTGCTGCTTTTGCAAAACTATTTTTTTCACACATGAAATTGCAGGAGTATAGAGCTGTCAGACTACAGATTTATGGAAGCTTTCTGTCCAAGCTGGGATGTCCAGGATTTGGCACTCCTTGTATTATTAGCAATCACTCTATTTTCAAGTAACAGCAGCAATCAATTATCTATTTGTGGCTGTCAATCTTTTTGGGGGGTTATGTTCTTTGGCTTCACACAAAATGTCTGGCTTACGGCCCTACAAGTTATATCATAAGTATATGACTATATTTACATTATAACTATAAAAGTTATATTCAATTTTTCTTCTGAGCTAACTACAAGTAGTAATTTTATCAGTTTATTTCCTTTGTAGAGAGCCCTGTCTGTGGTGTACTGAACATCCCAACATTTTGCCCCTCTTGGAGGGGCAAGGAAGTAAAAAGGTGCAGAAAAGTGAATCACTTTGTTAACCTGAAAACAGATAGTACTCCTCAACAGAAACTCAAGTTTTGAGGTACCTTCAATTTTTCTTTCCTCATATTTACGTCTTATTTTAGTGGCCCCAATCTGTGTTTCAGTAATACCACAAATAAGGGTGGATGACTTCCAATGAAGTAAAAAACTGCACCAGAAGTTTCAGTACTTGTAGACAGTGAAAATTCCTCCCCCTCCCCTTTTTAATTTCCTGTTGTGGTATCCATGAGATGAAATCTGTCATTGTCTCAAAAAGCATATGGAAAAAAACCCCAGGAATTCGAACTGGCTGATGAGCTCCAAGGGGGCAGAATACAAAAATAATAAACAATATTCAGATTCGAATGACAACAAAAATTGCTTTTACTCTATTGTTTCTAAAAATTAAATCATACGTTTAACGGTTTGGTAACATTTTCAATGTTTTCTCCACGCTTTCTCGTGTGTTAGCGGAAACAAAACGACTCGGGCAAAGCAGGTGTTCTGTTAAGTCAGGCGAACCTTCTTCTAAAACAACCGTTTTCCGATCCAAAGGAGTCACGGGGAAACTACCCGTGGAGCCCGACAGCGGTGTGTTATTCGCTCCTACCCTCCGCCCGCCAGAGCTCGGTGCCGGCCGGGCAGCAGGCGGGACGGCTCCTGGCCGCCGCGCTGCCGTCACAGGACGCGGCTGCGGCCGGGTTTGACCATCACGGCTCAGTTTCCACGAGTAACCCCTTTTCACTAACGGCAGCCCACGCCGGAGCAGGCTGTTCTTTCACAAACCGGTTTGCGGGACGGGAGCCGGAGACACCCCCCCCGCCCCCCCCGCCGGGCGCGGCCGTGCCGCTGGGCGCCGGGAGGGTCCTCCGAGTCCTGCCTGCCCCCGAAGCGGGGGTCTGGGCGGCTGGTGAAGCTGTCGGCAGGAGCTCAGCCCCAGGGGCCCGACGAGCGCCGGCGAACGCCCCCGGGCAGCTTCAGGGGTGAAGCTGAAGTGGGGCGCTGGGCGCTCGGCGGGAGCCGTCCCTTGGAAGAGGGACGTGCCGAACCCCAGCTCCCCATCCCGCATCCACTCCTCCGCGCTGATGTCTCTCACGACGTAGAAAGCAGCTCGTGTTTAACCTCCCCCCCCGCCCCCCGCCCCCATTTTGCTCTTTGGTGGAGGCCAAAAGGGGTCGGGGTCGGGGTCGGGGTGGGCCCCGCCGGGGCCCGGCACGCAGCCTCCGGGCCGGGCAGCCCGCGGCCCAGGGCCAGCGCTGCCCGCCGGGTTGCCTCGCCGCAGACCCCCGCGCACTCACGGCCGTCGTGGCTGGCTGCCGCGGCTGCCGGCGCCGCATCCTCCCCGGCGCGGAGCAGGCGGCGCAGCCCCTCCATCGCCGCCCGCGGCTCCGCTTCCTCCTCAGCCGAGGAGGTGCCGCGGGAGGTGCCCTGCGCTGACCCGACCAACCGGTTCGGGGCCGCCAGCGGAGCGGAGCGGAGCGGAGCGGAGCACACCCCGCCAGGCCCGGCGCAGCCCTGCAGGCACACCGGCTCTCGGCCACGCTCTCCGAGAGGGAGAGGCGCGGGGCAGCTCCAGGAGTTTGCTTTAAAAGAAACCGGGAAATAAATACACAGAATTTCTCGATACGAGCTAGGCACCGAACGGGGTCATCCTTGCACAACTCTCCCCACCCCGGCCCTCTCTAGCGGCTTGCCTTACGCGCAAATACCACCTGCAGCGACAAATGCAGACGCAAGACAGAAAGGCAGTCCTGTTTGCTTCCGAAGTGCTTACCAAATCGTCACACAAACAAGAGGCGCTTTTGAAAAGCAATGCCACAAGTTCACAGGTACGGACCCACAGAAGCATCACCGCTTGCGCGGGATCCCCGGAGCCAGGTGGCTTTTTTGCTAATTGCAGGGTAGCCATGGAGCTCTTCTCTGCAGGTTGAAGGCTGTTTTGGGGGGAAATCCCTCTTGTGAGTTATTCTTACTGCTGTCAACCAGCGTGCACTGGACTGGAGAGGGTGACTGTTCCCGCGACCCTGCAAGCTTCAGACAGCCTTGAGATGCGAGACGGAGGTGCTTCTGCCGTAAATTTGGGCAGAAACATGCACGTGCAGCAGCAGTATTGATCCAATCAGAAGACTCTTCATTTTCAGGTAGACAATACTTTCATTTGCTTTTGTCCAAGTCCAGTCAAGATCAATACACATATCCCCAAGGTAAAGTTCTTGTGACCTGACATACTGAGATCCATCTAATCTACCTATTTCTCAATTTATCTTGAAGCCCACTGTTGACTTTGGTCTATTTAAGCCAGCGCTGATATTTCATTTCACACAGACAATGATTTTCTGAGACAGGGCATAAAAATTGTTCAAAGTGACTAGCCTAATTTTTAGTTTAAACTCAGCCTTTGATATTGCTAACATTTCAAAATAAATATTAGAAAAGTAGCTCCAAGAATGCAGAACTATCAGTATTCAGCCTTACACAACTGAAGACACATTTGAGTTCCTTCACTATAATTTTTTCTTTGTAATTAAATTACATAGTCATCTTAACTTCCAAGATTATTAACACCCTACATGTCCATGGCAGAATTAATCTGAAAGACTCAAAAGAGTTTGTAAATTGAGCAAATCTGGATACAAAAATATTTGCTCAGATTCTACTTATCACACATGAAGAGATTTCACAGTCCTTCTCTCCATTAAATATTTTTGATACAGTCAGGCTGTGATATAGAAGAATCTTTACACTTTATACACCTTGGTCTGGTAAGACAGTTTCATCCACTGTACTTCCAGTAGATGAAAGTTACTCAGCTGAAAAAAAACCTGAAAATAAGCCCAGAGTGAGAAGAACAACTAACTGATTTAGCAGTAGCTGAATCATGGAGGTTTCACCTCTCCTTGCTTCCTGTGAGTCAAATGTTCCAGTGAAACTTCTTAAGAATAGTTTCATTTCTGTATGGTGACTGGGCTAGTAATACAGACCCACTGTTCGCAATATTAATGCTCCTTTCCAAAATGAGAGACAACAGACAACTGTGGAATGACTAGGTTTGCCTACAAACCTGGCATCAAAGGAGGAATACATTTGCAGCCTCATACAGAGCACAAGTTATAGTGTCAATCTTTAAACCAGGACCATAATTTTACATACAGTCTGGAAACGCCAGCTGTTAGTTTCCAGTTCTAATTACTATCATACGATACTATTTCACAGTGTATCCCTGGTCTCCTAACTAACTTTGCCAGTACCACTATACTTCACGTGCTCAAACTTTGCAAATAGCAAGTTTACCACATTCTCTAACCACTTCCACAATCTTGACTCTTTCAAAGGGCCCCAGAACCCTGCAGAAAAGACTGGTGCAGAAACTAACAGAGATGCAGAATCCAGAACAAAGTGCAGAGCAAGGGAGACTGGAACATCTTTCTTGGAAACTGGAACTTGCCTTCACAGAGCTCTCTCTCTGCCAGGAACTCAGAGCATTTTTTAAATATTTAAAATAACAGTAGTAATAAATACATAAACAAGTAGAACCAATATGAAGAAAAAATGTAAGGCAAGACAAAAGCATGTGGAATAGTGCATAAAGAGGAAGCAGCAAAAATTATGTCCTGTAAAAGACGGTTAAATTTGAAGATAAAGTCAAGGTAGAGAGTATTATGTTTTTATTAAACTGTATATTAATCTGTATTAAACTGTGTACTTTTATGGAAGGTATGAAACTCTGCAGGATTCTGAATCCTGTGGTGCATGGATTGTTTAGCCTGTGCAACTGCAGCACCTCACAGTTACCCTTGTTCCTCCCCTCATCCCTTATGGCTACAGCTACCTGTTGCCACTTGCCTTTGCTTACGAGTAGTAACCGAACAATGAACTGGAGAGGCCCAGTCTCAACAGGTGCTCACATAAACAAACAGCAATCAGAAAAGGCATGGCAGGGATCCCCAGAACACCAGCTAGCCAACAAACTCGGGCACCAGCAGGCTGCTCCCTAGGCTTACTTGTAGGCATTATGATTCCTGATGGCTCCAACTTTCTGCTTGGATCTGCATACTACCATGTGAGAGACAAGGATGTGATAAACCATCCCCAAAATAATTCCAACATGGATCAAGCTACAGGCAGAGCAATTCAAGCCCAAACTCTGTCCTGCTGATGTTCCTGCCTGTTACTGACACTTCAGAGTAGAACTTCAGCAACTCTGAGAACAAAACAGCATAAGCCAAAGTACTTAAAAATTCCCAATAGAGAAGTTTCTAGAAATAAAGACTATGAGACCCCCAGTTCAGGTAACTAATAAAATTGGTCACCATGATACCCAACTACAGCAAGACATTCTGTAGGCAAGATACTTCAAAACTCAAAAGTAAATGAAGACATTACTATAGATAGCAGTAAACAGATTCAACAGAAAAATGCTATATGCTGTAAAACAGCCTAAGTTTTTGGGTACTGAGGATTTACAAGATAAACTCAAGTTGTGTTCTTAGGGGGGTATCTCTGTGGTTGTCCCACTTAACACCAAACATCCTCCTTACAGACAAATGCTTTGTGGTCATCCATATGCTATCTGCATTCCTTTCTTCAAAAGTGGTGGAGAGAAGAACATAAGAGATGAGAGAAATGTCATCCTTTTTCTCTCTTTTTCTTAACTAAAAGAGGAATTCAAGATAAAGTGTGTATATATATATATATATATATACACATACATACCTTAAATAAGAGAGATACTTACACTACACAAAAATTCTCATCTGGTGCCAACCTAGGCTTCAAATCTGTGGATACAGTAAGTGTAGAATGGCTCACACACAGGCAGTAATTTATACGTTAAGATAAACACAGCTATAAAGAAATTTCCAGATGCTAATGAAAACAGATTTTAAGGTCAATCATATAACACACACACAGAGAAAAATGCAAAACAAAAACATTGCTTACACAGTTTTCTCCACACGAACTGAAACAAAAAAACATATCACAGAAGTTTATGACAATACTTAATTCTGTACTGAAGGCCTTCAGATAAAAACAGTAATAAATGTGGTATAAGAAACTATAAGGAATAGGAAAGAGAAGGATTCTATTTTGCATTGCAGTAAATAATATGCATGGAAAACATTAAAATAATCTCACCAAGCACTTCCTGTAAGTACACAGAATCACCTTTCCAAAACGTTTATTTTTACACACATCACAAAAGACAGCCATTTCTGGCTTTAAAATCATACTGTGAGTTTTATTTCCAAATTAACTCTTAACATACTCCACAACTTTAACTTCATGACACTCAGATAACTCTGTGATACCTTTTTTTAAACAGATGCTAAGACAACTTCAGAGGCTAAGCCAAACTAACTGTATTTGTTCAAGCATTTTTAGTAGTTTACTTTGTTCTAAGTAAATGCATATGTAAAAATACCCATTTTAAAGAAATACACACAATGAGAAGGTAATACTTAGATTCTACACTTCATTGAATCAGACAGATACAAACTAATAAAGGGACAGGTGTTCACTTTCTAAACAGCAGTGGTAGCTTAAGTCATTGTTCCCTTGGTTGCTTTTATGTCTTTCCTACCAAAAGTTTCCAGCTCCCACCTCTGTCAACAGAATAGTTCATGCTGAATACTCACTGACCTGGTTTAGAAAAATTTATCTGAGTCAGCTTACACAGTCTGAACTAGTCCAGCTGATTTGGTCCAAAGCAGATAACAGAACACTGACATGAATTCAAATGACAGAGCTGTGGGTACAGTGGCATCTGGCAAACAAACACATGAGCAGGTAGAGATGGTGAAATCATTCCAGCATGTTTGGAAACAACAAAGCACATTCTGGACTTAGCCTGGGAATCTAAAACATATCAGGTACACATTTGTTTGCTTAAAAACCAAGCAAACCCCCAAGTACTTCCAATACAGTTAAGCAACAAAACAAATGCTTCTACAGCAGCCACTTATTTTAAAGATTTTGCAATTAAAAAGCAGTTTATATTTCATACAGGATTTGACATTGTTTGTATAACTGAAAAGAAATATGCTGTCATCATAAATTATTTGCCTGATAAATATTTAATTATAATAAAATGTCTACCTTTAAGCAATTTGGTGTGAAGAGAAAAAATCTAAACAGGATATTTTAAATATTTGCACTTTACAACTTCCTCCTTCCACATATGCACTCATAAAATATCATTTATTCAGAAACAAAAAACACTTTTGAAGAGAAAGATAGGTAAACAATAAGAAGGTTCAGCATCTTGCATATTTGCACATGATTCATATTATTATTGCACCATGACACCTTTTATTCAGAATAAATTTAGTGCTACTGATCAGTAACAATTTCACAACTGTGAATAGAATTGAAGTTCTCAGTCTCTTTGGAAAGGCCAACGATCGAACAGCATTTGTCTGACTAACCTGGAGGAATCCTTCTCTCATCAACAGGTTTACTAATATTTTTAAACCAGTGAAGTCATCCTGTATCTCATCACAATGAGTCCTTCAGGGCTGGTCCATCAACTGTTAGTGAGTTAATTTTCAGTGACAACAACGAAAGCTTGACTGTGCTCTAAATTTCTTGCTCTTTTCCTTTGAAATTGCGACGCCAATCAATTTTTGTGTCCGATGAGAAGACAGACGTTCATCAGCTGAAATCAAGCAATTCCGCTCTTCTTTGCTATCACACAGCTAATACAACAATTAAATTTGGTGTTGAATTGTCCAAGGAAGTGTCAGCCTGAGCTACTATGGCTACCATAGCTGATACAACCAACAGAGGAGATGGCAGGTCAGGTGTGGGAAGTACAGAAAGCACATCGTGGCACCCTAGCTAACGATTCCTGCTTTCTAGGGAGCTTGCCCTACAGGCTTGTTCAATGGCAGCTCTAATCTCCCTGTTCTCTTTGTTGAACAGCAGAGAGAATTCATGAGGCTGCTCGTGACTCTAACAAAGTTCCACATGTTCAATATAAACAAAGTCAAAGCGCTAGTGAATTTTGATTCTTGGAAACAACTGGAAAAAAAAGTATTATTCTCAAAGAAAAAAAAAAAATTATTCTCAAAGAAAAAAAAAAATTACCTCAGTTGTACCTCCTCTTCTACCTCAAATATCATGTTCTTTTTGCACAGACATACAATGGCTCCAAAGTGACAGGCACCTGAATCCAGCCTACCAATAATGCTAAATTAATTTGCATTGTTGGTAAATAAATTAATGTTTAATTTGCTAAATTAAACACTATGAAATACTTCATATAGAATATGTTGCTACACAGTCATTTAAAAAACATATCAATTGTATGCTTGGAATTGCTCGACTTGGCTTTTTTTGATACTGACTGTGAAGTTGTTAGTCCAGACCTAAAGTTAAAGAAACAAAAAAATACCAGTAAGAGGTTAAAATATACAATGCACACCTACACGAATTTTACAACACTGAGTATTTTTCTAAACTTTATTATTTTAAAATAGTTGTGTACTCAAGTTCCTAGAAAATCCTTACCTTTTTGTTCCTTGTGATGGATTTGTGCATTGCTGTCCTCTGCTTAAACCTCCTGAAAAGTAATTGGAAACAATCAAAATTAATTACTTTAATAAAGAAAAAATGCTTCAGAAATTACATACATGATAGAACTTTTAAAAGAACAGTTCTGGGTAAAGTTTTTCTTTCCTTTTTTTTTTTTTTAACATAACTGAATTTAATCTGTCTCAAGCAGATAATATTTTATTATCTGCAGTTTGAGTACTGTAGTTTATATTAACAATTTTAAAAGAGAAAAACAAAAATCCTTTAGTTTATTGAGTTCTAAGGGATTAATTTGAACCTTGTAGTTTTCAGAAAAATTTCAGCATAACATAGTTGATTTTCAAGGTGGCTGTTGAAAACTGTGTTTTTAATTTTTTTTATCCACTGGGGTGTGGGGGGCAAGAATCTTTGCCAACAGCAAGTTTTCATTTAAAACAAAGCCTGTTTGCGCATATAACAGTACTGCTTATAAAATTTTCTGTGTAAAAGATTCATATTGAAGTCTTAATTGTGTTCTGATAATTCTAACACACTAGCAGTCTATTTCCTCTTATAAAGCTCACAAGTTAGATTAGGGACAAGGTACTTGAAGCAGATACTTACATACTGCACATGTCCTCTAATCTGGCCAAAGATTAACTCTTCATAAAAACCAGAAACTACTTGAGTAAATATGCTACTGGCTTGGCATGTTACAGGTGCAGTTATGTGATATATTTTATTAGCTGTAAACCAGGCTTGCAAGTTCCTGCCTTTATGCTTTAGTTCCCCACCTCTCTGTTTTTGCCAGCAGTTTACATAATGGAACTTTTCTGTCAACTGAATCTCTGAAACAATCCAGGTTGAAGATGTTTGCATTGATTTTTGCTTAAATCTCAGTTGCCTTACAAATGTCCTTCTGAACATGGTTTGGGGGTAGCAAACATGCAATTTACAGAAATGAGCGGTAATTCCTCTGTCACCGTTGTGGCAAATGAGAATGCACTGTCTAACTACCAGCACATTTATAAATATAGTTTGTCATGAAAACTGATTTGATTTTTTTTAAGTAAGAATGTTCACTCTTACCCAGGCCTTACTCAAATGAACTAGTTACAAAAATCTCAAAGCCCTGAAAAGTTCAAAGTATACCACTTCCAAATTATTTTAATTGTACAAGCAGATAATTTGAATAATCAAATATATCCTAATGTGCATACTCACCAACTCTATTTGAGTTTTCCATACTATAAGTCTTAGTAGGAAAATCTTTTTTTTCTGTCAGCTCCTGGATAAGGCCTTTATTTAAGCAGACATCCACGTGTCTGTTAAATGACACAAGACTGTTGGTTTTCTGTTCTGAATTACAAACTGGACAAACAAGAACACTGTCTCCTCTGGCTTCAAAGAAACAGGAGGAACTAGTTTCTTCTGTATGTTCAGTCTTTTCAAAATGGTCTTCATTGTCTTCTGAAATTCTTTTGGGTAAGAGACACTGTTTCATACACACGTTTCTAGCAATGTCACTGAGATTGCTAGGCTGTCTTTCTCTGTGAGGTTTATCAGATGTTATCTGAGTGAATTTTTCTGTGCTACTGCTAGTACAGCTGTCAGATGTACTTGCAGACTGGTCTGTTCCTGCTAATTGATCCACTTTATTTTGACATTCATCAACATTTTCACTTTTAATTTGTGGAAGAAAGTTAAGTGTACTTTCTCTTGAATTGTCATTCTTGGGTATTTCCATGTTATCTTTAACAAGACTCCCACTGAGGCACTTATCAATATGCCTATTAAGCTCTTCCAAATTATTGCTGCTTTGCTCCTCAAAGCAAACGGGGCAGGTGAAGATCTTACACACATTAGAATTCTGTAAGTCTGTGACTTTCTTTGTTTCTTCAACAAAATGTGCTGATGATTTCTTGTCATGAAAGACCTGCTTACCTACAGTTTCATTTGGAGGATTCTCACTGTTTAGTTGCCTTGCAGCTCGCTTTTTATCAAAGAAACTCCCTCTGGGAGATGCTTCTGAATTTTTTGTGAAACATTCTGGGTTGGACTTCCCTGCATGAAGCCTAAGAAAACTAATTTCTTTTCCTGATTTTAAGAAACTTGTAATGCTTTTTTGTTGGTACTTCTTCTCTTCTTCACTTAGAAATCCTGATACTCGTACACCTAATGATGAAAAACAAACCTGTAATACCAATTTTATGAAAACTTAATACTGATTCTTAATTAACACCTTTTGAGGTATACATCCACTCAATAAAGGTGCATTTTATCTCTAAACGGAGGCTTTACTACATGCAAATGCCAACAATGGATCACAAGGTCCATACAATTTTATCAGCCCTGAACACTTGCCCAGCCGTATTAATTTCAATATGCATGAAGTTTTAACTGATTGCACCATAACACAAAGCTATAAACTTAATAAAGTTATATAGAATTCAGTCTGAAAGAGACTTTGCATGATGTTTCCCCACCAAAATATTTTTTTCTTCAGCATATTCTAATACCACAGACAAATAAGTTTTATGTATCACTGAATGGTTCAAGCAGAATGTTTAAGCACCTGAAACACATGGGTCTTAGAATCAAAACATGGAGTTTACTTTTGACAGGAATTTTCAAGTTTCTTGTGGAACATAGCATCTTCAAATCTATAAGCACTTTTACTTAAAGCCTTTGTTTCTGAAAGAGGTTATGGACAGAAACTCCCTGTTGCTGTGGTACAAAGCAGGTTTAAAAGCTCTTCTAAGGCAGCAGAATTAAGCACTGCTATGTGTTAAGGTTCTACTCTCATGCCGGTGTGTATATTGTTCCAGGGATAACAGGTGGTAGGAAAAGTACAGCCTCAATTAGTATAACATTCCTGAGTCACCATTCAGCACTTCAGACCTGTTTCACTTTGGAAAAACTACCAGGGTAATGGAGAAAGAAAAATCCATTTACACTAATTTTACTTCAAAGTACGGTCTATTACTTTGATACACTATAAGATCTAACTCTGAAAATGAAGAATGAGTTTGAAATTTTTACCCATAAGTCTTATCCGTAAAGGGTGAGGAGCAACACTATCAATTTCTGTTCCTAACAAGTCTTTAGCAACAGCAAATATTTCCTCCTCAGTAGAAACAGAAGACAGCACAGTTGAAGCTCTTGTTTTCACTTCAAAGTTCACATTCTTTAGCTTCAAGGTAACAGTTTTACCCTAGGCAAAAAAAAAAAAGAAGGAAAAAAAAAAAAAGGTTAAGCATGTCATATATGGCACAGAAACAACTATTACATAGCATCTATATAAGGGCCCTAAATCCACAGTCAAGACTGTGTGCTTATCTGTGTACAGCAAGGGGCATTGGCAAGAATTTGTCTGCAAGATTCTGCACTTGCTCCTAAACTGCCGCCAAAGTTGAATTCTCTGAACTGGGCCGTTTGGCTATGGTTCCCAGCAGACCATCTGTCACCAGTGCATGTTCAATAGATTTCATGCTCTGGCTACAGTCACAACTTCTACCCTGTCTACAAAAAATTATTTCCTCCCTTGGAAACTTTCAGTGCCAGATATCTTAACTTTGCTGGAAAAGCTACTAAGGATGCCTAAATGATATCCAATTAAGGATTCACTGAAAACTTCCTTCCTCCTGCATGGTGCTATCAGAACCATACACACAACATCTGTGTTTGGCACAGATATTCCCCTGGCAACACGTTCTAAACTGTTTGTGCAATTTAGCGTGTCCATCCAAAGGTAAATAAATGGCACTCCTCTTGTTTTGGTGCCTTTGTAAACTTATCCCATTGTCCTTCTTAGCTGATTTCCCTTTCAACCTGTCACCTTTTGAGACAATCTTTCATGGCTGAAGAAGACTAATCACAATTCTTTTAGGTCTTAAGTGTTATTCCTTACTTTACCATAAAGACCTCTATAGAAAATATGAACTAT
Source organism: Buteo buteo (assembly GCF_964188355.1). Lineage (NCBI taxonomy): Eukaryota > Metazoa > Chordata > Aves > Accipitriformes > Accipitridae > Buteo > Buteo buteo. The sequence continues at coordinate 27,534,247 of NC_134204.1, forward strand.
TATTTCTAGATAATAAATAGAAATTTGGGGAGAAGGAATACAGAGACTGTTCCTACCATTCATACCGTTGAATGGTATGAATAACTTGTCAGCAAGTTTGGGACATGTTAACTTATTAAACTACACTACTGGCTATTGACTGGATCCTGTATGAATACAGGACAGAAACACAGTGTTTTAAATACATTATTATTACATGATTGACCAAAGTACAGCTCACAGACAATCAACTCTAGTATTTGGTTATAAACATTGCTTTTAGCATAAAATGTTTATATGCTTAATAACTTGGTTAATTAGTTTAATTTTTTCCATGCATATTACTAGATAGCCACCTGAACAGTATCAAAATGCTACCTAAATCATTCTAAACATCCACAAATTAAAGAATGGAGACTTCTAAAGATAGCTTGCATGCTATATGATGCTGCTGAAAGCATTCACACTAACACTGCATTTAATAACTTTGAGTGCAAAGTGTTGCCTTTTTGCAAGTAAACAGAGAATAATATAAATACCTTAAGTCCCTCCTTCTGTAGCTCTTGGGCAAGGTCTCTGCAGAGTTCTCGACACAAGCTGTACTGGTCTTCTGCTGTGTTTATTTCACTGAATGTTCTAAGATAAAGATATGATTTTTTTTCAGTATGAAACCTAGAATTTGTTCAGTGGCTGCCACCTAAAAGTATTTTTTTGTATGGTTAAACAAAATTACATCAGAAGAAGGTTATATAGGTTTGAGTGTTTCTTCAAGGAAAAATTAATATTAATACAAATACTATACAGAAAGATTTGTGCACACTTATGTTTTTCAAAATGTTTGCAAAGCCCTTCAAATAATTAAATAATTTGACTTTCAAATTTTCATGCACTATTTGAAAATGTATCAGATTTAAGGTCATTAATGCTTAAATATTTGCAAGAGAGAATACTAACACCAACTGAATTCATGGAGCCAGCCAAGTTATTTGTATTTAATCTCCTTTGTACAGTGCTGTGTAACATCAGAAGAAAGAAGGGATTAGAAAGTCAACATCAGAGCCAAGTATCAGAAATAAATAATGCAGATGCTAAGAAAAAGATGCCAGCTAGGATAATTATGTCTAGCCTCAGAGGAGGAAAAACTATCTTTCTGCCAAAAATGTTGCTAACTGCCTTTGCTAAAGCTTCTTAGCAGGGGAATTACAGTATTATTTTTTTGTTGTGCATCTGCTTTTTAGTAATAATGTGAGAGGAAAGGCAACCTTCAGTTAGTAGTGGTTTAAAGAGAAGTGGGAAGCAAAACTTACAGCTGCAATGTTATCCTGGCAATGCTGCAGTGGTTTACAGCATGGCAATGCTGCAGTGATTGGAAAGCTGTAAAAGTCCCAAGTTTGGAAGGGGCAGGACAGAGAATGCTATTTCAGGCCCATCTCTCCCCCCCATATAAATTAGTTTCATTATCTCAGCAGCCCATTGACATCTCTGGTCTAAAACTGTTTCCCTTAGGGAAAAAAGAAGGAAGAAAGAAAAGCAGAAAGGTAAAATAGGCTACTCGGATTATCTGTCTGTCTGCAAACCAGCACAAGACTACAGCCATAAATTTCTCTGCTCTGGTGGTACCAAATGTTACGGGGCTTACTTAAGCTGCCCAGAACTATTAAGTCTCAATAGGAATAAGAATCTTTTCTTATCTTCTTTTCTAAGAAAAGACAACACATGAGGGTAGGGCTAATTATTACGGTGCTCTACAGAGTCTCCTTGCAGTATTTCCTTTTAAAAAGTGAACTGTTAGAAATGACATACACCACATTCTTAAGGAACTTTACATTGGTAAAAACTTAAAAGTTAGGAAATGTAACCAATTTTAGTTAACCATGCAAAATTATTGTCTGCTTTGCAAGTCTACCTTATGCTATGCTTTCTATGCATGTGACTGCAGGCGACTAGACTGATAATGACATTAAACTGGAACATATAAAAAAAATTCAAGCCCTTATATATTTCTACTCTATATTATGGCTTAAAGACCACTTTGATGCATTAAAGGCATTGGAGAATCAGATGATAAGTAAAGAGAACACACAAACTGACAAAAGTACCTCCATAATATTCTGAAGCCAAGGGAAAAAAAAACAATGAAAGCTTGAATCTGACTTAGTGAGCTTGTCGTATATGTGTTTTTTTAACATGTATAAATTCAGAATGAAATTATATGACTAACAAAAGTATACACTACTTGGCATTAAGTAGGTTTAGTGATTAATGTATTTTTTTCAGTATTGAAGAGGCATACCTTTCAGTGCTCATACTTTTTCTTTCTCCATCCCTTTAAAAAGAAGAACAATTTATTATACTCAGTTTACCTAGAACTGTTATCTTTCCAATAAACTCTGAGTCAACCAATCATGCTTCAGTATCTAACAGCAGTCTCTTCTCTAAAATCTGGATGTTAAACTTTTTCTACAGATCTTGTACATCAAGTTTAAGTGAATGCAAAATGGAGAATGTTTTTTAAAAAACCCCTGAAGCTACTGTAGATGAACACATATATTAGCCATAGACTTCAATAAAAATAAGCAGTTTGTAAAAAACCAACAAACCAACCAAAAACCCCTAATAAAACTCCCCTCCCTTATCAGGAGGAGTCTTATTTAAAAACAAAACTAACTACAAATCCTAGGCTGTCTCACCACCTAGCTATAACTGTGAAGCACTGCTCCTGAACATATTATGTATATTTGAGTATTTGTTTACCTGAGAAATTAGTTTGCTTTCTGTCTAAATTACTGCCCATGTTAAAGGTGATCTGTTAAGGCTTTTTTTGTTTGTTTATTTCTGGTTTTAATTAGGTATCCTTTAACAACTCTTCTCCACATAAGGAGTTCCTCAGAGCATTTTCTTTTTAGGTATTTCTTCTGTTTGTAAGTATTGGAAATTACAAATTTGGTATCCTCAGATTTTCCTAAAAGACAGTGGTCAAAGAGAATGACCATAAGATGAACCATTTACTGAGGACTCAGGTGTTGGTATGTTAAGGGCTTGCTTTCTTCACATTAAAATCACTGAAATCAAGTTGGTGCTAATAAAAACAAGACCAAGAAATACATTTCTTACACTACACCATTAAAAATGTGTTCCACTTCACAGTGATAATCTTGGCTTTTGAAATGCTCCTTTAGTTGTTTTTTTTTTTTAACATACTGGGAGATTTCCCACCCTGTATACCTAAACAGGTTGAATAAAGGGAAAGAGTGCACCAATTATTAAAGGACCATTTGAGGTTGCTTAAAAGAAACAAATATTTGGAAACCTGCATTTTATCTTTTATCAAGTCACCTTCCTAAAGTCAATCTTACCGCATATTTTGTTTCAAGTCAACATACTTCTGAAAATAAAAAAAAAACCAACAACTCAAAAGACTTGTGCTAGCACATTACTGGTCTTCAAACTGCTAACTGTATGTATTATTTTGTAGTCAAATGGAAAAAATGGAAGATCTATTACTGTCAGAGAAGTAACAGAAAAAATACAGAGTAGGTCTTTTGGAAGTACGTAAGACACTTTGGAACTCCTAATGAAACCAAATCATTGTCAAGCCATTTTAAAATAGAATTTCAGCACGTTGGGAAGGCTAGAAGGGTATTTAAGGGAGGAATATTTAAAAGAAAGGACTCAATCCTAAATTAAGACTCTTGGTTACACAAGCAACAAAATGCTATGTTTTCTTTTCAAGAATAAGTGTTCCATGTTTGTATCCAGGACAGGCTTAGAAATGACACATATTATTGAAAAGATGTATTCACTAGTAAGCCTGATTTCTTCCCTCCCAAACAGGAGGCTAAAAGCCATTGAAGTAGTATGAGCTGTGAAGGAATAGATATGAAGAAAGATATAAAATCTTCAGTTCTATTCCAGCAAATTCACAAGTTGATATTACAAATATGTACATAAACAGAATAGGAGATACAGAAACTTCACTTACTTTCATTAGAAATATGACAATTTACTACCAGAGAAGATCAGATACCAATGCGATTTTCATTACAATCAGATAATAATAAAACCCAATGAACGTATATTGTTTTTATAGAAGAAACAGGACTGAACACCTCTGCTTAGGATAACTCATTTCTCTTTAGCTATTTTAGTAATTACGAGATTATTCTAAATGATACTGACTTGATTTCTTGATATATGCTTATGCACAACTTCTCTGACAGACTTTTTGGATTTCATAGAATCATAGAATGGTTTGGGTTGGAAGGGACCTTAAAGATCATCTACTTCCAAACCCCTTGCCATGGGCAGGGACACCTTCCACTAGACCAGGTTGCTCAAAGCCCCATCCAACCTGGCCTTAAACACTTCCAGGGATGGGGCATCCACAATTTTTCTGGACAACCTGTTCCAGTGCCTCACCACCCTCACAGTGAAGAACTTCTCCGTTATACCCAACCTAAACCTATCCTCTTTCAGTTTAAAGCCATTACCCCTTTTCCTATCACTACATACCCTTGTAAAAAGTCCCTCTCCAGCTTTCTTGTAGGCCCCCTTTAGGTACTGGAAGGCTGCTATAACTCTCTCAACCTGTCTTCATAGGAGAGGTGCTCCAACCCTCTGATCATCTTTGCGCTTGAGCAGGTCCACGTCTTTCCTATGTTGAGGGCCCCAGCACTGAACACAGTACTCGTATATTAGACACGGGTGTACAGACTTTTGCTTTTTAATGTTTGGCTGTTGCGTGTACCTTAGCCATAAGTATAACAATAACAGGTATCAGAGATCTTTTAAAATATATTAAACAAGCCAAATTTTCATATTTGTCAATAAAATATTTCTCATAATGTACAGTATGTAACATACAGAAGGAAAAATTTAGAAAAATGTAAACGCAGGAGAAAAAAACCCACACCTACTTTTCTAAATGTGTTGAACCCAAACCAAGGGAAATATCCAAGAAATTACGCCAAGATGCTTCTGAAAAAAGAAGAGAAAGCAGTGCCCTCTGCTGGTAGAGTTCTGAGCAAGTCACAATTCCAAGGGCTTTTAACATCTTCTCAGTCACTTTTCCTATACCTGGCACCTGAAAAAGACTAAGTATCATTATGCTGGAAACTTTCCATTTGCAGATCCAATACCATGAACAACTTAAATCAAACACAACTGGGCAGATTACCTAGAAAAGTACCTATCTTCAGTAGAAATCTTGCTTTTAGAATGTATGGAACATACATGATTGCATAGTAAATGTCATGGTATCTCTTACCTTTCTAATAGGCAAATCTTTTAGGAAGTCTAGCACTGCTTGTCTCTCAGGAGCAATTCTGCATTGCCCATTAGGTTTATTACGGTCGCTGCACATTTTTGCTAACATTGTATTAGGTGCTATTCCTTAAAAACAAAGAAACAAACTCCATATTTTTAAAAAATACAAGACAATGTTTCATTTCAACTGTCCAGTATTTAAAAGCACAGGAGTAGTTTACACATTTGTCAAAGACTAAACATAAGCAAAAGCATGACAATAACCCATAACCAGATTTGCTGGAATTCTGCAAAAAAATTTTGTCATAGACATGTGAGAACGTAAGTACATGTGGTAGATATATGCACCAGGTAAAGTATACCTACTATTTTAAGATAGTCAGGGTAACACAACATGCACTAATCAGTCACGAGGGGTTAAATACCAAGTGTTTAAAAATAACATTAGTTACGTAATTGAATGACTTCATGATGGTGATTATGGAAAGACAAAAGGAGATGTTTATAACGGCAGTTACAATGACCTCTTAATGAGAAGGAGATATTTCTTCCTTCTATTTCAACGAAAAGACTAAATTAATTTTGACAAAAAATTACCATATTAAAGTCTTTTATGGGCTACCACTGCTATGTAGTCATTTAGAAATATATATATATTTTTCATTGACACTGGTAGGGATGAGGAGGGATTGCTCTTTTCTATCAAAGTAACTGTTTTTACAAATGAGCTCTGGGATAGGTTTAGCAAGAAAATCGAATTATTCTGCGTTACAGCCCTAGTCGTCTAAATTTTGATTTGCTTACTGATATAATGTATTATTCAAAATGGTAGAAGTAATTCTATTTATTATTGATTATCAGTATTTCTTCAATTAGCCTTCTAACTGTTTTTCATTTCTGGGCTTAATATCCCTGACGGACCTATAAAAGTCACGTCTGTTTTCTAAACACTAACTTACCCTTAGGAAGACAAAAATTATTATTTTGTTACCACTCATGAGATAACATACATGGGAGGGGGGGTCTCATCCTGCTTCTTCCTATTATTAGCTGTTCCTTTACCTCTGCTTACATTCAACACTTCCCTGGCCTCCCGCATCTCCTTCATAAAGCTCAGCACTCCCTGATGCCTCACTGCCCTGGTTCACAAAGCAGTTCGGATGGCATCCAAACTAAGTGGCTAGGGACACACACTTTTTTTGGTGACCTAATCCAGATTATTATCAAAAGAGTTGAAACTTACAGGTAGGTTGCCTGAAGTCAAAAGATGTAAAACTTTAATTGTAAATATTTTAAAGGTAGTGAATAGTTTATTAACTTCAACACATATTTACTTAACTGAGAACTAGCTTTTTAATGAATTTTGATACTGCCTTGAGCAAGGAACAGTGTGGAGAACTGTTAGAAATGCTTAGTAATGTGGATCTGCTCTTCGAACTAACAGCAATTTAGCAACCAGTGACAGATTTCACTATGACCACTGGCTTACGAAAACAATTGACATGAAGCACTAAACCCACAACCACCAGTGCCAAGATTAGCTCCTGCGTGCACTGGTCATTCTTTCACACTACTTGTATTTCAAGAAGAAATAAGTAAAAAGATGATGTAATTGTTTCTATGATTAAAAAAACCCCAAACAACCAAAACAGAGTGGCTTTGATAGCCATAAGATATCTTGAAACACTTGAAAGTCAGTCTTTGCAGACTTGCAAAGAGAGCATATTTCTCTGCAGCACAAGATTGCTGTGGCAATGCTAATTCCTTAATTAATGCCCTCTGAGATTAGAGTAGAAGACATCATGGAAATACAAAGCATTATTATTATTATTATTATTATTATGTGTCTGAATACCTGCACTAGCAGTCAGTTGAGTTTTCTGCTCAATTCTAAAGCGAATTTCCTTCACAACTTCCTCTGCAGAAGTTCCAAAGACAACCGAATTTGCCACTGATTGATCTCTTTGTTCAGGGTGGTCATCCATCAGAGGTGTGTTGTCTTCAAACAGTACCGGTGAAGAAGAGTATCCACCTTCGTTAAATTTGGCAGACATATTTATATTATCTTTACGTATGTTAGATAGAAACACAAACAATTAATCCATCCATATAAAACATACACTTTATTGATTTCCTTCTGCAGTGGCTGAAGGGAATTCATTAGCAGGTTTTTTTTTTTTCTGTTTGGAAAAAATATATAATTATTTAGCCAAGCAATTGCACTGCTTTTTTGTTTGAAGAAGGGAGAGTCGTAACTCCTTTTTTCTTAATATGATTTGAGCTTGGCTGAGATTGGAAGAATTGGCTAGGACACTGGACATAACTTCCAGAAGAGCAATAAGGTTTAATGGCCTGTTGCTGTAGCAGCAGAAAACCATCAAAATTTTGGCATTATTTTTGTTTCATATCAGACTAAAGGCCAGATACTCCCTTTTCTTGTGGAAATAAAAATCTTTTGCAGAAGTTTTTTCAATGTCTCCAAAGAAAATTAGCGTTCTGGAATATCTGGTTCTAGAACCATCAGCCTGGTCAGCTTCCTGTTTTCAACTGCAGTCATGGTAGAACAAGTAATGTCAGCAGCCCTTGTCTGATTTTACAAACTTTACTATTATGGTTTCCCATTCTTAGTGCTTGTTTGTGTTTCTGAAGAGCAAAGATATCAGAGAAGTATGAAGAGGCACATGGCTACACATCAGTGATACTCATTTTGTAAAGACTATGCCAGTTTGTTTCTTTCTATTCTATCAATGTTTTTCAGTAGTAATATATCCTTGATTATCCTCTTAATGACTATTTAGATAATTTCTGAATACCTATAATATAAATGTTGCAGTTTTTGTACCAATCAACCATTTGTATGACTCCTCCTTTTTTATTATTCCCAATTGGGTATACAGTTGTGGATGTGGTTCCAACTCCATCTTCTAGAGCCAAGTGAAATCCATTCGTATCTTGAGCATTACTGCAATTCCTGCAGTGTTCATTACTTTATATATTTTTAGTTTTGTAAAATAATCATGTAACTAGAGCTTACACACACTGGTTTTGCAGCCAATTTCTCATGTTTCTGATGTACAGGACTCAGTACTTTAGGAAACATCTTTGCAAAATATAAACAACCTTTAGAACAGTAAGTTTATTTATTCTATACCTCCTTAAGTCATAAGATTATTACTACTTATTTGCAAAATTATTGTGTTGAACTGTAAAGGAAAAAGACACACCTAAAACACTCGGTTTGGGTTTAGTAAACCTAGTACCACTTTTCACACATTTTACTCAAGTTAAAAAAAAATAAAAAAATCCTTCAAGTCCAAATCATTAGCAGCACACCTTTTATGCATGGGTGACTGGTAGAGGAAGTTAACCTGTAAACTAACAAATCAGAGGTAGAGAGTATATGGCAAGACAAATTACACAAGGACTTAAGAATCTACACTTTCAATGGGTGCAGCTTATCTGAAGCTTACATTATATGCATATTTGACCGGTACCCCCTGCTCCTGACCCCTGGTAATGTGGTTAGCATAACTAATGCTGTTTTATGAGGCAAGCAGCCATTCTCTGGGACCGAGTGGGTCACGTACTCGTTCCCTTTCCCCTCTTTATCAGGCCCTGAAGGTCCTGTCACCAAGAAGACAAACCAAACAGATTTATTCTACCCCTCCCTACCGCCCTCAAGGTTCCTGGGCACCAGGTCGGTTACTCCCTTCCTTGCAGGCCTTCAAGGTCCCAAGCACCCGGTCAACCCGGTGTTGTCGATGACCCTGCCACAGAACAGGGAAGCGTAACAGCACCCAGAGCACTGTGCATAAAACCAAGCAGTTACAAGTCCTAAGGGGAAACTTGGACCAGGACTGCTGCTGGACAGTGAGACCAGGACCCCCCAGTGCCCAGGGACACCTCCACCATCGTCTGCTTCCTCTGAGGATGGAGGGAGTGATTAGAAATTATAAGTTAAGTTGTATTATAAATTCTGTATTACTTAGGTCATTAGAAATAAAAAATTAAGTTGTATTATAAATTCTGTATTATGCTACTTATAGATTGTACTACATTGACTCTGCTTTCAAAAACTCTGTGTTATTCTAATAATAAGTTCTCTCTTATACTAATCATAATTTCCTGTTAAGAAAATAAAGCTTAAATTCTAACTATATTTAGTGTCATCATCATTCCACCAAGGGTCCCTAAATTAAACCGTTTGTCCCCTCAGTGTCAGGTAACTGCATGAAAAGAGTAATTTGCTTACCTTTTTCTGTAGTCCTTTCTGTGTTAAAAAAGAATCTTCTCTTATGTTCAGGCCAGTTCAGTCTTTCCTCCAAGTGCTCTGTTATGTTCAGATAGGCTTCATCTAGGCCCATAGGCATAAAATTGGGATCATATTCGGTCAGTATTTCTCTAACCTTGATAAACACATAGTGAAAGTTTAAAGCCTTGCTGCTGTAAGAGCAGATCTTGACAGACAATTATGAGGTGAAAAAAGGTACTCTGAAACTTCAAGATGACCAATCAATATTAAAGTTATTTATAGAACAAATTGTTTATTTCTATTGGAAAATTACTAGTACTGCTTCTCACAAGTGGCAAGATACCAATGGTTAAGTGAGAACTAAACAGACTTTGAGCAGTGTATTTTACTGCAGAGGTCATTAAGATCAGTGTACAAGGACTCCACAGGCACTAGGTTCACAGACATTGCAGTAACCACCTGAATAAAACTCTGGGGACCTGGGAACTCAGCAAAGCACATGAGGTGATGCACCTTTCTGTGCACTGTGTGTCAGACATCCCATATGCAAAGGTTAAAAAAACCCCAACACTTAAGTTTTAAATTACATTCAAACTAAAGTTATAGCCAATGTTTTATAGCACTGGTTAATGCCACAGGAAAAACTTGTTAAAAAAATCTTTAGTGATAAGTGCATCTTCCCAAAAGGCAACATAATAAATTAAATGATCAAAATAAAATCTCTACCTTTTCTCCTCTTTTTTTTAAACAAGGAGGAAAAATTGAATGCATCATGTTTTCTCTATTGGTTTTGGTCAAATTCTTAGGTACCACAACATTTGTTCACATGCACTTCATCTTTCTGAAACTGATTAAAGATAGGATTCACTGCTCAACTTTTAATGACAAAATGAAATAAATTTAAATATTTTCAATCCAAATTCCAAGAGAAAAATGTAACTAAAAAGCCGAATCAACCTGAACCTTTAATACTTTACCTCAATCAAACAACAAATGAAATATGTATCATGAAATACAAGATCCTTAACAAGTTCAAACCCCTTCTGAAATACTCATACTCATATATGCTTTTTTTACAGCAGAAGTGAGAAAAATAAGATCAAAATTAGTAAATACCTTCCCTTATTTATGTGAAGAGATTGAGTCTTCATAAAAATACATAAATAAATAAATAAATAAATAAATAAATCTTGGTGTAATTTTATTGACATCAGGAGACTTGTGCCATGCACTAGTCTGATTTAAGACCTACAAAAGATCTTCTTCTTTAATTTCTTTTTTTTTTTTTTTTTTAAACAGGATTTGGGGTATCCTAAGTATTTCTCCTGGCACTAAGTAAAATTACTTCCATTACAACAAAATGTGATTTTTTTTCTCCCTAATTTTTCACTCATTATTTCAACTTCCTTCTTTTAAAACAAATGAATCTGCATTTAGAACTCACTTACACTCTTTGCTTCTCTCTCCAGTAATTAGCAGTTGAAATGATGATTATGCATTGTATGAAATTATTATCTCCATGTTTCCTATGTACTTGCAGCTTCCTAGTAATTAGATTATGCTCCATGGTTTTGAAGTTTCAAGAATAATAAGGCTTAAGTGGTATCACTAGCTCAGTATACCGTTTTGAAAATCTGTCAGCACCATTAAAATGGCAAGATGGGCGAATGCAATGCTTTTTCACCTGCTTGCCCAAAAGCACCAATGTTATGTTCAACTTATATTCAAAGCCCCATCACGAAGGAGTTTAATATTTAAACTACCACTTTTCACATTATCTAGAACTAGATGTATTGATAGAGTCTAAAACCAGATACGCTGACTTTTGGTTAGAGAGCACTTTCAGACTTACCTCTTTACTCACTTTGCCGTATTTTTCAAAGTTTAATGGTACTATAGTTAGATGTGGACATAGCTTTTTAGCAATAAATCCAGGCATGGCTGCACGTACACCAAATCTCCTAGCATGGTAATTAGAGGTAGACTTAGGAGAGATTAAATAAGTTTAGTGTTCAGTAATCAAGTTTTTCCTGAAGTTCAGTGTTAAATAATCAAGTTCTAGTCACATATCTCCACACAAGAAAGACTGACAAGGCTAAGAGTTTATATGCATTGCCCGCCCCCCCTTTCAATCTGTTTACATCCTTTAAACTTTCACCAGTGCACTTTTTACTGAAAAATAAAATCTAGCTTACATGGTCTAGTCTAAGACATGTTTTCTCTATTATTTTTGTCATTTTTTCCACACTTATAAAAATTCTCTATATAACAGTGTCATATTATGTTATTATTGTATGGTTTATTAGGCTTTAGATTCCTGTAACTGATTTCTGTATTAGCTTGACATTTGGCCTTACCAACATACTCATTGATCCCACTGCTATAGGCTTTTCCTTCAGCTCTGGATTGTCTCTCATTTCCACAGCTGCGTAGAAGGCATCCATGTCAATGTGTACAATTGTACTGCTAAGGTTACGGCTCTGTTCCAGTTCTATCACAAGTTTGTCCACCTGAACAGAATAAATCAGTCATTGAAAAACTATTAACCTGGCAGAAGTGCAACAGTACACATGATCCTAAAAACTCAAATGCATCTGGCATATAGTTAAAAAATAAAACCCAGTAAACCCAAACCCCACCAAACCAGCACCAACAAAAAAACTCCAACCAAGTTTCTAATTAAACTTGCTCTTAGAACTCTGCTGCAGCAAATGGCACAAAAAAACCCCCCAAACCCAATGAAAAAAAACCCAACCCAACAAACAAAACCCCACCTTTGTGAGGAAAAAGAAAAAGATACATCATCTGATTCACACAGAAACTTTATAAGACCATTGAATATGCAGATTTGGCTACTGTGATACAGCTTATTTTAAAAAAACAGAAAACATGGTATTAGAGAATTTCCAACGCTCCTAAATTAAGCTATCATACTTCAGAAAATTGCCATAGAGAGTTGAGGAGAACACCAACAGCTCACAGGGCCGAACCATCTATCTGACCTGTCAGAAATAAGGTCTCAAACAAACAGGTTCATTTATTGCTAAGTAAACTACTGTTAACCCCTTCATGAAACTCCTCAGTATTTGTTACAGGAATCCGTATTATATAAGGCTGGATTGCTAGCAAAACTGCACGGTGGCTTTTAATGAAAAGTCCATACATAGGAAGTGCATTTCACTGCAAGAGTTCAGGATGTATCTTCTACTAGTAGACTGTGAGCGGTACTCCTGCTTCATCAGCTCCATGGTGTTGTGAGGCAGAAGCCAAGCACAGAGACCACTCCATGAAATATTTTAATTGTGCTTAATTTGTTTGCATTCTTTTACTAAAAGACTTGCAGATCATGTGCTTGTTTCTGAAATATCTTTCAACTATGAATGAGGCACGAACTGCCAGTGTCACCAGAAAACATGAGTGCATTATTTGACAGGTGATTTTTAAGGTCTACTGATTTAAGATGTCTATGTTGGCAGTACCACATCATTCTAGAAGTGAAAGAGAAAATATGTAAATATATATATTAAAAAAAGTGCTATCAAACTATGATTATCTAACCACACTAATGACTATGCTAACCTCTATTTACACAACTAAAGAGTGCTACTGCTAGAAAAATACCCAACAAATAGGCATAATAGAGCTCAACAAATGCAAATAGTGAAAAAGAACCGAATTTTCACTTCGTGTACAAGCACAAGGACACACACACATTCATGACATAAGTACCATTACAGAAATGTCTCTTGATTGATTGCAATGGGTTTAGGGTCTTAGAGAGGAATGTTTACATGCAATTTGCATGGTTACTTGAAGACAGTTTCTCTCTTTCTCCCCTTGACAGAGCTGCTTAATAAAAAACATAAAATCCTTATTGGAAAAACCCATCTTTGGAGCTGAAGATACTGAAACCAAGGCGAGTGGCTAGGAATGTTCTAATTAAATTGCTGGGTAATGATTTACAAAGTCTTTTCTCTGTTTTGTTCCAAGTTGATTTGAGGGATGAAAGGCTAGAATGGGGCCTCAAACTAGGCTATTCCATACAGAAGAGCACAGTATGTTGCCTGAGGCTGAGAAAACTGGTTTAGACAAATTAAAAGCACAACAGGAAAGCCATTCAAACAGCAACAAAAAAAGTGGGGAATTTACATTATTGTCATTACGCTACTAATTCAGCAAGGATTCGAGTCACAGTATAATCATGAGAAGCATCCTTATTTTAAACTATACTTTACAGATAATTTTCAGGTTACTCTCAAATTCAAATTGCTTAATTAATTCTGTTAATTGCTCCTCCAGTTACATAACTTCTGTATTTCAATTTATCACATTTATAACAAACTTTTTGCTTTTTCTCCCCAAATGTATTTCTAACATGATACTTCCTGATCAGCTAACATATGCACCTAAAGAATGAAATAAAATTACATTAAACTAATCAGAAATAAAAAAACATAACTCTTCAGCAAAAGCAACTGATACAAGTAATATGCCAAAACAAAACACACTCAGACGTACTCAGAGAATTCCTGACACCTACAAATGTTTCCTTGGTAAGATAAGGAAAGTTAGAGAACAGTTCCTTAGAGACAAGCCAGATTGACCAGTTTTTAAAAGCTGCTTTCAATTTTCCTTTGAAGATAAAAAGAGATACTAAGTTTTTTTATTTCTAAGCTAGATGAAAAAAAAACCCCTAAAAAGTACAAATTGCAATTAGAAGTTTAGTTTTGCTTATAGTGACTTCCAGACAATTTAAAGAGTAACCTCTCATTCTTTCTTATCCCATGACACAAAATACATTGCTTTGTCAAAGTAAGACAGAAAAGATTATTCAAAATCCTTTGTATCTGTAAAAGCATCTGACAAAGTGAAGAGATAACAGTGATACCATTTTAACACAACAGTAACTATTTACAGAATAAACATCTGGGATAAAACCCACATGGATAAAAATAGCAAACATCAGTACAGCAGTTTACAGATCCGGTAGCAGCTGGATACTTTTTGAAGTATTGTTAACTACTGCTGAATTTCAAGGAATTCCACTCTAGGTTGTCCGGATAATCTAACTCTGTTACAGAAAAGTTTTCAAAACTTAAGAATTACATGATACTGTACAGTATATAATTTCCCTTAAAAGAAGACAATGACATTCATTAGGAAAACTGTAAACTACCTTCCACATTAGAGATTATTTAAAAAAAAACTCCAATAAACAAACAAACAAAAACCCAAAGAAATATTTGTACAAAGAAATGGCAGTTTTAAGAAGACTTATTTGCAAAATCAATGGTCATAAATGCCCTTCTGCAAAGGTGGCCTAAGAAAAACTGTAAAAATATTAAAAAATGCCCTCACAAATTCCTTGGCACACACACACTCTAGTGGTGAGAAAGACAGCATTACGTTGCAGATTCTACACCTTATATTACTGTTTCCACCATGTAACCAGGATTTCGTCCAACAAATCCAGTTAATTGAGGAATTTTTTGTTCATTTGTTTTTACATTACAGCACTTACATCAACTGCCAGCTTAGGAAGCTGTATCTGAGCCTCCAACCATCCTACAAACAAGACTTGATCTGCAGATGAGAACTTGCAGCATTCATAGGAGTAGATACATGGATACCTTTGTAATTCTGGAGTACCTCCCACTTACAAATTTTAGGAGAACAAATTCTCTCATGGCATATCATAAAGTAGTATTAAAAAGAAGAGTTAAAGAACTCTGTAGACAACAATAAAGCAGAAGAGAAGAGAGATGACTGTATCCATATGAAGAGCTAGAGAAGCCGATTAAACAACACATGGCACATATTAAGAAAACCAAATAGGACAAACAAGACTTGCAAAGTTTAAAGTGGAGATAATGGCCTGGGGAAGAGTAGTTGGCAGGTAAGTGACAGGAAAAGGGGGAGGCATTTAGGCTATCAGACACAGAGAGATAATGACTGGATGGGCCAGGAGACTGGGGACTTCAGTGGGGACTCTTGGGTCATAGACAAGCACTGTGTTGGAAAGAGGACTGATGGTATTCTGGGGATGTGGGACAAGAAAAGGAAAACTCTGAATAGGATAAATTAAAAGAAAGGAGAGAAGAGAGCAAAAGGGTCAGAACTTGTGATGAAGAAATAAGGGCAAGAACAATCATGAATCAGAGCTTAACTGCATACAGACGATGGAACCAAAATCCAAGATTTCAAGATGTTTTTATAGCTGCAAGGATCCAAAATGAGCCAGCAAAAAAGTGTGCATGTTATCCCACTCCAATGACAGTTCTCATGCAGTATGGCAGCTGACTTAACAGGTACTCCATTGGAAATAAAGATGACTGGTATTTGAGCAAGTGGCATAAAGATTTCAAACATGGGGTTTGAAACTCAGGTCCCAGTAAGACCCACATGAAAGAATTTCTCTCTTTTTTAAGCTGCTTCTTTCTTCTGTAGAAAGCAATTTTCATACAAAACATTAAAGAAAATAACTTTATATTGCAAGATCAAAGAACTAAGTTGAAAAAAGGACAGCATGAGGGTAGTCAAAGCAATTCAAGTTTATTGGCTTTCACTATATGCACTATATAGTCTTTAACTACATAACCATACACTAATTTTATAGGATCTATGTCATTCATGTCATTCATTTTATAAGAAAGACTGTTCTCTGTAAAATGAAAAGTTCTGTGGTAAAGGAAGGATGGAAATGGAAGTATTTTTTCATAATTAAGTGACTTAAAAGCTACCCCAGAAAAGTAAAAAAAAACCAAAAATGGACAAGCAGAGATGTAACTGATCCATGTTAAAGATTAACTAAAAACAGTTGATGCATACAGGCTTAAAACAAACTTTTCAGAGGTATGCAGTAATTGCAAGCTTTTCTGGGCACAAACTTGAGATGCTGGCATTTAATTTACAGAAGTGATTTGCAAATCTGCAATGAACAAAAAAGGATTGTACACCAAAGCTCAGGACCTGTAATCCTCACAATGGCATTCGAATTAATGGATATGTTTAATCTTCATGTGCTTCAGCTCCTCATCTACAAAACAAAAATATCACTCTACTTTGCTGGAGTATTGCAGAACAATTTAAAGAATTCACACAATGTGGTGTACAACATAGAAAAGTCTATGAGGAAGTCAGTAATTCTGCATTCAAAGCTGGATTAGACTAGTGTACAACAAATAAAGCTTGGGCCACCCATTGAACAATGAGGACAACAGTAAATATTGAATAATTGCCCACTCAGTGAACACTGTCTGCACTGTGCACTGAATGAAGCAGAAATCCCGTTAGTGAAAAACAACAAGCAATCATCTAATTAAAGACTGAGTCACAGTACAAATGAAAAAGGAAAGGAATTAAGCTTCTACAAGCAGCTTTAATTCTGTTATGCCTAAGAATGTTTAGTGTACAACCTTGGTTCTGTTGTTTTCTTTTAACAACCTTTCATACACAGTAATACTTTGGATACTATATCATTAGCATTTGAGAAGAGAACTAGCCTCTTCGCCTTTCTAGTTCAGGACACTTGTATTTCTTGTGACTGCTTGCCATGATGATTTTTTCATTAATTAGCATAAATAAGGAATAAACTATATCCAGAAGAGTTGACAACTGTGATCTTCCTCATCCCATTGCAAGGCATTGAACACAAATATACATATATTATAAAAACAGAAAGTAAACTCAAGACTGATATGATACTTATGAACAAGCTGTTTAACAAAACTTTTACATAAACCATAATGACATCCTGTTAAACTGATCAGACTTGGAACAACAGGAATTACTTTGCTTCATTTTACTCATTTAGAGAACATTTCAGAGTGATTTTACAATCTATTCTTCTAGCAAGTTATTAAAATTACATCATCAAAACATCATGCACTTTTACTTGCATGACTAACATCAAAATAGTAGTTAACATTGTGCTTATGACCAGAATTTAATGCAATAAACTAGAACACACCAAAATGTTTACCATTCGCCATTTACTCCAAAAAGTCTTTACAAGCTTAGTACCTGCAGCTGTGCATTCAAGAGCTGTTGTGTTGTAATTTTCTCTTTTAGCTGCATCATTTTTTCAATTCGCTGGTTAACTTGTTGATCCTTTTTAAGTTCATTTTCATAAAATCTAGAACCCTGGAAGACAATTGCAAAAACACTAAAGTTTTTATTTGTCTTTTCCTATACACAAACACATTTGATCTTTAAATACAGAAAACATATAACACAGTAACAGTTTCTAATGCATACTTTGGATTTTCCTATAAATGATACATAAAAGAGACCAGTGGTGCTTTATGTCTCTCTCCTCAAATGACACAAATACATTTCTCCTTCTCAGATCCCCTATACTCAGATGAGTATAAGGGACTACTTACAGAACTTACTATGTTTACTCATTCTAACACTTGACAACAAAAATTCCAAGATAGTAGACAAAAGTCAAACTATTCTTTGCAATACCTCCAAGATAAGGAGTATAATACTCTAAATAAAGTTGATTTAAGCATTTTGCCAGACTTCTATATAATTTAATCTACATGGAAATAAATAATGACATCACAAAAGTCAAATCCACTTGTAATGCTAAGTATTTCATTGACCACTTAATCTTGAAGGACGCTGCAGAATTAGAAGCTATTTGGAAGAGGATGATGAAAAGCAAATGGGTATAAAAAAGCCCTCTTGCTCTCAAGTACATAATTGCTCGTTCAAGAAAAGGCATGTATAAAAGGAGATGTAATGAAAACATAAAAAGACAACAATCACATAGCGAATGTATAATGTGACTTCCCTTCCTGATTTGCAACAAAGAAAAGAGAGCATACAATGAAATAGAAAAGCGGAAAATTCAAAACCAGGAAATAAAATACTTTTCTTGCAACATCTGCTTAGCTCACAAGAGAAATAACCTTTACAGGAAGAGTCTTTTATTGAACCAACTGATAAAATCTGCAAAAGTGGACAAATTTTTAGCTCAAAGCCTCTGACTACCAAACTGTCACTGATGCCAAGAATTCAGCCATAGTCAAATAAGAATCTGGCATTTATATAAAAAGCAAAACCATCTGCTTTTATAATAATGATAGAAAGGACGAATGGCAAGACTAACATGTCATGTCTCATTGCTTAGAAAAAATCTCTACTTAGAAGAAAATAGGGTGTGTTTTCTTTCAATATCAGACATGCATTTCTACCCTCTGCAATCAAACATGACTTGTTGAGACTCACTGAAAGAAATAAGTACCAAAATGTTGGTGTGGGAAGCAATCCAATACTTCAGATTGTTATTAAGCTGTGGGGTTTTTGAGTCTCCTGCAGTATTTCACAGTTGAAATGCTATAAAATCTTGTAATACACTTGTGGGTAGTGTTGTAAGTTTAATTTTGAAGACTAAAGAAAAGCTTAAGAAAAAGAATCAACACTTCAGATTTCTCAAGCTATATCTGGTATTTATATTCTCTTGGTTTTTTTGACAGAAATATATTCTAATACATAGATGCCTGTATATCAGTTCTGAAAGCGTATTTTACAGTTCATACTATTTCATATCAGGAAATGAAACAGTAACTGTCCTGATAAAATAATTTATCCAAATATCATTATTAGGGATATGCCTGATGAAGGACTAACTTTTCAGGAAAGAGTGAACAGAATAAGTAGAAGAAACTTCTAATCAAGAAGGGGCTTGATAGCATATAAAGTATCATCACAGTGAAAAAGCAAGCAAAAAAATGTTTCCCAAATAACAGCTGTTTGTAGTATGTTTTCTGCTTCCCCCCTCCCCCTGCACTGGCAGTTAACCACAGAGCAATAGTAGTCAACACAGAATTCATGAGCAAAATCTCAAGCACATAACCTAGGGCCATAGCAACACCAAATAAAATACACGTTTGTGCATGGAAAAGTAAGAAAACCCAGAGTTGCTCAAATAAAGTGTTATCTCCATATAGTTCTATGTGAAGACTCTCCAATAATATAAGTTAGAGGACTAATATTTCAGTGCTTTGTAGATCTGTGGGGTCCTCTGCGGATCTTTGGTACCAAGTTGCACACTACTGGCCACCTCTCTTGAATACTAAGACAGTCAAGAAGACAGGCAGTAAGCACGAAGAGATTCTACAGAAAGTACTAGAAAAACTTGATTACATCAAATTCCTCAGTTACAGGAAGATGACCAACAGAGGTAGATTGGCTTGGCTGATTAATGGTGGGGCGGTGTTACAGGTTTGTATGGTGGGGTTTTTTGGTAATGGGGGAGGGGCAGCAGGGGTGGCTCCTGTGAGAAGCTGCTAGAAAATTCCCTGGCTCCAAGTTGGACCCACCTCTGGCCAAGGCCGAGGCCATCAGTGATGGTGGTAGAGCCTCTGGGAGAACTTATTTAAGAAGGGGAACCTGCAGTGAGCAGCGGGATTGGAATGTGAGAGAAACACCTATGCAAGGTCAGTGAAGGAGAGGGAGGAGGTTGATGCCCCTGCAGCCTGTGGTGAGATGGCAGGCTGTGTCCCCCCAGCCCATGGAGATAAGTGGTGGAGCAGATTCCCACCTGCAGCCCATGGAGGACCCCACACCGGAGCAGGGGGATGTCCCTGAAGATGGCTGTGACTCCATGAGAAAGCCCACACTGGAGGAGTCTGTGCCTGAAGATCAGCCCAAGGAAAGGACCCACACCAGGGAAGTTCATGAAGAATGGCAGCCCGCGGAAAGGACGCACACCAGGGAAGTTTGTGAAGAACTGCAGCCCGTGGGAAGAACTCACGTTGGAGAAGTTCATGGAGAACTGTCTCCCATGGGAGGGACCCCACACTGGAGCAGGGGAAGAGTGAGGAGTCCTCCCCCTGAGGAGGAAGGAGCAGCAGAGACAAGGTGTGGCGAACGGACCCCAACCTCCATTCCCTGCCCCTCTGTGCCACTGCTGGGGAGGAGGTAGAGAGAACTGGGAGTAAAGCTGAGCCAGGAAGGAGGGAGGGGTGTGGGAAAGGTGTTCTAAGGTTTGGGTTTACTTCTCAGTATCCTTGTTTTGATTTGATTTGTAGTAAATTAAGTTGATTTTGTTTCTTCCCCAAGTTGAGCCTGTCTTTTGCCCATGACCATAAGTGGTGAGTGATCCCTCCCTGTCCTTGTCTCGACCCATGAGCCTGCCTTTATATTTTCTGCTCATCCCACCGTGGCCAGGTGGGAGGAGTGAGTGAGCAGCTGCATGGTGCTTTGTTACCAGTTGGGTTTAAACCACAGCAGGCAGGCAAAAAGAATGAAAAAGGGGAAAACAAGAGGCCTAAGGAAGTTGAAACCTTCACAATTACCTCTGGACAACTCTGTGATATTTAGGGACTGCTTTGGGCAAAAAGTGAGCAGCTAAGGATATATTCAGTTGTGTTCCTTCATGTCCCTGTGGATGAATCGAACAGGACCTCCTGGTACCCTAACCTGAAGTCTTTCCCCTTCCTCCCCATACATGCATTTCTTCTTATAAGATGCCCTCCATTTACACATGAGGGATAAAATTTGGGCAAGGGAGGAAGAGAGCCTTACAATACTGGACAACAGATAAAGCACCAGGAAAAGAGTAATCGAACCAACCCTGGTAGCTTCCATGATGATTTTGTTGATTTTCTCTTTATCCAAACCTTGCATTCCAGCTTTGTTATCATTGAGACCCATTCTAAGTATAACTCCATCATTGCAAGAGCTGTTACCAACTTTTTTCATGTCGTCCACAGTACTTCTTGAAAACAAGTCTTTTAAGACTTAATACCTGAAAAAAAAAGAATTTAAATCATATATTTGTTTCTAAGTTCCAGCTGAACAATAAGAAAAAAAATTACAGCATTCATTAACTGTGTTTATTGAACAAGCACTTTATACTTATTCAGAAAACAAAATATGAAGAATCAAAATTATCAAAAATATGAAGAGCTGTATTCCTGTAAACTGGCTGACCTGCCACGCTGACCACATAAAACCACCTGTAACTCTATCAGTGTTTGGAGACAGTAAGACTTTACTTTTTTATTAACTTAAAAACATACTCTCTTAAAAGCTTCCTTACAGAAATAATTGAGTACCACCAACTTCAGGTAAAGGCACATGAGATTTATGCCTGTGTGTTATCCTGTCAGATGAAACAATACTGCCTTCAACACAAAATACTGCTCTTTAGGTTATTACATTAAAAGAAAAGAAATTAAATTATTTCTAAATTACAGAAGACCATTGTTCATTTAGTCCTCATTCCTGCTTGAGACAAGCCATAGAATATTTCCCAGTAATTCTGAGCTCAAATTCAAAACTTTTCTTTGTGTTAAAGCTCATCTTTTAGAAACAGATGGCTTCAATTACAAGTTTTTAATAAAACCTTATTGTTTAATTCAGGGTAAAATTAATGCATTTTTTCCCCATTAATTTGTAGAGCCATGGTATGCAACTAATAGAACTTACCAAGCCTTTACTATTCAATTACTGCCATCAGTAATTTCTAGTACCATGCATGTACTCCTGGTATGTGAATTTCTGACATCTTCCCTTGCTGCTTATGAAAGTAAATAGCTGAATCCTTCAATAGGCTCTAATTAGATGGTAAATTGTCTAGTTATTAAGTTGATCTTAAAAAACTAAAGAAAGCAAGTTTTACCCTCTATAGCATGAACCTGTGGTCTTCTTTTTGCCAGATTAAAACAAGCAGAATACAAGTGTAATACTGGCATAAATTACTTAACATGTATTTATTACTGGAAAAGCATACAGAAAGAATTTCTTCCTACCCGAAGTTACTGACTCATAAATCACTGCAGATTTACTCTCACGCAGGAAGCACATTCACTCCTAAACTTCCCCTTCAAGCAGCTCCCTGTGACAGGAGCCCTTCCTGTTTGGAAACACCACACCCTTTCAGGCACATACAGCAGCTCTATTAAACAACCACAAATTACACAAATCTGAGTCTCACATTTTTTCTTTAAATGCTGCTTTCCCACTCCAGGGCTTAAGTGAGCCTCATTAGCAACCAAACAAAGAAGGTGACTATGTACTTTTGCATTTAGAGATGAATTTTTGCTATTAAAGAACCACATGGGTGACTTTTTAAAATTAATGGTGGCAATATTCGTATTTTCCTGAAGACCTTCTCCTGAAACATACTAGCCAACTGAAGTCAAGATATTAAAGAACGCCATCTTTAAAAAAGATCTGTGACAAAAATATCCCAATTTTAATCATATTCTATTAATTCAGATTATTATTTATGATGTCTTCCGAAGATGCAAGATCAGGTAAGTAATGCTGTGTTTATCTTTAGCTGGTTGTATTTCAAAGAACAGAAGGTGATGCAGAGACCAGAACTCTTCTCTTGACCCTTTTAGTAGCACTTGAGCTACTATAATGGCAACTAGGAATGGCTTCATAGCCCTTACATGTATCTTATCGAATAAAACACCACAATCACAAACATTTTCATAAATTTTTCACCTACAGTAGGACAATCTCTTACAGTTAATGTACACATTTACCAGAACAATGTTTGCTAGACTTCAATCAAAGGAAAAAGCACTGCATCCCACACAACATTCCAAGTTTCATGTCAAGATCATAAGCACCCCCATATCAATTAGCTTCACAGTAATTCCATTGTTACTGGCAATCTCTGGTAAGTGTTGGGCACAATTCCCAATACTTTCCTCAAGGTAAATGCCCCTCCACTATTCCCCCGGTTCTTTTATCACTCCTTCCCTTCAAGAAGCTGGAATGAACACAAGATTGCTTCCATTTCCTCTTCCAGTCTTTGCAACATTTTTAGCTGTTCCTTAATTCCTGAAAGTGTCTTCTATTAGCATATACAAATCTTTCCCCCTCCTCATTCAGATCACTCTTAAAGGCTCAGTTTTAAGGCAGAAGCTTTAAACACTAATTCATGTCAGTCAGAAGCTTTCTCTATCACACTGTTGTAAACCCAGCGAGAAAAATACTACCATGATGATACCAGTGATGGGAAAAATAATTGTCTTCAAAAAGTCTCATAAATGGTGGTCAGCTGATGCGTTTTATCTTTTCAGCTTCTTGTGTGGAACAAAATACATTGCTAGTACCAGATGATAAAGTGTATAAATATCAAATAATACCTTAGCTAGAACTAAGAAGAAAATATTTATTTAAGGACATGATATTAGTTCTCCACCAAAGCTTAAAGGTGTACAGAAGGGAAAACATAAATAACAACTGATAAAATTTTCAGCCACTTAACATGAACAGAACCTGGATATTATCTTGGTTTCAGATTAACAAGCC
Organism: Buteo buteo; assembly: GCF_964188355.1. Classification (NCBI taxonomy): domain Eukaryota; kingdom Metazoa; phylum Chordata; class Aves; order Accipitriformes; family Accipitridae; genus Buteo; species Buteo buteo. Next base: position 27,558,029 of record NC_134204.1, read on the forward strand.
TGAAAAAAAAAAAAGTAAAATATTTAGCGTATTGAAGTAAATCACAAAAACTATAATAAGACAACAGATATAATAGCACTGTCAGATAAAACCATTATAGTGTCACCTCAAGAAGCTGCTGCAAGACTGAGCTGTTTCCTCTAACAGAACACATTAAATCTCCCTCAGCATCATACTGAGTAAGTAGGGTGTGAAATCAGAGAAGTCTGTGAAGACAGCCTACAATGAAATACTATCTTATTATTCCTGTGATTTGGGAATGGGAGAAGGGAGCAGGAGAATCCTAAGTGGAGGAGGTAACTTTCCAATTGCTACTGGAAGGACTTCTAAAGGTAAACAGGAAGACTTTGGCAGTGGATGCCAACAGTTAATGCAAAACAAAACAGTGGAGAGGAACCACAGAATGGCATTACTGTGTAGGAAGCTTTGTTAGTAACTTGGGATGCTTACAAGTGGATAAAGACCCCTAATAAAACCCCTATCAAGCTCTTCTAGGAGCAAGCACAGAAACTCAACTGAACTGGTCAGACAGGGTTATATAGTATTTGAAAATATCAAGAGACTGAAACGGCAGTAAAATCAATTTAATTTCAAGTGCCTCTACCTTTATTCAAATCTAGCATATTTTTGGACAGTTGATTGAAGTAGCCTGAAAGAAACAGCTTGTATTTGATCCTGTGCCACTCCTCCAGCCTGTCCTCAGTAAAAATCCTCCAATTCCAGCAACAGAAACCTTGTATGTTGTGTGAAAACTTAAATGCCTTCATATTATTATTTTCATGTAATAAAATAATACATAAGAAAATAAAAAATATTTCTAAGAATATTCAGTTCAGTGGGGACAGTGTTATTACGCAGGTTATTAACACTTGCAAAGTATGTTAACAGCTTGCCTTTTATTGATAGCGTTAACAACTTGTTGCAAAGAAATATTAGGGCTGGAAAATGATACCAGTACGGAAAAGCTTGAAAAAGAATTTATTTACATACTGAATTATGATTTGATGCATGTAAATTGTGTACCAGTCCTCAAAGAAAATCAAATTCTAACACCTTTGCTATCACAGATGCTCATGCCAACAGTGAGATGCAGAGAAGTTACTAAGATACACAACTGCCTACTTCCCCCAGAGCTCAAAAGCTAAAAATAGGAATCAAGACATATATTACAGATGTAAAGGACCATCTTTTACATTCCAATTTCCCTGAGTAAGTCTCCACAGTGTGTAAAAAAATACTGAAGTTGCAAACAGCAACACAATTATTAAAGATTCCTTTCTATATGATTATTTAATTATTATTTTTAGGATGGCTAAAAAAAGGATGTAAATGAAATAGTTTCTTTAATTTCTGTAAAACTTATAAAGCCTCCAATAACATTTCATCAAAATCTGACACCTCATTTATTGTAGTATGAGCCCAAAATAAACTTCGTATTTTCCCTTGATTAAAATATTTTAGAGATTCCTTTATTTAAATGCTTCTATTCTTACTTTAGCAAGAACAACAACAACAACAAAATTATAACAGCTAACTTCACATACAAACATAGAGAACGGATGAAGGGATAGCTTCAGGAATCCTGTCATTATGTAAGCTGCATCAGAAGAAAATCAATATTACCTTTGATTTCAATGACAAGGTCAAGATGTTAATATGAGTTCTGTAAAAGCACTGAAAGCACAATAAACAATTTAAAAAGTTAGGACTTCATCCAGTTTTGACCACAAAGGATCACTTCTCTGGCTTTTGGCTAAAATCAAGTGTGGTATAGTATGGATGACTCTACATTAAAAAGATAAATGACTCTGAAGTTAGTACTATACAAAAAACATCAAAGATAAGAAAAAGACAGAAAAAACTTCCTTTCAAATATCAAGATATATATACTCATGAGATCCCTGGTCTTTTATTTTTCTTATGAAAACTTACAAATGACCCATTCTCAAATACTACTGAAGTTCAGAGTGCTTGGTGCAAACGTGGGATGGAAAAATTTCTTCCATAAAACAATCATTAAAATCACATCCATGTAGAAGGTGATTGTGAATAATATGGAACTCCTAGAACACTTCATAAGTGTTCGTAAGATCCTCAAAAGTCAAATATGAAATATCCAGGTTTAACACATCTTCAGTAAAAGGGTAATTCAGTAGTTTAAGACTCTAAAAGAGGCAATTTCAGTTACTTCAAAAAATACACTTGTGATAAAACTTTGCTGGGTCACCACCTCACCGTAACACACACTTAAGGCAAGCAAAAACCTCATCATCCAAGACAAGCAACATGAGCGAAAATAAGCAAGCTGGGTAAGTGTGTTTCCCTAGTGAGAATGCTACAAAAAAGAGTTAATAACCATTCTTTGCAGTCACTTTCTTTTGTATTGAGATGGAATTAAGCTTACTGTCGTAAGCAGCTTCCTCTACCAAAACCCATAAACTAATGAGCAGTTTCTATCCTAGATCTCAGACAGGACAACTCAAATTCACCTATTCGCAAAAACTTTCAGTTTATACAAATGTAAAATATAAAATATACTCCAAAAACAACATGTAGAAAGTTATATACATACTGAATCAAAGGATAAGAAATAAGTCCTTAAAAAAAAACCCCAAAACCACAAAACACCCAAACAAACAAAACCCTAATGAAAATTGTTTTGATGAGAGGTGGAAATCTTTAATGTTAAACCCCAATGGGGATACTCTTGTGCAGAAATGAAAATCACTTATACCAAAGACTATACTCCACAAGTAAGCATGAAATACTTTATCTACTTCATTACTTTTTGCCAAGCATTGAAGAATACTTGAAGAATAAAGAATTGTAGAGTGAATGCACAACAAACAAACCAAGCAGAGTGATTCAAGAGTAAGTCTCAATCCCAACCTTTCTAATGTCTCTCTTGCACTGGAAATTATTACAACTGGAAACCACATCATGGGCCACCTCAAAACAAAGCCTCTTGGTACTACTGAAACAATACTATAAGTAATAAACAAAAGAGGCTATATGAGACCTTCCCAATAAGACCAGAACTCATCTAAACCAACATTTTTAATGGACACCACTTTGTTTTTACTCCAATTGCTAATTAAGATTGAACTACTGGCCACGTAGCTACACTTCTTATTCCAGTCACTGCACAGAAGTATCGTCATCCAGGCTGTGCATACAACTGTTCGCATCACCATCATTAAAGAACTAAAATCCACCTAACCCACCTTGGTATAGAAGTTCATGCGCCAATAGCCAGGCCATTTGAACAATTGGTTTCCCACAAATGCATTGCATTATTTCTTGAATTTCTAAGAAAAGAACAAACATACATTCAATGAACCACAAAAACTCAACCCCGCTAGAATATTTTTAACATTTCTGATACTTAAAAGGCTACACTACAAACTCCAGTAGTGCATTTGATTTCACACCATTACTTGGATAAGGATTTTATCCCAAACCAGTAACATTACATTAAATACTTTCCGGCAAGAAGTGCACCTGTCTTTTCTGAGTATTCATTTGGCAAGGAAACATTCTGGCTGACAGGATCAAATTTAACAAACTCCTTAACTCTCATTTCCTTGTGAAAATATGTTTCTCTGATAATGATTTAAGTATCAGCTGCTCTAAACTCTCTCCTCCTCAGCAGGATAAACCACCAACAAAGAACTGTGCAAGCAAGCACATCAGACTGCCCTTCTGAACTATCTGCTCAATTCTTTTCAGCCACAGGGGTTTGATATTTACTAGAGCCCTGGTTTCCAAACAGCCCCAAGAAAAGGAGTCCTGTCAGTTTTAATCCTGTAGTGATTTACACGAAAAGAACGGGCAGAAGGAACTGCACAATAGTGTTACTAGCATTTAATATACACAATATTACCACCTAGGTTGCCTACTAGTACATTCAAAACTGCTACTGTTTCCCTATTCCCTGTCTCTCTCTCAATATACAATAAAATCTAGTTCCCTGGAAAACAGAATCTTCTAAGAAAGATGTAAGTATATTTAAAAATGTAAAAATAAAAAAATGTACATGATAAATGAATACTGAACATAAAACCGGGCCAGGATTCACAGAAGTGAAAATTCCAAGTGCCCAAGCTGACACAGCCGACTAGGACTATTTTTCAAGTAGCAGCTGACTCAGCATTTTACAAAAACATAGATCCCACACAAGCACCTAAAATTAGCCTTCAAAAAACAAAGCCCTAGAATTGTCCTTTCTGAACTCACTGGCTTTAAGATATAACAAATTAAAGACAATTCAATCCGTTTAAAAAGTAAAAAATTCACACTGCAAATTAAACAGATAATAGAAACTGCTTCTGACAATGCCCAAAATTAAATGTCAAAACACCTATTTTATGCCACTCATCAAACTGTTCGAACATTTCTTCGCTTATGTGAAGAGCGACACAAGTGAAACAAGTGGAATACTCATCCCCTATTAATTTTCTGCAAGCAAGATACAGTACAATTCTGTTGTAAATCCTGCTTTCAGCTTCTCTGTCTAAAACACTCATGTCTTTAAAACTTCAGAGTTTATTCAAAGGGCAAAGAACTGTGGTATCTTCTTCTGTCTCTGGTCAGCATTTTACAAGACCTTTTAAACTGAAAGACTTATCTCAAGTTTGTAACCAAGTTTTCCTAGTACTTCTGCCTTACTGAAAACAAATGTTTTAGCAGTTTAATCCATAAAGAAAATAATGAACTGAACTATTATTAACAACATTCATCACTAAAAACTCCACCAGAAGTAGTGTAGTTATCTGCAACCTCCTTTCTACAGATATGTGTTTATTGCCAATATATTTGTAAATAGCAGTAATCTTGTTTATTTTTTTTACTTAGAAGAAAAACCCTAATACAATGATTCACAGAGACCACAATTGTTTTAGAAAAAAATGCCTGAATCATCTGTATCTCAGAGCCTATACTATTAGGCAATATGCTGTGGTATTAAAAAAGCTCCTTCAGGGATCCTCTTAAGAAAAATAGTCTTACATTTAAGAACAAATATAACCATGAGCATGAACATAGTAGAAAATGTTTATATACTAGCAGTGAATGTGTTCTAATAACATACAATGAACACACAAACCCAGAAGGTTCAATAGTGGAAATAAGAGATATAAAAAGGGAGAAGAAAAAAACTAGGTGTTTAGAAAGTTACCCACTTCATGATGTTTATGACTGACATCTTTAAAGTAAAAATCGAAACCCCATTTTTGTATTACAAATAGTATATCAGCAATACAGAAAACTATCTGTTCCACTACACTAACAAAGGTGATGACTATTTCCAGTTAAAACAATAATTTGTAAACTTCTCGCAATCTCTAAGACACTAGAAGGGGTACAGACTGAATACTGGGGCTTGTGATGAAAGAACAGACACAGCAAGGAAGTGGAAAATAAAGGTCCAGTGGAAAAGGCATAGAAGGAGGTAGAGAGGAGTTAGAGGTCTACATCAGCATATCAGTTTGATCACCTGCATTTCCTACGCTTTGGTTTGCATCCCAGATTGGTCTTGGAGCAGGCAAACCAGATTCCTTCCAAACTAAACTAAACTGGAAGACTGTGCTTCCAGAGGACACCTAACGTGTTACAATTGCTAATGCATGTGCCCTCCATGGGACCCGACAAAGAAACACCTCTTAAAGCATACATAAAATGAACTTAAGGTCCTCAGCACACCAAATCTTTCCTTTACAAACCTACTCTCACTGCACCACATTCTTGCTAATGTAGATATAGCCTGATGTCCTTAAGAGTAACAGACACCAAGTTATATGTGAAAAAGATGGTCAGAACATTAGAAAGAAGAGTTAATTTACATAAGGTATTTACAATCCCGATACACCTTTTGGAAGAATATAAGCCAGTGACATTGTGGAAAAAATAAGACATATTAGGAGGATGTGGCAGATGTAAAAAAATCTAATAGCACAGAGAAAGCATTATACAAAAAGTTGAAAAGGCAAACCTTTTAGCATCCAGTATTTATTCATTTAAAGTTTGGTTATAAAATATTAGCTAAAATTAATAAGTAAACAAATATTCTTTCTAACAAGTGTTATAAACGCGAATAAGGGAAATCCAAAAGCCAATCAGGATAACCAGTCCGTAATTTATTAGTAGGCTATGGCTAAGCAAACAGCGCTGGGCGAACAGGAGGAGTCTCGCTCCAAAGGCCTGTCGCGCCAAACAGTTAATGCGTCCGGTATTTATTTCAGTACATCATACATATTCATTACATCTTTTTTACATAGCTATTTCGGATAGTTAGTTGGTTTTTGTTAACAATGACTTATGAGTTATAAATTCTTATCCTTTATCTATTAGGGGTTATAAATTCCAAGATTCCCCTGTCTAGGGAAGCAGGGGAGTCTGTGGTCTGTCTTATGTTATAAACTGCTGGTTTTTCTCATCCTTGAGGCTGTAATAGCCCATTTGTTTCTTCTCCGGTTATCTTATCTCTTGTGTCTGCATGTGTGCATTTCAAAGCTACAATTATCTCACAAGGCATGTTTCTAAGTTTCACACCATCAACTCTAACAAAGCAATCCCTGTTATGTTACAATGGGCCTTACACAACCAACTCTAACAGCACATTATTTAACTAGTTTAAAGAATTATTGCTTAGTCAACATATTAGTACCTTAACCATTACAATCCCCCTCCCTTTTTCTATACCACTAATTTACTTATCAATACCCTATTACCACCCTTCTGGCCACTTCCAGGATGAAGTTTATACAATGAACAAACTCCAGGTTTTATTACAATTCCCCCCTCTTATTTATTCCATATTTTGTTCATTGAATCTCTTTAACACTTCTGATGCTTTAGCAAAAGTTGATATTTCTTCTCCTTCCTCAGGGTGTTCGCACTTGCTTTTCAGGAACAGTAGGTGGGCTGCCTCTAAGCGTCCTTTCACAATAGAAATCAGTTTGTTGAAAATACAAGGTCCAAAGGTTAGTCCCAATACTAACAATAGTAAAGGTCCTGCGATTGTAGAAATCAAAGTAGTTAGCCAGGGAGAATAATTGAACATTGCTTCATACCAGTTCTGTCGGCTTTCTCTCTCCCGTTGTCGTTTTTCCAGTCCTTCTTTCAATTTTGTCATTGTATCTCTAACCACCCCAGTATGATCCGTATAGACACAGCACTCCTCTTTCAGAGCAACACATAATCCCCCTTCTTTGAGAAACAGCAAATCCAAACCCCTTCGATTCTGCAGGACTACTTCAGAGAGTGAACGTATTGATGTTTCCAGAGCTGTTATAGACTGCTCTATCCTCATAAGGTCCTCGTCCACAGCTACCCTTAAAGATGTGAAGTCTTGGTTTTGTTTTACTAAAGAGGCTATTCCTGTGCCTGCACCTGCACTTCCTAATACCATAAGGGTGGCTAGGGTTAAGGCCGTGATAGGTTCTCTCTTTACTAGATAATGTTCAAGTGAAACGCTGTTCATTGCCTCTTTTAACTTAGAGGAATAGCTCTCTGAGTGGTATATTATCCTTGGAACAATCATTATCTGTACACAAAATTCTTTGGTACTCTGTAAATATTCGAGGGAGATACAAGACGTAATTCCAGTTTTAGAGCATACCCATTTAGCATTATTTGTGGGTATTAGCCACTGGGCTGGTCTTTGAATTTGTATTTGGCCATTAGGGTTTAGACAGAGATGTTGTTTCTCTATGGGTATTCTCCCAACACATTTCCCTTTTCCCATAATCTGCTGCATGGATATGCCTTGTGTGCCATTCTCCCAGTTACATTGTGGTGGATTTGACCCATTCATCAACTTAAAACTATTGCCAATTCCTATAGCTTCATAATAGGGCGGTTTTGTGTAACCAACAGGGGTCAGTCAAATTTGGATTTGTCTGATTTAATACTTGGTAGCTAACTTCCATTAACTTCCAAAGAGAGTTAGGCTCAATATCTCTTTGTCCATTCAGACTGTTGGTATTATCTGCTACATCTTGTGTTTCATTTACCACTAACTCTGTTTTAATCTGTTTTGTTCCCAATTCCCCGGTAAGTATTGTGTTAGGCCCCACGGGAGATAATTCCTCACTTGGAGCCATTTCTTTCTTGATTTGTATTAATGTACCCATTACCTTTCCCGTGGTCCATGACATCATTCCCCATGTTCACCCCAGAACCCACCCGGGATCCTCCGGGTTCAATACACTGAGGTTGAAATATTTGCAAAGTCCAGTACGTGGTGTATTAAGTCCCCATGTTGCACCTCTGCCATACATATAATAAGATGTGCATTTAGGGGGTCCGCATTCTATTTTAAGATATTTATCGGGGACAGGTGGTGTCCAAGCTGTCGCTAGTGTCTCACAACCCCAGTGTCCACAAAAATAGTATCCAGGATAGTTGCAATGAGGTCGCCCTGGATTTGAACTAGGGCACAGATATACTTGTGTTGGGTAACACGGATCCTTCTGACGTCTGAAAATTCCACAGTAGGTTATATTAAACTGTGGAGCCCCCTGAACAGTTTTAGTTTAGATTGTCTTAGATGATTCCAGCTGTATTAATGTCCATTTAAATGGTCGGTGCCCGTGGGAGTATACTGGATGGGAGTATGTCACTATTACCAATACCATTCCCAAACAGATAGTTGTCAGCAGCCTCTGGGAAGGTGCAAATCTGCAATAGGTTCCGATTCCCCTTCTCTCCTTCCTCCTGTCTTTCACGTCTCCCTTATTCCCCTTACCTTCTGTACGCATGCCTCTGCCTCCTTCGCCTACTCTTTTGCAGAGAGCAGCGAGGTAATGGATCTTCTCGGCAGCAGGCGCGTTAGGGTTCTCTGGGAATACTGGCATGGCAACCTGGGAGGGATTTTTCTTGAGGAAAATGGAGAGAGTTTGTTAACCCCGACGGTCACCTTTCTCTTTTGTTAAAGTGAGTGGATTTAGCCGTCCCTTATGCCTTGATTCTCTATTCTATTTGGGGATGGATCGGTCTTCCCACTTCCAAGTGAATCGCTTTGCACACAGCTTTACAGACCATTCCCAATCCCACTCATATATCTTTCAAATTATAGGCACCAACAATTCCCATCCACAGAGCAACTTACACATTTCTACCTCAGTTTCCCATTCTTGGTTAGTTGAGGATCCTCCCCCACAATTCATGCGATGGAAATGTCTGGCTAATGATACACAATACCACTTCTTATCACAACTTACACATTTACATACCACCCACCCCACATGTTCCGAATCAGGGTGTTTAATACATGGTATTGCTCGAGATTGCCTTCTTGAAGCACCTGGTTCCTTAGTAGTGATTTCGCAGCAATGAGGAAGACATGTATGTGTCCCTGTTATTTTATATATATTCCCGCACCCCTAGTTTATGTAGGTAAAGTACCACTATGCCACGGAGCACAGTTAGTCTTTCGTAGGATTTTTCCAGCGGGTACCTGAAACCAATTATACAAACTGGACTTTTACAGGTCCTTCGGTAGAGTTCATTGAGTCTTCCTGTTCTTTCTTTTTATTGTCATCTTTAGCGATCCAGGCTCTCTTATCAATTCCCACTCGTCCTCTGACAAAGGTCCTTTAACTCTCGAGGCATGGGTCCATCCTCTCTCGGCTGTTCGAATCGCTGTATCTGTAGTGAGTAAAACAAGAAAAGGTCCTTCCCACCGAGGGGTAAGGGACTGCTCTTTCCATGATTTTATTAATACTTTATCACCAGGTGTAATAGAATGGATAGACATATTCAGTGGAGGTCTCTGTACTACCATTTCCTTTTTCCACAGCTCTTTCCTTCTTTTCATTAATTGGGTGATATAGGGTTCAATATTCCCTTCGCTTATTATTGGATTATCTGCAGGGCATTCCATATCGTATGGCATCCCGTATAACATTTCAAAAGGAGATAACCCGATATCTGTCCTTGGCTGGGTCCGTATATTTAAAAGTGCTAAGGGTAAACACTTAAGCCAGGACATTTTAGTTTCAATCATTAATTTAGTTAGCTGCCTTTTAATTTCTCCATTCATCCTTTCTACTCTCCCTGAACTCTGTGGGTGCCAGGGGGTATGGTACTCCCACTTTGTCCCGAAAGGAGCTAGGGCATCCCTCACTATCTTAGATACAAAGTGGGGGCCCTTGTCAGAATCAATAACTTCAGTTCTCCCATATCTGGGTATAATGTGTTCTAGAAGCACTTTTACCACACTGTTAGCTGTTGCCCGTGTTGTTGGAAAAGCCTCTACATAATGGGTTAAATGGTCTACCATTACCAGTAAATGTTTATATCTTCCCACCTTTGGAAGGTCTGTAAAGTCTATTTGTATTCTAGCAAACGGTCGTTGTGCTAATTCCCGTCCGCCCATTACCCTCTTACGAGCTTGCCGCTTGTTAATTTTCTGACAGGTTATACAACCCTGAACAATTCCTTTCGCAACATCGTAGATCCCAATACTCACATATTTGACTGCAAACTGATCTATAAGAGCTTGAGTTCCCCAGTGAGTCTTTGAGTGTATGCTTTTCATAATTTCAAAAGCTAATGCTTTAGGGACTACTCGCCGACCATCGGGCAACACCCAGTCATTTTCCTTTTCCTCAGCTCCCATCTGCTGAAGCTTTTTCTTTTCTGCTTCGGTAAATGAGAGTGTTAACCTCTCACGTTCTTTCTCACCCTCTCTGTCCTTCCTGGTTTCATTCCCTGATTCCCTCAGAGTTAGCAAAGCTGCTGTTCTCGCTTCCCTGTCCGCGATGTTATTTCCCCGGACCTGCGGTGTTAAACCCTTTTGATGGCCCCTGAGATGTACTACTGCTATCTGCTCAGGACCCCGTAATGCTTCCAATGTTTGAATTATTAATTCTCTGTGAATCAAGTTCTTTCCCTTTGAATTCAACAATCCTCGCTCTTCCCATATTTTCCCAAAAGTATGCACTACTCCGAAAGCATATTTAGAGTCAGTATATATAGTACCCGTTTTCCCTTTTAACAACTGCAAAGCCCTTAATACAGCGTACAGTTCACACGCTTGAGCAGACCACGCAGCACTCAATGGCCCTGACTCCTTAACTGTATAATGCTCTCCTTCCACTATCGCATACCCAGATTTTCTTTTGCCTTCTACTACCCGAGAAGATCCATCTACATACAACCTTTCTCCAGTCTCCAACTCCACCTCCTCCAAATCCGGCCGAATCTTAGTCTGTTCTTCTATATTCTTTAAACAGTCATGTTCTAATCTTTCCCCCGGTACCCCATACAAAAACTGAGCCGGGTTTTGTATTGTTGTGGACTCAATTTCTAATTTAGGGGAATGAATTAATATTCCTTCGTACTTCAGGAGTCTGGCATCTGTAATCCATTTTTCTGTTTTTTTGTTGTAAAACTCCCCTGATATCGTGAGGGGTGAAGACTTTAAGCTCCCCTCCAAATGTTATTTTATTAGTTTCTTCCACTAATAATGCCACCGCCACTATTGCTTGCAAACACGTTGGCCACCCCCGCGCCACCGGGTCTAACAGCTTCGAAATATATCCTATGGGCTTTCTCCTTCCTGCCCATTCCTGGGTAAGAACTCCGTACGCTGTTCCCTCATCAACAGCCACAAACAAATAAAAAGGTCTCCGTACATCTGGCAAATTCAAAACCGGAGCATTTACTAGATCAGTTTTGAGTTCTTCTAATCTTGCATCATCCTCCGGGCTCCATTTAAGAAGTCCGTCTTGTGTTAACTTATGATACAAGAATTTTACTTTTGCACTGTAATTTTCAATCCACTGCCGACAATATCCGAACAAACCGAGAAGCTGCCTCACTTGCCTCTTACTTCTAGGGGGTTTTAGCGACAGAATCCCATTAACCCTGTCAGGGTCAAGTTTCTTGGTTCCGTTATTTAACCAGTGTCCGAGGTATTTAACTTCATCCTCCACAAATTGCAGCTTAGCCTTAGACACCTTAAACCCCTGAGGACCGAGGAAATTCAATAGACGAATACTTTCCCGCTGAACTGCTTCCCTATCTCTTCCAGCGAGCAAAAGATCATCTACATATTGTACAAGGGTCACCCCTTCCTGCAACTGATAACCTTGGAGTATCCGCTCCAAAGCCTGACCAAACAAATTAGGAGATTCAGTAAAACCTTGGGGAAGCACCGTCCACCTAAGTTGTTGTTTTCTGTGAGTATCTGGATCTTCCCCTTCAAACGCAAAATAATCCCTACATTCCTCCTTTAGAGGACACGTCCAGAATGCGTCTTTAAAATCTATGACGCTGTACCACTGAGTATCGGGAGGAATTTGACTCAGCAAAATATGTGGATTTGCTACCACCGGGAACCGACTTACAGTTCTCTTATTAATTTCCTGTAAATCGTGCACCAGCCGATAAGTTCCATCTGGCTTTTTAACTGGAAGTATCGGCGTGTTAAACGGTGACATGCAGGGCTCCAATAACCCCTGCTTTAATAATCTTTCTATTTCAGGTTTTAAACCTTCTCTCCCTTCCCGAGACACTGGGTATTGTTTGATTTTTACTGGCACCTCCGGATTTCGGATTACTACTTCAAAAGGCTCAATGTCTAACTTCCCCACTGTATCGGGGGAATACCACACCTCAGGATTTATTAACCCTTCATCTACTTCCGTAAGCGGACACAACTTCACTCTCAACTCTTTCTCCTCCACTCCCAGGGTTATCCCAAGTTCTATGATCAAATCTCTTCCCAACAAGTTATATTCTGCCTCAGGCACAAACAGCAAATTCCCTATACCGCACTTACAATCTGATTCCACCAATACGTTTTTGATCACCGGAACCTTAAACGGTTCCCCCTTTGCTCCGACCACGCTAACACTTTCTTTAGATATTTTACATCCTTCTGGTAAAGATTGGACGGTCGACCTTTCTGCTCCAGTATTCACCAGAAAAGTCACATTTTGTTGCTGGGGACCCACTTTCAGTGTTATCAAGGGCTCTGATTTACCTGGGGTCCCCAGCAAATAGAGCCCTTGACCCCTCTAATCCTCACTGAACGCCTTTTTATCCTGCTCTCGCTTTTTACAGTCCCGCTTCATATGTCCTTTCTTTCCGCAATAGAAACACTCAATTTCTCCAATATTCTTTTTTCCCTTATTCGGGGTTTTTTATCACCCCGCTCTCCCCTCTGCTGTCCGGCCTTCTGCACAACTCCTCTCTGCCCTTCCCGAACAGCAGCTACCAAAATTCTCGCTTTCCTTCTTTCAACTTCCTCTTCCCTTCTTACAAACGCTTTCTGAGCTTCCCTCAAAAGTTCATCCAGACCTCTATTCTGCCAATCTTCTATTTTCTCGAGCTTTTTCCGAATATCTACCCACGACTTCGCCACAAACTGAGTTTTTAGAAGTGCCTGACCGACCGGAGTGGCAGGATCCACTCCCGAATACAACTGAAAACTTTTCCGCAACCTCTCAAGCCATTCTGTTGGTGTCTCATCCTTTTTCTGCTGCTCATTAAATGTCTTATTAATGTTCTGCCCCCGAGGTACCGACTCCCGAATCCCCTGAATTATTATCATCCTAAGATCTGACATATTGTCTCTATGAACCGGGTCCTGATTGTTCCAGTTAGGTCTAGCCAACGGCCACTTTTGATCAGCCGCGGGACCGGCTTGGTGCTGCTGATCCCAGACTCGCATTCCAGCACCCCTAATCATATTTCTCTCCTCCGCCGTAAAAAGAATACCTAAAATTGATTGCAACTCCTCCCAAGTATAGAGATTGGGTCCTAAAAATTGATCCAATCTCTCTGCAACCCCTATAGGATCGTCCAACAAATTTCCCATCTCCTTTTTAAACTCGCGCACATCTCCCGTATTTAACGGGACCGCGACATAACCAGTCCCAGGTGCTCCCTGTCCACCTGCTCCTGGGATCAACATCTCTCTCAGAGGAAACAAACCACCTCCCCTCGCAGACTTCTGCCGACCAAGTCCCCGAGAAACCACATCATTCTCAGCCTCCTGGGATCTTTCCTCCTCCGTTTCAGAGTCTGACCCGGGACCCCCCACTAACATAGGGGCCCCTCCTCCTTCTAAGGCTCTACCACATTCCCGAGATGTCCCCCCCTTCTGATTATATGCAGACTTTAACTCCCTGCGAGATCGTGACCGAGTTTTAGGACCTCCACAGGGTTCATCCCGAAGCACAGATTGGGCTTCTAACGGGGCTTCGGGAGGCTGAGGTACATAGGGTGGGGGCCATGAGGGATCCTCCGTCCCTGACTTTTTCTTCTTTTCTTTCAAAGGATACAAATAAGCACCCTCCCCTAGTTGGGGGATCCACAACGCCGCGTATTCACTTTCCTCCGAACTCACAGGGGGTTTCTTTCCATTAACCCAAGCATTTAACTGTTGACACACCCAATCTTCGGAAGAACCGAAAATCGGCCACACTATATATGGATTAGTAAGGGGTTGACCTCCCCACACCTCCATACAATAATGTATCATTTTGGTTTTGGACTTCTCCTGCCTCCGAGGAGAATCATCCCAAAATGTTAGCATCATCCCCAGCGGACTATCTGGGGGTATATCCGGTGACGGGTCCTTCCCGCCCATGGGTCCAGAAGGCCTACTTTTCCTTTGGCCCATCTTCCGAGGTGCCTTTATTCACAGTTACCGGGTGGGACTCGAACCCACAACCTGGTTTTTTCCTTCCGCTTCCCCTTGTTCGTGACTCGCTCCCTCACGGGCTACGAGAACTGCACTACTTAAGGGTCCACACTCGCTTGGCCTCTACGAGACCTCTCAAGCACTCGCACCTCAGGATCACCCACCCCAACCAAGCGGCTCACCGCGTACCCGGTGGGACTCGAACCCACAACCACGCAAATACTTACCCTGTCCAGGGTCTCCGCTTGGTCTTCGTGCACGAAACTTTAAGGGGTGCTGCAGGTTTTTTGCTTAGCCACAGAAATTTAGAGTTCGTCGGTACGGGGGTTGGTACGGGTAACCAACACAGGGCTATCCGTAGATAGGGCGCGCCTCCCTTCTCGTGGGGACCTGCACCAAACTCACCCGTATCCGAGTCACGGCACCAAATTGTTATAAACGCGAATAAGGGAAATCCAAAAGCCAATCAGGATAACCAGTCCGTAATTTATTAGTAGGCTATGGCTAAGCAAACAGCGCTGGGCGAACAGGAGGAGTCTCGCTCCAAAGGCCTGTCGCGCCAAACAGTTAATGCGTCCGGTATTTATTTCAGTACATCATACATATTCATTACATCTTTTTTACATAGCTATTTCGGATAGTTAGTTGGTTTTTGTTAACAATGACTTATGAGTTATAAATTCTTATCCTTTATCTATTAGGGGTTATAAATTCCAAGATTCCCCTGTCTAGGGAAGCAGGGGAGTCTGTGGTCTGTCTTATGTTATAAACTGCTGGTTTTTCTCATCCTTGAGGCTGTAATAGCCCATTTGTTTCTTCTCCGGTTATCTTATCTCTTGTGTCTGCATGTGTGCATTTCAAAGCTACAATTATCTCACAAGGCATGTTTCTAAGTTTCACACCATCAACTCTAACAAAGCAATCCCTGTTATGTTACAATGGGCCTTACACAACCAACTCTAACAGCACATTATTTAACTAGTTTAAAGAATTATTGCTTAGTCAACATATTAGTACCTTAACCATTACAATCCCCCTCCCTTTTTCTATACCACTAATTTACTTATCAATACCCTATTACCACCCTTCTGGCCACTTCCAGGATGAAGTTTATACAATGAACAAACTCCAGGTTTTATTACACAAGGATGAATATATTTGTTAAACAACCTGAAAGAATAGCTACCCCTGGCATTTTTGTTTTTAACACCTGTTTGAGTCAATCCATATTCTGGAGGGGAAAAGAAAAAAAAAGGAAAAAAAAAAAAAGGAGCTGTTTCTAGAACTAAATGAACAGTCCTAGCCGAAAAGTATGACAGCGCATGACTATGTAGTACACATCACTGCCAAAAGGATTTGCTCAGACATGTGTCTTCACCTCCTACTCTCGATCAGGACAGAGAAAGAAGTTCATTCAGAGTTTAACAGGGAAAACACAACTGGCTTTACAGGTGATACCACTTAACTTCATCAACATACTGCAGAGAACTATAAATTATTCTCATACATATCAATATATACAAGACTCAGCCACTCTTCTTGCTTAACAGATGCAGTACATTGCAACAGACACTAAGAAAAAATATCTTCCTTGGTTTCTTTCCAAACAGCTGGTGAAGCAAAGAACATAGTTTCTCAACAATGTTTCATATATTAGAAAATTGTCTAAAATAGAACCCACAGTAGACTCATATAATTTTTTTTCTGTGCATTCCAGTGATTACACAAATATTAAGATGTCTGTGACTGTTCTTTAGTTGTAATTGTTTAGGACAATGATGCTGCTTTACCAATCACTCTCAGTGTCGAATTCATTGTAAATGTCTTTATACCAGAGGCTTTGAGCTAGTACTAATATTACTTAACTTTTAGCTGCTACATATATAGAGAATGTATATAAATAGCTGTGTCAATGCTAAGAGCTCTTTAAAAAAAAAATAATAAACCCTAAATGGAAGCTTTCAAGCAGTATAACATGTAAAAATTACACAGTGATTTGTCATAAGGAGGCAGTCAGAGAAAATACAACTGTACAGCATTGCTCTTGTGATATAACCAGAAGTGCGTGTTGCAAAACTGAAGTTTCCTCAACCAACACACATTTTTATTCCAAGAGATCACGAGAAAGGAGACGAGCCAGCACAAATCTTAAGTCCTCCACAACCCACTACATCGGTTGGTAAGTTGTGAAATGACAAGTTCAACTGCCTTTATTTTTTTCCTTTCTGCAAATATTTCTCCACCCATAAATAGTGGCAAGTACACACAGCCCAGACGTAAGTCCGAAGAGAAAAATTATAGTTTCGTTCCCCAAACTGCGAAATTATTAGGCAAAGAAAAGACAGGACACAGCTACCTCGCAGCTGAGGCAGACTGCTGACCACCACTCTCCGCTCCGCTCATCGCACGCCTCTGGGCGCAGCCGGGGAAGCAGAACGAATGCGGGCGGCGCAGAGGCGCCCCGTCGGCCAGGAAGGAGCGGGCTGCCGAGCCCACCCACGGCCGCACAGCCCGGCTACTCGGCACGCCGCGCCTAACGGCGATCGCCGCCGCCCGCAGGGCGAGGGCCTCAGCGGCCGCTTCGCCCCGCGACCCCGGGGAGCGGCGCCGGTGCCCGCCAGCCCCGCGCGGGCGGCAGAGACCCGTTACTTGAGGCGGGACGGGCCGCCCTCCCCTCATGCTTCACCCGGCAGCCGGCAACACCTCCCGCCCCTTCCTGCGGACCCCGCGGCCACCATTTTTGTTACGGGGAAAGTTTGGCGCTCACCCCCCGAGTCCCGCCGGTTTGAGGCGGGGAAGAGGAGGCCGCATCTCCCACGCGAGAAGGCGAGCAGGGCCGGAGAGATGCTTCACCTCGGTGGAGACAGAGCCCTCTCTCACCCCCCTAAAAAAGTAAAACAAGCATCGCCTCAAGCAGCACCGCTGCCCTCGCCCGGCCGCGGCGGGAGCGGAGTTCCCCACCTCATCGGGGCCACGGAGGCGAAACCCGCCGGTGCCGCCACAGAAACGACGAAATCAAGATGGCAGCCACCTGCCGACGGCCGGGAGAAGGCCGCGGCGGCCGACTACATCTCCCAGCATGCCGTGCTGCGCCAGCGAGCACCAGAAACTACCTTTCCCGCGAGGCAACGGAGGCCGGGCTCGCCGCCGTGCGGGGCAAGACTACAACTCCCGTCGGGTGCCGCGCGGCCGGGCCGGCGGGGTGGGGAGGGAGGGCCGTGGGGCGGAGCCGGCAAATAGTGGCATACAGCGGCCCCCTCGCGTAAGATGGCGGCGGCAGGAGCTGCGGGGCTCTGAGCGGAGTGCGCGGCAGGCAGAGGCGCGCTCGCCCCTCCTCCCCTCGCCAGCTCGATGTTGTGGCTCTTGCCGCGGGCGGGGGCTGCGGAGCTACGGTGAGGGGGAAGCGCGAGCCTGCGTGCCGCGGCGCCGGCCGTTTGCTGGCAGAGGCGGGCGGCGCTGGTGGCACCCGCGGGCGCGGAGCGGTGCCGCTCAGGTAGAGCCCGCCGCTCCCGTCCCTTCGGCAGGAGGAGGCTGAGGCTGCTGTGGGCGGGGGCCGCTTCAGCTCTTCCCTGCTCGGCGGTGGCTGCGGCTCGGGTCTCCATGTCGGACAACCAGAGCTGGAATTCCTCCGGCTCCGAGGAGGACCCCGAGACTGAGCCGGGGCTGCCTGTTGAGCTCTGCGGGGTACTCAGCAAGGTAAGCCGCCTCTCCCCCTCCCCGCGGCCTCTCGCGTCCCCTCCCCGCCCTCCGGCCGCCCCCCCCTGCCCCGCTTCGCGGCTGGCCGAAGGCTGTCAGCCCTGTCCGCCTGTCTCCTGCCCGCTCCGGAGGATCAGGCCGAGGCGCCCGGCGCCGGTGGAGGGGCCTGGGGCGGGGGGGGACGACGACGAGAGGCTCCGCGGGAGGCGCTGGCACGGCCGGGGCAGCCGCCACCTGACGGCGGGGAGCCTGCCAGGCAGCCGCTGCGGCGCCCGGCGCCAAGCGCCCGCGCCCCCCTCTCTCAGCGGCGGGCAGCGGCACATCCCCGCCGCCGGGGCCCCCCGCCCCTGCGCGGTTGCCGCCCGCCCCTCCCCAGCCCGGGAGGAAGCCCTTCCTCGGGGGGGGACAGCCGCAGGCGCGGCTGCAGCCCGGACGGGCGGCTGGGGGAGGCGTCGTTGCCGCCCGGCCCGGCGGTCCCTGCCGCCTCCGGGGGTCCCTGCCCCCGCCCCGAGGCTCGCTGGCTGCCCGGCGTGAGGTTCCGGAGAGCCGGGCCCGGGAGGAGGCGGCCCGGTGCGCCGGGAGAGGGCGTCTCCTCCGCGCCTTAGGCTCCTGGCCGGAGCCGGCGGTGGGCCCGGGTGCGGGCTGGGGCCGCGGCACTCCGCTCGCCTCCCGGGAGCTCCCGGAGGCGGGCGCAGCCCGTGGTCGCCCCCCCAGGAGCGGGCAGCGGCGGGGGAGCGGCACGGCCTTCAGGCCAAGTATCAAAACAGGGCAATAAAATACTCATGCAGCAAGAGACGCGGGAGGTGGGGAGGAGCGGAAGGAAAATGTCCCTAGAGCTTGTTTCCCCTTTTAAAAATAAACGTAATTTTTTGCTCCTTTATCACTGAAAATAAGATGACTTGCAAGTATGTGTCAGGTGATACCGGCAAATTTTATTTTTAGGAGTACTTTAAAGTTGAATATTGAATTGCTAAGTTTGAACGCAGATTATTTTTTTTTTTAGTTTATTACAGAACATACTGTCAGAATAATGTTGAAATATCTTTAGAAATAAAGCACTACATTTTGAATTTTTTTCCTACCCTACATGATAAGACTGGACACAAGCCAAAGTAGGAGGCACAGGTTACAGGATACAGAGACCATAAACCAGCCCTGGATGCTAAGAAAACGGCCATAATGAAGCTAGCATTCTTCTTTTCGTGAGGGACTTGGTGAACTCTTCCAGCCTGAAAATGTTTCAAAACCTAGAGATGAGAGGAACAGTTAGAAAAGAAGGGGCTTGGCTTTTGTTTGTAAGATCTTGTCATCTTATAGTGGATGGGGGAGGGAGAGGCTGAGGCAGATGTGAAATGTTACAGCGGTTAAAATGTGAGGTTTTGGTTTAGTGTAGTTTTATTGGGTTTTTTCCATTGTAAAGTTTTCCTTTGATTAGATACTTCCATCTTTAGAAGGGATGTAATTTGTGGGATGCAATTGATTTTTATGTTGGCAAATTAAATACTTTATTAAGTCCAGGTGCTGTTGCCTACTGGTGTAGCAGGTCAAGCTGTGGCTTCTGCAATTCTGTAGCTTAGGTATGTGCAAACTTTTTATTTTTCTGGATGATTATGCTGAGTGTAGCTGATGCTGCCTTTCCTGTGAGAACACGGGATGTAATCCGAATAATCAAGTATGGTGAAACCTGTTGCAGTGAATGTGCCTGAGGGATAAGTTTACCTTTTGTTAGTTGATGCCTTGGTTGTACTTGAGACAAACTAATTAAAATGAAATGGTAGCATGTGAATCTTTCTACTAAGTAAATATCTATTTTTAATAACTTACTGTGTATAATTAAATTCTAAAGCTGTAGAAGTAGGCTACAGTTCTCTGTGTGCTTAGTAGTGTTTCAGTTGTTCTGCCCTTTGGTAAAGAAAGGAACTTTGAAGGAAACGCAGTAGTTTGGTGAGAGAAGCTTATTAGCAGTACGTCCTGCTGGTGTCTTTAAAATGTTTCAAAACTCTAGGCTTTTTTCCATTGTACTTTCTGCTAACAATGTTAAGGTGGATACGAAGAAAGAACTTTAATGTGGAAAAGCCTTTCTTGAAGCACAAGAATCTAGATGCTTGAAAAACCAGTGGTCTTCTCTTTGCCAAAATCTTGTGCCTACCCAGTGTGCTTTAGGGAGTCTCTTAATTCATGGCACATTTTGATTGCAACAGCAAGCATTGATTGCAACAGCAAATGCGAGATTGACTGCTATATTTGTCTCTCTTAGCTCTGTCAAAGAAGGAAAGGTGCTTTCCTCCCTGTCCCTTGCTCTTTTGCCCAAGATGACTTTGGACTCTGCCTTTTGTGTCTGGAAGGAGTCGGGAACATGAGAGACGGGAAGAGAGGAAGGCAAGAAGTAATATAGCTCTGTGACCGCTTGTGCTACCAGTTCATGTACTGAGCACAGCTGCAGCTTTCTTTAAGAAATGCTGAACTTAGCAATTTGATGTATTAAGAGACCAAAAAGGGCTTCATCTCTGGAGAGCAAATTAAGGTCTTACCTATGCTTGAAACTTCTTAGGAATTTCTGAGCTATAGAATTTGTTTTCCTTAGACCTCCTCTTGTTATTACTAGAGTTAACATGTAGTTATGGGACATGTATTAACTAATATGTGTATTATAATGTGGAAATGAGACTGTTAGTCAACTTTCTTCCCCTCCATTTCTATATTACAAAATGAGGAATAATGGTTAGACTTAAATGCTAAAAAGAGCTTATCTCAGAGTTTTTTGTCAAAGAACGGTTGTCATGATCAAAGAAATGCTTGCATGATAAAATTATTTTCGATGGTTTTGTTTCCATTTTTATCTAATTTATAATTTTTGCATTGTGATTGAAGGCCAAGCACCAGTGTATAGTCAGAGTTACAAAACAGTCCTGATGCTCTAGCAGTGTCATATGTTTCTACAAAGTGCAGTTGGGAACATGTTACAAATGTATAAAAAGTATGCAAATATATAAAAGATTAATAACCAGAACTTTTAGTCACTTCTTACTAGATTTCTGTAGGATGAATCCAGGACTTGTTCCTGGAATATCGGTTTCATTCTGTCTGTGAATGTGGAGTCCCTAGAAAAATCTGAATAGCATAAGGATGATTGGATGTCTGCTGCTAAGCAAGTATCTTAATGAGAAAGTGGTTAGGAATTAAAACCTAAAACAATATCTATGGGCAATATTAAATTGATAAAGAACTGATTAGGTGCTACAATAGTTATATGCTGCATTGTGGCGTAGTGGCATGTTTGTATTTATAGGAAGAGAACTAGATACTTTCGTAAAATACTTTTTGTAGAAATTAACTTTTATATAAAATAAATTATTTCATGTTCCACTTAAATTTGGCTTTTGGTCTAACTCCAGATTTTAAATCAGGTGGCTAAACTCACCTTGGTGATTAATGTTTGATTTTCTCCCTCTCCCCCTTTCTTCAATTTGTGTCTTAAGTATGTTTATCACCTTTCTTTAACTGGCCTTGGCAATGCAGTTGCAGTCAAGACATGTGTTATCTTACTGTTCATTTGAAACAACTGATTTTTAGTACCTTTAGGAGTTTGTAAAATTATTTTAGGACCTCTGAGCAGAATAAAGTTGTCATTTGGGAATAACTTTTAAAAATAAGTTGCTTTTTTCTCCTAGTGTTTAAAAGCCTGAGAAGTCAGCCACACTGTCTTTATTGTTATTTTTCTATTAGCTGATCTTTGGAATTTTTTTTTACAGTGGACCAACTACATTCATGGGTGGCAGGATCGATGGGTAGTTCTGAAAAGCAACACGCTAAGTTATTACAAGTCTGAAGATGAAACAGAGTATGGCTGTAGAGGCTCTATCTGTCTGAGCAAGGCTGTGATTACAGTAAGTGCTATTTCATTATTGCCATCTTTTCATGTTCTGAGGTGTTACATATTTGTGGGCTAATGTCTGGTGAAAGCAAACATGGGTATGGCAAATTCTATTAGGTCATCTATTATGAAAGTTAGTGGTATCAGCGGAACGCTGTGGAGCAAGGCAAGGAGTTCCAAATAAGAAAACAAGCTGTCTTGTTTGCGGCTGTGGTAAGCAGCTTTTAATTTCTTATGTTAGAGGTTTCCGTGCGTAGGGATACAGTTTGCCTCTGGAGGCTGCAAAGGTTTTTCCAGAGGTCAGCCTAAGACCCCAGACCAACTTCCCAAAAGAGGTACCATCTGTCACAGTTTTTACACATTGCACTAGAGAGAGAGGGTAGCAGTTCTTTGACTGTACTTTCCGAACATGACTGTAGAACATTTCCAAAAGAAAATGTTCTTCTGCATGCTTCTTCCTCTGAATAAGTTAATGTGTTGCTGGTTTTATCCTGTACTACACTGGTAAGAAAAAAGAGCCTACATATAAATGAAATCTCATAAAGATCAATTGGCCTTAGAAGATAAAGAAAAAAAGTCTGCGTCTTGTGGCTTTCAAAATTGATATGTATTAATTATGACTAACGCTCACCAAAAAGCATGTTGTAGCTTTTCTGCATTGCTGTTAAATAGTCAGTCCAGTTATGTGATTTAGGGAAAAAGTAGCTGGACTTCGGTGTAGCACACAAGTTCCTCGAGTAGTAGTGTTAAATCTTACTACTTGCGTTCTTATTCTACCAAATGTGTTTTTTTCAAACTGAATTAAGGTTGATAAATGGGAAGTTTTCTTTTTTTACTCATACTCAGCTTACGAATCGAATTTTATTAAACAAGTCTTGATCTGAAAAAAAAAAAGACTGGATTGATTACATCAACTGGATACATTTCGGAAAAAAACCGTGAAGAAAACCCAGATTTTTACATTTGGATGTCTGGCAGGTATTGCAGTCATCTAAAAATTAAAACAGATCGCCTCACTTGTTTTAAAACTCTTTTTTGAACTGCTAAAACTTTTAAAACTTGCTCAAGATTTGACTTACTCAGCAATATATGGTGCACAACAACAGCCTCTAGGAATTCTGACTTGTGTCCTTTTGGGAGTCTGTAATAGTACCAGCCTCTGATCAGGACTTCGAAAAAGGTCTCAAGTTCACTAGCAAGAGGCTTAACATGCCAACCAGCCAGAGACAGGAAGGTGGTGGCAAGGAGGTAGGCCAAGGGATGTCTGGAAGCCTGCTGTAGAGCACATCTCAGCAGGGGAGTGTGATGGGGGAGTGAGAGATTATAGTGATGCTGCTATTGCTGCTGGCATGTTTTGGTACATTGCACTTTGTGAAGTGAAGTTGGCGAGCTTATCTTCTGACTAGGATGTGTGTAATGCTGGAACTTCTCCTGGATAGCTTTTTTTCCTCTTATATCTGGCACTTGTAACATCTGGTAACTTGGAGGTGAATCGTTGCTTTTTTTTTTTTTCCAGTTCTTAAGCTTCTTGAGTACATTGAGAAAGAAACTACGGAGTTGGAGAAAGAATAAAAAGTGGGCACAGTTCTAAAATTTAATCTGATGTTTTTGTTCTTCCATTTTCATTCAGGCTTGTGCTTTGTGAGTAGTATTTGATGGTTTAATTGCTAGATTGTGGTTTGAGATGGCATTTCTGAAACCTAGTAAATTCTTGTTAATTATTTCTAGCTGCAGTTAGTGATTGTTGTGTAAGTAATAGACGTTCAGGAGTGTACTGTTGGATCATTTCATGTCTCTAGGATATAGAATTTACTTTTGAAACTGTCATGTGATTCTTCTGTCTCTATTTTTCAGAAGTTATTCTTCTGAGCCAAAGTTACAGCGTGAATGTTTCTGGTTTGGTAGTTGTTTGGTAGCAAATTGCATATATTTTTTTAAACCTGTGTTTTCAATAGAAAATTAATTATGTTCAAAGATAAATGTTTAAAATATTCTTCCTGAGGTACATAGTTAATCTTTACTTTCATGTCCTTGTAATATCTTGCTAACTATAAGCTTACTAGCATGTATTTACATGCATGAGAGAACACCAATAGCTGATAAAATAAATGTTGAGATGATAATGTGTGAAAACTACTCTTACTGTCAGTGGAATTACTCTTTACTGTATGTCTTGATTACTTTGGTAGAGAGGGGAAGTCAGGTTTCTTACTGGCTTAATGGTCAGCACTAATTTGATGTAGTAGGGATCTTAATCTTGAATATTTTTCAACAGTATTTCACTATACTGTAAGTTTTGTTTTCCTTGATTTTGCTGATCCAGAGTCAGGCACCGTAACTACCTATTTCCTAACCTAGTATATTTCAGTAAGTTTTCCTTCAGTACAAAGCAGGACTTGAGTGGTATGAGATGTTGATGGCTGTAATGTTTGTTGTAGGAAAGGGTGATTGGATTTCATGAATCTTTCTTTTAGGCACTCAAATTAGGTATGCATGTTTGGATTCAATGGGAAATGTGATGATTTTCTGTGTGTAATTAATGCTACTAGTGTTAGAGAATGTCCATGTTTTGTTGATGCATAAGCATAAATTTGGAAAGCTGCTGTCACTGAGTAGTCTTACTCCCAGCAATAAAGATCAGCCTAGTGATAAGTTGTAGTATTGAGACATGTTTTCAAACCTGTTTACAAATTCTTAACAACAAAGTGTTTGTCTCATGAGTTCTGGGGTTTTTCCAGAAAGGATTTGGCTGGTCAGGATATCTCTTCTGCATGGATCTATATGGAGGATCTTGAAAAATGCTTTGAGAAATGTTGTGCTTGATAAATTTTAAGAATGCTTAAACTCAGCCATGTGTGAACTTTGTGGTTTTTGTCACTAGAGGTGACTACCTATACAAGAAGGGTTTCCAAAGCTTATGTTCCAACTTAACCTTCAGCTTTTCTTCAGATAGGATTTATACTTGCCATGTTGTTTTAATCCAGTGTTGGTCTTCATCTTCCTTTCTGTATATATTAGTGATATAGAAAAACTTACTGATTTCTAGTTTGGTACCTTAAACAAGTTGCAATAACTGTAATGCAATGGTTTTGCTTCGTTTTGGTTATACTGTGATGATGCATACTCATGTCAAAATCTTAATGGAAACATGCTCTTTGTTATTAGCCTTTTTTTAGAAAACTTTCTTTTTATTGTCTTGTAAAGAGACATTTAGGCAGTTCTGTGGAAATGCCTGGACCAGGATTGAGGAATAAATTCAGTTTGCATAATGGAGATATTTTCGGTAAACTGGTTTCTTAGCGTTTTTTTTCTAGAAACAGTAATTAGAAAGCACTGTTGCTTAATGAAGATGGTAATGATGTTTTATATTAATACACAAGTTGCAAGCCATTGCTACTCAGAGTGGACTTCTGAAAGGGTGGATTTCTTGAGTAGCTGTTGTGACTATCTGGAGCTCAGGACAGGCAAGAAGATAGAAAACTGAAGTCTGCCTAAGAGAGACAGCTCAGTGAATTGTCTTGGCTTTTTTTTTTTTCCTAAATAACAATACATTGCCATTGTGAAGAACTTAATAAATTTTCATTATATAAATTAGGGCTGGTATAAATGTGTTAGTTCCAGTTTACAAAAAGAATAAGAACACTGTATATGAAAGAGCTAAACTGGCCATTTCCAATTTTAAGCTTCTCATTTCCTTGCATATAGTCTGCAAAAGAGTAAGATTGTTCTTTCCAGTAATCAGCCACTCATAATATAAAAAATAGTCTGCTTTTTAAAGATCTGGTTAGTTGAACAGCCACCCTTGTCACTCTAGCAGTACTTACAGTTTATTTATAGCATGGCGCTGGCCACCATTAATAATTGGGCATTTGTGAGAGGAAGTACAGATTGCCATTTTTAAAAAGAGATTGACAAGTTAACAGAGGATGCTTCATGCATTTGTCAATTTAAACAGATACAGAAGCTTCCTTTTCACAGAAACTTTAAAGTCTACAAATATTTAAGTTTTAGAATAAAGATGTGTATTTTTAATTGAAAATGTCAGTGCTAGACAAATATTCTTAGTATTGTTTAAAACACTTGTAGCATGAAGAATCATGTCTTGCAAAACAGACTTTCAAAAATTTACCTTGACATTAACAGTACGTTGGTGTGTTTCTTTTAAATTTTATACAATGTGAAATGTAACAGTATTTTGGAAGCAGTTAGAGTGGTAGTGTATAGAAGTGGACTCACTTGGAGGACTAATGTGGGTAAACTTTGGCTTTCTTTTTTCTAGCTACTGCTCCAAACTGGTATTGCTAACAGACCTGCTTATGATAAAAGAAGAATGATGTTAATTGCAGCTTTTATCTACTGATAGATTTGATTCAGCCTTTTGCTAGTTAAGTTGAATGAGAACTGATAGCTTTTAGTTGGTGAAAGCTTTTATTAAAAAAGCTACGCTATAAATCTGTGCCCTGGGCAGAAATACCATAGCAGTAAATTTGTAATAATTGCTAATTGCGTGGGAAAATACTGTTTCCAACTGTCTGAGGTTGGAAAACAATCCATTTTAATATGAAGTGATGAGTATTTAATTAAATAATTCATTTTCTGTAATTTGATAAAGTGCTTCCTCAGCCTTAATTGCTACTAAAAAGATGACCTGAGTAAACTAAGGCATAGAATACAAGCCCAAACTAGACAGGGGTTTATTTAGGACGCATTGCAATTAGTACTTCTAGGCTTTGGTGTGTGCCTTAAATAGTCAAGTAGCTAAATCCAGACTGGTCGAAAATCTTGGCTAAACAGGAGAGAAATCTGAATGGATATTCTAGACAGAGGCAAGTGTGGTCAGGAATGCGTACTCATATGTGAAAGGCCTGAGGTGATTGTATTCTGGAGAGGAAAATGCCAAAGAGCAACAGGAGAGTGGGGCAGAGAAAGGGAGTTGATGCCTGAAAGATAATGACACTGGGCTGGTGCAGCAGGCTGAAGTTGCTTGGAACATGGGATTCTCCTGGACAATTACTTTTATCATTCACATCCTCTGCATAAATTTGTGTCTGTCTTTGAGTTACCTGAACCAGCAATGCATCGGTTGATGTTCAAAGTGAAAATGTCAGAACATTGCCCTGTATTTATCAAAGTGCTATAGGAGTACTAATAACCTGAGCAAGCAAAACCCAATTATTTGGCAGGGTGGAGAAATGGAGGATTTATTCCTCAGTGTGTATTGAGGAAATTAAGTCAGAAGTGGAAAAATATGCATCCAGATCAGCTTAGGTGAGACTGTTCTTCATATTATGATGAAGAATTCCATAATGATTAAGATGTGAAAAAAAAAATCAGTTCTGTATATTAACTAAATATTTTAGGATTACTTAATATTGCTGAAGAATTCAGCTTTAATACTGCAATATAATCATGTGTTACCACACACTTGAAATTAGGGTTGTAATCCAACAGCATTTCTGGCAACTTTTTATTATCAATTAGAATATTATTCCCCCACTTGACTTTGTTTATTAAGAGAATTAAGTTTTAACAGTGTTCATGATTTGACATGTACGTCAGTATCACAATTCCTGCCCATGGTTTGTATCAGAGCATTTTTATGCCGTGGAGCATTTCTCATGGACGCTATACCAAGCCTTAAATAATTCCAGTGTTTGCAGTCGGTGACTTTATATCTCAGCAAATTTTTCTGTGGTGTTTGCAATTCTTATTCTTGCTCAGTCTGAATTTCTATGCACCTTCATAAGATTGATTTATAGTTGATTTATTGTTCATGGATACAGTTGGTTCATATGTCACCCCTCTCTGGGGTTGTAGTGTTACTCAATAGTCCTGCTAGTCAACCTGCTATTGATAATCTGATCTGTCTTGTGATAGCCATTAATGACATTTTTAACATCTCTATTGAGGATTTGTACAATACCAGACCTCACTTTCTGATATGTATTCCTAGAATACCAAGTAAAAAGGTCAGAATACTCTTTATCTACTAATATGCAGCTGCACCAGGCCATCTCCTGTTTTGCTGCCTCCTAAAGTTGCTAACTTTCCACCCTTTTGCTTCTGTTCATACACTCAGAATAGTTCTTCACAGATGACTACCCGAGTGTTTTCTGCTTCTTCCAGTTCATCTTTTGCCTCCTCCTTTGGGCATACACTTGCTGCTTTTGCCATGTTCCTCGTGAATTCAGATCAAATATTCTGGCTGACTTCAGCCACTTCTTAGTCTGTTTGGTGTGTCTTTCCACTCAGCTGAAGTCCACTGTTCCTCAGTTAAGAGGACGAGTTGGAACAGAATTTGCTACCCCATGTCTCCATGCACTTAACCCAGATTATACTGTGACTAGTGTCTAATATATTCCTAAAGCTTTTTAAGTTGCTCTCTTTTAAGGAGAAAAGTTGCTCTTTTTCTTTACGGTCTCTTTTTAAGCTCTTCCACAACTAAATATGTGTGCATATATAGATGCATATGTCCACAAATATAATTGTGTGTATATATATAAAGGAATTAGAGATAGCTGTGATGGGAGAGCTTAGGCTGGCAAATCAGGTCAATTTTAAACTTCAGAATGAAAGCTTTTAGGCTGACATTCATTAGCAACATGCCTTGTGCTTATAATTAGTTCTTACACATTGTTAATTACCACTGCATGTTAGTTGTTACACACTAACCATTATCATTATAACCATAACCGTTATGAATTCAAAGCAGTCAGTCTTATATCTGACTTATATCCTTAATTAGCTCTAAGTATGCAGTACTGTGTAGCCAGTACCATATAGTTAGCCTGCTATCTTTGTTCTTGATGGTCCTAGTTGCTGAGGTCAAGGTAACCTGACTGAAGAGCTCTTCAGTAAGGGGTGGATGACAGGACAGATGCAGAATTGAAGTAGGCATCGTCTTCTGCCAGCTTGTTCCCCCTCAATTTAGGATCTTTTAAAACAATCTTTTATAAAATGATTGAGGCTCCTGGCCTCAGTGTGGTGTGATGTTGGGGAGGTGTTAATTTCCCAGGCTGCAGCAAGTGCCTTGCCCTGTTGCTCAGACATCTGGGTTTTTTCCCTTGTGTAGCTGCTGCTACTTAGAGCAAAAACAGCCTTCCCAGCTCTGGAGGTTGCACTTTTTCACTGACCAGTAATTGACCATGAACAAGTTGCTTATGGTTCTGGGGCCTCTGCTTTTAGTCTGTGTCTGTATTTTCAAGGCCTTTGTTATGTTGTGCTTAAATTGGAGGTCATAATAAGAGACACCTGGTACCAAGGTATAGCTGTCACAGAGCCAGTTCTCATAAAAAGTTGATAATGAGCCTTACGGATCAGGACTGGGGCCTTGCATACTTAGCATAAGGCCTGCTGCAAGTAATGTTAACACTACATTTATATGAATGCTTATACAGTTGTACTGTATGAAGTTGCTTATGTTTGGATTCAAACCAAGCTAATCTTAAGTCTGGGTGCTGCTTTCACAGGTACAGCAGGCCTCTCTGCAGCTCCACTGCTTTCATAGGATAGGAACTTTCCATTCCCATCACCATGAGTCTTAGTCCAGGGTGCTCTACTTTTTCTGCCAGCAAAATGTCATGCTGCAAAGCAGGGCTTTTCTCTTAGTGTAGAGTATCTTCTCTAGGTGTTGCCTCATGGTTTTCTTGTGAAATCCATATTGTACTGTTGTTGCTGGTGTATGTACAGGTTTTGGGTCTTCCCTGGCACACTGCAGTACATAGTATGAAATACAATGAAGGTAATCAATAAACAAACAGTGATTTTAGGGGTGCAGCAGTGTATATGTGATTTCTGCTCCTATATTTGACTGTCCTATAAAAGTAAACTTTAAAAAAAGTGACACATGGGGTTTCTGCATTCTCTAAAGTTAATATGAAGTTTTCTTGCTTCCTGCCTGATTAATAACTCCAGCTTCTTGCTGTGTATGGTGGGATTCCTAGTGAGTTTAATAAATTCTAAGCTGATGTTTTTCCAGGTGGTATAATTCTGATTATTTTTTTTCCCTCATGGCTGATGCATGATGTTGGTCGATAACGCAAATATTTTGCTCCTAATGGATTCCTTGGGAAGCATCACATACATTTTTCTGCAGGGGACTCAGTTCTCTGGTTTGGTTCCCACTGAAGCAACATGTACGCTTCCATTGCCAGTATCTCATATCCCAGAGTCATTAACTGATTGTTAGCTCTAAAGGCAAGTTGTAATGACTTCAGTACAGTTTAAGATTCTTCAGACTGTGTTCAAACAGGACAGGCCCACTAGTTATATCCTGATTTCTCATGGTGTGTATCTAAATCTGTTAATACCCCATCACTAATTCATGGACCTCTTACATAGGGTATCCACAGTCACTAGTAGATCACTTTAGGCAATGGCTGTGTACCCATGCTGTTTTACAACTATTTCAGTCTTGCCCTCATTTCTTCTAATAACACAGTGCCATTGCATGTCTTTGACCAAAGTTTAGCTGATATATCAAGTGTGTGTTTGTTACACTAGATCTTGCTATTGCAAGTCATTGTTTTTTTCAGTAGGCAGTTGGGAATATCATGTGTCAGAGGTGTGTTATATAAACCAATACAGCAGGACTTGATGCTACATAGTAATTCCACATTATTAACAAGGAAATAATTGGATAAAATACTAATTAACAAATTACATACTCTAAGGCTATAGCATAGTTGATTCCCAACAAAAAATCTGAAAATTATTTATATGATCACTTCTGCGGCTGAACCTCACTGCTGGGCGTGCAAAAACCGGGCTGACCACGTTTACTCTTGAGAACTGTAGGTTTCAAATTTTAAATGTGGTTTCACTGCTAAAGTAACACATCTAATATATGCTTGTTCCAGACTTAAAAAGGCGATTTGCTGATGAGAGAGCTTCTTTGCAATGGATTAAACCAAGCTAATTTTAAAGTTTGCATAGTATGCTAACAAGGTAATGTTAAATTCTACGTAGCATACTTTTGCTTTCATGGGTGCAGTCAGCCTCTACTTTAGCTAGGTTTTGGAAAGATAAGATTATTATTTAAAAGAAAAAGCAGTGGTGAAAGGCATTTTGAAAAGCAAACATCCTAATCTAAGACCTGAAGTGAAATATTTGGGTAGTAGCAATGAATGTAAAAACATTTAATAGGCTTTTATTTTTTTAAGCCTGTTTTCTTGCTAAGATTTTTCTACATGTGTAAATGTGCCATTATGGGAAAGTTTTCTTTTTAATGTTGTACACAATTAGGTGTCCCATGTTTTGCCACCTAAAAGGATCATAACTGTTTCAGTAGGCATAAAGCTGTCTTGCTTATTTGCTTGTTTGCAATAAGGTTTTCCTATATCCTGTAAAACAAAACAAAACCAAAAAAACCCCCAAACCATAAAACAACACAGCCAGCTGATGTAACTGAAAAGTGGGTTCTTGTTGCTTAAGAATAACCGCAAGGAAAGGCAAGACATCCTACCTAGACCAATGTTTCTCTTAGGTTTTGATTGCCTGGATTTTGGAATTCAGAAAGAGAAACCAGAATTTTGTGCTGTGAATTTTGGCAGATCCTAATTCCCCAGGTTTGTGGACCCACTCGGATTTTGTTTTGGGGGCAGGAGGAGGGGAGTGTTACAAACAAAGTGGATTAGAACTTGCAACATCTCTTCAGTTTTCAGTACATTTTTAATAAAATGTGTTATAAACAATGAAGTATAACACTTTCTCTAAGTTGTTCCACCCTGAGAGTTAGATCTAGGCTAGTTAATGATATTTAAAAAAAACACCTTGTCAAAGTAAAGTAATGACTTTATTTAGTAATTTTAATGTTTATACTTCTAAAGCCAAGTGACTTCAGAAATAACTGGTAGAGACAAATGGATCTTGATGGACTTTTATAATTGCACTGGGTGTACATGTCAAGGGTGGGGGCTGCCAGGTGGCCTCTGTGAGGAAAGGCCAGGTTGCCCTGCACAGGACATGGCTGGTTCCAGCTGGCTCCAGTGCACCCACCACAGGGCACATCTGAGCCCCATAGCCACTGTGGTGGCACCTCAAAGTAACTGTAGTTAAAGGGCAAAAATGCTGCTCAGCAGTGTGTGAGAAGGAAAGGAGTGAGGAAGAGGTGTGAGAAACAGCCCTGTGAGCACCTAGGTGAGAGCAGGAGGAGGGGGGAGGAGGTGCTCCAGGTGATGAGCAGAGGTTCCCCAGCAGCCTGTGGAGGAGAGCACTGTGCAGCAGGCATTTCCCTGCAGCCTGTGGAGGGGACCACGCTGGACCAGATGTCCACGTAGCAGCCTGTGGAGGACCCTACCACAGCAGCTGGATATACCCTGAAGGAGTCTGCAGCTTGTGGAGACCCCATGCTGGAGCAGATTCATTGTGAAGGACTGCAGCCATGGGGATGATCCATGCTGGAGCAGGGGAAGAGTGTGAGGAAGGAGCAGCACAGTTAGTGTTATGAACTGACTGCAGCCCTCATTCCCCATCCCCCTGTGCCTGTGTTTTTAGTTTTGTCTGCTTCTCATCATTAAACTCTCAACTGGCAATAAATTAAATTAATTTTCACCAAGTTGAGTGTGTTTTGCCCACAATGGCAGTAGGTAAGTGATCTCCCTGTCTTTATCTTCACCCATGAGCTTTTCGTCTTATTTTCTTCCCCTGTACAGCTGAGGAGGGGGAGTGAAAGAGCAGCTGGGTGAAGGTCTGGTAGCCAGCCAGGGTCAAGCCACCACAGTAATCTAGAAAGTCATTATAGACATAGCTTGTGATTAATGTACATCTTTGAAAGAATAAGAAGGGACAAGGATTGTTCCTAAGCAGAGGGAGGATTTTGCTGTGTGTATTCAAACTTTGGGAAAGGAAGAAATCTCTAAAGGAAAATACAGTGGTGATGCTCATTCAGAGGAAATAATGTCAAGGAAGGATACAAGGAGGAACAGACTATTTGGAGTAGCAGTGTTCAGGCTGTATTCTGAAAAATGAGCAGTGACTCCACAAAGAAGTACACTAACTTGACTAAATACTTCTCCTTAGTATTTAACAGGGCACAAAAGACCAAGTTTTTAGACTATCTTGTCTGGTAAAATTCTTACCAAGCATAGTATTCATTGGTAAAACACACATTTTGATTCAGCTGATTGAGAGGATTTTTCCATTGATGATTTTAAGTATGATTCACCATATAGAATAAAACGTTCAAATAATCTCTGTGGTATTTCATTTCACTACCTTTTCTGTTCAGTGTTTTTTCATAAGTTAGCATGTTTACATTTTAATTTTTGTAGGGAGAGGACATAATTCCTCTGCAATTTGGATCTGTCATGGATTAAATGCTTTAGAAAAATTATTTTAAGATGTGCACTTTTTGAAACTTGGCTGAGGTTTTTCACTTGGGTTTTTTTGTAGCTGAATAATCACAGCCTTTGCCAATTTCAAACTGCTTTTACATGGGAGCTAAAGTGCAGTTTTCCTGTGTACTTTTAAAATTAATTCCTTCAGTCATACAGCACAAATCTTGAAGTAAACTTTTTATCTTTGGGCTTTTGTTAGTACCTCAACATAAGTACATATAGAAAGTGTTCCTATAACTTTTCCTTTCTGGCATCAGACAGGTTCTTTTTTATTTGCTTCTGCAGTCAAAATACACACTTTAGTGATAGCCTCACTTCTCAATAACTGTAATTATTTTTTTTATTTTGATACATGCTGCTTACTGAAAAAGGTAGTTAAGAGGGTTTTTTTAATTTGGTCTTGTTACCTGTTATATTACATTGTTTTCACTGGCTTCCCCTTTTTCTACTGCATCAGGTAAGCTACTTTTAAAAAGTCCTTAGCATAATATTTCTATAGCTCATCATATAAGATGTTACTCCTCTGTGTAACATGATAGTGTTTTTGTCCATTGCTTCCTAAATTATCAAATACACATTTGTCCAATTTGCTTTCTCCTGTTGGAGGTGGTTCCCTTGCTTATGTGTGAACACAGTCCTCTTGAACTTCTGTTTCAAAAGTAATACCTTGTTATATATGCAATTTAGTGTATTCTGATATTTGCTTGTGCCCCTTTATCCTTTCGTGTCCTATACATATTATCCTGGAATGATCTTCTGGATTTGCTGTTGGAAACTAGAGAGGATAAGAGGGGGGTTTGGCATTTGAGTGAATATATCCAGTTCCAGAACCTACTCAATGACCTATGAGAACACACAGGCAGATACGTAGATTTTGTTGTGTGATAACTGCTCTGAACATCTTTTTTTTTTTTTGTGGAGGAAGTGGTAGTTTGTAGATTATAACTGGAGGATTTCAGGAAGTTGCAGAATGATGCAGAAGGGATGCTTTTTCTGGAATTCCATGGGCATGGTGGAAAAACTAATCCACAAACCCATGGATAAATTGTACCTTGCATTGTAGGAAAGTGACACCGTTCACATAGGAAAAGATTGTGTATTCAGCTCTGAGCTGGCAAACATTGCTTATGATAGCCTGGCTTGCATCTCACTTTCCATGGTATAACCTGGAAAAAAGAATAAGAAGCTCTGTTAACTGTGAGCTGCACTAACAGAAGGCCGGGGGGGGGGGAATACCAGGTTTCATGTTTTAGCTTAAAGCTGCTACTAAAATCTTTGCTAATGGTTGAAAGCTAACTGATCACGGAGGAATTCAGATTATTCAAGATTTTTCCCTTAAGAGAATTTTGTAAAACCTAATTAAGTAAACCAAAATGTATTGCTTTACAAAATGCCTTTTCTAAAGCAATGATTTCTCACAGTTTTGCAATAGTTTTGTTAGAGGAAATAATACATGTAATACTTTAATATTTGCCTTCATTGTAAAATTACTTTTATGAATATAGTTCTCTTACAAGATTTCATGGCTGTGATAACTCAGTCTACAGAAAAGTAAACGATGTGGTGTTCTAATAGAATGAATAAGAATTAGCATTAGAGGTTTTATGGAATCTGGCTTAAAGATGGCTGGAATTTAGAAATTCAAGAATTGTATTCGGCAGCTGAACAGGTTTTCACATTTAGCCTTGGGCAAAATCAATGTGCAGCTCTACTAAATTTTTCTTAATCTTTTATGAAAAAAATTACTTATTGGCATCACAAACAACAACAGACTGCTATGTCAAAGCTTCAGGGATAAGTAGCTTTGTAGTGCTGAATTATGTTAAGTACAATGCTTGTCTCCACTCAGTTAATGTATGTTATTACAATGTATAACACTGGTGTATTTGTAAACTGCAGTTATCTTCATAGCAGTGTATGGTATTGTTTTGTTACTGTGTACTGAGGAGCTAGGCTAGGTAACAGCCTCTATCACACTTATGCTAGTGACATTTGTGTCAGAGAACTAAAGAATGGTAGTTCTTATTTTCTTTAGGCTTCTATAGTTTATCATGTGTCCTAGTGCCCTGCCTGGTATTTTCTTAATATGAAAAAATGTCAAAATTTTACAGTAAGTTCACCATAGAAAAGTTTTAGTTCTGCAATGGGAATAGCAGCACAAGCATTCTTTTTAATAGCTGTGATATGCAGACTTGAGTTGGATCTGGTGTGAACCGCCCTGGCTTTACTCTGTACGGAAAAGAAGAAATACCATTTACAGTACTAAGACAGCAAGCGAAAGTTTATTCGTTCAAGTATTTATTTTTGTTTTCCCATGGAGTACTCTTGAAGGTTATGAAGTATATAAAACCACTTAAGCTTCCCTGTGTGATTTGCCTTAAGCACTTGAACTAGTATTTTTCAAGCAGATACTGCTCTGAAGCTTGTTTTGTGAATACCTCAGGTTTGAGAGCTGTATAGCTGGGAGGATCTTGTGGCAATGCAGTCAGCTATGACTCATGAGACCTGAGCTGGCTATGAACTTCCTCAGTAACTGTAGCCAAGTAAATGTTTCTTCATGTAAACTGTTTTTGCTTGTTTAGAATTTAAGAGCTATTATCAGTTTTATACAGAAAGACCTGGGACACTTGAATACTTGCAGTTGCCTTTATTTCATCAGGATTCTCTGCAGGTACCTCAGAAGAAAGCTTAGGAGGCATACAGAAAGGGTGTTTGGGGATGCTGGAGGCCTGTTTCTTGCTGCATATTCTTGCATGGAATTATGATTTAGCTATTTGTTTTTTTTTTTAAATGCTGGCTCTAGAAGGAGCCCTTGGTGCACACATAGGCTGCCTCTGCCATGGTGTTAGTCTGCCCAACTCACCTTTGAAAACTCTATAAAGGTTTTTAGGTGCTCCCATTCACAGTGTCATGTCAGTCTGGGTCTTGTTCCCCAGTGCCCTCGATTTATATGTCTGCTGCTTGAGGCTGCTGTAGGGTGAGGGTGTCAGGAAAAAGCAGCCGAAGCTCTCCAATGTGCTTTAGGCCCTGAGAGTAGATGGTGAACTCCTACTTACTTCCTACTTCCCTGCATGATTAAAACATTCCTCTTGCCTTCCCTTCGTTGTGAAAGGCAGTAGGACAAATCCTGGCCTCAGCACAGGTCCTTAGCTTGTTACAGATGAAAATCACTATTTATCTTCCAACATCTGGTCAGGCAGCTGGCTAAGAACTGTATAATTTTACAGTCACTTCTGAGCATAATGGGGAAAGTGAACACTAGGCTAGAAAGAGTGAACCTCAGAAAAAAGGAGATCTAAATGAAATGGGTTGAGATCTACAGGAAGAAGGTGAAGGGAAGAGAAATAGAAAAACTTCCAGCAAGTGTAAGGAGAGGCTCAAAGTAGTCTGACGAGGATGTTAGAAGAATAAAGGACAGGCCTGAGAAGTGGTGAATAACACTTTGTGGTCTCTGCTACAGAAAACAATAAAAGCATTTATAGCCAGAGGGAAACCAAGCAAGTTTGTCCATAGCTTCGTGGGGAGGAGAATGTACCAGATGATACCAAAAAGTTACATACTGAAGTCTGCCAAGTTATCAATGACGATGAAATGTGAACTTGTTCTTGGTTGAGAAAAGGGTTAATCAGCAACAACTTGATTTGTTCTGTGTTAAGAAAAGAACAGGTCACATGTGATTCGGATGTTTTATTTGCTGTTGGTAAAATGCATATTAGAGAGCTTGCCTTTCATGTTCAGTTAATTTGGTGTTCTTATGGTGGACCCTGTTTTTGGAAAAAAAAAGCAGAGGAAAACGGGAGGAAATAATGGGTCCTATTTAAGTTGCCAAAAAATATGGAAAATAGGCAATTAAGTACTGTAAGAGGGTAAATAGGTAACTTACGTCTGTCATGAAAAAATCATATATCACCTACCCAACTTCCTTTGAAGCAGTATTTAGCCTTGTTAGTGGTTATTTCTTATCTTTAAGCAACTTGTCTAACAGGACCACCTGATCAGCTGGCTTTTTTGTAACATGAAACGGCACAGTGAGCTGAGTATAACCCTAGACCTGATTTTTAGATGGCCTAGTCTCTTAACTGTAGGTAATGCAGAAGTGTGCATGCAGTGAATGGCCCAGGATAGTGTTTAAAGGTTTTAGCTAGACCTCGAGGAAAACATTTCCCTTCCCTGTCTTAGCAATGAGGCATAAATTTTCAAATATATAGAAAGTTGCTATGCAAAGAAAGGGAGTACATAAACCTGCCTTTGAAAAGGGCAAAGGGATGATGGTCTTAAATCACATTAGAAGATATTTAGGTTAGAGATGAGGAAGGGAAAAAAAAGCAAGGATGGTTGTGTACTGGAGTAAGTTGTGTATGAAGCGTGGAATCAGTAGTACTGCAGGCATTTAAGATGAATTTTTGGCAAGTCTTTCTAACTGTGTAGCATGTAATTGCTTTTAACTCCTCCCAAAGGGCTTCAGAGGGAGATGCAGCAGAGGAGTGCTATCATGGCAGGAAAAACTTTGATAGCTAATTCTTGTACACTTGTTTTTTGTGTGATTTTGGGGAGAATCTTCCATTGTTGTAGATGCATGTCCCCCGTCACGTGGTTAAAGGAGAGCCTGGCAGATGGGTGGCTGGGAACAGGCATAGAAGCCTGACATGTTGATGTGGCAGGTTTGCTACCCTAAAGCAGATAAACATCTTTCTCATATATAGTAATAATAACAATGCAGTTTGAAGAAGAGGGGCTTGGAGTTGGAGAATCAATGTCCTATATTGGGTTTGTGTGGCAAAGTTTTGCTAGCGGGGGGGCTACAGAGGTGGCTTCTGTGACAAGATGCCAGAAGCTGGCCCCATACCTGACAGAGCCAATGCCAGTCAGCTCCAAGGTGGACCCGCTGGTGGCCAAAGCTGAGCTGATTGGCAACGATGGTAGTGCCTCTCTGATAATGTGTTGAAGAAAGGGTATAAACTGCTGCGCAACAGCAGCTGGGAGAGAGGAGTGAGACTGTGAGAGGAACAACCCTGCAGACACCCAGGTCAGTGAATAAGGAGGGGGAGGAGATGCTCCAGGTGCCGGAGCAGAGATTCCCCTGCAGCCCATGGGGAAGACCATGGTGAGGCAGGCTGTCCCCCTGCAGTCCATGGAGGTCCGCAGTGGAGCAGATATCCACCTGCAGCCCGGGGAGGACCCCATGCCAGAGCAGGTGGATGTGTCTGAAGGAGACTGTGACCCTGTGGAGAGCCCACGCTGGAGCAGGCTCCTGGCAGGACCTGTGGCCCTGTGGAGAGTGGAGCCGACACTGGAGCAGGTTTTCTGGCAGAACTTGTGACCCCATGGGGGACCCACACTGGAGCAGTCTGTGCCTGAAGGACTGCACACTGTGGAAGGGACCCATGCTGGAGCAGTTCATGAAGGACTGCAGCCTGCAGGAAGGACCCATGTTGGAGAGGTCTGTGGAGGACTGTGTACTGTGGGAACTACCCCATGGTGGAGCAGGGGAAGAGCGTGAGAAAGAAGGAGCAGCAGAGACAATATGTGATGAACTGACCACAACCCCCATTCCCTGTCCCCCTGCACTGCTAGCAGGTAGGAGGTAGAGAAGATCAGGAGTCAAGTTGAGCCTGGAAAGAAGGGAGGCATAGGGGGAAGGTGCCTTTAGTTTTGTTCTTATTTCTCATTATCCAACTCTGATTCAGATTGGCAATAAATTAATTTCCCCAAGATGAGTCTGTTTTGCTAGTCATGGTAATTGGTGAGTGATCTTTCTGTCCTTATCTTGACTCAAGAGCCTTGCATTTTATTTTCTCTCCCCTGTTGTTGTGGTTTAACTGCAGCCAGCAACTAAGCACCATGCAGCTGCTCACTCATTCCCCCCCCCCCCCCCCCCCCCCCCGCAGTGGGATGGGGGAGAAAATCAGTAAAAGTAGTAAAACTCATGGGTTGAAATAAGAACAGTTTAATAGAACTGAAAAGAAGAAACTAATAATGATAACACCAATAAAATGACAACAGTAGTAATAAAAGGATTGGAATGTACAAATGATGCGCAGGGCAATTGCTCACCACTTGCCGACTGATATCCAGCTAGTCCCCAAGCGGCAATTCCCCACCCCCCCTTCCCAGTTCCTATACTAGATGTGATGTCCCATGGTATGGAATACACCGTTGGCCAGTTTGGGTCAGGTGCCCTGGCTGTGTCCTGTGCCAACTTCTTGTGCGCCTCCAGCTTTCTTGCTGGCTGGGCATGAGAAGCTGAAAAATCCTTGACTTTAGTCTAAACACTACTGAGCAACAACTGAAAACATCAGTGTTATCAACATTCTTCTCACACTGAACTCAAAACATAGCACTGTACCAGCTACTAGGAAGACAATTAACTCTATCCCAGCTGAAACCAGGACACCTGTCCAGCTGAAGAGGGGAAGTGGTAGAGTGGCTTTGCTGGGCACCTGGTGTCCAGCCAGGGTCAACCCACCACATGTCCCTTCTTGCATCCCTGTGTTCCGTGATTCAGTGAAGGCATGACCAGTTTTAAAAGTTGTTTGAAATGAATTAAATTAAGATGGTCAGGTATTAAGTAATTAGTAGCTGCAGTTGTTTGACTTGTCAGTTTTGTCAGTTGCTGGCTTTTTTTTCTGTGGGAAGTTTAAATTTCTTTAGATTGAACTTAGGTTCAGATGCTTGACCAAATAAGTAAAGCTTTAAAAAAATAAAATTGAAGCTTCCTGTACTTTTGTGCTTCCTAGCTCAATTTTTTTTATCAGGTAGTTTGGCTTCTGTTGTGCTTTTCTTACTCCTTAGTGTATTTAAGCAAGAAAGAGTCTGTTTTATGTGTCAGTAGCTTCTGATTTCCAGTTCTTTTGAAAATAATTCTCACTGACAGTGTACTGTTGTGCATGACACCAAATGAGACTTGCTTCTAGGTTTCCTCTTGTGGAGTGTTTCACAAGTGATCCACAGCACTTTAGTGGTCTGCAAGATGAACATATTCGCAGAGCGGTTCCTACATTAAAGATATTACTAATGTGTAGACTTGCCTTTAGCATCTGGAATCAATATTTGTGGTCCTTCAGATTGCATCATTGGCCTTAACCTTAGAGCCTGTTAGCTTCCTACAGTTATTTGCATGTGTAACTTTTCTTTGTATTCAAATTCAAAAAGATATTAAAAAAGATATACCTCTGTTATGTTTCTCTAAGAATAGTTTTCAAGTGGGGCTGCGGGGCAAATGTTGTGCTCCATTGCGTGTTTGCTAAGAAGTAGCTTTGAACTGACAGTGTCGGGACACAGGGCAGATTAGATTGTTGTTTTGGTTCCCTGTACTTTTCTTACCAGCTTCATTGTAATGCTAGTAAAAGCTTTTTGGTATTTAAGGCATGTCAGCTGAAAGTTAGATGCGTTTGAGTGGTGATATTGGAGAAGATTGCATGTTGCTCCCAATTATCTGACAATTCTGTCTTACCTGGTGAAAACAGTTGAGGCAGAGGGTGCCACAGCTTCCTTTAGTTCCTGCTCTTCCTTGTCGTTTGGCTATAGTCTGCTTTTATGGTTCTATCCTGGTGCTTTTTGCTATGATGTATGTATCCCTTCCATCCAAAATCAATACTGATAGCAGTAACCTTAATTTTTTTTTCTGTTTTGAAATTTAAAAAAAAAAGTCTATTTCCTGGCTGTGTACAATAGTTATTTTGCTAAAGGATTTGTTTTGAATTATGAAGTTTTGGTCAATGTTTGTGTGGAACTTTTTTGTGACAATTTTGTTTAATAAGAATGTATTAAACAGGCTTTTCTATTTCAGAAGACTGGCATTTTTCATTATGAGAGTGTATGTTCATTATATGAGACAGCTACATAAAACCAAATTTAGAATCTAGGAGGCATTCAAGACAACATAGGCCAGGTTTTCTAATTACAGTGTTGTAAAGTGTTAAAATATTCTGTGAGGTATTGTTGATCATGTTGCTAATTTTAGCTACTCTTACACTTTTTTTGTCACAGCCCCATGACTTTGACGAATGCAGATTTGATATTAGCGTAAACGATAGTGTTTGGTACCTCCGAGCTCAGGACCCAGACCACAGACAACAGTGGGTAGATGCAATAGAACAACACAAGGTATGTTGGGTTTTTTTTCTGATTTCCTTTCTCATACCCTCATTAGATCTGGTGATGCCTGTGGAGACTTGTAAGCTTCCCTGTACAGTCATTAAAGTACTCAAGGTATTTGACAGGTAAAAGATGCAAGATTGAAGCTGTGTGTTAATTATGTTTCAAAGGAATTGATATGCTTGATCTTCATAGGTAAGAGCCGAGAACTGTGAGCTAACTGTGAACCTTTCTTGAGCTCTCTAGCTTGAAAAAGCTTGCGTTATGTTGGAATGCCTTTTTAATGGGTTTGTCCATCCTTTCTCACTGATCATTAAATTGTTTCTTATCTATCCTAAATGTTAAACTTCTTAGTCTTAGAGTCAAATCTCCTAAGTTATCATTCTGGTTTTAGGGTCCTCTCTTTCATCCTTTGGCTGGTTTTACTGTACCTGATTACTGGCTTTTGTCTCCTTGTCTTTTAAGGCCCTACTCTTCATCAACATTTTGGTTCAGCTTTCCTGATCTATTCCTTACGTCTTCCAATGAACTCAGTTATTTTCATTTTACCTAAAGCGCTTGAAGGTCAGGTATTTTTAAAGTACGTAGCACATGAACATCCATTATGTTTTCAGGTAAACAATAGGCACTGCCCCAAGATGTTAACTACAATACCTAGCACAATGCAACTTCTGCATCTGGGTTATACATGTATTACAGGAATAAAAATTAAAATAGATATCTAAGTAGGTGTTTATTTTTACCTTGAGTTTCTTGAAGTATTGCTTATATAAGTTCTACGTGTAATTAGGAAGTTTCACCTTTTATTGGGCAATCCTCACAATTAGCAATACATGCTCTTAAATTTAAAGTGTTGTCTTTTGATAATGGTTCTCAAAAAAAATCATCTCAATTAGAGTATTAGTCCATTTATAACTTGGCATTTTGCCTTCACTTTGATACAGAGGTAACATTAAAGCATACAAAATTACGTTGCAGACACAGGATTCCTTTCTGTAGTCTAGTGGAAAAATACAAAGTTAACTATTGAGTATTCTTGAGACAAAAATACTGCAGTTTGTTACTATTGCGGTACCAGAGAAATGTTTCTAGAGGATACACTGAACAAGTTGCTGGATTACACATCCATAGAGCTGGCATTGCAAAAACTCTTTTGCAGGCATGGGGGTCTTCAGATATGGGGTTGTGGGGACATGAAACTTGGGCTAAAATTCAGACTAGGTTTGGTGAATCATTTAGCAGGTGAAATGCGGAACTTAACCTGAAGTCCAGACAAGCAGAAGTGCAGGCTGGGTCATTGTATGCTACCATGCAGGAATGAATGAGGAAAAAACCCAAATCCTGTCTTAAACTCTGCTCTGCACAACTTTAAAGGGAATTCTTTTCCATGCTGTTCTTTTCCCTATTCTGAGGCTGTCCTTAACTCTTGCTGAGTTCTGAGCTGACAATTTTATAGAACCACCTATTTATAATATGGAAGTATTGAGTGGTAATGGTTTAGATTTTGGCATTGTATATGTAAATTTGGAATTGTTTTTCTGTGTCATTTAGAAAAAATCTTGTGTTTATCAACACTGAATTTTCTTCTGCATTACTGCCCAGCCTCTATCATGATGTATCTGTTTGCTTTTCTTTTTCTGTCTGGTATTACTGGTAAACTTAAGCCATCTTATTTAACTTGCTTTTCAGATTGTTAGTGAGTGTTGAGGAGCATGAGTTCTAGCATTCCAAAAGTGACCTCCCTTTGTGAAGAAGCCTGATGAATTATGCAGTTTTTCCACTTAAAAAAAAAAAGCTTCTTTTAATTCTGGTTTCAGTTTGGACAGTTTAAACTTCCATGCTTTGCAAGAATTTGGTGGTTCTTTAAAAAAAAAAAAAAAAATTGTACCAGATCTCTGTCTTCACATTTAAAGGAGTGGAATGAGACTTTTCTTGTATAATTCCACTACCCAATTGTTTTAGTATTTACTTAGAGTTAGTATCAGGGGTAGGCGTAATAAGTGCTTTTTTTCATTATTTTATTAAAGTTGTCTTTCTGCTCATTGCTAAAAGAGAGTGAGTCATGTTCTGGAACGTTATATAAACTGAAGAAAAGTATGTCTACAAGTAGGAAGTGGAAATAAAATTATTTCTGTATATGCTGAACTGACAAGAAATAGTTCAGTTTGCATCTTGTTGTCATAATGTAATAACACTGGACTTGACTGTTCCAAACCTGATGGCTTTTTTGGTATGTGTAGTTTGCAGTTTCATGGCTGTTAGACATTTTTCAGTTTCTTGCATGCTCCTTTTTACTCTGTAGTGTTTACAGTATTCATTACAAATAGCAGTTGTTTTCATT
This sequence comes from Buteo buteo, assembly GCF_964188355.1. Lineage (NCBI taxonomy): Eukaryota > Metazoa > Chordata > Aves > Accipitriformes > Accipitridae > Buteo > Buteo buteo. The sequence goes on from NC_134204.1 coordinate 27,602,029, forward strand.
TTTAAATGGAGAAGGAAATATTATGCCATCTCTCTCCTAAATAAACCATCAAACCGTTTAATATATTAAAGCAATACATTACTTAAAAGCATTCTTTTTGTAGTATGCAACTAAATACCATGATCAAGACAAGGCACAGAAAACAGCAAAAGGTAATGCAGTCTTGTAACAATAGCTTGGACTCAGTTAAAAGTATGTAAGTAAATCTCAGAAAATCATGATTTACTAGCATTTTTTTCCAGTGCAATATTTTGTTGTCTTCATAATACAGTAGAAGCTTCGTGTGATGAATGTTGTAGGTATGGAGTGCATCTGTTCCTACTAAAATACATAGGAATCTTATCACCAGAAGCATTGGAAAAGTGCTGTATGCACATAAATAGGTGTTTGATGTAATTAAACATAAAACAGAAATGTCCAAATCCAGTTTTCAGTCTGGTTATTGTTACTGTTTCTTAAAGAATGTGTCTCCAAATGTCTTGTTTCTATATTTTCCAAATTGAGTGGTTAGTGCTATATCCTATAATTTATATGGAACTTTGTAGGAAAAATGTACTGCTTCTTAATAACATTGATAGGATCTGAAAAATAGATTTTCTTGGAGTCTGGAAGTTAATCCCATTTTTTCATTTGAATTTGTGTGAACAATATTTCAGTGATCCTTAGTGTTAAGTGACTTTTCACCTATCCTTTAATTTTCTTCAGCTCTTGTGGAAGTTAGGTTTATATCTAAACACTTGATTGAGAGTAGGAGAAGATGGGATTTATGAGGCAAAATATCCTATTTCACTGAAAAGTTTAGATTTTTGTCTACTTACTCTGAAATTTTCTGAAGGAACTCTTCCTGGTCAGGTTACCAAAACTCAACCAGAAGTTCCTTGGCAAGCTATTGTTGCCAGATTAAGATCATTTTTGTTTGAGAACTAGGTTCTTGAACTGGCACATATCTTTACTAAGCAGTCACTTCGATTAACTTGAGTCTACTGCTATATAAAGTACTTTTTTTTTTGTCTGTTTTTGAAGCTCTTTGTTGCTTACTGAGTGGGTAGATAGTTCTGGTAGGCTGCTTAAGCTGTTTGCTAACAAAAGTATGTTTGTGAGACTTACTGTAGCATGTCACAAGGTTGTTTATCTTTAGAGTATGAAAGATGGACTGAAACTTTGTGACTGTGTTTCATTGTGCTCCAAACAGAGAAAACACTGATTTAAAATGAATTTTGTATTAAATTTGAGTATGAGCAGACTTAAAAGAACTTTCTGCTTAGCAACACCAATGAGTAGCTGGTAGCTGAGAAATTTAAAACATCTAATGTTCAAGCATAAAAACTGTTAGGATTTGCTGCTTTTTTCAATCATTGCATTAGCCTTTTCTTGTATTGAGGTTCCTGAATGCTTACTAGATGAAATGTTTCAAGTACAGCTTCTAAACTGCTTATTCTACCTGTACTGGAGGAGGGAAGAGTCTAAAACAGTGTTAAGACTATCAGTGAGGCAAATGAGAAAACAATTCATATGTGACCTGGAGTCCTTTCTGCTACTTAAATGTTTCATTAAATGCACTGAACAGATATTTATCTGTAAAATATCTTGTTGTAAGGGTTTGTATCATTAGGAAGCTTCTCTGTACTCCTACCCTAAGAGATAGGCACATCTAGGATGGCTGATCACCTTTTCTTAGATGGATCTAATGGCAATGGATATTGCTGAAGAACTGAAGATCAGACTAAGTTTCCACATTTCTCTGCATGAGCACCAAAGTATCGATGCTTTTGAAAAGTTGCTCTCTTCTTCAATAAAAAATTGGAGCGACTCCTTGTCTCTACTGTGGTTTGAAAGTGGAGTATGGGATTTCTAACCTAGGGTTAGAGAAACTGGCTTAAATGTTGTTAGTTCTGTGCTGTGAGGAAAATGTCTGGGTTACCTGTAGAGAACACAGACTCCTGCAGCGTGTAACTTCTAACAAATAAAACGAATGTGTGCTGTGTAGTATGACTAAACAAGATTTACTTTTTCACTGAAGTGGAAAGTGTTTCTTCTCACAGGTAAACCTTACAGTCAGTCTGGAGAGGTTATTCCCTTCGTCTTTGCAACACTTAAGACTTACTGTCTTTTTCTGTTAGACAGAACAGCTCCCCATTCCTCAGTTGTACATGTGGACGTCTTTTACAACTGATAACTTGCAGGGCTCTCTTCCAAACTCAGTCCTCATCTTTCTTTGAGGTACAGCACCAAAATTGGTCTCAGTACTCCTGCTGAGGATCCCACAAACGTTATATAGAATCTAGGATTATTTTGTGGGTCTTGTAGACTACCCTGTTGTGCAACACCATGATTTTTTTACTTATTCAGCCTTAGAACCACTAAATCTGGTTTGTCTCTAGAACTATCTGCAGATTTTTACCTGCCCTGTACTTGTGCAGTACAATACTTCCTATACGTAAATGTTGGACTTCGTTTTTCTTCAGTGTACAAAAGTGAGAAGTTTTTGCTGCTGTTCTGTCAACTTCAGTCTTCCCAGCTCTGCTGTCTTTGGTTTTGGTGTCTTTCCAGAAATAATTCTTTGTGCTGCTTGGGTTGGGTTCAGTTTAAGTGGTGTGCTTCTTCTAGTACTTTATAAAGTATGGAGACTGGCTGGGTGAAGAAAGGTTAGATCATTTAGCAGTATCTTGGTTGATAGCTGAGCTTGCTTGTTGTTCTGTTGGGAGCTGCTTATCTGAGTCTGAAGCTGTGTACTTATGTACACTTAAGATAATCTTACATCTTTGTGTCCCTGAAAGCTGTGATCACTGTCTGCCATATGTTCCTAATTAAAATGGTTTCTCTTCCATCTAGTCAGAGCATTAACAGGTAGTCTTCATAATCTTAGTAGAGGTCTTGAACTCTACTTCTTTCAAACCCCTACTCCAAAAAGTAGTGAACTTAGTTGAGGTGGTTTTCTCCTATCTTTCCCTTAAATTAGCTAAATATACGAAGTGACTGAAGATTCAAACTCACATAAAGGTTAAAGTAATTTTTCATCACTGTATAGCCAGACTGGTGAACCAGGGTGTTCTGAAATAGCTAAAGAATGCCTGAAAATTATAGGCCAAAATGCAAATTAGCAGAGCATTGCCCTGTGGGTGCAATACCATGTGAAAGCAAACATTTCAAAAAATGCTTAATTTGGTATCAAATAACATGAAAGACTTGTGACACTACTGCTAAGCCATAAGAGTATTTCAGTCATTAATTTTGTAATGCTATTTAATGAAGGGTGATGTACATGGTTAAAGTAAACTTGGTTCCAAGTCTAATGCTGAGTCTTGAAGTGACTGGAACTAAGCTATCAGACTCAACTGGCTACTAGCTGGCTGTGCAGTAAGTAACCAGGGTTATTTCTGTAAACAAATGGGATTCTGGTAGTAAACTCAGTGTTATTAATTCACTTTGTGAAAACAACAGTGGCATATCATTTTGATAGTGTATACTTTCTTTTAGTAGAAATAAAGGGAATGTCATTGTTTGTAACTGGCAGAATGACACACAGTAGTTCTAGGAGTCGAGCTCCCGGTGGCAGAGCGGCAGCATGTTTCTGCATGGTGTCCCTGCAAACAATATTTTTCATTGAGACCTGTGTCAAGCTTGACTTCGGTGGTAAATGCCCCTTCAAATCAGGGTGAGCTCTTGGTATCAAGAACAGAAAGTACAGAGCTGCCATGTTGAAGTAGTGAGTGGCTAAATGGTTAAAAGTTGACACTTGCCAAATGGATCTGCATGCTGTTTACTCAGTATTATTACTCATCTCAAACAGTACTGTGCGTTAACAGTTTAATAGAAAAAATCTTGGATGGTCTGTATGCCCATCTACCAAATGCAGTCTTTTTTCTTTCTAAAAAGACTTTGTAGGGGGTGGTTTTTCTTCAGTGAGCTTTCATTACAGTGAAACTCAGGGAGACGATACTAACAGACCGGAGTTACACCCTAGCCATAGGGAGTAGATGCTGCTCAGCCACATGGGTGGGGTGCACAAGCAGCAATGATACATGTTCAGTAACATTCAATGGAGGTAACTTTTTGGCTGTTTCCAGACAGACACACACCACCACCCACAACTGCTGCCCCCGTTCCCCCACGCTGAAAAGAATAGCTGCAGGAGCTAACATGCATTAAAAGAGCTAAGGGAATTGTTTTAAAAACACAACAAGACTCAGGGCATCTTCTGCTTCTTGAATTCAATGTCCACTTGCCATTATTGGAAGCTCTTAAGGTAATTCTTCTAATACAATTTCTACTGTAGGACAACAAAAAGATCCTTTTTTCTCTCTGAAAACAGATAATGCCTGAAAATATGCATTTGCTATCACTTTAGTGTCATCTAGGTGAATAGACTTACTGCAGAGGAATCAGAATTCTGGTGTCTCGAGCATACCTATTTTAAATAGGAGGGGAGGAAGAAAGGTTCAATGTTTAACTGCTAGTATTTAAATGTCCTATATTGGCATGAACACAGGCATCAGAAAATGTTGGGGGGAGGGTAAAGAGAGACGTGTCCATCTTTCTCCCACTGGTAATAGTAAAGAAAATAACTTGTGGGGATTTATGTATTACCTTAAAATTGCTGATTTATGCAAGCAAATATAGCTCAGCTGATAAGAACTACTTGCCCTAATGTATGTTATGATGCTGGTAGTGAAACTTATAGGTGTTGTGGAGAAGCTGTGCTTTCAGGGGAAAATTAGATGGATTACTCAAGTTATTAGTCCTTTACTGGAAATAACAAAAGTGTCTGTCTTTAAAATTGAATCAAATATTCTCTTTCAAGGGGTAAAACTAAGCTTGGGTACGTCTTACACATTCCATTATTTTAGCACTGTTATCAGCAGGAACTCTTTAATACATGAAATTGCTTGGCATTTAATGTTACTAAATTTGCTAAGTGCACTTATTGCTGGAAACTATATTTCCTGAAAGAAGACTTTAGGGGAAGGCCAGTGAATCAGCAGTTTCAGTTGACTACACAAGCATATGCTGTAGCAAACATAAGTGCTGTCAATTCCAAACTGTTGAAACTTCCCTTTCAGGGCAGAAACAAATAGTTCTTGGTCTGTCTTGGTACCCTTTTGCCACTCTTAGGCTCATGTTCAAACAGCAGCTATAAGTTGCAGCTTTATTAATAAAGTAGCTGCAATTAAGACTGTTTAAAGCTGAACTAAAGCTTTTGGTCCATATCAGCCCAATACACTTGATTGATTATAAACTATGGAGATTGTTTCATTTTGACCAGCCCAATCTTTCTTTAAATGTGTCTTCCAGTTATGTTTCATAACAATCACTTTGGCTTTGAAAACAGATATTATAATTCTCTGTAGAATGCATCTTTATGGGGTGGAGGCCTGGGTATCAAATCAGACATACTCTGAGCAAGAGGTGGTAATAGCAATAGCTTGCAACCTAGTCATTCTGTTTCTATGATAAAACCACATTTCTTTTATAGCAGTTCAATTCTTCCTTGCTCATGTCATAATGTTTTCTACTTCACAGCAAAAAGATTCCTCATTCCTGTCTTGAAATGATCCTTTTGTAACAAAGTGAAGTTTTATTGCCCCAATTTGCTGGTTTTCAGACTTTGTAAATAAAAGATCTGGTTAAATTCTATCTCCTTGAAGTTTTGCTTCATTCTTGCACTGTTTGAAGATATAGCTTCTACTTACTTACATTCTTGTTTCTACCTGCCTCCAAATAATGCTAAACGAGGTTAAGCAGAAAATATCTATTTCATGTGTTTAGTGGTATTAGTAAGTTTGAGGAAATCTGTTGGGTAAACCTGCTGTTTTGAAATGTAAAAAGGAAGTGCAAAGATAAGCAACAGCTATTTAGACTACACTTCTCATAATCTAATCAAACAACACATAGGACTTAAGGTTTGTGCAAGTGTTTCTGATTCATCTTCAGGGACTTACTGAGCTGGTTTGTGTTTTAATTCTTGAAAAGAGGCTGTCATGCCTGCTAGATGCATGTCTTTAACAGATCACAAATGTTTAGCTGACAGTACCAGTCATACATAGCCTCTCTTATATCCATAAATCGTATATTATATCCATGTGAGTAGACAGGTGATGCACCTGGAGTAAAAACATGCTCCGTTATGTGTTTGAGCTTGGTCATATGAAAAGGAAGTCTGTAAGATGTGACCTGAGGCTGCAGTCAGAAGCAAAACTTGTGTGTCACCTGGCTGGAAAGGTTTTCTGCCAGCCTCATTGATTTATAGTGTCTTAATATAAAATGCTTCAAGAAAAGTCTTAGTTTTTTAGACCCCTGTGATACACAGGCAGTCTGCAAAGTTTTCCTTTACTATCCTAGACTGTGGAGCTGCTTAGAGACTGGAGTGCTTTTGCATATAGATAAAAGTTTCACTTTTCTGCCATTTTTATGACTGCTACTTTGTCATGCCTGAACTGGACTACGTGCAGATCTATCAGAATATGAAGATCTGGTGGCATAATATGCATTTTGTCACGGCCATGCCGAATGGGCAGGGAACATCTTGTCTTGCCCACCATCAGGTAGGAGTCTCCTTCCCCTCACTTAGCAATGGAGTGAAGTCAGCTTTTAATGTGTTGCAATTCAAAGCAGGTAACAGCAAGAATATGGCCATTTGCCTTAAGTCGTACATTGCTCCCCCATACACATGCTCTGGTGTCTGCAGGCAAATAGCATCAGTGTTTCAAGCAGTTTGTGGGCTCTTAACACATGGGTGGCTTTCTCATGATGAATTCTTCAGCGATATACTGCTGTAAGGGAGCCAGCAATGGCATTGGACTTTAGCAGTGTCTAGAGAATAATAAGGGTCTACAAAATATTCTGAGTACATACATATTGAATGTGTTTCTGCAGTTACCTGGACTTTTCATAGTACAGTGTGCAGTTAAGGCACAAGTTCTTGAAGAAAGTGCTCCTACAGCTTGTACAAAACACACTGGTGCTGTCATGAAACGAGATGGTTTGGTTACTAGAAGTCTGAGTTGGAATAGGCTACTAAACTGCTTGTTTTGTCAGTAGTACGCTATTTTCTAGGGTTTGGAAGGGTTTAACTAGAACTTTGTTTCTTCTGATGCTTCTCAAAGTGCATATGCATACAGGGAAAACTAGTTGGGTGAGAACCTACTTAATGCATACTCTGTACATGAAGGAATCTTGTGCCTGTTCAACTGGCTGGTATATAAAAGTCCTTTTCATGATGAGCTGTATGTTTGACAGCTGCAGACTAATGGCAGAGCAGTTGAATGTGAAGAAAAGACTTCTACTCAGACATGGTACTTGAGACAGCGGTGCCCAGTTTTCTGTTTGTCATGTAGTAAGTGTTCTTTTTTTAAAGCTGAATTATATTGAGCCTAACTACTTCATGTTAGATGAATTTTTAAGAAATCTGTGCCTAAACATTTGTTGGAGTGTTTAATTTGGTGCTACTGACTTTGTCCAATCCTAACTGGAAGTTAACGTGGTGTGGGTTTGCTGTTTCAAACTGGCTGAGAGGTATGACTTTAGAATAATTTCAATTATCTATTAAAACTTCTAATTCACTGTCATTCTTTCAGCAATAGATGTCATTGTTACTTCTTGCATACTATGCAGAAAACTTTATCCTCACTTAGCAATGTGTCTCAAATTTAATTATAAAGGCTAAAGGTAAAACTGCTCTGTTCTTAATTGTCTGCCAAGGCAAGGAGGTTTATATGCACCGGGACTGAAGCAGAAACAGTGTAAGGGTTACTGTTGGGCTTTGACCAATAGTAACCTTCAGACGTGTCTGTTTCCTTTTTGCTATTTCCCTCTAGTGGTCACACAGGATATTGACTTGGGGAGGTTAAACACATGAACTGGTATCTTTTCAAATGCTTGTACATAGATAAACTAACACAAGTAATATGGGGTGTATGGAAACTTAATTTGCCCAGTCCTGACCTGTTAGAATGCAGTGTATTATGATATCTTGTGATGGGAAGCCATACTCTCATGCTTCAGGTTGGTGATTTAACAAGCTTTTGGAAATTATCTGAATTTTTATCCTTTTGGATATCCTAATGTGCCTTTTACTTGAAACTCAGTTACACAGAGGACTTAGCATAATCTCAGTTTGCTTCTAAAGTTTTTTGAGGTGGGAACTGCACTGTATGCATATCTCTGCCTTTCTGTATCTGGGACTAGGTCTAATGTCTAAACATTTGAAGCATTAAGATAATTTATCACTTTAGTATTTTGCTTTTATCATGTTAGACTTGTTCTTGACCCACTAACATGAGAAGTATAGAACTGGGTAGTGGTAGTCTTTGTAAATCAGTTCATGTTTTCATTTAACTTTTTAAAAATGTTGGTATGTCCATTGTGTATCAGGTGTTTGACTTAAGATCTTGCAAATGTTTCTTATGTAAGCTCTTTTCTGCATGATACCTAGAACAGTTCCTTTTTTTTGTTTATATAGTTATCCTTTCAGAACTTTATAATTGATACTTTCTATCTAGTGTGTTAAGCTTTTGTAAAAAAAAAAAATTACCTTTGGACAGAATTATTGCCTAGTTAGTTTGAGCTTAAGACATGGAATCTTTATGTTGCGAAATTGATGGATGGTTGGAAATGGGTGTAAAGCTTCTACTGATGGCAGGATTCTGTGCATAAAGACCTTTTAAACCAGGCTGGGCTTCGTTTCTAAACAAACATAATTTTGACACAAATAGAAGGACTGTTTTTATGAAACTTCAATCCTGGTCAACTTCAGGAATCTGAAGCTGTATCAGGAACATGACAAAAAGATGCATTATTTCATACAACCTTCTTTGTTCACTTGTGTAATGGGTGCAGTGAGCCTCCCTTGGTTTTGAGGGAAGTGGGTGTTGAGACATGATAAAAACAAAGGCTACAGCAAGAAGGAAATAAGAAGAATAGGGAATAGGTTTTAAATGTCAAGAAGAATGTGTTAGATTTGATAGGGTGTGAGATGCAAACAGGCACTGTGTTGAAAGTAAAGGCCTCTTTTTCCCTGTTTTTTCCCAAATTACTTCTGTAAGATTGCAGTTTAAACTGAATGTGTTCTCATGGTTTTCCTTTGGGTGTAAAATCAATTTTTCTTCAGTCATCTGTCAAACATAATATGGACTTTTCCATCTTTGACAATTCCAACTGTCTTCATCCTCCAGTGCTTGCTACCTATTGCATACTCGGGGGTATGCCAAGCATTTAACAGAGATTTCTATTCTGGTGGCTAGATGAAAGTCTGAGGATTGAGTAGAGAGAAAAAAATAAATCTGTTGCCACAGGTAGTAGTGACAAGGTAACTGTTAACTGCACTAGGTGAACATGAGATTCAATGATCTGTGTTTTTTGCAGAAGCATTTGCTTTGATAGTTTTTCTGCTCATTTGTAAGCCTGCTGATGGATTTGTTCTGTGTTGCTGTAAAGCTTTTTGTAGTTCATTTGTTCCTGTGCAAGTAAGAACCTTGCCTGCACCTGTACCTTCAATTCTAGGGTTTCTTGATATAAAAATGATTCTTCTGAATAAGCAAAGTGTAGGCTTTTCAAGTCCAGGACCAAAACTGACTCAAGGGACTTGCAACAAGTAACTTTCCGCAAAGGCGAAAAAAAAAATTTGCTGCTTAACCATGGTCTCTCCTTTCAAGTCCAATTATGGTTTTGAGCCCAAGATTCTTCAGTGTAGCACTGATTGTGGATGTGATTTTTCCACTTCTACACAGAAGTGATATTAATATAATACTTCACTACCTTAAATAGGTTAAAACCAACCAAACAAGTGGAGTATGAGGTGACCATTCCTTTTCTGCCACTTTGAAGGGTAAGATGTTACCAAAATGTCTGTTAGTTGTGAGCATGGTGTGCAGTTCAGTCCCCACAGCTGTGGCTGGGAGCTGGGTTATTCCCAAGTGCTCTGCCCCGGCAGGGTGCAGGCTTCCCCTCTACCCAGTGGGTGCATCGTGGAAGAGGGCTCAGAGGCAGGTTCTTGGGCTCCTGCTCTGGCTTCCCCTGCTGCCTCCTGGCTCATCTGCCTGCTAGCACTTGTGCCCCATCCCTGGAAACTCTCCCTTTCGAGCTTTATACGTAACTTTGCTGTAATAATATTTAATAGAACTATTAAATGCGATTGAACTATTACATAATTTTGTATAACTTCTAAAAAGAACGATACGGCAAGTGCTTTCAGTTGGGATCAGAACTGTTCTTATTTTTAAAAGCAGAGTTGCACAAGGACTATCCTTAAATCAAGATCAAACAGTATGTACTTGAATGAACTCGTTCTTTAAAGTCTGAGTATTCCCTCTTAGCTTTCAAAGCATTAAAGCAAATAAGAACATGTACTTCAGTTCATTGGGAGCCGAGGCTAGAATATCAGTGCTTTTCCTGACAGTGCTTAATAGCAGAATGGAGATTTCTTGTTCCTTTGTAGCTCTACAGATCTTACTTGTCCCTTTCCTGACAGCCCAGATTCATAGAAGGGACAAATGTAGCCCTCTCCCAGTCTGCTCTAGCCTTATGGCCCAGCAGTACAAGCTGCTTTAGTTTTATTACTATGTCAGTATACAGAGGGATGCAGTTATTGTCGGCTTGGGTTTTGGTCCTTTTGCTCAGGGAACAGTTTTATTCTGTAAAATTGCACTTTGACATAGTGGTTCCCAAGCCTGAGGAGCAGGATGGTAAAGGCATTCTGTTGCTCACCTTCTCTGTGGCCTCTTGGGTGTCTTCCTGCTCAGGATCCTGGCTGTTCTTCATTCTGGTTTTGGAGCACCTGCCTCTCCCTGTTTAGCTTTTATGGAATCTTAGTATTTAAAGATATTGAACAATATTTGGTGAACAGTTTTCCTGTGTACATTAACAGTTAAGGAAATTAATGGAAAAACAGTACACCTCCATGTAATTAAACATGGATGTGAACTACGTGGATAAAGATAATCAAAGGCCAGTCATTTGCCTTTAGTGTCCTCTTTGTCAACCTGTATTCTCTTCTCTCTGCAATGTTTTGTGTTGATACTGCTTCTTGGCCCTTTCCCTTTAGAAATCAGTATGTGGTTCTAGGACTTATGAGCCCGTGTACTACTCTAGGTCATTGTATTGGCTTTGTGTGGCAAGGTTTTGGTAGTGGGGGAGGTTACAGGGGTGGCTTCTGTAGGAAGCTGCTGGAAGCTTCCCCTGTGTTCGAAAGAGAGCCCATACCAGCCAGCTCTAAGACGGACCCACTGCTGGCCAAGGCCGAGCCAATCAGTGATAGTGGTAACACCTCTGTGATAACATTTTTAAGAAGGAAAAAAAAAGTTAGGACAGACGGAAATGGCAGCTGGAGAGAGGAGTAAGAACATGCAAGAGAAACAGCCCTGTGGACACCAAGGTCAGTGAAGAAGGAGGGGGAGGAGGTGCTCCAGGTGCCGGAGTGGAGATTCCCCTGCAGCCCGTGTGCAAGACCACGGTGAGGCAGGCTGTTCCTCTGCAGCCCACGGAGGTCCACGGTGGAGCAGATATCCACCTGCAGCCTGTGGAGGACCCCATGCCGGAGCAGATGGGTTCCCAAAGGAGGCTGTGACCCCGTGGGAACCCTGCGCTGGAGCAGGCTCCTGGCAGGACCTGCAGATCTGTGGAGAGAGGAGCCCATGGAGCAGGTTTTCTGGCAGGACTTGTGACCCCATGGGGGACCCACGCTGGAGCAGTCTGTGCCTGAAGGACTGCACACTGTGGAAAGGACCCATGCTGGAGCAGTTTGTGAAGAACTGCAGCCTGTGGGAAGGACCCACATTGGAGAAGTTCATGGAGGACTGTCTCCTGTGGGTGGGACCCCACGCTGGAGCAGGGAAAGAGTGTGATGAGTCTTCCCCCTGAGGAGGATGAAGTGGCAGAAAATAACGTGTGATGAAATGACCATAAACCCCATCCCCATGCCCCTGTGCCGCTGGGGGGGCTTGGGAGAGAATCCAGGAGTGAAGTTGTGCCCGGGAAGAAGGGAGGCGTGGAGGGAAGGTGTTCTGAGATTTGGTTTTATTTCTCATTACCCTACTCTGGTTGATTTGTAATAAATTGAGTTAATTTTCCCCAAGCTGAGTCTGTCTTGCCTGTGATGGTAATTGGTGAGTGATCTCTCCTGTCCTTATCTCGACCCACAAGCTCTTTGTTATATTTTCTCTCCCCTGTCCAGCTGAGGAGGGGGAGTGATAGAATGGCTTTGGTGGGCACCTGATGTCCAGCCAGGGTCAACCCATCTCAGTCATGCAGCTGTTACAGAGGCTTATTGTCTGCAGGCAACAGATGGTGACTTACCAAAACTATATCAGTTTTGAGAAGTGAAGACCCAAAAGATAATTGTTACTTAGATGGGACAAGTGACTATAGCAATTACAATAATCTTAAGGCTATATTGCTGTAGTTTCTGGTTTTTTTCCAGTTGTCTTATACTTACTTTTCAACTCAGAATTCCTGTTTTTTTTCCTCCTGTGCACATAGTATGCTTACTCACTATGGAATAGCAACATTTGCCACTGCTAGAGGAAAAATATGTCTACATTTCTTTACCCATTTTTACAGTTGCAAAGAAAGGTTGTTTTAGAAGCTTTTTTTGCTTTCTGAGTAGTCTTCTGCACTGTGCTTGGGAGAGGGCTGTTGGCAGGGGAATCATCATCCAGCTGCTGTGACCTGGATTGTGAAATTCCTGTCTCTGCCTTCCTGATAATAACTACCCTGTTTTTGAAACCTTAAACTTCCACTGTCAGGGGCTATGAAACAATTGAAAAATCAGACCTACAGACACATGTTAATTGGATCTTTAACTTCAATCCTCAGAAATGCATCCTGGACTGCCCTACCTGTAGTGTCTGTGGTGTTCTTACTGTCTGCAGCCATCCCTAGGTAGCCCTTCCTTGGTCCACCCTAGCAGTAACCCTTCTTTCTTCAAGTATATTTTGAAGCATTTGCTGCAAGCCTAAAAATTGCTCTTGGAACGTAAGTGTTTTGCAGAGCTTGTCTGCTTAGTTTTCACTAAGTCTTTCATAGTACCTTCCAGCTCTTTCATTTTACATCTGTACTACTTTCCACATTCTTGTTTTTCATAAGATATTGTGGTTTGATCTCTTGGATGTTTTAGTAGGATTTTTCACAAATACTGCAGAGAATGTGATTAGAGTCACTGTATCCTAGTGTCTGTTTCATCACCTCCTAGGGTGAGCCATACGCCTTAGAGGGAGGAGCTGCCTGCTGCTTGTGTTATGTAAAATAATAAATAATTTATAATGCTAACTGAAAATATCTGCCTTGGTGGACAAACATACATTGAAGTGCTTGACAGGAACTAAATTGAGACATAATCAAAATAATTCCTTGAAGACATGGGAGAATAATTTGCTTTATTTGATTTTTTTTTTTACGTGGGGGAGCTTTCCTGTGGGTCTGTGCTTTGCTTGAGAGTATTATTGACCCACTTTAGGAAATCCTTAACTGGCGGATCAGTGTGAGCCATAATGGAGGTCTGCAATATGATTCTGCGAATACTTAGCTATTTTACTGAAGGCAGCTTTTCTGATGTGCTGCCTTGTTGCTGATACCAGCACCTGCTCCAGTAAAGAATCACATGAAGCTTTGGATCATGTGGCTCTTTCCTCTCATCTATCATAATAAAAGGATTAATGGATTTTTTGCACCGCCTTAGAAAGCTGAAGGTGTTGCAATGTACTAACAAATGCCAGTTTTAGTGTAGCTTTGAAGCTATGATGTATGCATGGAATTACAAAGAACTGCATCTATATACTGAGCACGGTAATTTCACATTAGTGCTTGATCGTATGAATTGATACAACTTCTGCAAGTTATTTTGTTTTCAAGCAGAGACTGTTAGCTTCTATCATATGGACTCTACCTGCTTCTCCAATTTTGATCTTGTGAAATTAAAGATTGTAAACAGAAGAAGCTTGTGTCAACATTCCTCTTCTCAATGTAATTGAGAATTTCTGCAGTGAATAGTTAACGATGATCTGCTTTGCAAGACATAAATGCGGCAGTGACCTGCTTTCATTTAGATGTTGCAGTAGTAGAATGGTGGGGCTTTGCATGATGCATGCTTTCATTGTTTGTGTTAAGCTGCTTGCATGTGGTGAGCTGGATGGCTTGTCTCTGCATCAGTTATAAAGGAATACTTATCTTCTGTTTCTTCTGACAAACAAGTATTCTTAATGTTATTTTAGTTTTTCCCTTTGGCTATTAAAATGTAATTGTCTGATACAGTTCTGTGAAGATGATTGGTGAATGCACGTGCTTTGGATTCATGTTGTGTGCTGTTCACTCTGTTCCATTTGCTGAATTTGCTTCTTGGTTGCAAATAGTTAAAACTGCTTAATGCTTTTTATGTAGCACCTTTTTATTGGTAGGGTTTGCAAGCTGATAACTGTATACAGCCGATAGCTGAGTATTCTGTCTTGTATACAGTTCTGAAGTGTTGATAAACTGTTTAGTGGAATTACTAATCACAAGCATAAATATCAGTCAAATAAATGTACTGCTGAAAACTTACCTTAACAAAATGAAGCTTACATATTATATGGAAAGAAGTTTTTTTTTCTTTCACTCTTGGCTTTTATTTTGTGAACTAAATTAACTGAGCATTGACTGAATGCGTAATATTGGAAGAAAAGGTTTTAATTAAAATGTAGAATATAAGTCACCAGATCTTCTAAGATTGCATCTAGTATTGTAAGTTCTAGAGTAGTACTATTAAGATGTGACTTTGATTAAATCTTCAAATAGTGAAATTCAGAAATTTCATTTCCTAAGCTTAAATCCAGGTTTTGCATAGGTGTGCCTTTCTCACTTAAAAGGAAAAAGCAGTCAGAAGACATTTGCCCTCCTTAGTTAAAATGCTCTGGCCTCAATGCAATGGATATTTGGGCTACATTTTTAAATTGATCTGTTCATCAAGTCATATCCTATTGTAATGAAGTTTTACCTTCTTTCTAGTGTGTACAACTTACAGAGAAAATAGAATGAGTCCCCACTGTCAAACTGACTGTAGTAAAAGCACAGTCATCTTAATATGTGTAGCATATGATTAAATAAACACTGCAGTTGCTAGTAAAACAGTGAAGTTTTTTTTAGATTTGCATTTAGAAGAAATCTTAAAAGAAATGTTTCACGCTTCAGTGTCATGTGACTGTTATAAAATGCTCTTTTGAGGTTTATACTCATTGAACACTTTGGAAACTAAGTAATTGTATGCCCAAGCCTCTTACTTGTCCTTTTAAAAATCCTTTTATTCCCTTATCTACTTTGTATTTACTTGTCAAGCCTTTGGAGGACTTAGTCCATAAAAAGAGGCAAAAGCTCTTACTTGAGTATTTTCAAAAAAACTATTCAAAGCTTCATTATTTGATTTCTGTTATACTTAAAATTACAACCCAGTAGACTAAGGTATACGCTTTGCACTGAATTGCACTGCAGTTCAAAATGTGGTCCAATATCCCTAATAAATTACCAAAGCCAGGTATACTGCTTGACACTTGAACTGAGATTCTAAAGAAGCCCCATGTAACCAATGTGAATGTTTTTAACAAAAAGCCTATTCCAATAGATGTTTTAAAGCCAAGCTTTAAAACACATAGTAGGACTAGTTCTTAAAAAATGGAGCTTTTAGCACTTCGGTTGCTACACTTATGTAGCTGTTTTTCTAGGACTCTTGCTTAGTATAAAGTAGGGTTAAATGCATGATTTATAGCTGAAATTACTAAATTATTAATACATCCTTATAGTATGACGTAAGGAAACTGTCTTGTGTTCTGTCATTTCACTCTGTCATTAAACGTAAACTTCTATTTGTGCTAGTTCAGATAAGTTGCAGTATTTCTAATTTTTTGGTAAATGAAGCAATGAAGTTAAGATGTCCCTTATTAAATCTTTTGAATTTACAAGTGCCTTTTTTTAATTTGATAATCACTTAGCCTTCTTCCACCAAGACTTTTGGAGTACCTTTTTCTAACTACACCTGCGTTTTTTGGTCATATTAATTTTCCAACTCCGCTTCTACTTTCTACTCATCCTGTTTCTCTTCTGTTTCCTCAATGCTTTCTTGTCTTCTACCTCATTCTTTAAATGGGCCAAACAGAAATTGGCTCTTGGCTCCTTCTTGCTTGATTTTGCTGGATAATCTCATTCAGTCATGTTCATTCAGAAATTGTGTTGACAACTCTGGGACTCACATTTTTCTTCAGTCGTACCTTCATTTCTCTAAAACTGCATTTCTCTGCCACTGCTCCTTTGTAACCCAAACATACATACTTTGTCCCACACATTGCAGTATTGTCCAAATCCTCCTGTTTTAACCAACATTTTAAACAACTTTGTCCTTTCTCTTTGCTTTTTATGCTCTTTCAGTTCATCTGCATCCTAATTTATGAGCACTCTCCTGTCTTCCCAAAGGCTATGCAGTTTCCAATTTTTACATAAAAAGTACAACAGCTAGAACTTCATCATTGCTTCTTGTTTGTTCTATATAATTTTTGTCTCCTGTTCTCCCTTTCTCCCTGCCCCATCTGAATTTCTATGCTACTGCAGAATTTCTTATTTCTGTCAAAAGTCCTTCACAATGTTGTCACTGTCTACTTGATCAAACTCATCTATTAACAGTATTTTTAATATTATGCTGAACCATCTGTTTATTTCTTACATTCTCTTTCAGGGTTTTTTCTTCTCCTTTGCCATGCACAGGCCATTTACATTAAGCTGCAGGGAAATATTTTTCTTCCAGTTCCTCAGTATCTGCTTATGTTTGATTTGTGAGGGAAACTGTAAAACTTCTAGATCTTTTTAATGTTATTTTAATCAAGAGGTGTTTTTCTTCCTTTTTTTCAGTATTTAATTAGTTATTATTGTTGTCTTCTCCCCCTTGCTTTTATTATCTCACCTTGTTTTGTGTAGACTTTTGTTCGTTGTAAAAAATAATTTCAGTCTAGTATTAAGAATTTTGCTAATAAAGCCTGGAATGAGTGGGGAAAAAAAAAAACTTGATAGCAGTAATTGTCTGCTTTTCTATGATCTCTGTTTTGTTGCTTTTAAAAATGAAATGGCACTGTTTGAATGATTGGAAGGATTGACTGAACCATGTTAATCCCCTCATTAATTGTGGAGTACTACAGGTTTTTGAATGCTGTGTGAAAATTGCTTCGCAGGGATTACATAAACCAAAATAATGGAACATTGTCCCTTCTTTGAACCCTTAAATATATGTTGCCTTGTTCATTTGGGGGCACATAATAGGTAATAGATAACTAATTTTTTACAGATCCTTATGATAACAAAAAATAGATTCATAGTAACTTTACAGATGCTGCATCAACATCTTAAATATGCAGGCACAATTTGAGTTAAGCCCCGGCTGCTTCCTGAGAAGACGACAAATGGACTGGTTTCAGAGGAAACAACATTAATCTTGCTTTCATGATTTCTTTTTTATTAAAAGCCTCAGCACTCTAGTTTTGTGTGTGGTTTGTTTTTTAGACTGAATCTGGCTATGGATCAGAGTCAAGTTTACGACGCCATGGCTCCATGGTGTCTCTTGTTTCTGGAGCAAGTGGATACTCTGCGACATCCACCTCTTCGTTCAAGGTTAGTGAATAACATTTTCTTAGTATTATTGTGTAAATAACACGTGCAACTGGAAAAGAAATATCTTATGTGAAGACTTATTCACACAACTGTAGAAAAAATACAAAATATTTGGTTTACTATAAGTGTTAGAAATTCATCATATGATAAATATATCATACAGGAAGCTCTTTCATGCCTCTGTGCAGTTGTCCCTTTTAAACTGTGGTGTCATCTTCCAATGGCAAGAAAATCAAGCCTGCGGGAGCATTTATTAACCTTTCCTAGTTTACTCCTCAGAATATCAGGGCCTCTAAAAATGAATGCTGATTCTGTGACTTAATAAATTTGATTAATACTGATAGACAGTTGATGGCTTTCCTTATGCATATAAATATTTAACATGAACTTGGATGGGCTGTACTTCTGGGAAGAGGAGCAACACAAGAAAAGGGAGTAAGGATTGGAACAAATATCTTAAACTAGAGCTGACTGTTTTCAGGCAAATAGGCATAAAGTTGGTAGTATGCAAGATTGCATTTTTAATAAGCCTTTGAATGCTCTAAAGTAGCAGATGCAGTCAAGACGAAAAATTGCGACCGGTGAACAAAATGAGTAAGGAACACTTGTATACAGTGTCTTACCTTCTTCTAACACTAACAGTATTTCATAGCTGCTGATGTATAAAATGTCCTTAGTGTATTGGAATTTGTTCTTCATAGTTGCAGAAGTCCAGCTTTTATTTATGCATTGAACTATTCCTGAGTTTGTAGAAGTGTTTCAGGCTTTTTTCTCTTGTATTTTCAGAAGGGTCATAGCTTACGTGAGAAGCTTGCAGAAATGGAAACCTTTAGAGACATCTTGTGTAGACAAGTCGATACTTTACAGAAGTACTTTGATGCCTGTGCAGATGCAGTTTCCAAAGATGAACTGGAGAGGGATAAAGGTAAAATTGTAACTGAAAACTATTATCCCTGTAGAATGTAGCTTTTTATGCAGTAGTAGCCCTCAAAATAGTTACTATAGCACTTGATGCCATATAAATAAAATAATGTATCTTACATTTACTCTTTAGTATAGGGATCAATCTTAGATATTTCTGCCTAAACAGTGTTAACTATTTTCACTTCAGAAGTTGGATTCCCATACAAATCTGCTTAATTTTAATATTAAGCTGTAGCTGTCAACTGTAGCAAAGAAATGCTCTTTTAAGCATTTGATGTTATAGAACAATAATTGTTTAGCCTCATAAGATAAATTCAAGTTAGTTTATCGCCATGTCTCTTACCTGTTATTTTGAAAAGCCAATAGTATATTAGCTTCATTAGAAACAATATTTTATTTTAAAAAGGCAAAGGTGCTGCTGTAATGAATGTTCCTAAGATGTATCGGCTGGCACCAAGTGCACACTGGAGGCCCTAGTAGACTTGGGTGTGGATGTCTAAACGTATCTGAATTGCTCTTCTCATAGCACAGCTTGTTCTTGTATCCGTGCATTTATATTCATCCCTGAGTTTGTTCTGGCAGCCTGAAACTTTTGGTAGTAAGAAAACAGTAGACAAGTACAATTCCACTTCAATGCAAACTTTCTAGTGTAGAAGGGTAGATAGTTGCTGAATTGTGGCTCCCTGCTTATCCAGTTGTAACACCAGAATAATGTTGATCTTACCATAGAATCAAGTGCTAAGCTTTAACACTGAGCAAATGTTAGTCTCCTGATGGTTTCTGACAGTAATGTTGATGGTGGTCAAAAAAAAAGGGGGGGGGGCGTCATGGGTGTTTTTATAGGAAAAAAATCTTAAATGCTGCTTAGCCGTGAAGATGCTCTTAATCCTTTCTTGCACACTAAAGAAATTGGAAAAGCTTTCTCACTCCCATAACACACTGTCTCTCAAATTTAGTGGTGGAAGATGATGAAGATGATTTCCCTACAATGCGTTCTGATGGGGATTTTTTACATAATAGTAACAGCAGTAAGGAAAAATGTAAGTGTCCTAACTTTTTCACTGAAAATTCATATGAATGGTATGATAAGCCTGATACAGGATGGATATTTATGCTCTTTTCTAAGAAGATTGCAAGAACAGTTATTTAAATGTATGCGACAGGAAGTTCTTATTCGTGTTATCATTCATTAGCTGCTTTTCATGATTCTCTGAGGTATTCTTAATTCACAAAAGTATTGATGCAAGCTTGTCAAGCTGGAATTTCCTATTCTGTGTCCAAAGCCATTTTCACTACAAAATTTTGTTGAAACAGCTGCATCATTCAGACAATGGGAACTGAGATTTGTAATAGGTAATTGCAGGTTTTTTGTGCAAGTGTTACCTGCTTTAACAGGAGTGTGGTGGAGCACAATTCTTTTCCAGTTAGGTATGTCCCAGTATGGATTTTCCAAGTTCTATGGCTATGTAATAGTTAAGTCAACACTTACTGATTCTCACTCATGGTTATTTTAGCACTTTTTTTGCTGTATTTTCCGTTGTTATGATGAACAGAATTCTGATTTTTATTCTTGCCTTAAATGCTCTAGTTAATTGCACTCACTGCATCCATGCAGTAAATGTGAAGAACTCATGCAAGTCTAGCTGTTCTAGAAATCTCATACTTCTGGCCTGGCAGAGGTTGTGTATGCATTTAAAATATATTTGTGTTCTTCTTAGACTTTCTCTTGTTTCCTGACTGAAGTATTTTAGTGTTTACATTCCCTAGATGTAGACAATTCAGTTAGTCCTAAGGTATTTCTTAGACTTTGATTCACAAAACTTTGAAGTTGCACTACTTCTAGTTTCAAATCTGATGGAATTTCCCAAAGTACTCATCAAAAGTTTTTTTAAAAATGTGAACACTTTCATCAAGAACCTGGAAAACATATGGGCAAAATAAGTATTTTTCTGTCTCTTCTGTTTTCTTTTTAAATGGCCATCGTCCCCATGTTACATCTTTCCTGGCTGTATTTAGGTGCTCTTTATAGAGTATAGCCAAAACTGTTATGAGGAAAGAGGAAAGGAAATGGAAGGAGCTTTCAGGATACTTCCAGAATTCATCAAATGAGTAGATTTTTTTTCAATTATATAAAGTGTTTTCTCTACTAGAGGATTAATCCTAATGCTGATTTCAGAGGTTAAGTAGCATATCACTCTGAAGTTTTGAATAAATCTTTCTTGCCTGTTATCAGCAAAGATCAGCAAGTTTGCAACGCTCACCTGTAAGCTGGTGCACAGTTCCACTAACCCTATTGTGTACATTTTTTGAGGACTGTTAAGTCAGATCAAATACCAGAAAACTGAAAAGGCCTTCTTTAAAAAAAGTGAAGTGAGAATTTAATTTTACTGTATGATTCATTTTGAAAGAGGTGTCTTTGTCAAACTTAATTTTTGTAGGATTATGTAGGAGTTTCAGCTTAATTTACCTTTAGAACATTTATTCATATCTGCATTTTTCTGTTGTATCTGCTATATATACACATATGATACGGGGAATGTCATTAGGAAGGTCTGTATTTTTAGTACATCTGGTCATCTTTGAATATTTAAATGCAAAGTAAGTGACTTTTTTTCGTCACCTGTTTAACAGCAATTTGATACCGATATTCCTCTTGTAAAAAGTTCTGTATCAAGTCTTTGGGAACTTATATGCTAAGAAATTGCTGTGTATTATGGGTACCTGTATATAAACTCGATTTCTATAGCTCACTATAGAAAATAATTTCTGCAATGCCTTGATTTTTGCAGCATTTCTAATTCCAGTTGTTACGATTCTTGACTCCATTAAATCTACTTTCTGTCAATGATTGCTATGGAAAGGTTCATCTCCATTTTAGTTTTTATGTGCCTCAGTTTGATTTCTAAGGGCTAAATTCATTAAATATTCAATAGCTAAGTGCTGCAAAGCTTGATTAGAAATTAAAAATCAGAGTCTCTGCTCTAAAGTGGAATCATAAGTCATAAGTGATGCAGTGGGGGAAGTAGATGTCTTAGGTTGAGACAGACATGCCCATGTATTGGGCAGAAAACTACTCAGACTAACTGATAATGAAAGATACGTCTTCAATTCACCCTTTTCTAAAGCTTAACCTCAGAGCAGCTGTTAAGATTCTTTGGTTTCTCAAACTTCAGGTTCACTTTTAAAATCTCTGTGCAGTCCTGGAAGAGCTGGAACAATCTTTTTAACTGTAGCTCAGAAGTGGTTGTCCATTTATTCTGGAGCTGTTCTGCAGTCAGTGCTCCAGGAGGTGAGAAGCATGGGTTCAACCTCTTATTTAGCCTACTCTGGTGAGAAGGAGTGTTTAAGCCTACTGTTCAAACCACTAGCGCACCAATCTAATGCTCAAATCATTAGATTTAAGACTGACTTAAAGGACCGTATTCACCTTGTCTTTTGAAATTTGTTCCCTTCTGCACCTTCCCTGGGTGGGAGAAGAAAGTTAATGTGACTGTAGAGATTTGTTTACTATGAAGATGTTTTGGATAGGGAGCCTTTTTCTTTTCTGTGTTCTCTAGGATCTTTGAGTGAAGAGCTAGGAAGAGTACTATGAAGATATTTAAATTTTTTGCTCACTTCCAATTAAAAAAATCTGCTAACTGAAACAATGATCATTTGTATAAAACACCAACAGGGAGTCTGGCCAATGCATATTTACCCATTAGGATCTTACATTCTAAGAATGTAGAATCTTGATAAGGGAGTGTTCCCATCCATCGGCTCAGGAAAATGAGTGTATTTGGATTTAAATTATGTAAGAGTAGGAAGAGCAGGGGAAACCTGCTTAAGGAACCTCTTTGAAGATGGAAGGTGGTTTTGTAGTGGAACTATGAAGATGGAAATGTACAGAGGCTGAAGGAGAGAAATTTGATGTAAAACACAGTGGGATTTATGCTGGAATTTTTTGCTTTGAATGGAGGATATTTACCAACACATTGCTGAATAATGGGGTTGTTCTTAGAGGAAAACCAATCATATTGATCCTACTGCTATTCACAGAAGATCAACAGCAGTAGTATTAAAATAATTTTCTGTTTCACTAGGAACTCAATTGATCAAACACATGATGTTTGGGACATCTGAGAAAGTGTTACAAACAGAATCTTAGGAACAAGAAGGGAAAACTTGATCTATCCTAACAGACACAGATGTGTAGGAGAGAAGGGCTAAAGAGCTATTGAAGGCTAAAGCATGATATGAAGAATCCTTTATATGAAAGGCAAGAGAAAACAAATCAGAAATAAAGCAAAATGCTTAAAAGACAGGATAATTAAAAAGAAAACACTTGGAAGATGTTGAAATTGAAGTTAAAGTGGGAGAAAAACCATCCTGCTGCTTTTTTCAGTTGGCTGCATGCAGTTTGATCACCCAGCTAGAAGAGCAGTTGCAGTGGTTAAGAACACTTTCCTATTAGCCTTTACTTTGAACCATACAGATCTCCTGATGCCAGATTTCATTTTGAAATGCTCAGTCTGTAGCTGACATGAAAAAAGGCATAAAAAAAGAACAGGCTCTCCAAATAAATACTTCTAATGTGCTGAAGCTCAACTGTTACTGAGATGAGGCTTGATACCATCTTCTGACATGTTCCAGGAAGGCAAATGTCTCCTATGATTAGGAATGAATCAGAATACTCCTATCTGTTGTAAGGAATCTCTTGAGTGACCATCTCTGCGAAGAAACAGGTGTTGCATCTTTTTGCAACAAGTTTGGGTTTGCCTGGAAGTATAATGGCTAAAAGGAACTATGGACACTTACTTTAAAACTGCAAGCTCTGCATGTATCACTGCTACTTTGAGACTAGTCATTAAAGAATGACTTAGAATATATGATGACTGAAACTGTATGGAAGTATTAATGAGCTGTAGCTGAGACCCAAAGATATCCAGGAATAAACGCTGGCTTTTTTTCCAGGAAATGAGGCTGCATTGATGTATCTCCCTTACAATCTAACATAGAGATTTCTGAAATTATTTTATAGTGTTGTAGCCAATGATAGTTTCTTCAGCATGTCTAGCATGTTGCATAATTAAGAGAGAAAAATCACATCTGTAAGTGTAATAGCTGTGCTGGTAGACCTGCACATGAACACAGTCTACACCAACAGGACAGATTATTAGTATAAACTGTGTTTTTCAGTTATGAAGTAGTATGGGTGAAGCTCTTGTGTAATTTTCATTATTCTCAGTGAATCCACTGCATCGCCTCCTTGCCAGCTTATACCACTTTCAGTCTCAGCCTCCTCCGTGTTCCCTCTGCAGCTGTTAGGGGGAGGGAGAGTTGCTCTGTTCATTATTGTTTCTGAAACAGATTTTTCTTTCTCTTTTCTTTTTGTCCAGCCCCCATCATCTTTACCTTTTAGGGAGTATTCTTGATTAACATGAAACAAAAAATAAGCTGTATTCTACTGTAGTATGTATGCTTATTGGGATATTTGAATTAGTGTGTAGCCTGTGATCATCTCTTTGAAAAATAGTTTGATTCCTTCTGAGAGGAGGGTGTATAAAAACTCTAGAGACTTAATCCATTGCTTGAGATCATGTGATGACTGCTTTCTGTTCCAGAAGTGTAGATACTGTGCTCTACCATTAGAGAACAGCAACTGCGTTTCTCTTCCCTACAAGAACTGAACTGCTTGAAAGCTCTGCTTTGCCCTTGCAGACAGATACTGGTTAAACTTACACAAATATTTATTTGTACTTTTTAAACTATAACAGTGGCATGTTGACAAACTGACAGATTGGGGGGAAGAAGTGATATCCAGCTAGGTGATAAGTCATTAGCTTGCCCCATGGCATAGCAGGAGTTACTTTAACTTGATGGGCTCTGTCAGCTTCAACATGAGTGTTACTTCTGCTTTCTAATATTTTCTGACATTAATGTGTAGTGTTTGACTTGTTATTATGTCAACCTACATACGAGTTTGACATATAATAGGTACTTTTTTTGTCACACATTTTAAATGACTTGTTTAAATAGCCTTAGCAACAGATGGCTTGGTTGACAGCATGAAGTAGTTGTTGGAACTGCAAACCCCACAGTTCTTGGATAATTCAACACATGTGATACTTTTATCTTATATCATACCTTCTTACTTTGAGTTTTTTAAAGCTATAATTACCTGCCTAAAGTAACCTTGAATGTTACATTTTGGGTTTGATTTGCGTTTTGAAATTGTTCCTTTCTTAACGCTGTATCAGATATGTTTTAAGGTTGCTCTGTGTTAATTAGGCCGCACTTCAAGCTGTCAAACTGCTATTGTTACAAAGTATTACCACTCCCTCCACCCACATGATTTGCAGAGTAATACACCATTACAAGCAGACTTGAAATACAGTATAGCAAGATGAAGCTGAAGGGATGTGTTCCTCCTTTTGAATCTCTTTCCTTATCCTGTGGATAGCTGAAAATTATTAGCACTTTTGATTTTTATTTTTAAATTAACTTTCTAGCCTGTCTGTTTTCTTCAAACACTTGTAATATAAAGCATACATGTAAAATGCTTGTTTGAGTGAGAGGCAGCTATCAGTGAATGATTCATGTTTGTTTTTAGTGTTTCCTCATGTGACACCCAAAGGAATTAATGGCATAGACTTTAAAGGAGAAGCTATAACTTTCAAGGCAACCACTGCTGGAATCCTTGCTACACTCTCTCATTGTATTGAACTCATGGTAAAACGTGAAGAAAGCTGGCAAAAAAGGCTAGATAAGGTAAGATCATTTTCCTTTACTTTTGTTGGGGAAAAAAAAGTTTCTTTAGCATGAAATTGAAATTTCAAATCAGCTGTTAACTTTTTTATTCCAGGAATTGCTTTTATTTTTATGTACAGCATTTATTAATTTTAGATTCTTTCATTATTACTCCTATAAAACATTAAAGCCTCATCCTGATTGGTGATACAGTAACATTATTCATCATAGTCTTTCTCTTCCCAGCCCTTGTTCAGATAGTAGTCCTATATTTTTTATATGTATAGAGAACCTGACAGTATTCCAGAGCAGCAAGTACATTGCTTACAGCCTTCTAAAAGAGACCTAATTATCCATGCTTGCAAAATGTTGTGCAAATCTCTGAAATGTTTTAATTGTGGTAAGAGATGGTGACAATACTGAGGAGAACAACCAGTTCTAACTTCAAATGTCTCTTTAAGATACCATTATTTCACTTTCCTTTAGGAGATTGAAGAGATTAAATCATATTTTATACTAATTGGTTAAATTTTTTAGGCACGTGGTATTAGAATATCTGTTATTCTAATGGCAGTGATAGTTCATGCTAAGCCTACTCAACCACTATAGCAACTCAAAAGGAGCAGTGTCTTTTCTCATGAGATGTGCTGGAGGCATGGCTAGGTTGTACTTCAGGCTTTGATTTCTAGAATCCTGCCATCACTGACTGATGTCCTGTGCAGTCCTTTAGCTGTTGTCTCTTGTTTTTCATTTAATGTGTTTCCCTGTGGTGCATATCACACATCAAAACTTACTCCATATGTTTTAGTGGTATATGATTCAAAGAATGAATGCATTCAGACAAAATACATCTGTGTTTGAATCCTTGCCCCTGTCTCCTGGTGATCTTTGTCCATATGTCAAAGGCCTGGCCCTGTCTAACTGTATTGTGACTTCTGTCAACATTTAATTTGTTACTGTTTCATCAAAGTAGTTAGAGGACTTACTGTAGATCCAAGATTTGAAGCTTGTTCATAGGATCATAAGGTAATTCAGTTTGGACTAGAGACCTCAAGAGGTATCTCTCTTTCCAACCTTCTGCTTAAAGGAAGGACAGTTTGAGATCAGACAGGATTGCTCAGGGCTTTATCAAGTCTGGTTTCAGGTCTCCAAGGCCAGAGACTGCACAGCTTTTCTGGGCAGCCTGTTGTGCTGCGCAACTGTTGCTATAGTGGAAGAGTTTTTCCTTATATCCAGTTGGAGTAACTCTTATTCTAGTATCTGCCTATTATTTTTTCATGCTTCAACTGTAGACTGCCCTGAAGAGTCTGTATCAGTTTCTTTATTACTTTCTTGGAGGTATTGGAAGGCTACTATGAGCTACCCCCAGAAAAGCCTTCTCTTCTCCAGGCTGAGCAAACACAGTTCACTCTTGTTGATCAGACTTGGCTTAGAGCATGGACAAAGTGAATTTTTCTTGTCCCTAAGTTAGTATATGTTACTACAGAACAATATTTTAATACAGAATGTCAATTCATTTAGATTAGTTATTTGTCATTTTTCTCTTCTTTGGACTATTTTTAAAGCACTTTTTTTCAGCTGCAAGTGGTTAACAAGTTCAAACCTAAATTTCACTTTGGGTCTCATGTGACTGATACCTCATACAGCATGAGTAAATGCATTTTAAAGGAAGGTCACAAGCTTATTTGGACTTGTTTTTCCAGAAATTAAAATAGCAAAAGCTTCTAAAACCTTGGAGGTTTTAAGTTTCTCTGCTTTGATAGACTTGCAACTTTGTTAAAGTCACATTTGTCAATGAATTTTTCTGGGGTTTACAGCATGCTCAATGTACTTTAATTCTAATACACAAAATACTTTAATTGTAATATAAAATAGTTACTTTTTATATGTATTCCTCTAATTCCTAGCCTTTTGGAAGAGGATATTTTCATTGAATTAAATAATGCAGAATTGTGGTGCACTAGCCTTGGCTAATAGCCAAATGCCCACCCAGCTGCTCACCACCCATCCAGCAGGAATTGGGGGAAAAAATAGGATGAGAAAGCTCATGGGTCAAGAGACAGGGAGATTGCTTATGGGTTCTTGTTATGGCAGAATGTTCTTGACTTGGGGAAAATCAAATTGTTGCTGACCTAAAATAGATCAAGTTAATGGGAAACGAAAAACCAAACACTAAAACAGCTTCCCTCCCCATAGCCCAAGCTCAACTTCACTCCCTCACTGTAGGCCCCTCTACCCACTGCTTGCTAGGCCCAAGCAGTGTGGGGTGAGGAATGGGGGGGTTGCAGTGAGTCCAAAACACTCAATCTCTACCACTCCTTCCTCCTCACACTTTTTCCCTGCTCCAGCACAGGTCTTCTCCATGGGTGGCAGTCCTCTGGGAAAAATCTGCTCCAGTGTGGGTCCTCCAGGGGACACAGTTCCTTCAGGAAATGGTCCTCTGCTCTGGCATGTGGTCCTCCATGGGTTGTAGTGTGGATTTGTTCTCTGCCCTGGAGCTGCTGCTCCTCCTCTTCTGGCCTTGGCATCTCCTCTGTTGTTTCTCACTTCTTATTTCCCTTTCCTCTCTCCCTGGGGTGTTTTTTGCTCTTAAATACATTCTCAGAAAAGTGCCACACGCATGGTGGATGGGCTCAGCTCTCTCCCTGCAGTGGGGTCTGATTTGGAGCTGGCTAGAACCACCTGTGTTTAACATGGGGCAGCCCCTGGCCTCCTCCCACAAAGGCTACCCCTGCAGTCAGTCCTCCATGACCAACACCCTGACACCTACACCCTTAAAGACAGCACTTGACTGTGTTCAGACCTCTGCTAACACTACTACACTTCAGCTGTAGTTTTTTGAGCTTTTGCTTTTCTTTTATCTTGTTTTAGTGGTTAAACATGGCTTTATTAAGAGTATCTTCTATATAACTATGGGCCTGAGAAAAAAACGTTGCTCTGTCATCTGATAAATACATGTGGGAGGAGAATGGTGTTGATCTTTGTACTTTTGGCTTTCTTAGATGTGTCAACTGCTCTGAAAAGGAAGTAAATACTGTGAGATGATAAAGTTCAGAATACCTTCTCTAAGAGAGATTGGAGGGGAAAATTACATGAAATTGGGCAGCTGTTTGTATTCTAGCTGGGAGGGGTTTAGAGCTTTTTTAAGTCTATCCAGTGCCTGTAAAAAACCATCTAGCAGAGTTGAAAGAGGCAGCATCAAGTTTGTCCTTTGTGTGTCAGCAGATTCATGCCGCTGGCTCTGTATTGTTGCAGGTTTGTTACAGGAAGAATAAGATCTCTGTCAGTAGCTAAAATCAATGAGTGTTTTACAAGTAGTATAAGTGCCACTGTAATACAGCTCATGCTCCTTTCCTTTCCAGCCTCCTCACTCCACTAGCTTCAGAACTACTTTTACTTAACAGCAACACACAAAGGTGATTAGTAAAAGTTCCTCTACCTCACAAAATTATACAACCTTGATCTTGTAGAGGGCTAGCTTAGCCTAAAGATGCAAGATAGATTTGTCTGCTGAACTTGAAGCAAATACGTTTCAAAATTATAGCTGCCCTAAAAAATTTCTCATATTAAAAAAGCTCAATTTCAGTAGAGTTTGAATCTGGAGGTAACTACAGTTTGACTAGAGATGAGTACAGTGTTATATAGTGAGTATCTTTCTCTATAATCCCCCCTTTTTTAATAAAATAAAGGGGCTTAAGTTACATTCTGAAGGTTGGAAACAATTTCTAAACCTTTGAAAACAAGAAATTATTATAAAAACATGTTTTAATTTTTAAGGAGACTGATATAATGCACTTAATGATTGTAATTTTAGAATTCTATATTTAGTTTTCTTTCTGCTACCAAAACAGGCAGATGGCCAGAATAAAATTGATACAAAAACATGTATTATCTAAAGGTAATTGTAGTTACAGCTTTGCTTTCAACCTTTTCTTCTTAGCTGTTAAGATTTTGAGCTTGACTTTTTATTTTTCCAGTGGAGTATATTTTTCAGTATGAGCCTCTTGAATATATTTTAACATAGACTTTTCTTAAAATGGATAAACAAGGAAAGGTTTTAATCTCTAGTATTTGGTCCATTGTTTTATTTGCAATAAAATCCTTGTGATGATGCTTTTTATGTTGTCTTGACTACAGCAACATTTTTCTCTTCTTGTTTCCTTTGGTCTTACTAATTGTTTTTAATGAGAAAAATTATCTTCTGAACATTAAAATTTACCTTAGGATTAACATGTTTAGGTAGCTTATTTTGTTCACCTTTGACAATTGTAACTTAAATGTCTTATTAAATTTTAGAGTTTTAATACACCAGTAATTTTTCTGCTGTGCAAACAGTTTCCCAATTTCTGCCTTATTTAATGTTGTTGCCAAGAGAAGCTGGCAGATTTGAGAGCTGTCTTTTGACACCTGTGAATTATCACTAATTTGCAGATTGAAGTACAGAAAGTGTGGTGATTTGGGGCGAGTGGGAGGAGTTGTTTTGTGGTTTTGTTTTGTTTTCATTCCAAGTGTTCTGGTAAAACTTCTATTTTTTTCTCTCAATGACTTATACTCAAGTCATGCTTTATGCATCTTCAGGACTCTCCAATTACTTTCAAAAAAGAGAAACTTGCAAAATTTTGTGAAACAAGTGTTAGCAGCTATTACTTCTTTGCAATTGTTTCAGGAGGGAAAAGCCTGTGTTCACAGATAAAGACAATACTCTCTTCATTTAAGTGCTGCTTTTTTTCCTAAGAATTTTCCTGTGGAAAACTGTACTACTTTGTTTTACATCAAAACTGTTGCTTTACTTGTCAAACTTTTCTTTAGAAACTGGAAAATGTGTTCCAGACTGAATGTTACCACCAAATTCCCCATTGGTAAACTCAGCCTTTCAGTATTGCTTAAGGATTTTCCACTGAATCTTTAAAGTTCAAAGTGGGTCGCTGAGTAATTGTACTCGTATCTGCAAGAAGTAGTGTATGGTGTCCAGTTGTCACCTGTAAGACTTTCTTCCACCTGAAGTGATTCTGAAAGGGGACAGAGAAACATCTTGTGTATTAAAGCTGAATTCTGCAAGAATTTCAGAAGTATTTGTAGCTTTTTCACTGGGAATACCTGGCAGTACATAGAATTTGCAGAGGAAGTATTAGACTTAATCTGATTCTGGCATTACTACTCTTCTAGTCAAAATACAGTGATACAGACATCAGTGGCTCTAGTACAGTCACACACCTTATTATGGGAGAACTATGTTGAGTTGTTAGTCTCTGCATGGAGTTTACAATGATTCATGATGGTCCTATGCCAGCTAATTATAGATACAAACTTACATGCTGTGACTCATTAGTATCTCACCACATTCAACAAGTTAGCTTTTTACCAACCTTACTTTTCACCCTTTGTTATCACTGCCCAAGCATCTGTGTCACAGAGGTTTATATAAGCTGTCAGCCAGATACAAAGTCTGACCCTCAGTGAACCATGAATAGCTATGCTTAAACTAGATAACAGTTTTTGCTCGCTGATCTACCTTCTTCCACATGACTGAAAGAAGGTATCCTCAAGGTAGCTAGCTTCCCAAGCTTTGTATTATACATGCATGTATATCGTCACATATAGTGCATACATGCAAATAAATTCAGAAAATCAGCAGCTTTGCAATTGTTACTTGGAAAAGACTACACTGGTCATTCCATTTATTGGCATGTTGACTGTTATGTCAATTCATTCTTACTGCATCAAATGATCATGTAATTTTACAGGAGATAGAGAAAAGGAGAAGAATTGAAGAAGCATACAAAAATGCTGTGACAGAACTGAAGAAAAAGTCCCACTTTGGAGGGCCGGACTATGAGGTACAAATTCTGCTTCTGAAATTTTTAAAAACGCTATGACTTTAAAAGATGAGTTTGTTCCTCAAAATGGGGGAAGGGGTGTGTGTAAATCAAGGTCTTTGGCTTCTGCAAGTGTGTTCATGCTCCTTTTATTATTCTACCTTGGAAAATGAAACTGTATGAAGAATGTCAGTCCTTAATGTTTTGAGAATGGAAGTCTGTCTTCACTTCAGGCTTCCATGTTCTGCTTTTGTCTAAAGCATTTTGCTTACAGATATTTCTGCTGGTTTTTGATTATTTTTCTTGCACATTTGAAATTGCTTTTATGCAATGGTTTTCTACTTTCCTGTTCTAATGGTTTAGCTGTGTAGATATGTAAAGCAAATATGAAAACCCTCACTGCAGAGGCAGTCCTAGAATCTGAAGTTTAACTTGAGCTGATTTTTAACTTGTCACTGCCACTTGAAATTTCATGTTGACAAATACAGTGATTTTTAGGTTCCTTTCATCTGTTAAGTTGCATATTTCAGCAGCTTCCTTCTCAGTGAGGTATTTAGTCAAGGTCTAAGATGCTTAAACCACCTTGTGAAGAATAATGTAAGCTAATGCGCCTATAATGCAGTTTGCATAATTTTTAAAGAACTTGACCCTTTCATGCACATTAAACAAACACATTTCTACTTACAAATCATAGCCTGAGAAACAGTACTAATACGTTGAAATAGTTAAAAGATACTTGAGCTTAGGTTCTTCATTGTGACTGAGGCATACACTGTAAAATAAAAAGATGGATAGGAAGTTGGACTTTGTCTACCTGGTTATAAACCCAGCTGCTTCTCCCAGCTATCCCTGTTGTAGTTTTTTGAAATTGGCTGGACCAGCTTGTTTTACAATACAGTAAAAACAGTAAATGTAAGTTCTGAAATTACCATTTTACTCAGACTCAAGTTTTTAATAGTTGACTCAACTCTACCTGCTGTTAGAACAGTGTTAAACTGTTCTTTCCAAGAATTTTCAATAGAGATTCCCATAATTTTGTCTTCTCTTGTTAAGTTTTGAGCACATATCTGAAATCTGCTCTAAGGCACTGGAATACTTGGAAGGAGTCTAACTACACAATTATGTCAGTGTGCTTTACTGACACACTGTAAACACTTTTAAGGTGTACGTTAATTAAAACCTACATCTGATGTCAGTGTATTGACATTGTTACTCAGTTTCCTGGTTTTTTTCTTTATACAAATATCCCTAAATTGTAGTAGAGGGAGTGATTTCCTTTAACAGGTAGGGTTTTCAGAAGAATTGTAATCTAAGAATATTGATGAAAAAATTTGAGTTCTATAGAAGACATTTGCTTCCATCAGTTATATGCATAATATATAAATACATATTTCTAATATTAAACTGAAGTGGAACTCTCATGGCTCCAAAATTTTGAACTAGTTTTGTTTCTTATGCTCTAGGAAGGTCCTAATAGTCTGATTAATGAAGAAGAATTCTTTGATGCTGTTGAAGCTGCTCTTGATAGACAGGATAAAATGGAAGAACAGGTATTGATTCTTGAAAAATGTCTTAATGATGGGCACTTCATGGGAGACTTCTGTGACTTAAACTCAGTCCTGGGGGGCATCTCCTGAAGCTCTAGATATTTTATTCTGACACTGATGAGAGGAATTCACGTAATATTTTTAAAGTTAAATGTTGGGTGCTTAACACTAAATTTGAGAAACTGACTTCACAGCTTATACAGAAAAGGATAGTATAAGTGTTAAACTGATTGAATGTCTTCAGTTTCTAATTCCTAAATAAGTGTCCTATATAAAACTTGCCTTTGTATTATAGGTGATGTCCTGTGCAAATAGGAATATCAAACACTACAGCTATTTCTCAAAACCTAATTATTGCTCTGAAGTTTCTTTTGACTCTACCAGTATGTGAAATAGGAAAGATGTAGTTCTGTTGGTGTTTGGTTTTATTTAAAATTTCTGTAGCCTCTGGCTACTTCTCTAACTCATTTCTTGAATACACTTCAGTGACAAGGATCAAAAAGGGACAAGATGAGTGTGAGGAAATATATAGAATATGAGAACGTATAGCAGTGTATAAAATAAGAGGGAATAACAAAGTGGTGCATCCTTTGTCTTAAAAGTGTTTAGGCTTATGAATATAGGGAATACAATGACTATGTTAAGAATTAGAAGACTTTCTAGTGGACATATAGTACCCAACAGAGTTTACCTACGTTGGGGTCTCTTAGTGGAGAGTAAAAGTTTTGAGTGACTGTTGTATTATTACTACATGGATCCTTGTCATGGTTTAACCTCAGCCAGCAACTAAGCACCACACAGCTGCTTGCTTGCTTCTCCCCCCTCCCAAATGTGTGGGTTGAGATAAAAACAGTTTAATAACTAAACTAAAATAAAATACAATACTAACAATAAATTGTTGTTGTTGTTGTTACAAGACAAAAATATAAATAAAACCCAAGAAAAGACAAGTGATGCACAATTCAATTGCTCACCACCTGCTTGACTGGTGACCAAGCAGCGATCTCCCTCTCCTGGCCAACTTCCCTCAGTTCATATATTGAGCATGATGTCACATGGTATGGAATATCCCTTTGGCTAGTTTGAGTCAGCTGTCCTGGCCATGCTGCCTCCAAGCTTCTTGTACACCTGCTTGCTGGCAGAGCATGAAAAACTGAAAAATCCTTAACTTAGGATAAGTGCTACTTATCAACAACTAAAGCATCACTCTCTTGTCAACGTAATTCTCACACTAAATCCAAAACACACTGTACCAGCTGCTAAGAAGAAAATTAACTCTATCCTAGCCAAAACCAGGACAATCCTTAATGCTGCCGATCTGTTTTCCTTAACTCTGAAATACATATTGAAGTATGGACAAATTCAGTCTTTGCTTACTGAGCGTTCCAGGAGGATGACAGCTTCCTGCCTGTCATGGACAGTGTTAGTTGTTATAACCACTATGTAGATTGAGGATGACTCACTCTATTCTACCCAGTAGCTGCTGACTACTAATAATTAAACATATTTTGTTGCAGTCCCAAAGTGAAAAGGTTAGATTACACTGGCCAACATCTGTACCTTCTGGAGATGCATACTCTGCTGTGGGGACTCATCGGTTTGTCCAAAAGGTAAGATATTTCTCATTATCTCCTCTGAGTAATAGGCTGACCT
Organism: Buteo buteo; assembly: GCF_964188355.1. Lineage (NCBI taxonomy): Eukaryota > Metazoa > Chordata > Aves > Accipitriformes > Accipitridae > Buteo > Buteo buteo. Next base: position 27,636,308 of record NC_134204.1, read on the forward strand.
ATGATATTCCTATATAATATTTTGTATGGGCAGGTGAGATTTCTTTTTTTAGGTGTTTCTAGTAACTTTCAATGGTTTACTCATTTTCAAATGAAGTAGCGAGAATTGGAGAAGGACTGTTTCCTTCTTGGCTCAAAAAATACTGATTTGAGTATCTATTTAGAATACCCTTGACCTGTATCAAGCTTGTCAGGTAGTAAAGGAAAAATCCCAACTTGCTAACCTCAGTGTTTTTAAGATACCTTCACCAAAATTAAGTTAATTGATTTAATAAAAAAAATTTTTAAATCTAGTCACTTGTATCAGTATCAGTTGACTTTCTTTTAGTGTTACTGGAAACACTATGCTCCTCTGAGGGATACACTGGGAGCATAATACATAATAGGTGCATTCGCTGCTGTGCTTGCTGCTTATGGTGCTTTTGTTTTCCTTTTCTTCATTATCTTGTGCTTGCAAGTTGGTAATGAATGCTCTTTTGTGCCTTTGTTCTGATTACTTGGTTTTTTCTTTGTCTGTCTCTGGTAGCCCTATAGTCGCTCTTCCTCCATGTCTTCCATTGATCTAGTCAGTGCCTCTGATGATGTTCACAGATTCAGCGCCCAGGTACTGTATTAATGTGTAGAGTGGGGGTTGCATATCTCTGCTGTATTTCATCCTCTTCTCTAGAACCTGGGTTTTCTGTTACATAAATCACTGCTTGCTTTAAACTAGTACATTGAGACAAACAAAGGAGATCTCTATTCCTGTACTAAATGGTTGTCTTTTTACATCCAGCTTGCATGCATATCACTTGTGCAGAGGCCCAAATCTTGCGAAACTGTTGGACTTAATTAAATAGCTTTAATAAAAATGCTTACAATTTGAAAATTTTGCATTTCTGATTATAATAAAAGTAGAATAACACCTGTTTTGTGTGGGTGGAGATGGTCTTTGCTTCAAATTGAATAGTTTTTCTTGCTTTTAAATAAAAGGTTTGATTTTTGTCTTTGTAATGACATTAAGATGCTAAATGTTAAGTTTCACTATTACCATTTTTTACCTCTACAACTAGTTTTATTGCTGAAAAGTCATAAAGTATGTTGACAAACAAGATTGTGGGTATGAGAATTTTTACTGAAGAGTTTCAATGTATTCACTTATTGTTCAGAAAATGTCTGACATCCTGAATATGTCAATGTAGTCATAGTGACCTCTTCCAGTAGTGTACAAAATTACTTTAGGTGCTTGCTCTGAAGATCATAGTTCAGAGTAGAATTAAAAGGTGGGTTCATGTGTTTGCTCTTTAGTTTCAAAAAAAATTGTTCAGACATGGCATTCATGCCATTAGTTTCCTTCTGCTGTGGTCCATGTGTGATTGTGAATATGGAGCTTCCTTCTGGGTTCTGTTATTCTGGAGGGTTTTTTAAATTACTAACTAATGCTGCAAACAGCGTGCTTTTTCAAATGAAGGAATGGAATTTCTTTTGATTAACAGAGCCTGGAATCGTACTACCTGCAGACCTTACTACTAGCTTTATGAGTAGGACCATAACACTTCAGATCTTTCTTATTGGACTGAAATCCCAACACTTGGCTTGACCTTTTGCAGGCAGTTAATTTCTGAAATTTGAACTTAACTGCAAGGCAGAAAGTATGCAGGTCATTGCACAACACCAATAAGCTTATCTACTGGTACTCCAGTAGTCAAGTTGTTTTTCAAGCTTGTTTTTGTTTGGGAGGAGGGGGGAAATCAAGTAACAGAAAACAAATTTGGTTCCAAAGATAGGAATTTGTTGTCTGTCAGGCTATGGGTACATGGGCAGTTCAATGTAAGGGAAACTCATAGTTGCTAAAATATGCAGGCCTCCTTGTTTTCACCTCTTTTATGCCTGTGATAATATTTGTACCTTCATATGATAAACCTGAGTATCAGAGCACTAGTGTGGCTGAAAAAGGAACCATTTAAAAACAAATCTGAGGTGAACCAGGTCTTTATCACAATAATGCAAATTAAGGTTAAGGATCAGGAGCAAATGGACTGGAGTCAAGCTGTCACTCTTTTTAGCTGCTGCATGGATTATAGTATGTACAAGTTACTACTGAGTGCCTTCAAATACAGTTTCAAGTTAATGGACTCACTGCAGGAAGGATGATCTTCTTAAGTTATAGGAAACTACTCTTCCCACACACCCACCAAATATTTTCCCTAGAACAGATTTTTGCCAGATCAACAAGTCAATCCACCTGCTCTGGAGTTGCATCACTACTGAACAAGCAGGTGAAAGACAACTGAGACCATGAAGAGAAAAGCAGCACACCTTCTTTTGGTGGCAACCTCTTCTGGTCCTTATTAATATGAAATTGGCTTCCATCCCCAGGCTGAGGATTTGGCTTTTGGAAAAGCAAGCTAGTACCTTGATTCTGAATAAATGTGACTTGTTTCCAGACTTCATTCAGATGAAGGGAATTTTGGTATCAGTAAAAGGTCAAGTAGAAACTTGCAGCCTTGTTTTTAAGATTGAGAAGTATAAACCTGTGTTCTGATGGGAGCTGATTCTTCAGTGTGCCTCTAGAAAGGCATTGATTTGTCTCTGCCAGTTGAGTGGGAGGTTGTAGGCTTAAAATGCTGTAAATGTTTTGCAGACCACCTTCTTTTAAAGGACTATCAGATTTTAAAATAGATTGAGATGTTCTCAGGGCCTTTAAAGTGAAGAATTTCCCACTTAATGTTCAGGCCAAGGCTACATGACATTCAGGTTACAAGTATTTTTGCAGACCATTCCTGTAGCCTGCCAGGAACTCAGAGGTAATAGCGTGGTGTCTCTAGTGGGAAAGAAGCTGTGAATCTTGATTCTGTGCCTCTGAAATAGGTGCAGGTTAACAGACCGCAACCAGTGTGTGGATTACATACAGTTTGTACAGGTAGTATGCACAAGGTGGTGGTCAGTACTGCAATTCCTTGGTGAAGCAGAAGAAAGTAACAGTTAGGTTGCCTCCTTCTCTTCTTTCCTTGCTATTCCCCTCATCCCTTTGCATTTAGCATAAAGCAAAAAGCAGCAAAAGACAAAACAAGCATATAAAAGCTAGCTTTCTCCTTAATAGATTAGGAACTAGGGGAGAGGAGACATAGGGACCTGAAGGTGTTGCAGGTAAATATTGGGAGCATGGTGAGGATTCCTTTCTGAAAGAAGTGTGACCTAGAACTAGTAAACTAAATATTTAAATAGCCTGCATTCTTAACTGGTTTGGATTGTACTGTCATTGTTTCACTGGGAAAAAAAAAAAATAATAGAAGAATCTTTTGTAGGGAACATGCTAGTAACTGGCAGGAAAGGATGGCCTGTCTAAAAGCAGAAACACAAATCCTGTGGGTGTTTTTAGTTCATTATAACTCAAAAATAAAACCCAAAGAAAATCCCCCAAACTGGACTGATAACTTTTCCTTCTGTAGAGAAGTCTATAGTTAAAATAAGATAACTAGAATTTCTGTCCAATGGATTTTATTTTGATGTTGTACTTTAAGGATTTTTACTTTATTCAATTACATTTTTTCTTCCTGGTCTTAAGTGTATTGCCTGTGGAGAACATAGTACAAACAGAATTACTGCTTTAAATTAAAAGTAAATAACATCTTTAAATTCTGTATCAGAAAGAGATCATTAAGTATCCTTTAATTTTGCTTCCTACTTATTGTACTGCTTGCTCAAATATATTTTATATGTTATTTCATATGCACACTAGGCTTCATATTTTGTAAGTTGTGCAAAATCACTTACGGGTTCAGTCTAATAATCTTGTGATTGTGCACTTTATAGACTAATCTTTGTGTTGGTCAATTAACTTAACCTTTGCTTGTGCTTTTCCTTTTGGAAAAAAAAAAAAGGTATTTCTAGTAATTCAGGAAAACAGTGTCAATCATGTGGACTTGCTGTGACAAGTTTAGTAGTCACCTACCTTTTGGGTGGAAAAAAGTTACTGAAGTGTTTCCAGTACTTTTAAACATTACGCAGCAATGGGGACCTTATATTTTTGCTTCTGTTTTTATTTGGGGGAGAGTGGGATTTGGAAAGGGGTGGGGAACGAAAGAAACAGAATAAAGCTGTAGATTTTAAAAAAATCCATTTTCTGTCACAGTACCCATTTTCTTGCACTTTATATGGAATTAAAAAATGAGGTATTCCCATAGCTTGATAAAAATGTATCAAATATTTGGCCTTTAAGAAAAGCACACAACTTTCTAGCTAAATAATTTTTAAATTAATATTTTGTAATAATAGAGTCTCTGTATTATCATGACGTTTTTGAATGTAAACATTTCTGTTCTTTTTCTAGCTGTACAAAGATGCCAGTGAAGCAGAATAGGCATGCTTTGCTCATGATTGTTTCCTTCACTACTCTTCCAATATGATTTTTGATACGCACTCACCTTTTTAGAGCTTGTCTGTCTTACTCCCTCAGATCCCCACCTTTGTTCAGCTTTTTAAATGCTCTTCAGTGAATATCTTACAGTGCATTGTAATTCTATTTAGCAATACCTGAAGTAAGTTCCTATATGCTGAAATAAAACTGTCCTGAGTAGAAACAGTGAGCTTTAAGTAAGTTCCTGATGCTGAAATAAAACTGTCCTGAGTAGAAACAGTGAGCTTTGACCATTCAGAGGTGCAAAGAAAGGATAGGAAGTACTCATAAAGAATGAAGTTGGAAGTTGAATCAAGATTTTGGCTTTTGTTTCTGAAAGCCAGAAGTATCTGCTTGTTCTTACCCTGTAATAGAAAGCTCTGTTGTCCAACGTCAGCCCCTGCACAGGATTTGAAGTATTGACTTGTGACTTCCAATACTGTACAGTTTCTGCCCAAGAAGAAGGAAGGAATGAGTTAATGTGGGTTTGTTTTTTTTTTTTCCTTTCAAGGTGGAAGAGATGGTACAAAACCACATGACATATTCCTTGCAAGATGTGGGAGGAGATGCCAATTGGCAGCTAGTGGTAGAAGAAGGAGAAATGAAGGTAAACGTTTGGGGTTTTGTTTGATTGATACAAGATGATACGCTGTGAGGAGAGGTACTTTCAGTCTGGTGGACTTGGCAGTGTTAGGTTTATGGTTGGACTCGATCTTAAGGGTTTTTTCCAACTTAAATGATTCTATGATTCTCTGGGAATACTATGACTCAGCAAGTTATGCTGTTAAAATAGCATTGTTTTAAGTTAGGACTGGAGTCCATAAGAGCTGTGGCTTCTAATATGTTTATTCATACAAAAACCCCTGTAACTCTTGTAATAGCTTTGTCTTTGCAGATTCCTTTCTCATTCTCTCCTACTTAAAACTTGGTATCAAAATGATGTGTAAATTCGATGTACAAAAATGTTATACCGTAGCAAATTACTGTGTTGACTGCTCTACTGTGCTTGTGTGAATCCTTATGTGTAGTGATAAATAAGGTAGCTTAATTATTTTTGGAGTAGAGATTCTTCAAATATTGGTATTTTAATGTGAATTGTCATGTAATAATGTCTGCATTGGTAGTTACCAGAGAACACTGACATGGCAAATGATTCATGTGTTAGTCTTCTGGGTAAGTGTTTTTTTAAAAAACTGATGAAATTTTAAACAATTAAAACATGAACAGTTTTGACAATTTCTGTTCTACATTTCTTTGTATTTGGCTGTAGGTATACAGAAGAGAGGTGGAAGAGAATGGTATAGTTTTAGATCCTTTGAAAGCAACCCATGCTGTTAAAGGGGTAACAGGGCATGAAGTTTGCCACTACTTCTGGAATGTTGATGTTCGTAATGACTGGGAAAGTAAGGAATTGGTTCTTAAGCTTTGCATCTTTATTAGCAAGCTGATTGTTTATAACATTGGCCTAATATCTGTGCTTGTTTACTAATGGATTTTTTTTTCTTCCTCCTCTTTTAGCAACAATTGAAAATTTCCATGTTGTGGAAAATTTAGCTGATAATGCAATCATCATTTACCAGACACATAAGGTAATAACACTTCAGTCATATGCATACCTTACTGAGACAGTCTGGGGCATATGTGTTCTAATCTTATTCTGAATATTTTAATGGCTTAAAAACGTAAAATACTGTTCAGAACAACATTTCAGAACAAGTTCTCTATTAAACTACAACTTTGTCAATTTTTCAAACTTGTCTTGATAGCATAATTGGTTGTGCATGTGTCTGATAGAGCTTGTAATAACAAAAGAAGACTGTTTTTAAATCTCTAAGTATATCACTGCCAGCAAGGCAAGAGTCATCTAAAGCAAATGGAAGCAATAAGCCAATGCTGACTACAAGGAAGAAACCTATACCACTGTATCGTATGTTGTTGCAATAATGCAAGCTATTGTTGACCACAATTAGTTGACATACACATTTACTTTATGAGGTGGGATAATTGCTGGTATAACATTTGTTTTTGTAACTTCATTATGTTCCCCACCCCCAACCAGTTCTAGTGTAAATTTACTAAAATGTTTATTTTAATTATAACCCAACAACTAACTTAAAGGTTCAAAAAAATGGGAATGAAGTGTACAGATTCATCTTTAATCTTGAATGATTCCAAGCATTAGTATACTCAAACCAAATATTTTCTTTGACAATTTTACCAGTAATGCAGTTACCTTAAAACTTCTGTAACAGAGGACTTGTGATTTTGAGTAAGACAGTTGTGTCAACTGTGTAGTGTTGTGGCAGTAGGGGAAAAAGGTCTAGCTTTTGAGTGTCAGGAAAATGGCTTTGGTGTATATTCTTATTTTATCAGACATTTTTCTTCTGAAACTTTCTCTTAGATAATACCAGTTTACCATATCTGTCTTAGTGAAGTAGTAGCTTTTTGAAATAGTATTTGTTTTAAATATTCCTCTCCCTCTCTCTGGAAACATAAGTAACTGTAGATGCATCTATTTATACTTAACCCCAAGTTTTGTTTGTAGCTTACAAGTATTAACTAAAAGATAAAGCTGAGGTTGAGGGAACTGCATCTTCCTGTTTGTCTACTGAAAAAGTCATTGCAGCTTGGCTTTCTGCATTTCAAAGGCCTTAAACTTTTGCCTTAAATTTTTTAAAATGAGGCATAGCCATATAACCTGATACGCATCTGTACAACCACTATGTTCTGTTTCAGTTTTGAAAATGAAATTACTAACTTGAAGGAACTTTTACTTAAATAACATGACTGACCTGGTTTGCCTTGCTTGTTTTTTTCTTTAAGCATAGCAAGTACTTAATTTGCAAAACTGGAAAAGTTTATATTCATGTGTTTCTCTGCAGAGGGTGTGGCCAGCTTCTCAAAGGGATGTGCTCTATTTGTCTGCCATCAGGAAGATACCAGCATTCAGTGAAAATGATCCTGAAACATGGATTGTGTGCAATTTCTCTGTGGAACATGACAGTGCTCCTGTAAGTATTATTTTCATTCTATCAAGTTCTGTTTTTAAGATAACATTTTTCTATTATGTGGTAATGCATGTGAAATACTAGTGTGAGGGAGGTTGGGGGGGGTTATGCAAAAATACAGTTTATTTAAACCAGGTGATACAATGACTTGATGAAGACATTCTAAGCCAAAAGCTTTCTCGCCTTATCTCAGCAGTTGGCAGATCTAAGGTGTTGCAGCAGAATGCAAGCAAAATTTCTGGAGATGTGAAAACATTTTAAGGAATTGAAGTTATTTTGTATGGAATCAAATCAATAACTCTTCAATACTGTCAGATATAGGAGTAGGCTTATATAATTATAGATATGGAATCTGTTAAACCTCCATCTTACACAGTTCTGCCTTGGTTCTGTCAGATAGTAGCAATGATTATTTTGTTTGGGGTGTTTTTTCTGCTTATTGCTATGCCATTGCCTGCTTACAAGGGAAAAATTACTGATAACTTGTAAATGTTGATGCATTATTATTTAAATGTTTCTTTTACTCATTTGTCACAATAATTGAAATAATTCGCTTGTAATATGTATTAAGCAAGCAGAAACCTGAGATTCAGGCATTTAGTTTAACCCTTTCCCTATTCACCATGTACCTTTTGTTTCACTCACATTCATGTTGCACCCATATAGTGCTAGAATACAAACTTTCAGAAACACAGTTTCTGGAGTGTCTTAGACTTCATAGTAAATTAAAATGTTAGCAGTCAAGTATACCAAAACAAATTTAGTTTGAGGCTTACAAATGTTTCATTTTTTTGGCAGCTGAACAATCGCTGTGTCCGTGCCAAAATAAATATTGCTATGATTTGTCAGACATTAGTAAGTCCACCAGAGGGGAACAAGGAAATAAGCAGGGACAACATCCTATGCAAGATTACATATGTAGCTAATGGTAAGTCTAAAATTTTCAGTATGATATTCATGGTATATGCTAATTCTGGGGACCTGAATACTGGTAAAAAAAAGTTTGATGCAATTTTCTGTTAAATTTATATATAGCATCACACTTGTGGTCTTCATGTTCAGGAAGACTCAAATTAACATGCTGCATGAATCAGTGAATGGGATAATTTATTGTGTGGTGTTCTGGAAGAAATAAATGGAAGTGGTGTGTAGCTCGGTCCTAAGTACAGAACCTTGGGGTGGAGGAGGGTGGGCAGAAAAAATGTCTGCAGCTGGGATGACTTGGCATAGCTTTTAGTTTCAGTAGTAGGATGTTTTTTTCATGTATTGCTGTAATTTTTTTTCCTCCGATTCATCTTGTTAAGCTGAAAAGCTGCTCATAGTAAAGATACAGCTCTTACCCTCAGTGTTAAGAAGGAGCAAATACATTTTGTATGAGGATGTTTGCAAGCTGTATAATAGACTATGGGGTTTTAAAATATTTTTTAACTGATAGAATCCTTGGTATGGACTGAAAAGTTATCAAAGCCAAACTGTATTGTTACTGTACCCAGTGTTTAGCAGTGTATTGTATTATTGGAGCTACATGCTTATTAGCTCCCCTACTGCAGCTACAAAACACTTCAAGAGTAGCTCACCTGCTTATTACTTTCAACCACCTATTACATGGCTTACTAAAGAGTCAAAGTCTGAAAAATTGGTTCGGTAAATCTTTGCCATATAGGAGTGATGTAATTCGTATTAAATCCTGTACAAATAATAGCTCTGTTTTAAGCTGCTTTGTTTCCTTTTTAGAAGTTTCCCAATTACTTAAATACATTTTCATTGATAAATTCCGAACTATGATTGTATGGGAAGTGGCAGCTTTTTCAGCAAAATACTTGCCCTGTGAATTGAAATGTATTTTAGAATTAGTTTGAATTTTGTTTAAAGTGCTTTAAAAATAATTTGGAATACATTGGCTATGTAGCAATTCTGCAGACAAATGCAGCAGTTATTGAAAAGTTAAGACTGACTTCTGTTTTCTGTGAAATTAGTAATGCAAGTGTCTTTTTCTGTTTCTGGGAAGTCCTTAGAGAATATAATCTTCCATTTAGGCATTCCCCAAAGACTCACAGCACATCACGTTTAAAGCTTTCTAAGTCGCGGCATCATAGAACTGGACTAAACTAGAGTATTAAGAGTAGAAAGTGCTACAATACAAGCTGTAAGGGCATAAAAAAACCCCTGCTGATCACTATTCTTTCCTGTTACTTCAGAAAGAGCTGCAGAAATAATGAACTTAAATTCTCTTTTCTAGCCTTTAGTGGATTTGCTGTATTCCAATTTCTGTCTTCCTGTCTACTTCTAGTGAACCCAGGAGGATGGGCGCCAGCATCAGTGTTACGGGCAGTGGCAAAACGAGAATATCCAAAATTCCTGAAGCGTTTTACATCATACGTGCAAGAGAAAACAGCAGGAAAGCCTATTTTATTCTAGTGTTAACAGGTATACATTCATTTTCTTCATTCTTGATTGACTGTTGTAAATTTAAGACCAAACACAAGTAGGCAATCTAGAAATGTTTTATCATGATTAGCATGAATTTGGCGCTTAGTTTTAATGTATGCATGCAATATACTTTTTAAAACATTCATGTAATTTGTGTGTATTAGCATGAAAAATAAGGGCTACAGAAGTTACCAAGTACAAGTTTTTGTAGACTTACTAGTTTATTTTGCAAGTTTTTGCATACATGTCTAATTTATGCAGAAGTATAAAAGGATAAAGTATTGGTTTCTTCTCAGCTGTCACTGGCATTTTACACTTGTTCTGAAAAGAATACATACTGAAATTTCTCTAGAGCCTCATGAGGCTTTGGTATCTTGAATTCTACTTAAAATTGCATGTTTGATAAAATATTATGAAGGTCAAAGTAGTCTTTGACAGAATAGTTTTGAACTAGGATTTTTATTAATGGAACATTTCTGACAAGAGCAGTGTCAATTACTAGAGTTTTGAAAAGGCTGTGACTTAAATTTTTAGCCTTATGAGCTTAAGAAAGGAAAGGGACTTACAGGTGCTTTCTGAAGTCAATGGATGTATCCTAATAGTATAGGTCATTGGGCTAATCTAAAATTATTTGAACATTTAAATGATTATATGACATTAGAAGATGATTTCTTGATCACTTTTGGGGCTGTCTGAATCTGTCAGACATAAGCCTTAGTGCTAAGTAAAGCTTTGCTTAATTTTTGTTAGTGTAGACTCTCGCTATATACTTCATTATGTGTAACTGTAGTGTCAAACCATCAAATCCCATTCAGTAGTTCTAGTATTACACATATTCTGAAAAGGAGTTTTTATTACTTTTTGTATGCATAAGATAGCCTACCCCTATTTTTGGGTTCTATTTACTATGTCAGACTCCAAAAGTCAAAGTCATTTGATCCTTCCGTAACAGGTAGCCCTGTAATGATTCACACTTTTAATTTTATGTTGTTAGAGAACAAGTGTAGGTGAACCACTGAAGACACGGCTGTCGTGAGCCAACAGTTCATACATGATCATAGCAGCGCTGATGCTATTTAAGGTGTTTAACAAGTTCTTGCTTTCCTATTAATGTTCAAACTTTTCAGTGCTGTATTTTTATGTTTGCTTACCTGCAGCAATGGGAACAAGACTGGGTGAGCATTCCACATTGGAGAAGTGACCATTCATACAGCACTCCATGCTGGAATGAAGGATCTGCAGTCTTTTAATGGCCCAAGTTCTAGGCTTTGTATACTGAAGTGAAGAAATGTTGCAACACCATGAGGCTGAATATTTAACACTAGCTCTCGCCAGCTAACTTTTCTTGCCGAATCAGTGTGTAATTATAAATACAAGTATTGATAACATGTCTACGACTCTATTTTTATTTGCTTGCTTTAAAAGAGGAAGAACGCATACAACTTTGAATTACCAACATGGGTTACTGCTTTAATTTTAAACAAGTTGCAGAATTTCATTGTCAACCTTCCTAAGATACTCACGCAGTTTTTGTGCATGTCTAAAAAGCACAAAAGGCAAATGCACATATAGCATACTGTATGTGCTTTATATGCACAAAAATCTATGTGGTATTTGCGGGGGGAAGGAGGGACTTCAGTAAAGCCTAGGTGACTTATTGGCAGGTTTTGTTTTGCTTTGTATAATCACAGTTCATTGCTGCTGGTTTCTATAATGAATCATCTTGTTACATAAAATGTCAGTTAATAACTGAGGGCTGTCAATATCCTTATGACTTTGCCTTTTCTATTGTCTTACTCTTATGACGATCTTTGGTTCTGAAGGAGTAAGAGTGTGAAAAGCTTTATTTTTTCCAGATATCTTTATATTTCTATTGTATTTTTTAGTTATGTAATATGTGCTACAGAATTTTTGTTATTAAACATCATCCAGAAATATCTAGGAGGATTCTGTATGAGAGGGCAAGAGACTGCCTGAAAGCTAGAAGCCATCTGTCCATGCTGTGTGTGGACTGCTCTCTTGCATGATGTCCAGGGCTTTCCCAAAGCTGTGAGAAGGTACACTATAATATTTATTGAAGTAATTTGGACTACGTAAGACAACATTCCCAGTCTAGAATGAGGATGAATACTTTATTTTCAGATCCTGCATGTGTCTTCCTCATCTTAATAAAGCCATGCTATGTGGTTTATGTAGAAAATGACTTGTGTCTTGATCAAAAGCCCATCAGAGATAAAAGGATACATAGTTCTTATTGGAAAGTTCCCTTTAGTTGCTGTGAGAATTTAAATGTCACGTATTTGCCTGCCTTTGATTCTGGAGATGCTCATTAGGAGAGGACTGTGGCCGACTGGTACTGACTTTGAGGTCTTTTATCCATGTCCCATAGGTGGAAGCTCTTCAGAGACTGCTTGGTGTTTCGGTAATCTGTGTATCTCAAGAAAAAGGTTTCAGATATATTTTTTTCAAAAGCAAGCTGAAAGTCTTATTTGATATAGTATGGATAGGTGCCTGAAAATAAATATAATATAGTATTTTAATGAAGATTTGGTAAATGACTAAATGTGATCTGCACAGTGTTGAAAAACCTGATCAGTTCGTCTTCTCTGTAGAGATGAAATCGTACATAACACATGATTACACATGCATGCAGATTTCATGCTCCATAACTCTTCCCTTTTTATTTGCCTTTCTATAATGGAGTGCATGGAATATGCCTTATTACAGAGTTGCTCTGTTAATTTGAATATGTCAAAAAGTGCCTATATGGTAATGCTAGTAAGGCAAATAAGATGAAAATTTGTACGTTTACTGTATCATCAGTGAGCATTTTATATAGCAACGTTTAAAAAAAAAAAAAATCTTATACCTCAAATGTACTTCATCTTTTTACAATCAACCAAGCAATGGCTCATTCCACCATAGCCACTGATGGGAACTTTAAAAACAAACAAACAACAACAAAAAAAACCAAAAACAAACAAAAAAAACAACAAAGAGTTTAACTCCTTATTTGCCATTTCTGGTAACTGTCAGAATGCAGGTGAGTTTATTAATTTAATTGGATAGTTTTATTTTACAAAGGTATGGAAAGTTTACGAAGCAGTATATAAACTTCTATCATTAGTTGCATTTGCACTAAATGTGATGTACTTTTGTGATTTATTCTGTAAATATTATTACACTACAGATACTATTTGTAAAGAATACATTTTACTTTTAGATATAAAGGCACTGGTACGTCACTACAGCTAGCCATGCCCAGAGTCGTAAGAGGCTTCTTAAAGAATATGAAAGTAGTTGCAAGATTGAGAAATTGGTATTAATTGACCTCTTTAAAAACAAATGAAAAAAAGGCAGTTCTCTGTGGGCCTCTCGGATTGTCCGTGTGCAAGTAGCCATTAGATCCTTCCTTCTGGAAGGGATCTTGCTTTTATGGTGTTAAAAAATTTGCCCCACCTCTTGAGTCCATTCCTCTTTTCAGTCACTGCCACATACCTGTGTGCTCAGAGTTCACTTCTTCCTGTTAGTGGATCAGTTGTATTTATACAGCTGTGATGGTCTTTGCAGAAGCAGCTCCTGACTCTAGAATGGTTGTTTTTATAAGCTGAACCGATTTGAAGGGCTGAGAATGCAGCAATCTTCTCCATCAGATAGCGTTCTGTGAATATCTGCATCTGTTTGGAGAATTTGGATGTTGCCAAACTAGATCTGAAGGAAATTACTTGATGGAACTTCTACTGGGAATGAGGATGAGATGGTCATTGTTATCCTGTCTGAGAACCTGAACATCTTATTTTGACAAAATTATCTGTGAAAAATGTGATGCACTTTGGAAAAAAAACAAAACTTTTTACTTAATTGGGCTGAGCTGGCTTATCTGAAGTTGTGCAGATTCTCTTTAATCAGAGTGTCCACCTGTATTTTTGTCAAGTTGTACAGAAATGCTGTATTTGAATTGCTACTGTTCATCTACAGACTTAAAACATGAATCATATTTTTGAGTACCTTGAGTGTGTAGAGTGTAACTGTTCTATAATAGCTTTATGATCCTAATGGTAAGTTTTAAAAATTACAAGAAGTTGGCTCTTCCATGTTACAATCACAAATTTAAACCAGTATTTAAAAGTGAAAAGTATTAAAAATTATGAAGAAAAATCCTGGTTTGTAGTTATTTTTAACTTTCAGTGCTTTGGAGAAACTTACTTAAAACATTTTACCTTTTAACCAACTTCTAGATCATGGATAAAGTTGTATACAATATTGTAATGTATGGAAAACATTTAACAGGAAAGCAGCTTGCTTGTATTACTGAGGTTATGGAGATGAAAACCTGAATGCCACATTAGTTTATGTATCAAAAAGCTTGTTTTGTGCTAGTGTATCAGAGGCATGTTAAAAGATGTTCTTTTACAGTATAGTCTTTAATATAGAGCACTTCCAAAGTATTTCAGCTCTTGTCTGTACAGAATTAAAAACATTATGGAAGTTTCCATGGGAAGAATAGAGATCCAGGACTGAGGAATGCCAAAGGATAAACTTGCAGCTTTTTCTAAAGTATGAAGGAATTCTTAAGAACTGAGATGAGCTTCTATAGACGAAGCTTTTCTTAACAGCAGAAATAGCCTGTGCCTAATGGATCAATAACAATCTTACCTGTATTTGTTATGCAGAAGTTTCTACTTCTTATGTAGTAATCAGTAAAGTTGTAGAAACCTTAAAAGTGTGCAAGACTGGAGGAGCAGTTTGAAATAACAGAAGGCATTACTTGCACAGAAAGGAAACTTATCTTCAGCTCAGCTGCATCAGGCCTCGGGCAATATATTGCAACAAATACAGAGTCCCGAGGTAAGCCCTGCCCTTGAAGAATGCAGTTACTTTAGCTGGCAAAAAAATCCCCCAAAATAAAAAGAATACAGTCGCATTCTTAGTCCCTTAAGTTATGCATGTAATTTAAGAAAAACATACTTTCCTGTAAGGAGAAGTTGAGCATTTCTGTAGCTGTCTGTGTAACTACAATATTATTTGACCCTAGATATAATAATTAGTTAGGGTTATGCCATGCAATTTACTAGTGTGTATTACCAATAGTATTGCTATTATCTTTAGTCTCCATGCTTTGAGCACTAGGTGCCTGAAAGTGTCCATTTTCCTTCAGCTGTAACCATTGATGCAGTAACTTTTTTTGCCTCTACACACCTGCCTCTTCTATGCATAGACTACAGCTAGAATAAGGAAGGCTGGTAATGTGGATTGCTGCAGTTTTTAAAGTTTAAACTAATTCTCCTTAAAAAGAACTATTTTAAATTATCATTATTATTTTTGAGAACTTAGACTATTATTTTTGAGAACTTAGACTAAGCATAGTCAGACCTATTGTCATCTATAATGTAAAAACTTCAATTAGGAACTTTACATTCAGTCTCCTTTTGCTTGAGCTGGTCTGCCTGAAATTCCATGTGGGATTTTCCTCTTTATCACCATTACATTAAGGTCAACACTCTGTGACTTATTTGCCCCTCCACTTAAAGAAACTTGGAAGGTAAGTTACCAAGCGAGTTCCTTTTGGATGCAACAGGAAGGACCTATGTACTTACTGTTTTCTGTGTCTTTGTACTTACAAGTACCTACCCTTTGAAAAGCTGGCATAGAATATTCAACTTGCCTGATCCATTGCACGAATTTCTAAAATTCCCTGTCACAAGAGAAAAGCCATGGATGGTGGAAGTCTGTGGCAAGCAATTCCTAACCAGTGTTACAGTGGCAGGATATGACAACAGCTCTGAGGGTTCGCACCTGCCAGGGTGGGACTGCAACTGAATTGCTGAGCAACCTGCCAAGTTCAGCTCCTTGGTGCAGGCAGAGCTCTGGGACCTACCCCTCACCCCCTGGGAAGTTATGCCCTGTAACAGGATCCAAGGAATTCCAGACTGGGAGGCCCAGGACAGTGGGCTGTCTGGTGGGGCTGAGTCATGGCTGAGTACAAACACAAGAATTGTAGGTGTGTCTATACCCTCCAGGAAGTATTTCCAGTCTAGGTAATGAGCAGTCACGCAGGTCACCTCATTGCTTGTAGCCTGTTGGAAATCATTGCTATGTATTCAAACAGTGGTGTTCTCCAGCAGGTGTACAAGTACTTGGTTGTCCCCATGCCTGGTATGTAGAGCCTGTATGAGTGGAACGCTTGAGATGCTGCACTCGGTGAGCACTAATCCAGCTGCCGTGGCTTATCTTGTCCAAACTCTGGTGTTGAAAATGTAGCTGTTAACTTGAAAGGTGCTTTTTTTTTTTTTAAGCTTTTTGCAGGAGTGGTCTTTGCCTTTAGTTGTCACATAGAGTTGTGTGGTGCTGAAGAGTGGCAATGTCTCTGACAGAGATTGGTGCATTTTAGTAATGGGTAAAATGGATGCCTTCTGTAGAGAACTTGAGAAATTTAAATAAGCTGCTTTGGCTGCTTTTCCCAGCCTTTATTTTGTTTGAACTGTATCTGAAAACTCTCAAACCTAATTCAAATATCATTGAAATATCGGGAGAGTAACTAAGCATCTTGCTTTCAAGAGAGGTGCTAAACAATCATCACCAGTTGAATTAGCAGATGTATGATGCTCTTAATTGTTTGATGTGTCAATTTTCAATATTGCTGCTAGGTGTGAGAAGTCTAATGATAAAAAAACCCATGTAATTTACTGCTTTCTCGTCAACCAAGACTGCCACACCCAGCTTCAGTGAAAAACATGGAACAGCCTTAAAAGATTTGAAAACCTCTTGCAATTGTAGTATTGCTAAATTAGTTTCCAGTTCTAACTTTGTTCATATCAGAAACAGTTTCACTAGAATGTACCTTGTGTCCTAGCTTTCCCCTTACATGTGCTATTACTGTGCTACTCTGTTGTAGACAGGTATACTCTTGCTCTTTTATACTGTGTAGTTTGTGGGTTTATGCTTGTGTTAACACCTCCTGCCTTAAAGGATATTAACTTCATGTGTTACTCAAAAGAAAATTTTGGATGACTAGGTAGGGTGCATGAACGGTGCTGTGGGTACACAGAAGGCTGAATTCTAGTAACTCGTGATGTTTTTGGATTCTTAGGCAATATGCTTTCTAACACACATCTCCCCAAAAGGAGAAGGAAAACTACCACTAGCAGCATTTACTGATCTTTTGAATGGTATTAAAGTGTCTGCTTCTCTTCACATCCACAAACGAAGGAGAAAACACACTCAGTAATTGCAGTGTACAAAACACTTGATGTGTAGTCCTTTATTCCCCTCCCCCTGTTTTGGTTTGCCCTCAAAAGGCTTTTTAGAAAAAAGCACCCTCTTCAGGAACACGAACAAACCCCCTCCCTTAACTGCCCAGCTTTTCAGTCACATTAGCCTTTTAGGGTCAATTTTCTCCAGATGCACTAGAGGCTTCAGTTGCTCAGCAAAATTCCTCATGTCATCAGAAACGACGTCCTGTCCTGCTGGCGCTACCACGTTGAGCTCCACCAGGTAGGAGAGGGAGAGCGGCTCGATGCTCTCCGTGTTTCCTGGCATGAGGATGCGGAAGATCTTGTACACCACGATCTTCATGATGCCCTTGCGGAACATGTGCCCTTTGGCCACAAACTCGTGGTCCATGCGGAAGCCCATCTCCACCAGAAAGTCCGTCAGGTTGTCCGAAGTAGCGATGTCGACGCAGTTGCGCACCAGCGCGTGGCGGTTCTTGTCGCCTATTTCGGGCTGGCCCAGGTAGCGCAAATGCCAGGGCATCCCGCTTTTGTCCATGGACCGCCGCGCCCGCAGCACGAAGGGGCTGGCCTGCTGCCCCTTCAGCAGGAACACCATCTCGTGGTCCAGGAACGTCTCCGGCTCCATGTTGTCGCAGAGGCCGCGCAGGCGGTGCAGCAGGCTCTCTAGGCTCTGGTCCAACACGCTCCCTGCGGCGGGCGGAGACAGCGCCTCGGTTACCCCCTCTCCTCCTCCCGGGTGAGCGCGGCTTCCCCCGCAGCGTGGGCCACCGCAGCCCCCCTCAGCCCGCCCCCGTCCGCCTCCCTGCCCGGCTCCCCGGGGGCTGCCCCTCGGCCGAGGCGGCGGCGGCGGGCAGGCCGGCCGGCCCGCGGCCCGCCGGGCGCTCTCCTCAGCGGCGGGAGGGATCTGCCTGCCGGCCCGCCGGCCGGCCGCTTACCTTGCAGCAGGTACTCCATCATGTTGATGGTGCCGCCCGTGACGGGCATCATGGTCACGGGGGGGGCCTCCATGGCGCGGGCCGCGGCGCTCCGAGCCGGCCGCGGGACTGAGGGCGGGCGGCGGCGCGGCGGAGGGAGCGGCGCGAAGGCGGCGGCGGGAGCGGCGGCGCCACCTCGCGGCCTGGCGGTGCCGCCGCGCCCGGGCCCGCCGAGGCGCGGAGGGGCCGCGGCCGCCCCTCCCGCCGGGGCCCGCCCCGGGGAGGGCGCTGCGCCGAGCGGCGGGCGGCCCCTTGCCCGGCCCTGGGGGCCGCCTCGGCGGCGGGGCGGGCCGGGGCGGGGGCCGACGGGCGGAGCTCGGCCGCGGCGGGGTCACCGCTGCCTCAGCCGCGCTGTGGGCGGGGGCCGGGGCGGCGGCAGCAGCCCCCGCCGTAGTCGCGCCCACCTTGCGGCGCCTCCCCTCGGGCTTCCTGCGCCGCGAAAGGCGTACGGCTGAAATTCTGTGGAAAACCTTCCTCAGAAACATCCGGATTTGCCGCTCGGCTGCCTGTCGGTCGGTCCGCCGGGAAGGCAGAGCAGCAGGGAAGGGGTCGGGGCGCCGCGGGGCTGCGGGCCGGCGTCCGGTCACCTGCGGCGGCCTGGGTGAGGAACGGTTGTCGGGGCGAAGGGGGAAGGCCGCCCCGGGTTGGAACGGCGGGCACCCGGCCGCTCGGGCTTCTCCTCCCGACACGGCAGGCTTTGCGCTGTCTCCGCGCGGAAACGCCACCGTTCTCCAAAACTAGCAGAAATGCGCAGTATGTATCAGCTAGATTTGGCCCTGCAGGCCCTAAAACGAGGGTTAT
The DNA here is from genome assembly GCF_964188355.1 of Buteo buteo. Taxonomy (NCBI): domain Eukaryota; kingdom Metazoa; phylum Chordata; class Aves; order Accipitriformes; family Accipitridae; genus Buteo; species Buteo buteo. The sequence continues at coordinate 27,655,133 of NC_134204.1, forward strand.
AAATTTGACTTTTTTTTTTTTTCCTTAGCTGTTTTTATAACAAGCCTCCAAGCCGCATTGGAAAGTAAACAGCACGACTCTCCTTTATCAGTATCTCCACACGGTGGTGGGGTCCCCTGCATCCCCCAAATAAATTGTGTAAATATTAGCACAAGCCAAACACCCGCAAAATAAGAAATGGCATAAGCGTACTCCCCCAGGGCAGTAGTAATTTGTTTCAGCTGTGAGACATCTACGGAGCTAGCTTGGAGTACAGCCATGGAATTGAACTTGGCGGGGCTTCAAGGGCACAGGACAATCCAGGAGGGACCCAACTGCTGCTGAAGCTGGAACCACACCCCAGGTGGTTGCCACAGTGCGTAGGCGTTGTACGTACTTCCCCCATGGCGGGCGAGAGGCCTGCCTTGGAAAAAAAAGGTAAAAAACAGTCAACAAAAGGGTTAGGTAATGATTTAAAAGCTTCCTTATGCTTCTAAGAGAAAAAAAAAAAAATTAGGTTTTCTCTTGTATACAGATCAGCTTTAGTGTGGCCATAATGCAGTTAGAATGAAAGAATATCTACTGAGAAAGATAGCTAGGAAAAGAAAAATGAGTAAAAAAGTCACTTCAGTGTTTCACAAGGGATAGTGTCTAAGGCTCACTTCTTTCTGTGGTGATACAGATTATCTGTTCTGCCTAGCTGAGGTGCATGGTAGTGTTACTGTTACAAATATTTTGATAAAAGTTAAAATTTTATAAGCTGGGTTTGATTAAAAGGTAAAGATTGTACAACATAGGGGTTTGAAGCTCGCAGTGTAGTCATAGAAACTCAGGAACATACAAGATGTGTTGTATACAATCATAAGAAAATAAGTATTGTCTAAAATTAGTTAACCATAGAAACTTTGACAGATTTGTTAGTTTATGTAATCCAATACATGATGGCAAAAATCGTACTGTGCAGAATCACATAAGAGAGGTCAACTATTGGACAAAGTGAGGAAGACTATGGAAGACCACCAGAGGGCTTCTGAAGACCACCAGAGACTTCACTGCGCCTGCATAAAGGGACATTTACATACGCTAATGATTTATTGGAAAGTTGATGATTATGTATGACATTTCCCAGAAATTTAGTGAATATGTATAACAGGTGTGTATTTAATCTGTACAGTTAGACTAGCCAGGTGCACACACTAAGTGGAGTGATCCCCTGTGTGCCCAGCGCTGCAATAAAGGAGTGCCTGCTTCTTAACTTCTCATTGCTGTTAAGGAGTTTATTCCGGATTTCGGCCACATTACTACAAATGCCTAAAAAAAACCTAAGAGGATGTCTGCTTTTCTGTTTTGAAACTCAAATTCTTTTAAATTCCCCAGTTGCAGCTACCTCGAGTAGTTCTGCCCTGTAGCCTGAGGAGCTATGCAATAGTGCAATGCAGAAAACAAACATTACCCCAAACTGGGCAAACCCCCTGTAGGACTGGACGAAATAGGTGAGCAAAAGTGTCTCCCCTGCGGAACATCTCCAAATCCCCTCACCAGCTGTGTAAAAGACAGCAACGACACAGTCCTGCAGCTGCTGAGCTGCTTGTCACCGTGGGCTTGGAGGCTCTATAGTGCACCTCCGTGCCTTAAGGTATCTTAAAAAGAACCTTTTTTTGCAGTTGTTGAAGATAAGAGGCAGCAGACACAAAAGACAGTTGGTCAAACAGATGGTGGAGGCAGAGAGAAACAGAGATAGAAATGGAGGGTAAACATGTTATTCCCAGCCACCTACCTAAGTTCTGTTCAACTCCCCTTAAAACCCTTCTTATACACCTGGCTGCCTCAGGGAAATGGGATGCCTGTGCAGGGCCAGACCTTTATGTCAGCTCTGTATTACAACATTTCAAGTGCATGGAGCAGAGCCCTCCCTGCAGAGCTCCTGCAGTTCAGAAACATCTGGTGAAACGTGCGATCCAGCCATGTTCAGACATTGAAATAACATGAACAGTAGGGAGGGTCAGTTAGATATAAACTGGATGTAAAGTTTTTTTCTTCCTCATTACTAAAACTTGGATTATTTTCTCACTCATCTCACAGGCTTTGGGTCAGAATCCCCATTTGGCCACCTTTATCGATCAAAATTGTTTTCAGACTAAGCGTACAGCACTCTCCATTCACTGGTGGTGAATTAATAACAAAAGGTCTTCCACCCACAAATCTGCATGCGAGCTTGTTGAAATTAACTGCTGCATTCAGTTATGTAATAGGCAATTTATATAATCAGTTCATTGCATAATTTACATTTTTTAAAGTTGTTGACGGAATTTCAAGGCTAGGATTACTCAAGTGATTTTTTTGTCTTAACAGGTACCTCAAGGACATTGGGTTGTTCTTAGCCATTTCAACACAAGCAATGATGTGTCAATAGCTGAGGGACTACCTTAAATAAAGGGACTACCTAAGCTAACAGCACAAAGACAGAGAGAGAAGTCAACAAACGTCAGGTAACTGATGATTTATTACCAGCCTCAGTATAATACACTTTATGATTTATTCCTCTCTACCTTGCAAAGCAGGGGTGGCTCCTCTGAGAAGCTGTTAGAAGTTTCCCTGGCTCCAAGTCGGACCCACCTCTGGCCAAGGCCGTGTCCATCAGTGACGGTGGCAGCGCCTCTGGGGGAACAGATTTAAGAGGGGAAACGTGCAGTGGGGGAGGAAAATCGAATGTGAGAGAAACCCCTCTGCAGACAGTGAGGTCAGTGAGGAAGGAGGGGAGGAGGAGCGGGGGAGGAGGGGATGCCCCTGCAGCCCGTGGTGAGACGTCAGGCTGTCCCCCCCCCAGACCATGGAGGGGAGCGGGGGAGCAGATGCCCACCTGCAGCCTGGGGAGGAGCCCACGACGGAGCAGGGGGACGCCCCCCAAGATGGCCATGACTCTGTGGGAAAACCCACGCTGTAGCCCATGGGAAGGACTCACACTGGAGAAGTTTGTGGAGAACTGTCTCCCATGGGAGGGACCCCACACTGGAGCAGGGGAAGAGTGAGGAGTCCTCCCCCTGAGGAGGAAGGAGTGGCAGAGACAAGGTGTGATGAACTGACCACAACCACCATTCCACATCCCCCTGTGCTGCTGGGGGGAAGAGGTAGAGAAAACTGGGAGTGGAGTTGAGCTGGGAAGGAGGGAGGGGTGGGGGGAAGGTGTTTTTAAGACTTGGTTTTACTTCTCATTATCCTTGTTTTGATTTGATTGGTAGTAAATTAAATTGACTTTTTTTTTCCCAAGTTGAGTCTGTCTTTTGCCCGTGACCATAAATGGTGAGTGATCCCTCCCTGTCCTTGTCTCGACCCACAAGCTTTTCTTTGTATTTTCTCCTCCTCATCCCACCGAGGCCAGAGAAAGGGTGGGAGGAGTGAGTGAGCAGCTTCATGGTGCTTTGTTAGCAGTGGAGCTTAAACCACGACGGCTTGATAGACTTGCCTAAGTCCAGTCTTTCACCCAGTGGTCCTAGGAGACACTGGTCATTGGTGTAATTTTTATAGTACTGTTTTTTCATCCTGGTGTTCTAGCTCATGAAAATGGACTGACTTTGTACAATTCTCTAGAAGAATAAAGTAGGTAAGGAAGAAATTCTTTACGATGAGGGTGCTGAGACAGTGGAACGGGTAAGGTAGGTTGTCCTGCTCCTGCCAACACAGAGAAGTTGTGGATGCCGCCTCCCTGGAAGTGTTCAAGGCCAGCTTGGCTGGGGCTTTGAGCAACCTGGTCTAGTGGAAGGTGTCCCTGCCCATGGCAGGGGAGTTGGAGCTAGATAACCTTTAAAGGTCCTTTCCAACCCAAACCATTCTGTGATTCTAAGAGCTGGTCTTTATTTGGCTGTTGTGGACCTCGGCAGACAGTGGTGCCAAGATCTAGATTTTCTTTTTTGTACAGGCTCTCCCTGGGATGGAATTAATTGTCTTCCTAGCAGCCTGTATGGGTCTGTGTTTTAGATTCATGACTAACAGCATGAATAACACGCTGGTGTTTTGGCTATTGCTGAGCTGGGTTTGCCAGCATCAAGGTTTTCTTTTTGTGCTTCTTTCTCGCCTGTGACCCCCCCGGCTGGGAGTGGGTGAGAGATTGGGAGGGGACACAGCTAGGACAGCTGACCCTGACTGACCAAAGGGATATTCCATACCATGTGACATCATGCTCAGGGAAAGAATGAGAAAGGGGGGACATTGTGGGTATGATGTTTGTTGTCCCACATAACTTTAATGTGCTGAGGCTTTGCCTACCGATGGGAAGTAGTGAATAAATTCCTTATTTTGGCTTTGCATGGGCAGCTTCATTTTACCTATTAAACAGTCCTTATGTTGATCCATGAGTTTTCTTGCTTTTACCCTTCCCATTTTCTCCCCCATCCTGCTGGGGTGGGAGTGAGCAAGCAGCAGGGTCAACCCACTATGTTTTTCTAGATAGCCTGAGTCCTAGCTGGAATGCTTCTGGGTGTTCTGTAATTGGGAATAACCTGTGAAAGCTGGGTCTAAAGCCCCTAGTGTCCCCCTGGGTATATTAAGAAGCGGACTGAACATAAACCAGGGGTGAAGATGGGACACTAGCTAATTTTGCATTGTGTAGTAGACTGCAAGAGTCCTAGAGCGCTGTAGAGATAAGGTTAGCTTCATAGGTAGGCCTCCTCCCAGATGCTGGTACAGCAAGGTGAGCCTGGGGCCAGCAGTAATCTCTAGGCAGGAAGACGAGGTACAAACTTCCCAGTGCTAGGAGTTTCACTGGATGCACACCATGCTGTAATTGCCTTGTGTGTAAGGCAAGATGCCTCTGTCAGGAATACGAGCTGCTGCCATGACAACAGAGAGGATCTGTGGAGCAGAGAAACTGTTGTAACACAGACACTGCCTGAAGCACAAGCTATCATATCCTCCTTTCAGCAGGTGTCATCATGCAGTGTAAACTTTCCCTAACTAAAGCCAAAGGGAGAGAGGGAAAAGGACACAACCTCAAAAATAGCAAGCAATGTCCCAAAAGTGATGGAGATGATAACTTATCTTAAAGGCACTGTGAGTAGTAAGAGCTCTTACTCCACCCCAAAAGGCAGCTGAAAGGAGTGGGAGGACAGACCATCTACCACAGCTTTTCTCAGAGCTGTATTCACCTTACAAGCAGGGTTCATGCCAAGGATGCAAATTGTCCAAACAGTGCTGTGTATAGACACACCCAGAGCTCAGATACACCCGAACACTCCTCCAAGAAAGCAAGCGGGCCCTCAGCCGTGCTCTTTTCTGGGAAACCGCGTGCCTTCTCAGCAGCACCTGTGCAAGGGTCCTTCCTGGCACACCCCTGTCCCATCACCAAGGCAGCATCGGCTGCAGGCTTCAGGTATTATAGCTACATTCAGCATGAATGTGGTTTGCATCCCTGCACTGTGTGAGCAGAAGCTGTTCCTCCCGTAAGGAACATTAGGTAAGGCACACTTCACTGATAAGGTCTTATGTGGCCAAGAGATATCGAAGTGGACAATCATGTAGAGGCAGCTGGAGCTCCAGAGTTTCCAAGCTTCACAGCTCTGAAACTTTCATGTCAGACAGCAGGAAGGGGACTGGTGTGTTGCAGGAGTCAAGTAGACTCAGGACACAGATAAGAAAGGAGGTAGTCTAGGTGAAAAGGAAACTATTTACCAGAGTCAAATACGCTATTTTTACTATTTTTTTCCTAGGGTTTTAAAATACTTGGAAAAAGGTTATCAATTGTAATAGTGTAGCATTTATGTTGCAGCGAAACTTGATTCCAGACAGCTGGTTTGGTTTTGTCAAGGATGCAAAACACACAGTGCAGGACTCTTTGTTTCTTGTACTGAAACACTCTTGCTACACAAATTTTGCAATGATGTTGTAATACTCCACGGTAGTGTTCCCTGTATGCAGGGAAACAAGAGTGCTTCAGTTCCCTAAACTTTCTAACACATTTGAAATGGCAACCTCTGCTTCTGGTATAAAACCTGTAGCGCCCAGGAGACTGAAAAAGAATGTGTCAGACTGCCTTGTATGTCCTATTATAGACTGATGGACATTACCAAGATCAAGCATGGGAGTTGAACTACAGGTGAGGAAAAGGGGGAAAACAGGCCCCAGTAGAAGGTATTGCTAACACTGCAGTGAATTAGTTCTCCCGGTTGGAAAAACTGCGTAATTCAGCTTTGAGGAGAATAAATGAGTACAGGCTTCTGCAAACAAGGTGAGAAGTTCCGGTGTCATAGCCCCACTATGTTTAGTACTGTATGCCAGTCCTATTCTCCTTAACCCTCTTGTTTTACATTGTCTACTAGGATACGTCACTCAGTCATGAAGTAAGCTTAAAATATCACAATTAAGCCAATATGGTTTTCTATTGTTTTACTGAAACTGAAAAAGTAGTTCTGTACCAAAATGTACACAATTTAGTAATGATACAAAATGTTAATTCTGCAAGACAGAATGTCAGTTAAATCCACCAAATAGAACACTGAACCACCATTTATTGCCAGAACAGTGTTACTTTAAATAAGACCACTGAATGAACATAGAAACAAAGTAGTTGCAACTTTTCTTAAATAAAATGGTAGCTATTAGCAACAATACTGCAGGAAGATAAACATTCATAATATTTACCTGCTATCATAACACATCTAGCATGTAGTATGTCTTCATGCTTGCACATTAGCTTTATGAGCTCATTACAATGATATTAATGTGTTGAAGTACTACAAAACAACCCATCATGATTTATATCAAATTCGCACATTAGAAGAGCACCTCTGCCAGTCACCCCTTCAGGAATGCCACTGCATTCCTGCAAGAAACCCAGTCCAATCCACTGATTCACCCCCCCCGCACCCCACCCCAAACCAAACAAAAAAAAAAAACCCAAAACAAAAACCATCATCAAGCATATTAACAATTTTCCTCCTGTGATTAACTAGGCAGGGCAGCTTAGCAATATTCCCACAGGTGAATCAAACCAGAATACACCTGGGTTTTCTGTATTACATTAAGAACACCTGAGACTGCTTCACTGGTCCAAGTACAGTATTTTAATACAAAAACTGCTTGTTGCATTAACATGTCATTTCACTGAATTCCCTTAATTAGTACTTTTCATTGAAAAAGGATAAGATTTCTTCTTAAAATAAATACCCCCCCTCAAAAAGAAAAGTCTAAAAGGAATTAAAATATAAAACCCTCTAGTGATAAAGGACAGTGTGATAATGATCTGGTAAAATGAAAATTTTATCTCAGCTTAAGCACTGGATACACAACTATTCCTGGGGAGTAAGTGTAACACACTTAAAATAAAGTAATAGTTAGAAATACACAAACACACTGTACCTTAAGAGACTTCTTTTAAAAGAAGTGTAAACATCTGTTCTTGACTCCTGTTGTTTGAATGCACTCCTAACAAAAAAAAGTTTGAGAAATTGCATTTGCTTAAATACCTGTTTGACACATAACTGGTTTTGAGTTACCAGTTTCAAAATCTGTTTTTTCTATCTGAAAAAAACATAATCACAAAACAGTTGATCAGTACAGACTATATTTAACAGTTCAGAACTGTATAGGTCACAAGTCTTCTGGTAAGGAATAATGTAAATTGTGGAGTTAAAACATTGAATGCTGCTTAGCTGAAGCAGCCGCAAATTATGTACTATATATAGACAGAGGTTTCTGTAAAACTAATATGATTCAATAAAATTGTCTTATAGCCTATTATAGCCTAAGACCTAAGGTTTATGTGTGAACAAAATTAAAATTGGGAGTTCCTGGAAAGCGATTAGGCTTGCCATCACTTTAAAAAACATGCTTTTCTAACCATAAAATAAAGATGGCAAGGACTAGTGCATCCAAGCCAAGTGTACACCAATGGTTTTTTTGTTTGTTTGTTTGTTGTTTTTTTTAATGTACAAAGTACATTACATCACTTTTCAGCTTTGTAGTTACCAGGAGCTTACTAATCAAAATAATCTCAACCTGTAAAATCATAAGACTGACCCTTTAAAAAATGATGTGTAAGAGTAAGAATTCCAAAGCCACGTTCAAGACATCTGACAGGACTTCTTTCATGAAGTCATCTCTAACCACTGAAGAAGGTCAAAGGCGTAAGTAGTCTCACGAAGTCTGTTGATCTCTCAGTTTATCTTATACAGCCGTCATTGAGTTGAAGGTGATTTTCATTCTAAACTTCACAGATCCTGTTTTTTTTCCCCTGTGCACCTGGTCAGTTGCTAGAACAATTCTCCATTTCAAAGCCATTTTAGTATTCAGGCCACCTTCTTAGCACAGGTTCCTTGAAGATCTTGTAGGTTTATTTTTGACCTAATAAAAACAGTAAGATAAGTACATTAGATAGTTAAAATGTTACACTTATATGTTGCAATTACTCATGTAATTATTACTGAATCTCAGGTACCAAAACAGCAGAGAAAGACAAGAATTTTTCCATTTCTGACCTGTTGTGGATCATGTGGCTTTTGACTAGATGCCCAGCTGCAAGCGCTGCCATTAGTGATAATTCTCCTGCCATCACTGTAGCACAAACAATTTTAGCAAGCTGACGGGCATTTTCACCAGGGTTATCTTGGCTTGCACCTTGAACCCCTAACATCTGGAGAGAAAATTATGCATTATTATGCTATGAAATCTAAGTAAATTTATGTTAAATTTAGTATTAAAGTAAGTCTTTCTAAATTACATCCAATCAAGTAGCTTTAAGTCTCTTTAATATTAAACATCTTAAGCTTTACAAACTAGATACATGAAAACAATGCACTAGATAATTCTAAAATTTTCATGTAAAATCCACCAAGTTTCAAGAGGCCCCATTCCCACATTACTCGGACACAATATACACAACATGAAAGCAAGCTTTGATTTAAGAAATTAAGTTGGTTTAAACTTCCTGATTTATACCTGCAAACAGGCCTGCTGTGGGAGCAAGTTGGTGCCACCGCCAACAGTTCCTATTTCTATAGAAGGCATTGTGCAGCTGATGTACAGGTCTTCTTTGGTGGAACCAGTTCGCTCCATCAAAGTGATGCAATTGGAGCTGCCCACGTTCTGCGCAGCATCCTTCAGATCAGGAGGGAGAAACAAAACAAAATCAAAACACTCAACTAAGTGTTTGGTTAAAAACTACTGAGCTAAAGAAAACCTGATTTGGTGTAAAACAAACCTACCTGACCACAGGCAATGTAGATAGCTGTCACGATGTTTGCTGCATGTGCATTGTAGCCACCTATGCTACCAGCCATCGCAGAACCCACTAAATTTTTGTTTATATTGACTTCAACTATATCTTCTGTAGTTGTCTTCAATACCTAGACAAAGTGATACACTTTTACTACACCATTCCTTAGGCAGGAGTAGAAATACTCTACTTATGGTTAATAAGCCCTCACCCTTTGTTTGCTTCCATACAGAATCTGACTCAATTTTGTCCTAGATACCTACTTCTATTTTTGTTTAAAAGGAGCCCTTTCAAACGCAGGCTGCATTGTGCAAGTAACAATGGAGAAGTCAGTGCAAGCGCTTTGGACTTGCATAGGCCTTTAAGAAAAGCTCACCAGCTACCTTGTCCATTTCAAATTCTCATTTATCTTCAGAATGAAACAAACAAAACCAACATGGCAGAAATATCCCATTAATTCACCTTGACATGACAGCAACATTCATCTCAAGTTGCTCCAGACACTAAACCCTCCCCAATTTTGCTCTGCCTAAGAACACAGAACTAAACTGAAGAGTTCAAACAAAAAACCACTGTGCTACATTGGTAGATAAACACTGTACACAGTAGTATCAAATAAAGTGGCACATTTATACTATACTGACTGTATTTTGAAACCTTCAGGTAAGAGATTTACACTGAATTTAGTATAAAAATAATCAAAGAGAACAAAGAGTGCTGTGAGGAAAATTTAAGATATTCCAGTGTAGCAGGAATAGAACTGATGACAGAGACCCACACAAAGTCTACAACACTGACAAAAATATTAAGTTTCAGTATTAGAGTTCAGTGTAAGTAAGTAAATGTAGTGACGTACATAGTTGGGGGTTGGGGAAAAAAAACCCCCAAATTTACCTAAAAACTATCCGTGCCCATTACCAAAGGATTGGCTCCCCATTACTACTCTGGAATGAAATCTTGGGGTTATAACAGATATTGCCACTGAATCAGCTGTAAAAATGCCAACAATTTGAAAATTAGGAAGCTACTAGGAAGCAAACTCAAAAGACATAAATTATCCACATATAAATCCAGCCTGGACACACACTTTGAATACTGTGTCCACCTCCATACCCAGAACTTTAAAACTGAAGATCTAGAGATAAGGATGTTCAAAGACATGCTAGCATAGTCTTTTTACTCATTCCTCACAGAGAAACTAGGATTTTTCAGTCTGAATATGAGAATAGCTGGGAAGGTGGAAAGGCTGTGTTAGAGCTAAAAAATGTTGAGTGGTAGAGTGAAGAAAAAGTCTTAAGTATCTCTTCCAGTATAAAACTAGGGCATCATCAACTGGAATCAACAAGAAGGAGGAGGTAGTTCTCACACAAGGTGTAGCTGCACTGTGGGATTCTGCCTGGAATACTAGTGCTAAAAGTTTACATAGTTTCACAAAAGGGACTGGACAAATTACTGGGGGAAAACAAACAAACAAACAAAAAAATCCATCAAATACGAAAGCACCAATTCAGAAAATCTTGGAACAAGTTGATGGAAGACTATGCTGAGTATGGTATAGTAAACTCCTCCCTGGGTGTTGTCTCTCATGACCAGTGGGGGTGACCAGGTAACACACAATGGATTTGGTCTGACACACACAGCCAGTCTTCTGAGCTCAGGTGGAAGAGAATTTAAGATGGCTCTTACTGCATAGGACAAGTTTGCCAGGGGCTAGGACTGGCACTGCTTATAAAGGCTACCCTCCATCATGCAAGACGCTAAGGTAGCTTTGGAACTAAGTGAAGCAGCTGATTATCTGTTTTCATTGTAGTAGGAGGCATATAAATGTTGAAGAGAATACCTGGTTTGTGCAAGAGACAACAAATGAGTGAAATGATCAAAATTACTGGGTTTAATCACAGCAAAAACATGTGTAAAAATCTGTCAAACTGTGGCATAATTTTTCAAAGCTAAGACGTGAAAATCCCAATGCCTTCAACTAGATATGCATCATTAAATACATGCACATTATGTCAGAAGAGACAATGAAAGGAAGAAATATCTGCTGTCTCAGGAAAAATGGCTTATCCTACAGCAGTATTTGAAAATATATATAAGAAGTATCCTTAGCTGGAAAACAACTTACAGTTAATATTTATGATGTAAGATAGGTATCAGTTTTGTAAAATGTATGCATTTTTATAAACAAGTAAAAGAAAGCAGACACTTACTTCTCTAACAACCTTGGCTGGAATGACTGCTTCACAGACAACAGACTTCCCTCTTCCTTCTATCCAGTTTATAGCAGCAGGTTTTTTGTCTGTACAATAGTTACCACTAATAGCTATAACCTGGAGATTAGGAAACTCTTCATTCAACCTTGCCAGTGCTTTTTCAGTACCCTGTTAGAAGAGGAACAGATAAAAAGCTAGTATATCATTATGGTTGCAAAACAAGCTAGTCAAGGACAGTGGAACAGCAAGATTAGATTATGTCTCATCAGATCATCAGTTACAGCTGAAGAAAATAATATTATTTCAGGAAGGAACCTGGAACAGGAGAAGAAAACCCAATTATCACTATCTTTTTCTAACCACTTTGGAAATTATATGGGCAGTAATTGTTTCTTCCCTGCAAATATGGGCCTTCTGGATACATTCTAGGTGCATGAGCATATGGTTACCATACTGAAGATACAGTATGAACCAAATCAAACACTACAGGCATGAAATTAATTCATTCTGGATGTAGTGGAAACATCTTCTCTACACGAGGAAATAAGACAAAAGGTCTGCTATATTTAATACCTGTCTAAGACAAGACCCATTTACGTAATGGTTCTGGTAGAATTAAACTTTATATAGAGCAGGCAATCAGTATTAATCTTAAACAACACAAGGCATCCCCCCAGTCTATGGGTCATGTCTCAGGTTCTTCCACATTTGCATAAAAGCAAAACCAAGCAACCAAACCTAGAGAACACCCCTCTGTTGCCATTCACCAGATTCCTAATCCTTTATTTACAAGGAAGTGATAAACACACTAACAGGTTAATTACTGCTGGATAAAAATCTTTGGCCCAAAGCAACATAGCAACCAGCTTAACTTCCACATTATCAAGAATACTTTCTTTAAATAGTAATAATAAAAGAAACCCAAACCCAGAGTTAATTTTTTCTTTCATCTTTCTCATCCTAGTCTTGTTTACAACTGACAAGGTCAAACACTTTTATTATTTTATAGCACTGCAAACAGCACTATGTCTTATCTTTCTGCCTTCACATGTCAGGTAGGCACACATTGGTAGGCTACAATTTATTTATTTTTAGAAGAAATACACATTTATTAAAAAGACTTAAGGTGACTGAGCCTTACTTTTGAAATCATATTCATTCCCATTGCATCCCCTGTTCCAGACTGAAAACGGATATAAAGGTTACGACCAGCCAAACTGATGAGAAGTTTTTGTAGGCGGGCAAACCTGCAAGAAAATTTAACTCTTACTTACAATCCTCAAGGCAAAAGATTAAATTAGTTTTAAGTGGCAAAACGACAGTAAATCATTGCAGATAGTGCTGTTAACTACACTGTGTTCCTCCTCCCTCAGTGCATTAAAAAAAATCTTTGGCTACCATGCACATAGTTCTCTTGAGTATATACTTTCAAAATGTTCATTGTAAAAGTATTCACTGCCTTTTTATATTTTCTATCCCTGGACTACATGATATAAAATATCCTGAAGTGCTAACATAAATTTAATTAATTTGTATTCCTTAAAACATCTGACTACCAGGTATAAACTAAAAATGAGGCCTTTGGAAATTCTTGTCAGTTTTACAGCAAGGCAAAACCCATGGTATATTCAACAACAGTGCAAGCTCCAAGAGTCAAACAAAAACCGGGAAATACTGCATTTAAAACAGCAGCATGAGTTGATTCTGGCCAAAATACACATATGTCCTTGGCTGACACTTGTAAGATTGCCAAGAAACAAAACTGATAAGGAAATCTCTCTCTGAATCTTCCTAAAGAAAGCAGGTAATCATAAGTCTTAGAAAAAACTCTAGGGCTTGGAATAGACTTAATACTATTTCACATTTTTTAAATAGACTTAATGATGTTTTAAATTTTTTAGCATTTCAGTTCTAGCATTAGTTTATCCTGTATTCTCTGGAAGCTCAAAAATTAATTACTAACATTAGTAATATCATCTGAAAGGCTAGATTCCAAACTTTGAATAACTTTTTGCATGGTAAATACTAAAAATCCAAATAAGCTTTTATGTTTATTTTTAAATGCTTAGACAAAATAAATAACGTATTAAGTATTACGCTATGCGAATGTATTTGTTGCTAAGATACAGTTGTTTACCACTTATTGGAAAATGTTTATTTCTAGCCTTGGTACATAGCCAGGATGACTTTTGTTCTCTTAGATTCACACTGTGTGGGATAGCCAAAATGCATATGTAATTTCCTGTACTGCAGTATGGAAAAAAAAAAAAAAAGAAAAAAACCCCCAAAAAACAACCCCCAAACACTTAGGACTTTTCTGTCACCCATAGAAGTCTTATGTCAGGAAATAAGGCTGGAATAGCCATTGTACTAACCGACTTGTGCTGTCAAACGCTTCCTTCATTATTTTAAAGCCTTCAGGGCTTTCAAGCCAAACTTTCACTTCTGCAGCCTGGCAAGCAGTAGGCAGCCTTACAACAGGTCCTCGAGTCATCCCATCTGCCAGAATGCGGCTACTTGCTCCTCCACCAAGCTAAAAACCAAAGCACAAGGGAGATAACGTGATTACTGAAAGTGAACTTTAGTTTCTAGGAAGTCAAAACCATGCATTTATCAGCTCAAATATGTTTTATAACATAGAAACTTTTTCAAGCTAGTCAAACAATACTCACACATATTGCTCTACATCCTCTGTTTGTGCTTGCTACAAGACATCCTTCTGTTGTTGCCATTGGCACCTGAAACTCTTTGTTATCCAAAAATAGTGGTCCTGCTACGCCTACAGGAATAGGCATGTATCCAATCACATTTTCACAGCAAGCTCCCATGACCTTACAGAAATAATACAAAAGGTATCATTAAGGTTACACTACAGTGGTATGGTACAGCATGTTACATACTATGCCTTTAACTACAATAAGGTATCTTAGCAAAAACCCCACAACCTTACCCATAAAGCAACTAACTCCCACCTCAAAAAGTTAAGAGCTATAGCAATCAACAGCTAATACTGTTTAAGTCTAGTATTTGGCAGACATATTGAAACTTAGTAAGTCTTAAACACTATTAAAAAAAACCCTAATACTGTTAAATGCTTTTTAAATAAACTTCCATTTTAACTTGAGCTCAAGGTAACATTATCATTCAGCTGAACTCAGACTCAGTATTAGAATTCTGCACTTCTGAGATAAGGCAGCTGCATACTTTAGTAGGAAATATTTTTTGGTTAAGCTACAAAACTTACCCACCTCCCTAGGTTTAAAAACATCAAGAGCAATAAAAGGTAGTGCCTTCTGTTTGTCTTTTTTTTTTCTTCCTTCTACATCAGTTTTGACCGAGCTCATTGTTAATTCATATACATCACTTCAAGCATGTATTTCACATATTTGGGAAGTGCTTTTACAGTGACTTTTGCTTGTCTGCCTTTTACTTACCAAAGAATAATTATAATTCCTATAAGGAAGATATTGCAAAGATGAAGGTTCAGGGAGTTTCTGAGATAACATCTGTCTGCGAATGGACACACCTCGCTCTTGAGTTTCCATCAGGGTTTCCAGTTTGTATGCAGGAATGTGCTTAGCATTAACTAAGCTGATAACCTCAGCATCAGTAAGGAATTTTGCTCCTTTCTGAAAATGTAAAGGGTAGGGAGAGAAAGTATATATTCTCTTGGTGAAAATCCTTTTAAATGTTTCCAAATTAAAAAGAGTAACAAATTTACTTTGACATTATCAGAGTACATCTAAAGGAACCAACTGCCAATGCAAGTTTTATAGTAGGCCAGGATATGATCAAAACCTTTTTACTCAGACACCCACTTATACACGTACATGAAGCTTCAATGACTTGGTGTGTCATGAATGATGAAGCTGCTTCCTCCTCCCCCCAGCCCTGACTGACTGGAGGAGAAATGACTTACGAAAGGGTTTTGTTTTAGTTGTGACCCACCACCCAAGTTATTAAAGCCATATAATTTTCTGAAGAATGACATTACAATCAGTAGGATCATTTAAAGGCTGGAAAATGAACTGTAAGGATTCTTAAATCAGATGTTGCAGTAGAGGTTAACCCCCCCCGATATTTTTCCATACCTCTGCATTTCCAAGTATACGAACACATTCCTCAATAGAACGTGGTTCGTTAGGTATCTCAATTTCTTCCGCTTTTCCATTAAGAAATGAAGAAGTTTCCACAGGGTTGCAACTGCCAACTACAAATGTAGCCTTGGTTGATGACTCTGCTAATAAAGGTTTTATGACTTTGGCTGTATAAAGACAATTAAAGTGCATTTTGGTTTACAAAATTCTTAAGTTTTGATTCCAAATACAACACACTAAACACAGACTTCACTTTGTTCCAAATATTCAGGAATAAGTTTAGACTTTAAAATGCTAAAAATTACCCTTTCCATCTTTGGGAACTACAGCTTCTTCTACTGCGTTAGATTTCTGATTGTTTTTCACAAGTCCAGATTGCTTCCTGCAACAATTCTCAGTGACCTTTTTCTGGACCATCACTGGAGATGTTATGGGATTCTTCAGTGAGAGTGTGGATTCAGTCTCTGCTTGCTCAAAGAAAATATATTTGACAGCAAGGAGAAGGGCTAATCCAAGAGTGATTACTTGTTCAATATCCATACTGGCCATTCTAAAACAGATAAATCAAAGAGTAAATACATGGTATATACAATTTGTTGTTTATAACAGCATTCTGACATCCCTTTGCTTTAGAAAGGATAATAGTTTCATTGTAATTTATACAGTTACAGAAATTCCATTCAAATGACACTTTCTACCAAGACATTCAAGTATGCTAGGTTAGGGTAGAGAAATCATTCCTTGTATTATTAACAATGCCAGAATTTTCAGATGTCATTAAATATTTACTAAGTCTTGGCTAAAAAGCAGTCCCAGTAAGAGAAATTACTGTAAAACACTCACCAACAGCTACATCAAATTGATTTAACACCTATCTCCCAACAACAAAGTAGAAAGTTTGAATTATCATCCTCTACCAATAATGACCACTATGATGCAAGCTGAACTGCTAAAAGGGGGGGAAAAAAACCCTAAACCAGACAGTTTTGAGTTTTCAGAAGTAATATGGAACTACAGGTGTCACTAACTTCAGTTGAGCTGAAGAAAAAGCAATAGTGACATGGCTTTTGCACTTTTTGCACTTGTGTGTGAATGGTCAAAAGCTCTGTGTAAATAATTACTCTAGTGCAGTCAGAAAATTTATTTTCCAGTGTGTTCTAAAAGGTGTCAGTGCCATTGGGAAAAGGTAGTGTTTTGATGCATACAGGACAGCTGGCTCCTGATCATGTTCTTGATTAGTGCAAGGAGATTGGACAAACAGCATAATATTGAAATATTTCTTATGAAATGTCATTTCTGGTTCCAAGAAATCCTACATTGGTCAGATCTGCAAGTTTACAAGCGTTGTACCCTAGGACCGTAGCTTGGCAGCACTGGAGAATACACCCTAATCAAGGAAACACACTTCTCTTCTGTGAAGTTGCCTACCGAGAAAGGTAGAATTGCCATAATGAAACATTAGGTTCAATTCTCTTTGGTGCATTCTCATCCAATCCCACTGAATTTTCTACAGTACTGTTTTGAGCAGCTGGTTCCGCTATCCAACGACTGTGGGCGTGAACAAGAACCAAACCCAGCGACTGTATTAAAAACACAAAACAACATAACAAATATTAGTTTTTCAACGGTAACTAGGCATCTAACCTCCTAAGAGTAAATGTTTTCTTTTTTTGTTTGGTTGGGTTTTGGGGGTTCTTTTTGTTTCCCATGCCTCAAGTCTAAAGCTAAAGGCTGATTTTCCACACCTCTCATCAACACCCTTTTTGTCCTACCCTAACACTCATAGCCTTGAACCTGTCCCACCACACCCTTCCTCTTGCTCAAGTAATAAGCCAAGGAAGCTGAGGGTACTGTAGGGGTAACAGGGAGGGAATTAGTACACATGAGAAAGCCCTGAGTGTTTGGCACAGGAACAGCACATGCAGGAAGACTTTCGGTGTAGATACAGGGATGTTATTAAAAATTACCACGGTAAACTAGACTAATGGGATGCAGAATAGAAGTGTCTAGAAAACAAAAGCTTTATTCATTGCACCAGGACACCTTACTGATTTCACAACCACAGGTGAAAAAGAGGCACAAACCATAATCATTTTGACCCTCTGTGTTACAGGATTTGGTTTATTTTCTTCTTCTTCCAGAACGCGAGCAAAATGGCTAAGCTGCCATATAGGGCGCCCTTCACGACTCTCTCGAGAAAGCTGCAAAAGTAACAAAATTTAAAATAGGTTCTATTTAGTACATATTAGAAGAACCAACAAGTGAGCTTCAACACTGTATTTTTATTTGATCATTAAGAAATTCCCCCCAAAAGAGTTAGCCTACAATCTACAGTTTAACCAACGTTAAGACTTTAAATAGTGAAAAACCCTGGACAGCCAGTGATTTACAATCTAATTCATTTACTCTGCTTTAGATCAGAACTCATACTGAGTGCGATTCATTTACAGTGGCATTAACAGGTTACTGTCAGCCATTGTAACTCTTTTTGCACATTCCCTCTGTTCACTTTGAAAGGAAGAGGTATTGGGTTTGCATGGCAAGGTTTTGGTAACAGGGAGACTACAGGGTTGGCTTCTGTGAGAAGCTCCAAGAAGCTTCCCCTGCATCCAACAGAGCCAGTTCCAGCCGGCTCCAAGACAGACCCACCGTTGGCCAAGGCCAAGGCCATCAGCAACAGTGGTATTGCCCCTGTGATAACATATTTAAGATGTTGGGGGGGGGGAACCTGAAAGCTTCAGCCACAGAAGAGAGGAGTGAGAACATGCAAGAGAAACAACCCTGCAGACACCCAGGTCAGTGAAGAAGGAGGGGGAGGAGATGCTCCAGGTGCCGGAGCAGAGATTCCCCTGCAGCCCGCGGTGAAGACCACGGTGAGGCAGGCTGTCCCCCTGCAGTCCATGGAGGTCCACGGTGGAGCACGTATCCACCTGCAGCCCGTGGAGGACCCCACACCAGAGCAGGTGGATGCCCAAAGGAGGCTGTGACCCCGTGGGAAAGCCCACACTGGAGCAGTCTCTTCCTGAAGCACTCCATCCTGTGGAATGGACCCACGCTGGAGCAGTTCCTGAAGAACTACAGCCCATGGGAAGGACTCATGTTGGAGAAGTTCATGGAGAACTGTCTCCCATGGGAGGGACCCCACGCTGGAGCAGGGGACAAGTGAGGAGTCCTCCCCCTGAGGAGGAAAGAGCGGCAGGGACAACGTGGCAAATTGACTGCAACTCCCATTCCCTGTCCCCCTGTGCTACTGGGGGGGAGGAAGTAGAGAAAATCGGGAGTGAAGTTGACCCCAGGAAGAATGAAGGAGCGGGAGAAGGTGTTTTAAGATTTGGTTTTATTTCTCATTATCCTACTCTGGTTTGATTGGTAATAAATTAAACTAATTTCCCCAAGGCTAGTCTGTTTTGCCCATGACAGTTATTAGTGAGTGATCTCGGTGTCCTTTTCTCAACTCACCAGCCTTTCGTTGGATTTTCTCTCCCATGTCCAGCTGAGGAAGGGATGGATAGAGCTGCTTTGGTGGGCACCTGGCATCCAGCCAAGGTCGCCTCACCACAGAAGACAAACATGCTGGCATGTAACTCCATGATGAAATGTATAGCCTACAGTAAGCACAGGGTCTGAATACTAAGCTTGATGTTGTCTTGAAGTTGGTCTTACCTCTAATACCAAGGATACACAAGCTGGAAAGAAGGTCATGAAGACAAAGTAGTTGGCAAGAACAGACATACAGCCAAAGCAGCACATAATTTCAAGTTGTCGTACACCTACATAAAAAAAGAATTTTTTTACATTTGAATATGCAATGGGCTTTCTATGTACTTGAAGAAGTGTTGCAGAAGTAAAGAAACCATTAAACTGACACTTCAGATTACACAGGGAACTGTCTAGATTAATGAAAAACAAGCATGTTAAGCCCTAGTCATTCTGTATTATCTTATTCTAAGCAAAGTATGTATTTATGGTATTTACAGAAAACTTTTAAAGTATAATTCTAAATAAATACAAATAATTACAGTTCACCAAGATTTTAAAGCTTCATACTGAAAGCCTGAAACTCCTCACTTATCTAAGCAAAGAACAATTAGCTGGCATTATGTATTGAAATCCCTTCTGAAATACAGCCAATTAAAGTGTTCAGGCAATAAGAAACACTATATACCCCACCTACTCTTTCACAAGCCTGGTATCCAGAAAAAGTCAATTGGCCATGTTGCACATGCATTACAGAACTGCCCTAGTAAAGATAAAAGAGCTAACAGTATAAATCATTAAAAAAAAAAAAATTAGCTATATGCTACACCAAAATGAGGGCTTTCTTCCTAGATGTAAAGAGGAAAATAGCTTATTAATACACAATACCCTGAAAAGGTCCAAAAGAATTTGAAAAGCAAGCACAAGTGCTTTGAAAGATGCCTTTAAGGCATGCCAAATAGTTTAAAAAACCCCCACATAAAAAGCAACAGACAAAAACAAATATGTAAACAAAAACCCACTTTAGTCCTAACTATGGAACTTTTATTTATTTTACAAAGAAATTAGTTCTTTACACGTGAAAATCCTTCACTTACTACATCTAACTGTTTTCCTTTTAAGGAAAGACAACTGCTACTGCACACAGAACTGATGAAGATCAAAAGATGGGATGAGGAAAAAACAGTAAAAGATTGCTTATTTTTAACTGAACTAGAGTAACTTTCCTCGTCTGGAGCAATTTTTAGAGATACTCATTTTTTGCAAGAATACAAAATAGGTGTGCATGTAATAAAAGTGTAACTCATTTTTAAGAATGTTCAATAGAAAATTTTAGCAGCTACTTTAAGATGTTAACAGGAATGATGGGAGTGATAGAAGGTCTTCATTTTATAAAAGTAGCTGCACAGAAGTCCGTTTCTACTGCACAACGCTCAAGGAAAGCTGTCATCTGTGTATCAAACTTCTCTGCAAGAAGTGCATATTATTAATATCTGCAGGAAACTAGTGAAATAGGCTAATTAGGAAGGTAAATAAATAGCTAACTAAATAGATTAAGTCACTCCAATCTCATGGGCAACACCTATTACTTGAAACTCTCAATATCCCAATATCTTTGAAATAGTCTTTTTTAACTAGAAAGATTTAGACTCTTAGACTGTATCGCTCACCTGACATAGTACCAACACCGATTACAAGACACTCCACAAGTGCATCCAGTGTAAATGTAGGGCCTAAAATTGCCATTCCACGTGAAATATTCTCTCTTACTTCATCCTAAAAAGAAAAATTTCTGTATATTAACATAAAGACAAAATTCAAATTAAGGGAGTACATGTAACATGATTAGTACCTGATTAGTAAACTGAGTAGTATTATGGTGATAAGGCCTTATAAAACACACATCAAAAAAGAACAATTATGAGAGAACACATTCTTTAATTGCTTTATCTCCCCTAAGTTATTACACTTCGACAGTCTTTATTTACACAACAGTATTTAATTATGATTAATTTCTCTACCTCTGGCTCATCAGTATTATAAGCTCCTACAATACTGATGGGCACAGACTTTAATTAAAGTACATTCAGAGGAAAGGGACTTCTACACTTTAAGACATAAACCAGAAGCCACTTATGTCATGGCATTTCAAAAGTTCTTGTGAACACATATCTGTACCCTAACTTTTATTATTTTTAAATTTTATTATTTTTTATTTATTTTATTCTGTCTAGACTCAGCTGACAGAAAAGAGGACATAAAAGACACTAAAACTTTCCGCTGGAGGGAGAGGGATTTCCTCCAGAAGCCAGGCATGGCAAACTCTAGAGGGTCTGATGCTGGTTTTTTGTTGTTGGTTTTAGGGGGAGCGGGAGAGAAGCTATAGGGGAAACCTATCTGTGAAATGAATAAAAAATTCTGTATTCTTAATTATTATAAAATAATACACAACATACTATAATAATATTTCATATGCAGAGAATGTGCAATATACTCTAATATACAATATATTAAAATATAATATACAATATTTTTGTCACAATTAGTATGCTCAGTTACCATGTATAGTATTTTGTAGGTAAAAATTAAGTCACTAAATATACTTTTATTTCAGAACTTAGAATATTAGGAAAAAACATTACAATGTATGACAAGCAAGATGTCCTGTCAATCCTTCCTGTTGTGCTGTGTTAACTCCATTAGAGCATGAGTATTTCTGTCTACACATATGCTATGTTTGTTCTGCTAAGATTTGGTCTAGAAATATGCTTTTGCCAGCATCAGTATTGTATACTGTTCCTGAGCCCCAGAAATTAATTTTTTCCATTAACAGCTCTTCTAGTGAAGACTTTGGTCTAGGAACTCTAACCTCCTTAACAGACCTATAAACATTGCTGGTTTAAAGTTCTTAACCTATAAAGTACTCATACATACAATTAACTTAGCTCACATGATTATGCACACTAATTTTACAGTGTTATTATTCACTTGAAGACTGATCTGGACTGAAGACAACAGAACACAGAATCTGGATAAAATCTGATCCTTTTTATATATCACCAATATGGTATTCACTTGTATGTCTCTCCACCTGGATTATTCACAGAATCATAGAACAGTGTGGCTGGCAAGGAACCTTATAGATCATCTAGTTCAAACCCCCTGCCATGGGACAATGTTAATCTTTGAACATTAAACTCAAAGCTCCATTCCAAAAAAAAAAAAAACCAAAACAAAACAAAATCCAAGACCAAAAAACCAACCAACCAACCAACAAAACCAACCCCCCCTGACCTGTGAGTTGGAACTGAGCGCAAATTTGGCTAATGCACTTGCTCTTGACAGATCAATCAGAAGCAGGAAGAATGGTAAAGCTTCACTGAAAAAAAAGAGGTATATGTTAAAATTCAAGGTTTATTGTAAAGGAAAAAAAATTCAAGCAAGAAATCCAGAATAACAGTTCATTACTTACTTTAAACCTGTCAGTTCTTTATCTAAGAAGTGAATTACCACTGTACTAAAAACAAAACTTGAGAAGATGGTGAAGAGGCCAGCAATACCTTTAAAAAAAAAAAAAAAAAAAGAGAATTGCAAATTTTTGTTTTATATATATTGGGAGGGAAAAAAAAGGAAAAAATAAAAACTGTACGCTTAGATCAATCCTGAAGCAAACAAATGACAATTCTCATCTCTCAGAGTGCATTAACAGCAGTTGAGATACAAACTGAAGTAGATGCTATTTTTATATAGATACTTAAATCTAAAATTTGTACTGCATTCAGAGTAAGAATCTAAGAAGTAAAAGCCATAAATCTTCTCACTCATTATCAGCAAAAATTAAAACTGGCTTAAACAGCTCTGTATTTTTAAGTGTTTCACACAATAAACAATTATTTCAAGAATTACATTTCCAGTGTTTATATAATCTTACACAAGCTCTCTTTTAAAAAAAAATGGCACTTTGATCTACGCAGAACATTTATTCTGCTATCTAGCAAACAAAATAAGACTGTTCTGTACATAAGTATTAAAATTCTAATCTTTATTACCAATTTATATTAAAAAAACAATTAAAATGCATACAGTAAATACAAAAATGAGATACCATACCTAAAATGTATTTTGACCCAAGCTGCCTTAGGTTCTGAAACTGGAAATATATATAAAGGATTGCTATACAGCGTGTGATTGTCAGGATGATGATGTCACTGCTCAGAACATCCTGTTTGAAATACAAAATTATTTAGTTAGCTTTTACATTCAGTAGTAACTTGTTAAGTTTCAGCAATAAAAAAATCCATTGTGAAGCTGCACAAAAAATGAAGTTTCAGAATAAGTATCATTGCCAGTCTGTCTTAAAACATTAAAATATTGCAAGTAATATTAATATAAAATCATTTTTCAATAGATACCTGGCAACAGGAAGTCAGACTTTAATTAAAAACTTCTGTAGCACATCACTGTTTGCATACAGCTTTAATATCCACAATGGGAAAAGAAGGTAATAAAGAAGTTTCTGCATAGCTACTTTGCTCCTAATATATCACAACCTGATCTTATTCAACAGAAAACCCTGGATCTACTGATTAACAGTAAGTACTATAACATGAATCTAAATCCTTACTTCTTCAAGTTTGGGGCACTCATAATTCCAGCCACAGATCTTATCATTCCCAGTGAACATCTTCATGGACATCATACAGATGGTGAGAGTCACTGTTCCCACAATGACTTCCCATGGATGAGAGGCTACAAAAAGGCCATGCATTCGAAAGAGTCTGGACAACATTTTTAAGGCTGTTTTTCTACACTTAGTGAACCTGCAACAAAAGAATATTTCACATAAGTAGGTACAAGACTCAGGGGAAAAAAGAGCTCTATAAATTTCTGCAAGTCATCCCTCAGAGAAAAAACAAACAAACAAAAAAACCAAACCAGCTAAGTAACAGAGAGTAAGGAAATTAATCTTCACCTTTCAACCTTCCATGTAAAACACATTTCTTTCTAATGTTCTGAAATATAATATGATCTGCTCCTGCCTTCTCAATCTTTTTTTTTTTTTATTTAACACACATCTCCCTTGTTTCTTCAAGGTCTTACTAATAAGTCTCCACCACTCTCACATCTCTTAGTGTCTTTCTGTCACACAATTTTGATACGACTTTGACTCCAACTTCTTGTTTTGACTACCTATGCAAGCACTCCCTAAATTCTGTTACTTCTTTCTACGCACTCTTCCTGTCAAAAATATTGATTAACTTTATTTAAACTATATAAATGACCAACTAACCATTGTTGGTAACACTCAATTTCAGCAGCAGGAATTGCAATATCATCTTCCTCTGACTGTGCTTTCTCTACTTTCTGCTCAATATTTTTCAGTGATTCAAGTTAATCACATTCAAAATAGTTCCTTCTTCATCTCAAGCATGAGTCCTTCTCACATATAGTGTTCTGTGACAGTTCTCTGGTACGCATAGGTAATTACCAGGTTACTAATGTATTTCATCATCCCTTTTGCTTTCAACAGATAACTAACACTCAACAGAACTCCCATACCTCTCTTTCACATAACTGAGAACATGGATGTTCTGTACTTCCTTCAGTTACAAAAAATACATCCTGGTCTATTTGCTCTGTGTTGTACCTTTAGACAAGTTCATCAAGGATGTTTACTTATGTTTTAGAGCATAGAAACAAAATGCTATAAAATTCTCTCTTAAAAACATTAGTACTGGCACTTTGCTTTTCTCATTGCACAAAATCAACAGTTTATCAAACTCTGTGATGAATGTTAACTATATAACTATATCGTAAAGATCAAAAGACGCTTAAATAGTAGCCTGGCTAACAAAGACAATCTGTAATTCAGTATTTACATGTACAAACCCAGCACTGTAAAGATTTCCACAGAGGATTGAGGGCTTTAAACACTCTTTTCAAAGTAGATTAAAAAAAATCCCTTCAGGTTGCCTTAAAAGTAACAATCCATCCGTCAGGCTTCTGGGAAGACAGTCTTTCTGGTATTACTTCTTTTGCTTGGACATCAAAAATGAAGCTGTCATTCAATGGAGAAAATAACAGACAAGGCAAAACTATGTGTTTAGTGTTCCTGAAGATACCAGAATCATCTTGGTTTCCTACCAATGCCAATCTCGATCACAGGAGCACCAACAGCACCATCATATTTTTCTTTATCATTCCACAGTGAAGGTGTGGCAGGATTTTCGTAGCTCATGGAACCAAATGGTGAAAATCATTGAGAGACTGCCTTCCTTATAAACGAAGTATTGCATTTCCTGACAGAAAGCCTTTTTTTTAAAAAAAAAAAACCACAGAAAACGAAACCAACCAACCAACAAACCCCAAACACAAAACCCAACACAACAAAACCACTCCTTTTAAAGTCAACACTACCCTTTGGTTTTCCCTGTGTAATATAATCCACATACTGTTTTGTAAATTCATGTTCTTGCAAAACTGTTCCAAAGTGTTACTATAGTTTTTCCTCACAGAATGGAAGGCATCTTTTAATTAGGAAAACTAAAATAAGACATAGCCAGAGGAATATCTTGGTACCAAAGATTTTGACACAACACAAAAAATAGAGAAGGCATAGCAATGTCCTACGAAAATAAGAATACTTTTGAATACCACACTGTTTCAGTAAAATCAGAATTAGTACTCACTACATGACTATACAGAATCCTACCAGTCATAAAACTAGTAATACAACTCCTAAATTCTGAGAGTTGGAATTATTATATAGGCAATTTACAAATTTTTAGTAAAAGATTTCAAAAATCTCTCTTCAGACGTTAATTCTTCACATTTCTAAGCAAAACTTGTAAGTGTAAAATGGCTTCACTTAAATCAATTAGGCAAAACGACATTAATTTGATTATTAAAACAATTATCCATAACATCTATTATTAGACAATCTTTTATAATTAACTGCTGCTATGAAACACAGGATGCCTCACTGCTGATCTCCGGGTTAACTGAGTGGCAGTAGCTCCTAACCTAAAAGGATTCTTTAATGCTTTCATGTTTATTTAACCTGCCTGAAGTACATGAGGTTTTTTGCTATGCAGTTAACATTTCTATAAAACATTGATGAAGACTGATTCTGCATTACTGAGTACGGTAAAAAAATATTTCAATGCATATGGTCAGCTCGTAGTTCTAATTCTGTTCAAAATACTTGTATAGCTAGCTACATTGACTCATAGCTTGAAATTAGCAAGACATAACATTAAATATAAAGCCCAAGTTTACCATTAGTATAATTTTGTTAAATTTCAAAATGGTGGTTCAAAAGGGATGCTTTATAAATCCTATCCATTTCCTGCTTGTCTTTGTTTTCAATCAAAAATTTCCAGGAGGCTCTTAAGTAAAGCAATCCCTTCTGGGAATCAGAACAAAATACAAATCAGAACAACTGCAGCCCCTTCAAAAACTTAACCAGCATGTAGAAAGCAAACTAGACGGGTTGTATGTAATGCTTTAGAGCATTCACCTGCCACATAACCGTGTAACTATTCGCTTAAAGACCTCAGGTTTGTCACACACCTCTCACTAACCTCACAGCAATCACCCGCAACACCAGCTATTAGATCAGCACAAATTTCCCATCTCTTGCCGGCTGACTCAGCAACAACAGCTACAGCACCATAAAGGAACCGAGTGGCAAAAACGGCTGAGCGAAAACCCGTGCAGAGCTCACCTGAAAAGCGCACGGCACCAGGCAGACGCTGTCAAACTGCCAGGCAGCGTTTTCTGTTTTCAAAGCGGAAAGCCAGCCTCGCGCAGGCCCATCGCTGCAGCCCCTCAAACCCCGCGCGGAAAGCAGGGGGCACGGCCCACCAGCCCGGGCCGGGCCGGGCCGGGCCGCCCCGCAGCCCGCCGGCGGCCGGCACGGGGAAGGCCGACTTTCTCCCGGCGACCGCAGAGGCCCCGCGCGTTGCCGGGCGCAGCCGGCGAGCGCCGCGCCCAGGGCCGCGGGCGGACGGCGGGTGCGGCGGGCGGCCTTCCGCCGCCCCGCGCCCTCCGGTGTCAAGGCGGCACCGGGACAGCGGCTCTCACCTCCCCTGCCCGCCACCCAGGCGGCCGCCGCTCCACCACCGGCGGCGACGGCGACGCCGCCCTCCCCCGCGCCGCCGTTATCCGCCCCGTCTCCGAGGAGCCGCTCGGGGCCCACAGCCGCAGCCCGTCCCCCGGCCGCGGAGGACCCGTGCCGAAACGGCGGGCTGCTCGCACCGCGCCCGGCCGAAACACAGTTCCCCCCCCACCGCGCCGGCCCCCGCTCACCGCTCCGGCGCCGCACCGCCGCACACCGGCGCCGCACCGCCGCACACCGGCGCCGCACCGCCGCACACCGGCGCCGCACCGCCGCACACCGGCGCCGCCCTCCTCCTTCCCGCCCCGCCGCGGACTGAGCCGGCCGCTTCTCTCCCAGCAAGGACACCCGGGGCGCGACACGCCAGGCGCCGCCGTCACCCGATCGCGCAGCCAATGGCGAGGGCCCGGCACGCCCAGCCCGCGACGCGTCACTCGCTGCGTCGCCGGGGCAACCGCCAGGCGAACGCCGCACGGCTCGAGTCTCGATCAGGAGCGGGGACCACGCCATCTCGCCATGGGCTGCCCGCCAATGGGCCACCGCGCTCCCCTCGCCGTATTTCCTGATTGGGCGGCAGCACGCGGCTCATTTACATATGCTGATCGGCCGACAGGCTCGGCGCCGACAGCCACGATCCGAGGCAGGCTTCGGCCCTCGGGCCCCGGCCCCGGCCTCCCCCCGCCCTGTCGGCAGGCTGTGCCGCGTCCTTCCGGGCAAGGCGAGCGGGCGGGACGCTGCTGGTAAGCTCTGAAAAGTCGTGGTGCGTCTACGACTCATGCTGTGCTTACCCACTGCCTGGATGCGCTTTACCAAGGCGTGAAGAAATGGCCTAATAATTCGCAGCTCTCCTGCTTGTAGAAAGCAGAGGTGCCTCCGACATTAAGAAAAAAACCACGATAGATCTAGATTTGTGGCGTTCTGCCGAAGAGGAAATACTAATTTTTGCTCATGAAGCATGGGAGGCTCCTTTGTCTCTTTGGGCACTGAGTCAGGTGCGACACGCTATCCCTGCTTGCAATACACGGCTGTGGTTGTGCATGGCCGTTCTGTGTTTCTGGGTCTGAGCAATTGCGGGCTAACATGTTTAAATATAAACAAAATAGAATCTGCAAGGATTTTGCCGCAGATGAGATACACTCCGGCTTTTCCAAAATTGCTTCTTACGTGTGCCATTTCACTTCCTAGCAGCTCCACATGCTACCGTGCTGTGAAGCATTAATGTGATTCTCAAAAAAGGATAGCCTGATGAAAGGGTTTCCCAAGAACTCCACCCAAAGTAGTTGTTGTCAGTGGCGAAATCATTCATGCTAGCTCAGTCTTTTAATGTGTAAATACACTTTTCATTCTCATCTTCAGTGTGATGCTTATAAATCCTAAGAACCTACTACTGTGTATCCATCTGCCCTGCCAGCTTTTTTTCTTAACACTCACGTTTTCTTGAGTATCTCACCTTTATTACCTGAAAAGAGTGAAGTAATACCAGCAACATTTCTGGAGTCATTTGATAATATGCACAGCAATTACTGTAATTTCATATGGATATGACTAAGTCAAAGCGAAACAGCAATTTGTCCACAGTTGCTACACTTATGTATGATTGATCCATAAATTAAGATGACCCTTAGTATCTTGCTCTGTTTTCTACACTTTCTCCATATCAGTAAGTGATGACTATGATTTGGCAAGTATTAAAAATGCAAATTTTCTCATCAAGGTCGCTGGGAGCAGGAGTCACTATGATGATTTGGAATTTGCAGTCTGTGCAAGTAAATGACATCACACTTTCTGCCATCAGGTTTTCTTATCTGTAGCTCTGGCGGTGGCCTGCCCGCAGCCCAGCTTCATGCCAACAGAGGCCACGGGAGCAGTGCTGTCCCCGCTGCTGCAGAGGTGGAAGGCAAAGCTGAGGCAGATCAGGTCTTTCTGCGGAAAACGTTGCTGTGATTAACAGATGATCGACGGGTTACATACAAGAGTGCTACTGCAAATACTCTGAAAATATTGGCAACTAATAATTTGGTTATCTCAAACACGTTCCTAGTCTTGAACACATGAACATTCGTTGCACTCAGGACAGCAGCTGAAGTTAGCTGCTTAAACGGGGCCATGGAAGCACACAGATTAGGAAAAGCGAGCAATTGTAGATTGCCGGTTGGCATGTTAAGTGCTTTGTGGCTCTGCTGAATGACGCGGATGACAGGGCCCGAACCAGGAGCCCAACACTAGTGAGGCAGCACGAACCCCTGCCGAAGGTGTGGGGATGGCATCGCCGCCCCAAGCAGGCCAAGGCCAGTCGTGCTGAGGGAGACTCATCCCAGTGGCCCCAAAAGGGAGATCTGCCTTTAACTTCTACCACCAGCCACTCCGATCTCACCCGTGGTCGAGAGGCTGCGCTTGTTGAGGACGGGCTCTCTCCTCCCGCCCTGCCGCTCCCTAACCCCCACCCCGGCTGGCCGGTGCCACCCGAGGGGGAACAAGGCGCCGCGGCGCTCACTCCTCCACAAGATGGCCGCCACCGCCTCCGCTGAGGGGAGCCGCGCGGGGCGCTGGGGGGAGGGGCGACCGCCGGCGGAGGGGAGTGTAGCGGAGAGGGGCGGCGGCGGCGCCATGGAGGAGCGGGGCGGCCGTGGGGACAGCGATAGCGACGAGACCGTCGTGGAGGGCTCTTGGACGGAGAGTGATGTGGAGGAGGAGTTCCTTTGGAGGAGGTGGTATGGCGGTGTGGCTCTGAGCTATGCGTACCTGTGCGGGCGTGGCGGCGAGCTGAGGGCGGCGCTCTCGGGGCCGCCCTGAGGAGAGGCGGGCTGCTGCCCGCGGCCTGGGCGGCTCTGGGTTTGATCTCAGCAAAACGCCAGCCACACGCAGTAGCCATCGCCTCCTGCATCTGGCATCCCGGAGTGCAAAGCAGCTCTTCTCGATTATTTCATAAATGTGTATTTTTAGTTGGTTTGGTTTTTTTTTTCCTCTATTCAGACCAGTTTTGTATGCCCTTAGACTCAGTAGTTCATAGCTCTGCAAATGGCCCCATTTATTTTACACGTACCTTGTGGGCCTCCGAGTTTGTGCCTCTGGACCCTCCTGAACAACATTTTAGTCAGTGGACGTGAAACATACAGGAACCCAACTCAGAAAAACTAAAGAAAACACTGTTAAGTATGATTGCTGCTGATGTTACTTCTCCACAACTTTAACTTCATACCATTTTCATTACATTATCTCCTGTATCCTTTAAGACATGGCAAAGAATTGAAATTACCAAGCAGCTGCACTTTCTTGTACTGGCTTCCAGTATTAACTTGGAAATATGTAAAGCGGTAATGTACCTCCCTATCTTAAGATTTTCTATGCAGAGTGTAAGGGATATCCTCACAGTTAAGGGGTCCTTTACTGTTGGTGTTACTGTCAGAGGTGCACTCGTCCAGCGTCCAGTTAGCAGTGTCCCAATAGAGGAGGTGCCCTTGGCTGCCCTCAACTGCCTTTTGAGTTTATCGGACTGAAAAGCAGAGGATACAACTGTTTAACAGACTTTTTTTTTTTTTTTAATTTTGCAAAGGTTGCCTTTTCTTAGTAAGGACAAGGCTTTAACAACTGAAATAAGAATTAATGAAGGTAGGGCAGATTCTTTTTTCAGTCTGTGTTGTTTTTTTTCTATGAACTGTTGCTGTGGCTGTTGCCTGAGTCCATGTTATTTAAGGTTAAGTGTTGCATGAAGTTCATTCTTATGAAGTGTATGTACTCTCATTATATCCATAGTTCTAGCTCCTATAGTAGAAAAATAATCAACACATTTTTAACACTTGAAAAATAGGTTTGCTCTTAATTTCTCCTTTCTTCCTGTGTACTATAACTGAGAATGCCTGGCTTGGTAAGTGTTTGAACTATATATAGGGATATCCTTTTTATTTAGATATGTGTACTATGTTTGAGTAGAATAAAATAAATGGAATCTAAACACGTGATAGTCATAAAAATGGAATCTGTACACATAATAGTCATATGTAACTATAGTTGCATATAATATTTAAAAACAGCCCTTTCCTATTGTTAAGACATCCATTCTCTTTAAATTTAATGTACAAAATTCGGGTAGCGATATTTAAGTGTGTTATTTTAAGTGTATTATCAAATTACTTTAAACCTAAATGTATGCACGCTCATTTAAAGCCTTAAAATCTTCCCTAATAACTCCCTCAGAGCAGGTTGCGAGAGCAAGCATGTTGTAGTTACATAATAGTTTTACTGGTACCTCCTTGGCATTTTTATATAATCCATTTGACTTGCATCCTGTATGTGTTATTCCAGCAGTACAGAGACTGCCTAGTCTTTAATTGACACAGGGTGTTCTAAGTGTTCTTCCAGATTTTTTTTTGTCTTTTTGCCAATTTGAAGACTGGAGTGGACTGCAGTTTTTTATCAATGTACTCTGAGTTAATATAAATCTTACCTACAGCCCACTGAAATCTGCAGAAACTTTTCCTATGGCTGTGATTTCCTGATGCTGAACCTTTCATAGTTGGTCAGTAGTTTTGTCTGAGGAAGGAAGCATAATCCCATTTGGAATTTACCTGTGGTTATCCACTGGAATTAAAACCTGGCAACATGGTTTAAGGCATGTTTATTTGACTCATTGTTCAGTTTGTGGAGTGGGGATTTGTCTGATCTTTGGGGGGGGAGGTTGTCTCTGTAAATGTAATAGGTATGTAATAGATTATATTTTTAGCATTTTCCCTGCAGCATTTTATATTCAGTAAGTTGGAATTAATATTCATTATTCATGTGTTTGTGCATACTTGCATGGTAGCAATTTGGTGAAGAGATACATAACATAAAGATTAATTTGATGGGTATTTTATTAATGTCAGTAACAACATTTTAGGTTTGAAACCTAAGGGTCCAACCTTAAGGGTTTCTCTTTTTTTCCAGAGAGAATTTCTTCATTTGCATAGTCATTAAAGAAAGTATTCCATATAGGAGTACAAATATTTTTAGTCAGTTGGATCAGGCAGTTTACCAAAATTGCAGTTGTTAGTTTAAAAAATAAGAGGAAAGAGCTAATCTCCTATACGAACTCAGGTAGGATTCCAGAACACTAAGTGAAATAAATTTCCCCCCCAGCTGGTTTTATTCATTTCTGACCTCTCCTATATTGTAGTTTCAAAATCTAGTTAGATAGACTGTTTAACCACCTAAGTGTCTTGCATATCAGAAGCTTTGATACATATACCTCAATTACTGAGTTATGTAGAAATTTATGGAGTTATGGAAAGTTATGTAGAAATTAAGGCAATCAAAACTTCCTTTAATTACTGTATTTTTCTTCTATGTTTTTTTTTTTTTCTAGGAGCTCCCTCTCCAGAAATCTGTTTTATACAGAAATTTTATGATCACACATATAGGCAGAAGGAAGAACAGATAAATCCAGTAGGTATAGAAATGATATGTCCCCTACACATGTCTAACTATTAATTATGAATAAACTCACTGGGCCTCCTGTTCTTTGTGTACAAATGAGCCTGGTGGCTTGCAGCTGAAATTAACTTTATGGCAAAACGGTTGTCACGTGTGTAGCACGTTCTCTGCAGGAATGTATCAGAGTCTCTTCCCTGGTATTTCAGGAGGGTATAACCTTTCAAATTTGAGGAGTAAGTCCACAATAAAGATGAAGTTGTGGAGCACAGACTTTTTAGTATGTTCCCTTCAGGAGCTGGAAGATAACCATCTGGATTAACTATGCTAGAAAACACCCTTGGTTACTCATCATGAGATTAGCTGTGATCCAATGATTGGACAATTGTATCTTTAAAAAAGAAAGGGAGATAATCTGAAATGTAGACTATAATATCTGCTTGCATGATGATGGGGTAATTATTCTACTCTATGTGTAATTCTGCATTCCCTAATCTACTAATTAGCCCACCTTTTAATTTGCCGCAGTTGGTAGCTAGCCCATAAACTTCTGTTCGGTTGAGCAATCAGCTTTCCACCTGCATATGACATGCTCATGAAACAATTGGAAACAAACAGATTTCTGCTCTTTAACCGAGATTGTTTTAAAACCTGTGGCAGTTACACTGTCTTTAGCACTGTGGATTTATCAGTCCAAAGATCACTATCTATGTATCCTTATTCCAGTATGAGAGGGTTTTTTAAAAGAAACTGCTTCCTAGATGACGAAAACTACATTGCAAAAAGACACTCCTTCTATTGAAGTGAATGTTTTTGCAGAGCATTACAGAATTGCAGATAGATTTGTCTCAACTGACACTGCAGGAAACAGTGAACAAAATCAAAAGGATGCTGTTATTTCAAAGGCTTTTCTCTATAAGTTTACTTTGCTGCTTGCATGTCCCAGGGTTGTCTTGACTGAAGTTTATCACCGTTTTCTAAGGACAGAGGGAATGAGGGAAGTGCCCATTTACCCTCTCCCTTTCTTCTCTGGAAGCTGATCTGACTATCTGCTGCCTAACCTAAGTCTTTGACTTCATGGCTGTCACCACAGTAGCCAGTGTGCAATCCCAGTAAGGGATTCTTCCAAGTCTAAGGACCCTGTCCACACAAGTCAGAACAGCAAAGGAACCTAGTACTTTTCAGCAAATAGTTTGGGTAACTCTCACTGTTACTTTATTGTGAGACCTATAGAGCATGCCACTGGCAGCTTCCTCATGCACAGTATGGGGACAGTATAAAATTTAAATCTTTACTGAATGCTGTGAGGAACTATATTGGCCTGTCATCCTTGATACTTGCATGTGTAGATTGCACCAGTGTGGCTCTTCAACCACTCTAAGAGCCAACTTGGAATGTGCTTACATAGAAGCTTTCCTTCTTGTCCTGGTTTCAGCTGGGATAGAGTTAACTGTCTTCCTAGTAGCTGGTACAGTGCTGTGTTTTGAGTTCAGTATGCAAAGAATGTTGATAACCCTGATGTTTTCACTTGTTGCTAAGTAGTGTTTAGACTAAAGTCAAGGTTTTTTCAGCTTCTTGTGCCCAGCCAGTGAGAAAGCTGGAGGGGCACAAGAAGTTGGCACAGGACACCTGACCCAAACTGGCCAACGGTGTATTCCATACCATGTGACGTCCCATCTAGTATAGGAACTGGGAAGGGGCGGGCGGGGAATCGCCGCTTGGGGAGTAGCTGGATATCAGTCGGCAGTTGGTGAGCAGTTGCACTGTGCATCATTTTTACATTCCAATCCTTTTATTATTGCTGTTGTCATTTTATTAGTGCTATCATTATCATTATTAGTTTCTTCTTTTCTGTTCTATTAAACCATTCTTATCTCAACCCACGAGTTTTGCTTCTTTTCCCAATTTTCTCCCCCATCCCACTGGGTGGGGGGGGAGTGAGTGAGCAGCTGCGTAGTGCTTAGTTGGTGGCTGGGGTTAAACCATGACACTTCTACTGTGTCCTCAGAAATTATCTTACGTGAATACAGCATCTTGATGCAATATGGTATGAGGGTCGTGCAGCCCAGAGTGGCTGTAAATTTTTTCAGGAAATGTAACATCAATTCCAGTTGCTCCAAAGAGTCTTGGCTTTCTTTATACTTCAAGTGGGTTGGGGAAGTCTTGGGATATGCAGTCCTATCTTTAAGTGGAATGGCTTTTGTGTCTTATTAGTAATTTATGTAAAGATCAGATCTAAAAATTCTGTTTCCCAACTCAATTACAGAAGGAAGAAGATAATCCTGTAATAAAGCTGATAAAATAAACAATGAAGTTCTTTTTTTACTAACTTGTTAATTTTTTTTTTCCATTCAGATACCTCAAGAGGCATATGCATCTAACCAATCTCAGTCTCTACTGCAGTGAGTATAATACATCACACAGGAATTCCACTCAGGTGTATTGTAATTAAACAATGCCATTACACCTCCATTTGTATGTTATTTTATTCTCAGTGTTCTATTGTGAAGCACTTTTCTTGTTTGCTTAGTGAAGGACCTATATTTATGTCAAAGGTAATTTGGTGACCAATATGGGTCAAACTGTACCTGTATTTGTTTTTATGGATGATACTACCTTTAATGGTGTAAGGGTATAAGCAACAGGAACGACAGTAAACTACTCGGGGAAAAAACATTAGACAAATAAACAAAGATTTGTAATAAATAATATTAGACCTTTTGTTCTTAGAAGTTATGGAAGGATTTCAGTAAAAGATGGATTAGAATAGAAATACAGAAGGAAGTAATGAAAAATAGGAAGAGCCATTTTTTCACTTAGAGAATGAATGTACAAACATAGCTAGCTCTGCTTAGGAAATCTGGAAGTCTTCGTTACTGCATGTCCTTGTAAAGAGAAGTATGCCTCTAAAATAACTGCAGTTGTTTCAACAAGAAATTTTAAGTACAAAACTGCATAAATAAACTCAAAGTACTGTAGAAATTTTCTTAAGCTGAGCAGGTTACAATTCTTTCTGAATAAGAATTTTTTATTGTATTACTTACTTCTAGGGGTTGGATAAAGTGTCCATCACTTACTGAAAATATTTCTAAGCCTGTTTTTTCACTAAGTGCTGCAGTAGAGGGACAGCAAAATAATTCTATAGGTATGTTGGATTTTGTACAAAACTGAAAGTTGCTCTTTGGCAAAATCATTTGAAAAGCTGAAGATGAGTTCCTATGTAGGTTTAGAATCTGACTATATGTGGCCTTTACAACAGTTGTTTAGTTTTCATAGTTGTCTTGGACTACAAGTTATGTTTTTGTAAGTATTCTGTTAGAATTGTTTGAAGAAATAACTGTTTTCCCAAGACAAGTGGTGTTATTTCCAGTTTAAAATTATTTCATTGCTGTGGAATTTTCTGACAAAAGTTACAGGCCACGTGGTACTCAAGTGCCATATGGATGTGTAAGGTAAGCATGGATGTAACAGTCATTGAAGGCTCCTATA
Source organism: Buteo buteo (assembly GCF_964188355.1). NCBI lineage: Eukaryota > Metazoa > Chordata > Aves > Accipitriformes > Accipitridae > Buteo > Buteo buteo. Next base: position 27,691,118 of record NC_134204.1, read on the forward strand.
TGCTTCTTACTAACATATCCAGGAATCAAAGGCAACTGTAAGACAGGAGAAGCAAAAATGCTATTGGTCATTCCCCAGATCTGTCTGTCACCTGCTACTACTTCAGTTGTACTTCTGTTCCTCTGTGCTCCCAGCAGTGCAGGACTGCCCCATCTGTTTTGCTCTCTCTCTGTGAGCTAATTTTTGCTAACCCAGTAGAAAACCATGCACTTTATTTCTGATTACAACATTCCCAGGGAGTCACACGAGTGTCAAAGCACAGTGGTGGGAGCAAGGAGGTTGGGACCAGCCCTTTTCAGAGGCAGTAAATTATTGGATTAGTTTAGCTGTATTGTCTAATTGCATTGTAATTACAGAGGGCAGGGCAAAGATCTTATACTGTGGAATGGGCGGCAATTCCATCTGCTGATAGTCTTTGGAAACACAGGCCTCTAAACCACAGTGAAGAAATGTGACAAAATAGCCCTGGAATATAATTCAGTGACTAACATAGCCTTAAAGCCTAGAAACCTTATTGTCTGTTACACTTAGGGAACATGACTATAGTAGTTTTTAAGGTTTGAAGCTTCAGCCTTAATCAGGAAGTGAGGCTATTTTACTAGACATGATGAGAAATTTCAGAATTGGAAAGTACAACTGAAGTATTTGTTTACTCTCCTAAATTTTAGATATCAAATGGAATGGATTTCAGAAGGATTCAGAAGAAAAGGTTAGTGTATTTTTACAACTGAATGTATATAACATATAATTTAATTTAATTAGCATTAGAGAATATGTGACTGAAAAACACCTGGTTCTTTCATTTTAAAAAGCAGAAACATAGCTGTCAAAACTGACACTGCGTGCATTAGATGAAAAAAACTTAAGAGCTAACCTTTATTTTCTGCTTTTGGGGTAGGAACTGCAGTTTTTAAGCTTGCGGGTCACAAGGGTAGAAGCATGGCAGTAACAGTGAAGTAGGAAAGACATCACCATGACACAGAATCTATAAGGGCTGTTACTTAAGCTAAACTAATGAAGACTTTTAGTAGCTCAAAACATTTTTTACATCAATGAAAGTTATGGTAGAGGCATTAGGAGGGTCTTTGAGGAGGAACAGAGTATCTGTAACTCTCCTCCTGTTTGGGAGTAATGACTTACTTGTGGCCAAAAATAGGTAGTACCAGTCTCTTTGATACATCTCTTTGGTAATCCTAAAGCTGGTCATGAGTGACAGGTTTCACTGCCAATGACCTAAAAGTGAGGGAATATCTTTGAACCTACCTTTTCCCCAATTTGTCAGCTCCTTTCTCAGTGATACTGAAGTGGGGATGATTCCACTCCAGTGTGAGCCTATCTACTTGGGTGTTGCAAGGTACTACCTGTTTTCTTTGCCATGCCTTTCTGCTGCTTCCTTTGGGCCAACGCTTGTTTGACCCCCAGCATGAAGTAAGTCTTGGGGAACAACTGTCAGATCCTGTTCATTTTTTTTTTAGTTGGCTTAGTTTTCAGCCAGGTAATCTTTTCAGTCCGGCTCCCCAGATGATTAGGTAAGTGCCAGAGCAGCACAAGAGAGGATGTTGAAATGCACAGCTGAAGGCAAGTGGAAGGACGGGGGCTGTGCCAACACTAATTTAGATAAACTTAATGCAATCTGAATATTACGAGTGTAGCTCACAAATACTGATTATTTTAGTAATTTATCTGCTTGCAAGCACTGCTTTTGCACGTGAAAGAAAGAAAACCTTGGAGGGAAGGAGGAATTCCTTGATAGCTTCCAGAAAACACAGTAGCAAAAATTCAACAATATATCCAACCCAGAAATACCTGGAGCAAGAGCTGAAGGTTCTGCAACCACTGACATAAACATCCAGTGGTCAAATGTTCGCTTGATTCTTCTCCACTTCCTCTTTCCCCTTTTCCTTTCCAGCACTCCCTCCATTCTTGGTTTGCAGTCAGTGGAGTCCAAGCAGCAGTGAAGGACTTGAGCAAATTTCTGTTCAGTTAGCAGAGGAAGTGCTGGCAGCATTTCATGAAGGAGTTCTTGTACTTTGCCTCTGTACCATCTGTCTGTATGCTATTGTCTGCAGCCATGATGTTGCTTATGTCTGCTTTGCTACCTCTGCATTGTTATCTCCTTCTGTTGCCCCTCTGAGGCACAATCCCCTCTTTGTGCCTTTTGATTTCTAGTCTCAGTTCATCCCTGACCGGTTCATTGCTTTCAGGTCTATCTGTGCTGGACAAAGAAACTGTCACTGAAATTTGCTCTGTTGCTGTTTCTGCAGCAAGAAGTAACTGCTATTACCAACTTCTATTGCAATGTCATGGACAGTCTTGAGGATTTCTGCAGCACTAGTGACATCAATTGCATGGATCCTAGAGAAATGAGAAGATCTTTCTGGGTACATGTAATGCTTGCTGCCATCTGCACTTCTTAGGAAACCTCACATTACCTTACAGCAGGATACCAGTTCCAGTATTTCTTCTCTGACATTCCAGTGTGGAGCAATTTACAGCAATATGCAGTGAATTATCTGCTGAAATAACCTGCTTAATGCAGAGACTGTAGCATTATGACTGTTCCATCTAGTCCCGTAGGTTTGTACCTATAAATAAAAAGTTAGAATTCTATATAAATCAACTCTACTTTCCTTTTTTCAGGGAGCCTGATTAAGGTTAATGTTGGGGAAAAAACAGTACTTGCTAAAATTCACCAAAGACAAATTTGAGACCAGTATGGCAAATTGTTCATGTCTTGTAGCAAATATGATTGATTACATGGTCAAGTACCCCTTGTCTCAGAACAAAGGAAAAAAATGAAATCCCCTAGGCTATTCCTTTTTGAAAAATATACAACTACCAACGTACAACTGTAATACCAAGTTTATTAAATGAAACATTCTCATTGTACAGAATTAGTTAAGTAAAACAAAATCAAAATGCCTTGAAACAAAGATTACCTATGATTAATAGCCTCTGGAGAATAAGCAGATTGAGTGCATTGAGAATATCTCCAGAGAGGATATTTTAGGAGCCTGGAGTATGCAGGTTGGGATTAATCACTGCAGTGAATTACACTTTTTGCATATGGGGTGGTGTTGGCACTGGCAAGATCTGAGTGCTGCAGGAATAGCTCTTGTGAGAGGAACCAATGGCCATCATAGGCTTCTGTGTACTGATTTGAAGAAAGGGCAGGACAGACACCTTGACAACCAGCAGTGAGTCACTGGGCATGTTAGTTTTATGTATCTGTTTGTGAAAATACAAGATAAATTCATTAATAAACACAATCACTGCACAGAAGTCCTGACACCATAAAATGAGTCGTGATTGATTTTCTTGATTTTGAGGATGTAACAGCTCTGATTTCTGTTGTGGTTAGTCTGTTAATAGTGGGGCCAGTACTGTTCAACATTTTCATTAATGGCCTGGAAAATGGAACAGAATGCATTCTCAGCAAGTTCAGAGTGCACTGGGAGGAGTGACTGATGTACCAGGTAGTTGTGTTGCCATTCAGAGGGACCTGGACAGCTTGGAAAACTGGACAGAGAGGGATCTCGTGAAGTTCAACAAGGGGAAATGCAAAGTCCTGCATCTGGGGAGGAATAACCTCAGGCACCAGTACATGCTGGAGACCAACTGGCTGGAAAGTAGCTCTGCACAGAAGGACTTGGGGATCCTGGTGGAAATAAGGTGGCCACGAGCCAGTGATACACCCTTGTGACTAAGAAGGCGAACAATATCGTGGGCTGCATTAGGAAGAGTGTTGCCAGCCAGTTGAGGGAGGTGATCCTCTACTCAGAACTGGTAAGGCCACCTCTAGAATACTGTGATCAGATCTGGGTCCTCAGGGCAAGAAGGATACAGACACACTGGAGTGAGTCCAGCACAGGGCTACAAAGATGATTAAAGGACTGGTGCATCTGGTTCTGTAAGGCCTTTGACATGGTCCACCACAACATCCTTCTCTATAGGTTGGAGAGATACGGGTTTGATGGATGGACTGTTCGGTGGATGAGCAGTTGGTTGGATGGTTGCATCCAGAGGGTAGTGGTCAACAGCTCAATGTCCAGATGGAGATCAGTGATGAGTGGTGTCCCTCAGGGGTCTGTTTTGGGACTGTTTAATATCTTCATCAATGACATAGACAGTGGGATCAAGTGCACCCTTAACAAGTTTGCAGACGGCACCAAGCTGAGTGTTGACATGCCTGAGGGACAGGTTGCCATCCAGAGGCACCTGGACAAGCTTGAGAAGTGGGCCCATGTGAACCTCATGAGGTTCAACAAGGCCACATGCAAGATCTTGCACCTGGGTTGGGGCAACCCCGGGTATGAATAACAGCTGGGGGTCAAGGGGTTGGGAGCAGCCCTACAGAGAAGGACTTGGGGGTACTGGTGGATGAAAAGCTGAGCATGACCCAGCAATGTGCACTCACAGCCCAGAAAGCCAACTGTATCCTGGGCTGCATCAAAAGAAGCAGGTTGATGGAGGTGATTCTGGCCCTCTACTCTGCTCTGGTGAGACCCCACCTGGAGTACTGTGTCCAGCTCTGGAGTTCTCAGCACAGGAAAGACATGGACCTGTTGGAGCAGGTCCAGAGGAGGGCCACAAAAATGGTCAGAGGAATGGAACACCTCTCCTGTGAGGACAGGCTGAGAGAGTTGGGGTTGTTCAGCCTAGAGAAGAGAAGGCTCTGGGGAGACTTCAGTGCTTAAAGGAGGCTTATCAGAAAGATTACCCAGAGAGCAAGAATGAAAGGTTGCCCAGAGAGGTGGTAGATGCCCCATCCCTGGAAACATTCAAGGTCAGGTTGGACGGGGCCCTGAACAACCTGATCTAATTGAAGGTGTTCCTGCTCATTGCACAGGGGTTGGACTAGATGACCTTTAAAGGTCCCTTCCAACCCAAACTATTCTATGATTCTATGATCTTTCTTATGAGGACAGGCTGATAGAGCTAGGACTGTTCAACCCAGAGAAGAGAAGACTCGGGGGATCTTACCAATGTGTATGAACACCTGACAGGAAAGCATGAAGATGGGGGAGGCAGACTTCTCATTAGTGCTCACTGATAGGACAAGAGGCAATGGACACAGATTAAAAAGAAGGAAACCCCATCTGAACACAAAAACCCCAACTTTTTAACAGTGAGGGTGGTCAGACACTGGAACAGGTTGCCCAGAGACATTGTGCATTCTCCATCTGTGGAGATACTCAGAACCTGACTGGACACGGTCCTGGGTAACCTGCTGCAGCTGACACTAAGCAGCAAGGTTGGACTAGATGATCTCAAGAGGTCCCTTCCAACCTCAACTGTTCTGTGATTCTCTATGCATCCCTCACATCCCAGTATATTGCAGTAATCTTCAGCTCAGTGTTCTAACAAAAGCTGGTAATGTTGATCCTTCTGAAGCCATAACTCTTCTGTAGTCATTCTCTTACATGTTTATGTTGAAAGGCTGAACTTCTCTGCTGTTATTTGACTCATACCTAGCAGATACAGGAGTCCACTTAACATTTCCACTCCACCCATATGATTTATGCTTCAGTATTAATCAGTCCAGTTTTATCTTGTAACATTTGCAAGCCACAGTCTGTGACACCAAATAGCCACCAATTTTGCGATAACTTTTTAGTTGTTCTCGAACACATGGCAAAAAAATCCTTGCCTGTCAAGTTTCACCAAGGTGATGTGAATGCACTGCCGTCTGCTGGAACTGACAGGCCAGATTTAAGCTTGCTCAGGTGGTGCACAGGGAGAGGTAGACATCTAAGGCTTGGCTAAGCCTGGCTCACTCACTGGCCTTCGGTGCAGTGAGTTTATTAACATACAGTTTTTATATCCATGGTCAAGTGAGTTGGTATTTTTAGATGAGACTTCTGCTTGACTTCCCTATCCATCTCCTTCCTCTGGTGCAAGGTTCTGAATCGGCTGAGGCTGGAGCTGACTGTGGCCATGCTCAGCTGTTACCCAGTGTGTGCTTACTGGGTAAGATGGGGAGACGAGATTCTGGGCTGATGCTACAAGGTCAGCAGGATTTGGGCCTGGATTAAGGAGCACATTGACTTGGATTTATACTGGGAATAATTGAGACAGGAAGATAGTGGGATTTAAATCAAGGCTTTCAAAGTAGTATGCTCATGCTCAGTGGAAGAGATTCACAGATGCCATGAGATGGTTGGCATTCACACCCTAGAAAGAATTAGCAGCCTTATGCCAAAGAGATACCATTCTCTCTTTGGCATTCTTAGATAGGAACCCCTTTTTTAAATGAGTTGCTGAAGCATAGTTCTTCTGGTGGAGGATAGACCTGAACCTGCATTTACCACAATGCTGATATTTTACTGCTAAGCTACTGACTGAGGGGGAATCCTGCATCTCCTTTGAGTGAAACTTATGTGTGTTCAGACCATATTTACCAGTCTTGGATCCACAGGAGAGAGAACTCCCTGTTTTGGTTCAGTTCCCAGCTAGCTCAGCCTTGCTCCTTCAGCAGCTCCTCTGTTCTTTTCAACAGACAATTGAAGGTACAGGGACCTTAGGCACTGGGGCTTTAAGTGTCTTCATGGATAAGTGGCAGCTGAGGATGGATTTTAGGGAGGGAAAGTTTTTACTTTTATTATGTTTTGCAGATTGTAATTACTTCTAGAGCAAGACCCACAGGCTTTTGCCAACAGAAATGAGTGCTAAAGAAATTTAGGCACCAGTAGTTGGTTGAGAGTTTTGTGAACACCAGTCACATTTAAGTGTTGGATTTCAGCTGGCATTTGGGTTTTTAGAATCTTGCAAAATTAGTTATTTGTTCCTGCCTGATCCTTCTCCATTAATATAAATGTAAGTTTCACCTGCCCTTCAACAAATGCACTAAGCCTTTTTCTTAGGAAATTTGTAATACACATACGTGCTGTTTATACCACAGTTCTTCAAGTACAGAAAGTTACACCAGTGGGTTTTTTCCCAGTTGTTTAAGGTCTGCACAAATTACAGAAGTGGTCTAAAAAGAAACTATAATTCAATACAGCAAAGTAAGAAGTAGTCAGTACTTAAAAAGGAACAACTAGCTGCACAGGTACAAGATAAAAAACAGCAGACTGGGGAATAATTTTTCAACAAAGAATCAGGGATTTATAGTGGCTTACAAACTGAACATGAGTCAATGCTGTCAGATTTCTGCCCTTTCTGTTTTATTGTGTGTGAGCTTTATCAAAATTGTGTTACCAGTGGTTAAAGGATTCTTGCACTGCCCAGTATTGCCACTTGCTGGCAGCAAGACTCTAAAAATGTATTGAAAGAGATTTTCTTAAGATCCAGCATTACTAAGCAACAGCACTATTATATACAAATGTTATATAGAAAAAATATGGTTTAGGTCTGCTGAGGCATCTGATTTTCTCCTGCAGAAGCATTTGGAACAGGGATAAGAAAAAAATGAAAAAGCTATTAATTGGTATAAAAATGGGTGCATCTGTTGAAAGGGGTTAAAAGTTGATTAGAAAAACAGCAGTATTACTTTTCCAAGAATATTTATGGTTTTCTGGTTCTGTACTCAATGTAGAAACTCAAACGTGCAGCCTCCAAACATACTGGTAAGGCTTTGAACTGAAGCTTGTGATGCTCCATACCTGTGTGGGACCTACCTGAACACATAATCAAAACTCATATATTGTGTTTTACTAACTATGTTTTTTATATTATTGTGAATATGCTCACTTTCATTATTTCTGGGTGACAGAAATTTGTAATGCCTTTCTTTTAAAGGCCTTTAACACCCTCAGGTTGTTGGCAATGGTGTAATATCTTTGACTTTATAACAGATTTAGTCTCTTACTCCGGATTTTCATTGCTAGGGAAGTCAACAGCTGAAGTGGTCTACTTTTGAAACTGAGATCCTAACCCTTGTGCCTTGTACCCCCCTTTAGGGGTACTAACCTTTATTAAGAAATTGTATGAGTTCTTAGGAAAGCTTCAAGTCTTGTATATGCAAAAATTGCAAATAAAATATATGTGTATATATGGATGACTTCTAAAGTGAATGTTAATTACATGCTTTTTAGAAAGAGTTGTTCCATTCCTTTTTGTAAACAGGGTTTTTTGTTGTTTTTTTTTTTAACGTGTAGATTTCACAGAAATTAGTTAATGAAGATCTCTCTCCAAAAGTAAGCCTCTGTCTAGATGCCCTTCTGGAGGATATAGTAATGGTTCCAAAGGAACAGACACCACAAGATTTATTTCCGCATGTTTTAGAAGATTGCCAGAGAACCTGTACGACCATTATTGATACAGATAGCAGAGTAAAAGAACATACCCCTGATAATGATACAGGTCTTTCACTGACATCCCCAGGGAAGATTTTCATGGAAGCATTCACTGAACAGAGTATGCAGACTGGTGAATTTGAAATCAGTGATTTGTTGAGACCCCTCAGTGATTCTGAGAGTCTTAAAATGATAAATCCATTGCCTGACAAGTTAGAGTGTCAGGGTCGTGCCTTTTCCATTGATCCATCAGCAGATGAGAGCAGTGATGCCCTGCCAGTACAGCTTGTGACAGCTCTGAATGCCTTGTCAGGATCTGTGGTACAACCTGTCACTCTCGTAGTGCCAAATGAGAGACAGTTTAACACTGAGGGAGAGCAGTTAAATTCAGAACCCAGTATTACCCAGTTACATGATAACTGTACACGAATAACAAATATGATTGAGCCTCAACTTTCTACAATTCAGGTGGAAGAAATAGAAGTCTTAACAAGATCTAACTTGCAGAGGACAACAAATGAGCAAGTATATACACAATTAATATTTGAAGATTTATGTTTATCATAAAATATTTTATAGAATAGCCAAATTACTTGGAGCTGTGAATCTTAGTAAAGATCAAACTGTCATCAGTAATTTATACATTTAATACATTTCAGTTGTTTTCATTTTAAAAGTCCAGTAGTGTTTTTTTCTTATGTATCCTCTGATATAGAGATATATATATTCTGATATATCCATGCTATGAATATTCCTGTTTAGGTTATAACAAGGGAGAGAGAAGGACACATAGGAGACGTGTTTTTGCTATAGAGTGTAGTAGACTTCCCTTGTAACCCTGGAATCAGATTCTCTGCTCTGTCTGTCTTTGAACAATCTGAAACTGCAACTCAGTGATCAGCCACATATAGCTATTTAAGGTGGTTTTACAGCCACTTTGCTTCCCCACAATGGCATAAAGCATCCAAAGACTATGAGTTAATTCCATCTTTTGATGGTAGTTTTAACTGAATATAACATTATGTAATAAAATGTGCCACAAAGGTTGCTAATTTCAAGGTTCTGAAAAGTCTCTAGGCTAATTGTCTCAGAACCATAGCAACTTACAAAGCTTTTTCAGTGAAGTGTTGATTTCTGAGATGGGTAGCACAGCTGTGTGAAGCTTAATGTATAGATTACTCAGTATTGCTGTTAAGATTGTGAAGCAGGGTCCTGTGGGAATGGGGATGTATAACCCCTTGTCAATTAATAATTGATTTTAGCTTTTTTTGTGACTCCATCTGCTATTCTTGAAGGCAGAAAATAGGGAGGCACTTTAATGAGGAAAAAATCCCAGTTAATTTTTTAGTAACTGTTGCATTGTAACAGTATATTGTTCACCTTGGTCTTTTCTCACCCTTGTTTCTTCAGAGTATCCTTGTTGTGTTGAAACAAGTACCCAAAAGAGGAGAGCCTGTACTGTCCTGTAGATGCAGTCAGGATGCTGGATAACCCATCTATTTTAATATATGGTCCTGGTTTCAGCTGGGACAGAGTTAATATTCTTATTACTAGCTGGTACAGTGTGTTTTGGATTTAGTGTGAGAATAATGTTGACAACAGATTGAAGTTTTAGTTGTTGCTAAGTTGCACTTATCCTAAGTTAAGGATTTTTCAGTTTTTCATGCTCTGCCAGCAAGCAGGTGTTCAAGATGTTGGGAGGGATCATGGCCAGGACAGCTGACCTGAACTAGCCAAAGGGATATTCCATGCCATAGAATGTCATGTTCAGTATATAAACTGGAGGGAGTTGGCTGGGAGGGGCCGACTGGTGCTCAGGCATCAGTCAGTGGGTGGTGAGCAATTGTGTTGTGCATCACTTGTCTTTTCTTGTTTTGTTTTACTTCTCTCTTGGGTTTTTTTTGTTATATTCCTTTTCATAACTACTACTACTACTACTAGTATTTTATGTTTTATTTTTACTTATGTTTTATTTTACTACTAGTATTTTATGTTTTATTTTTACTTTTGTTATTAAATCATTCTTACCTCAACCCACAAGTTTCACTTTTTTTTGATTCTCCTCCCCCATCCCACTGGGAGCGGGGAGGAGTGAGCGAGCAGCTGTGTGGTGCTTAATTGCTGGCTGGGGTTAAACCACGACATATGCATCGTCTCTTGACCTGGAGGGACCACTTCTAGGAATGCTATTCACCTCTTCAGTAGCCTCTCTGCTGAATATGTAAATTAAAAAAATTAATCAGTGAATCCTCCATTTCCATCTGTGTCCCAAGAAAGAACTAACAAATTCTCCCACATCACAGTGAAAGAATTTATATGCGTGTGTGCTGAGGGTGTGTCCTAAGAGCTTTCAGCATTACTCAAGCGTGTAATAACCTAATGAGTTCCCAGGTTTCAGCAACTTGAGTGACACTCAGCTGCATGTCACACTCACTTGACTAAATCAGTAAATGAACTCAAGTAACTCAAATTAACTGCCATGTGATGACATTTCTTTAGGATGGGATTTTTCTCCCTTATTTTAGAGATAAGCCTCTGGTATACACCAATCATTTAGGTTCCCTTTTGCACAACTTAAGACGAGGTGAATCACCATCATCTCTGAAAGTAGCTCTTCTTCACCTATGATAGGGGTAGGTAATGAAGATGCCTAGTGTCATCTAGTTGCCTGGCTTTTAGAAGGCTGAAGGTAAGTGAAGTGAATCTCACCTGTGGTGTCTATAGCTCAGTGATGGTATATCTTTAGAAGTAACACCATTGTCTTGGAGCTCTTGTATATACAGCCCTTGTTTTAACTGCATGCTTACCAGTTGCTTGTAATATTTCTTCTTTATCATAGCCTGTGGATGATCAGCAGAGAGAGAAAGAAGTAATTATTTCAGATTCCTGGGGTGCCACCTCTAGTGAAAAGCAAACTGGTGAGGAAAGTTCACATTCAGTGGAGGCTGCAGTATGTGCAGAAACAGCCCAAACAACATCAAGGAAACCGATGCAGTTAAGAGACACCTCAAGAAAGTGCAGAGATCATGTTTCCAGTCATTGCCAAATACTAGAAGAGACTCAGCAGAGGATGTCTCACAGTGGCAGTACAACAAGAAGCAAAGCTACCCATTTTGAGTATGACAAAATCATGCATAATATTTTATAATTCTTTTACTTAATTAATGTAACAAATACAATACATATGGAGTACTCATTCCTCATGTGAATGACTTTAAATGATCAAAAGGTAAAGGTTTTACCTTTTATTGAAAGATCTGGAAGTTAGTTTCTCTCCTGATTTACTCTTTATTCAGTACCACCTAAGTTAGCCTATATACTTACATGCTATTACAGACTTCCTTTTAAAATGAAATATATTCACATTCTTAGCTCTACTATAAACATCGATTTATATAGAGAAGAGAATATTTTTGTTGATTCTAAGCAAATCTCTTGTCAGTAAAATTCAGAAATCTTCTAAAGACAAGCAGGATCTAGAAACCAACATACGCCAAGAAATAACTCTGAATGAGGATAGAGAAGCTAAGCAGAGAAGAAGGAGCAAGAGAATTGAAAAAAACCTGAGTAAGTTATTCTCTGATGTTTATCATACAGATAATTTTTTTATTTGAACAACTATACTGAAACAAATAGAATTCATAACATTTCCAATATATTGTGGCATGGATTTCTTTTAAAAAGATGGTATAAACTTTAATTTTAATATTTAAGATTATTGATAATTTCCCTCACTTGTTTAAACCTACATATTAGCAACCTAACAGTTGACTTGTTTGCATAAACTCCTTAAGAATGATGAGAATTTTTTCAGGATGCAATTTTTATCACAGTATTTTGTATGAAAAAATTATGGTGTATTCTGAAAAGCAGAAGAAAAGTGCTTTCATGCAGAGTGAAAAGGTAGATCCTGATACACATTTATATATCCTTCTATAATCTAGTATTCTGTGTGCAACATCCTTCTGAGGGCAGTGCCAACCCCAAGAATTGACCTATACAAACCAGTTTATTCTATTTTGAATGCCTGCTGTTATTTTGTCTGTTTGCAGTAGATGATTAAAGAGCCTTCGCTACCACAGTCACAGAACACTCTTTGAAGTATTTTTCCTTGCAACATGCTTTGTCAGAGAGAAAGATTACTATTTTTTGTCCTTTGAAGATGCATGCAGAGAAATTCATTGCCTCACAGAGGAAGTGTATAGCCATATAGAGGAATACAGAATTTCCTCACTTAATTGCTCACTCCAGCACCTTTAAGATTGGGATCTTAAAAGTTTTTTTTGTTTAAGCCCACTCAGTCTGAGTTTATCTGTGCACCTATAATCATTTAAACACCTTACAAAGTGTGGAAGTATTTGAACTGTAACAGCTACATTATAGATCTTACAAAATATGAGTAATTATACCTCCAATTAACAACCTTCTCTTTTGCAGGATTTTAACTATTCCCAGTGGAAGCACCATTTTTATGAGATTTAAAGTTGCATGCCTAAATGCTCATCTATTTCAAATTGACTTACTAGTTTCCACTCAAAAAACAAGCTGTTGTTTTTTTAGCATGATTTCTGCAGAAAGAGTTGCACTGCCTATAAAAGTAGCTTCATGTTAATCCAGTCTAGCAAGTTTACCTCCCTTTTGTATCAGACCTAGCAATCTAGAGTCTGAGAGTCATCTTAGTTTGGTAATTCACTGAAAAAACAACCCCACAAAAAGTTTTGGTTTGGTTCAGCAAACATTACTTGTTTTGCACAAGGTCAGGCACAAGGAAGGCACTAGGGAAGGCAAGGTAGAAGTGACGGGAAATAGGTCCTCTTGAAGTAACACGTTAAATTGGGTTAAGCGTAACATAAAAGTGCATCTTGTTCTGTGTATGTCTGTGTGGCCTAATCCCTCCTGAACTGCTTGGCTAGTTTAGACCAGCTTTGGCAAGGGACTGCAGTATCTTAAATGATTACGGTCTTGCAAGGCTGGACAGGTAGAGGAGAGGGACTGTCCACGTGCTCAGCTGAGGGAAGATCCTGGGTAAACCCATATCTATTATAGATTTTAAAACTCCACACAAAGTCAGGAACTTAAGAAGGTTGGGAATTAGTCTGAGCTTACAGTGTATCACCATGTGCAAAACAGCAGAGACATCAGGCTTTGTGAGTTACAGCTCTAGGAGAACTATGTGTTTTAAGGTCATACTTAAAATGTCTATTTCTGACACCCAAGTGGAGTTCTAGGGCCAGTGAGCTGCATCTGCTACAGCTTGTGGAGAGGAGAAGTGTATATAGCCTGCTCTCCCAAGGTTTTTCATTACTAGATCAGTTAATGGCCTAGGCCATGCCTTGTGCTTTCCTGCCCGCAATCCTCCTGTCCTTTCCTTCTTCCCTTCTTTCTTCCCTCCGTGTTTTTCAGAAGAGGCAGTAGCCAGGGTACTCTTCTCCACAGTAGGAAGGGATGCTGGGGTGGCACTGCTGATGAAGTATAGAACAGCTCATCTATGTACTTGAAACAATTTCACCGAAGCTGAAAACTGTAATGAGTGCATAATGGGAGATAGTGTTCTGTAAAATAATAAATAAAAAATTAAAATCAGTATCTTTTACATTTTATTTTTTACATTTAGGCCTCATATTCCCAAGCAACTGTTCACCTTTCACTCATTGCAGAAATGGCTGAGCTGGTTGTGAAGTAATGGGGAAACGTGATCGGAGGGAGCTAATCTCAATCACTATCTTAGTGTAAATACTTCTTGCTTATGAGGTGGAGGTTTTAAAACATAAATAAGTACAAATGAACAGCTGAAAAATTTGACTTTTTAAGAAAAGAGGAATTCTTGAGTAACTGACGAGCTGTTGAAATGCTTATCTTGTAATGAATTGTAACCCAGAACAGCAGTTTTATCATCCATTAGGAAACAATGCACTTTGCAAAAATGTCATTAAAAAGGGAAAAGTCTAAATTTAACACACTTTTACAAAGTCATATTCCTGTGTGTTGAATTTCAGTTGGAGTTTTGTTATGGAATTCACTATAGTCTTTTGTATTGAATGGTATTGTTATATAATTGGTACTGTGGTTTTTGAGGTATTAATTTCTACTGGATTAAATGAGCATTTTTTCTCCAGAAAGCTTATTTACTAACTGTAATCGAAAGTGAAGCCAAAATAAGAGAGGAAAGATATTTTTCTGTTCAACAGATCTTTTACATTATTTTTCAGGACAAAAAGCTTTTCGAAGAAATTCTGTAAGTCGTTTTTTCCCCATTTCACTTTCAACAATCAATAGAAGGAATATTTATGGTGAGAACTTACTGTATAGAGCTGTTGCTCAAGAAGATGTAGACCTTGTACGTAACATAATAAAAGCTGGTGGAAGTGTAAATGTTCAGGATTATGCTGGTAAGTTGTAATTGTATTAAAATGCTATTTTCAAAGCAAGTATTTACCTATAACTAATAAAAGTGCGTAATATGAGTTTGTGCAGTGGACAAGACTGTAGGTTTGTGACTAGGCAGTAGATTATTAAATTTTTATTGGTTTAACTTGGTAATTGTTCATGAGAAAATATATAGACCTATGTATAAAAATATATCAAAAAAGAAAATTTTGCAAAAAAAGCAAGCACTTAAAAAATTACAAAGTGATGCAGTTAAGTTTACTTAGCCGTAATTCAACAATCCTGTGCATGCTTACCACAAAACAGTCCCTTAATTAAATAATCAACGTAATGTTTTTTAAAGATTTTTTTTTTTTGGTCCATTTCAGTGGCCAACTTGGGATGCCAAGATTTAGATTTTCCAGTTTAATTTTTCAAGGACTCTGATTTTGCCCCTTGCATCTTAAAGGAAGTTGTAGCTTCATAATTTATCACTGCTTTGATTTTATACAGTTTTGAGTACTTGGTGTTTTGCATTTTTACTTCATCTTGTGCACCAAAAAAAACAGAATGACAAATAGTGGCCAGCTGTGAACATTTTGACTGAAGCAATTCACCTTATCCAGGTTCATGTGTGATATTCTGTGTCAAAGACATTGCCACACCCTGAAGTATCAATTGGTTGTTTCAAATGTAAGATTGTTGTTCCCTGTTTTGTTGTTCCCTGTCTTATCCATTAAGTTCTGATAAACTTCCATAACAAAAGAGAAAATGATTTCACAGGCAGCTGACTCATTTGGTAGAAAACTTTGATTCATTCTTAGAGTGTTTCCATCCTGTGCAGTGGCTAGGATTTCAGAACTGTTCTGTGGGAACAAAAAATAAGTGTTCTGCAGTTAAAGGCTACTGCATAATGCAGACATATAACAGACCAAAATTCAGGTAG
This sequence comes from Buteo buteo, assembly GCF_964188355.1. Lineage (NCBI taxonomy): Eukaryota > Metazoa > Chordata > Aves > Accipitriformes > Accipitridae > Buteo > Buteo buteo. Next base: position 27,706,667 of record NC_134204.1, read on the forward strand.
AAATTCTCTGTCTTCTGGAATATATTAAGAGATAGATTGGGTCAGCAGCAAATTTCAGACTTTTACAGCATAGGACTCCTAGCATTTGAGCTAACAGACTGACTTGTAATGTGTGTTAACTTGTGCTAGAGGTAGATGAGAAAATATTTTGTTGGTGGGTTTCAAAGCCACCTGCTGACAACAGAGTAATGTCAATAGCATGGGTTCAGCTGCAGCCTCTGTGAGAAAGTGTAATAAAGTGCACTGGTTCCAGTTTTTGGCATCACAGCTGCTTCCTTTTTCTGCCTTTGCACATTGTGCCAGGCCACTGTTTCTTCATCCCCCAGACTCTGGCTGCTATTTTTTGGTGAGAAACAAGCACAACTGCATAAAATGTGTTTTAGTTGAACTCTTTGAAGAGGTGAGAGGCTGACCTGGCCCTACTTCTTTCTTTTTTAGTGAGGGAGGTCTAATCAGAAAGAAGTAGAGTTGTCAGACCTGTGCCATTTTGAAATGCACTTCATCTCACTCTCTTTGGGAATCATTGTTCTGATTATTATATTCCACCTGTGTGCCTTTTCTCTTCCTTCAAAGCCCTCCACCAGTGATTATACATATCTTAGCCTAGTATTTTTCCTTATTCCTGTGCTACAGTACTCTGCTTCAGTACCTGAGTTCTTGGGGGTTTTTCAGGGTTTTTTTTCTCCTTTTTCTTTCCTGGACATCAGCACATAAGATATGGACAGCATGGTAGACAGAGATACTGCCTGTGCTCTCAGTTTGAGTCTTGATTCACAGTGCCTTGGAGGAGCTGAAAAACAGTTGCAATGAAACTTGTGTTTCTCCTTAGTCTGGAGCATGCACAGTGTCCTTGGAGAATCGTGTTGCTAAACTCTAATCATTATCAATTCAACTTATTACAGGTTCAATTTTTCAGGGGCTTATTAGTATATCAGATAGAGGGTACTTTTTTACTGAGGGAGAAAGAGGTAAAGTGAACCTTTTTTGTCCTCCACTTAACAGATTTCAGGCTTTTGCTCCAGCATATGGAGTTACTAGAGCTTCATAATGAAATAGGCTCCGTAAAATGCAGGTAAAATGTTTTACAGATGATACTGTTAAAAGCTATTCATCTTGAAGCACTGGCAACATTAGGCAATGTAGTTAAAATTTAGTTGAGAGTCAAGCATTTGGGAACAAAGCCTAATAGCACAAAATTTTCTGACAACCTGATGCGGCATCCTGTGCCCATAATAAATGCAATAAATTCTGTGTTGGGTGGTGTGTAAGAGAGCCTCAAGAGTTTCTCTTTCCAATGAAATTAAGATAATTTTGCTAAATGGGAGCAGAAAAGTCTTAATAAGCCTAATTCATATATTAATTCACATATTTAATACATGAGTTAAGACCAGACAACCTTCTGATGATGGGAGATGGTTGAAGAGTAAGGCTGTCCGTCAAAATGGTCTTCTGGAGGGCGTGCTGGTTTGAGAGTTGGAAGACAGGAGGTGAAAGATCCTCTGTCTTTTTCCTTTAATTTTCTCACCCTACCAAAAACTGTAACATAATGAATGTTTAAGGAGCTGATGCAAGGCTATGCTAAACCCAGTTCAAAGAGTTATATTCCATCCTTTATTTTTCCTCAACACATCCTTCATGGAGTAGAATTGTTCTGCGGGTCATGAAGCTCATGGTTTATCATCTTGGTTTATTTCATATAGCTGGGAATGGATATGGAATTTCAGTAAGGATTTTTCATTGCTTTCTTTGGACACTTGAACCATTCTTGGGTAGTATTAAAAAACATTTTTGTTTGGCAGTAAAGACTCCAAGTCTTTATTTTGGCTCTTTTTTTTTACTTACCCTCTTCACCATGGCTATGTAAATAAAAAAGTGCCATGAAAAATTACTTTATTCCTAAAATAGCTTATATCTTTTATTTGGGGACAAATTACTATGATGTAGGTGGAATAATTTTTATTCTTTTCTTGCATAACAGAACTATGAAATCTAAAACTAATATTGTTATAGCAGCACCTGGTTCTTCAGTAAGTGCAAATTCTGATGAAAGAATGAGATCTCCCAACCCTTGTGACTTTTTCCTAAACATTTCTTCATACCACTTATTGTAAAATGCATCAGTTTTTACCTTTTCAGTATACTCTCTGAAATATTTGTCAAATAAACAATCTAAAACTGAAATAAATTTGTATAAATCAGTTCACCCAAATGTGAAATGCAGGTTTTTCTTTTTCATAGGCTGGACTGCCCTACATAGAGCAAGTGTGGAAGGCTTTTATGAGATAGCAAATGAGCTTTTGAAAGCAGGTGCTGATGTTAATGCTAGAGGAGATGAACAAATAACACCACTGCAAGATGCAGTTAAAGAAGGCCATTATAAGGTATATTCCAAATTGATCACAAATTATGGTTTAGGAATAGAAATTATTATTGTTGAGTCCAGAAGGTCGCAAAATCTTTTACATGTGGCTAGTCTTTTCAGATTAGGGGTAAATTCAGGAGCTTGCAAGTCCTTTCTGCCCAATTTCTGTTCAGACCATTTCACACTACAAGATTTGTCCAAAAGCAGAAATTAATTGGTTTTCTAACTGTTTGGGACAATGGCTGAAGTACTGAGAAGTAGATTGCTACTGTTTAATACTACTTGTTTCACCTACTTTATAATCACTTTGCGGAATAATTTATGACTTGAGCAGTCTTCTGGAGTTTTAATGAGTTTTTTTCATGATTTAGTAAGCATGCATATACGGTGTACAGCCACAACCATGCATAGATATTTTTTGTGTATTAACACATAGCATGGAGAGTTATGAAGACATGGCTTTATGTTTTGTATGGTCTTAAACGGAAAGTCAGATGAACAGTCAATGTTAATTAATTTTTAATAATAATAATAATTATTATTATTGTTAATTTTAATTAATTAATTAGCTTTGTTGCCAAATGCTGTGGTTTCATAAGCCTGTGTCTGAATTGTGGATCCTCTTTCAGTTTGGCAGTGGTTGCCTCTGCCTGTCTGTGCATGTTTGTGGTGGGTTGACCCTGGTTGGATGCCAGGTGCCTACCAAAGCCGCTCTATCACTCCCCCTCCTCGGCTGGACAGGGGGGGAGAAAATATAACAAAAGGCTCATGGGTCAAGATAAGGACAGTTTAATAAAGTGATAGCAAAGGTCGCGCGTGCGAAAGCAAAGGAAAACAAATGATGTTATTCTCTACTTCCCATCAGCAGGCGATGTCTAGCCGCTTCCCGGGAAGCAGGGCTTCAGTACGCGTAGTAGTTGCTCCTAGGGTGGCCCAGATTTATGTAAGAGTTCTGCACGTCCCCTTTACCTGCTTGCTGTTTCTTTCTCTAGAAGAGCACATATGCTACCTAATATTTATTGATTTCCAAGATTTTTTAAATTTTTTGTGGGATGTAATAAGTTTTGTCCCAAACATTTGCTCTCTTTCTGCTTCACAACTGAGATAAGACTTAACCTGTTTCTCCCTAAGTCTTCCTGGAGCAAAGAGGAAGGGTGGACTTTTGGTTAATAATTTTCTCTGAGACTTGAGAGCCCCAAGCTTGGTTTTTAGCTTGTGGATCACAGTCTCTTGCAGGTTCATGAAATAGTTCTGGGTTCTGTGGAGTTACCTAAGACACCGTGTCTGTGGTTATGCATGAAGAACTCCGCATCTCCGTAAGCAGTATTTAGGAGTCAGCAACTTGAATGATATTGGAAGAACACTGATTGCAGCTAGGTCACTTGAGGCATACCAACATTATTCAACACAGACCTGTGTTAGAGTTATATGAGTTGCTGTATCCACAGGGAATGGTACTACATGGTGGCGCTGATTCACTCTGGAGCAGTATAGTTGTGTCACTGCAGTGGTCTGTCAGACTTAATTTTTGTTGCTTCTGGCTAGGAATAAAATAGTCATAGTGATTCAGTAATGTGACTTTTGGTAACATGGTATTTAGAGCTGTTTCCTTCAAAGCTACCTTCTTTGCATGAAGTTATTATTGTAGATTGGAAACACACCTTTTGACTGCTTTATCCCTTTATGCACCTGCAATGTGGCAAAGTTAATTTCTTATTTCAGAAAAATGGTAACTATATGAAAGACTTTCTAATAGTACAGTTAAGGGAGAGAGCATACAAGTGTGATGTGTAGCTAAAGTTCTCATTAAGGAAGAAGAGTTCTCAACATTGCTTGTTGAAAAATTCTATAGGTTTGGGACAACTTGTGAAGCCTAAGAGAGTTTTTGCTGTGGATTGAACTCTTTTTTGTTTGCTCTGTTGTTAGGAGAATGTATGATTAGGAAAACTTCACTAGCAATTTTCTCAGTAGCAATCTGGTTAGAGGTAATGAGGGACTTCACACTCATGGGTGAAGGATGTGAGGCAAGCTCAGTCTGAAATGATAACAGATGCTGAAGAGAGAAAGGCACGGGTACAAGTAAAACCACAGTAGTGCTGGAATAAGATTCTAGGGCTACCCACAGAAAGGAAGTAATCAGATTGTAAACTTCCCATGTCTTCAAAAAGTATTCTGCAAAGGTAGATGGAACATTTTGCTAAAGTGATAATTTCTTGCATAACAACGGAATCAGGCTTTATATTTGTACAGAAATCATAATGTTGGTAAGACCATCTAAGTGGTTTCATTTGGCCAGATGTATGTTGTACATCTAAAATAGCTGTCAAAGCTGCCCTTTGCAGTCACACCAGTCACAATAGACACACCTAGAGCACAATTTATTTTCTCCTAAAGTACGTATCTGTCCTGGTTTCAGCCGGGATGGAGTTAACTGTCTTCCTAGTAGCTGGTACAGTGCTATGTTTTGAGTTCAGTATGTGAAGAATGTTGATAACGCTGATGTTTTCAGTTGTTGCTCAGTAGTGTTTAGACTATGGTCGGGGATTTTTCAGCTTCTCATGCCCAGCCAGGGCACCTGACCCAAACTGGCCAACGGTGTATTCCATACCATGTGACGTCCCATCTAGTTCAGGAACTGGGAAGGGGTGGGGAGCGGGGATTCGCCGCTCGGGGACTGGCTGGGTGTCGGTTGGCGGGTGGTGAGCAATTGCCCTGCGCATCATTTGTACATTTCAATCCTTTTATTACTTACTGTTGTCCTTTTATTAGTGTTATCATTATCATTATTAGTTTCTTCTTTTCTGTTCTATTAAACCGTTCTTATCTCAACCCAGGAGTTTTACTTCTTTTCCTGATTTTCTCCCCCATCCCACTGGATGGGGGGGAGTGAGTGAGCGGCTGCATGGTGCTTAGTTGCTGGCTGGGGTTAAACCACGACAGTATCCTAAATAGATAAGCTGACTCATACCCTAAAATCACCTGTTATTTTCCACCAATTAAGAGCTATGGGAGGCTGAGTCCTACCCTATATTTTGGGAGCCCTTGGCTTAATGGCATCAGGTTAATAACTGGAATGAATTTATAAAAATGAAAATAATAAGACTACAGAATAACGATGCATCTAGGGGAATGCTTGGGGTATATTAACTAGAACAGAGAGGGGTTATTTATCATAGGCCTTAGATTTGGATTTAGTTGCTCATGTCCGCAAGTACAAGAGAGAGAAGCTGGTATAAGGAATGAGTATGGAAAATACTGTCAGAAAAGAAACAATCTGAAAAACTTATTTTTCTAGATGGCAGAGTTACTACTTTGGTATGGAGCTGATCCCTTATTAAAAAATGAGATGGGAAGGTGTGCATTAGAAGAAGCTTCTGACCCATCTATGAGGAAACTGCTTGAAAGCTATGTAGCAGAATCCAGAAGAGATTCAGTATCAGGTAGGAGAGAATTATTCTGACATATCGTCACCACTAGATGGAGGAATTCAGAACATCTGTTGCACTATCTTTCCTTAGTTACTGCTAGTAATTCCATGGGCTTCACTGTCTGATGCCTGAATACCAGTGAGCACTCCTTGCCCAGCATAGTTGTTGCACATTGGCAAAGTATAAAAGATAATGATGTCCAGCTTTTTCTTGAGCTGGAGCTACCTTTAAATGTGAAATGAAGATGTGAAGCACAATAGTTGTTGCCTATGTAAATGTAAGATGGGGCATGGCTGGACTTCCTGATGGTTGAGGTATGGCTAAGAGCTGGGGATAAAATTTAGTTCTAAACTGGCATAGAGACTGAATTTTGAAGGATCCGTAAGACAAAAAAATGGAGGATCTAGGATTAGATCTAGATCTTAGGGGTTGCCAAGCCTTAACTACTTATCCATAACTGCTAGTGTCAGGGCTAGGACTGGGGTAGTATTGCTGTTTGCAATTGTGAGTTTGCAAGGGGTTGGTAGCTGAAAATCTTGGCTAAGATGAGAGTTGGATCTTGTACAGTCTTAGCAACTCAGTTGAAAAGAAGGTTCAGAAGAGGCTGATTGGTCAGGGGGAGCTACAAAGTAGTGCCACAGGATAAGCCTTCGTTAGAGTTAGAATTAGGACTAAAGGAAACCAATGGGCCAGTGTGGGCTGTGGCATGTTTAAGTCTGAAAGGGGTCCCCAGCCCTTGGACTATTATCTGTTATTGCTCTTCCATGTGAGTGGTGGTGAAGCCACAATGCATAGTCCAAGAGCAATCAGATTTCAGGGCCTTGGGACAGTTGGTAAGGGCATCTGGCACACAGGTAATTTTTTCCTCTGTCCTTCCAGTTACAGACAGCTACATTGGAAGAAACAGACAGACCCAGTCTATTAATGCATGGCTCCATGGCTGGTGTCACCACCACAATTTTGTGTTTTTCGATAATGGAGTGGTCTACAGGGCACCAGGCTTGCTGGTGTCAGATGGGATTCACCTTTCTCAAAGGGGAAGAGGGTCTTTGCTTACGAGCTTGCAGGGCTCATTGACAGAGCTTTAAACTAGGCTTGAAGGGGAAGTGGGATAGTATCAGGCTTGCCTGTGACAAGCTGTGGGATGACACACTGGTAAGAGGGATGAGATGCTAGTGAGAGCCCTCAGCCTATTGCTCTGAGATGTGCTGGGTACGCTGGAGTACGCTTGGAAGTCTTATGGAGATGAGCTGGGGGCTCCTGAGGTAATAGGAGGCAATAGGGAAATGCCTCAAAGGAATTAAGATGTGTTCCTCTAAAAAGGTGACGTGGCCAACAGCCTAGCTGAAGTGCCTCTGCACCAATGCACGCAGCATGGGCAGCAAACAGGAGGAGTTGGAAGCCACTGTGCTGCTAGAAAGCTACGACCTAGTTGCCATTACTGAAACTGGGTGGGATGAATCCCGTGACAGGAGTGCGGCTGTCAGTGACTACAGGCTGTTCAGAAGGGTCAGGTGAGGAAGGAGGTGCGGAAGGGTTGCCCTCTACGTCAAGAAATGGATAGATTGTGAAGAGCTGTCTCTGAAGAATAGCCATGAACAGGTTGAAAACTTGTGGGTAAGAATTAGACTGAGGCAACAAAGGGAACCTTGTGGTTGGTGTTTACTACAGGCTGCCCAATCAAGGGGAGCCTGTTGCCAAAACCTTCTTACTCCAACTACAGGAGGCATTGCACTCACAGGCTTTCATCCTGCTGGGGGACTTCAACCACCCCGGCATCTGCTGGAAAAGTGGCATGGCAAGCTGTAGGCAATCCAGGAGACTCCTGGAGTGCATTGAGGATAACTTCTCAAGCCAGGTAATAGACAGCCCTGCCAGAGGGGATGTGATACTGGACTGGATGGTCACCAGTGCAAGTGAGCTAATTTGTGATGTCAAACTTGGGGGCAGCCTGGGTTGCAGTGATCATGCACTGGTGGAGTTCACAGTCCTGAGGAATATGGGCCAGGCAAAGGGTAGTCAGGACCCTGAATTTTAGGAAAGCAAAATTCCAGCTGTTCAAGGAGATAGTCAATAGAACCCCCTGGGAAACTGCCCTGAGGGACAAGGGAGCAGAACAGAGCTGGCAGATTTTTAAGGACGCTTCCCACAGAGCACAAGAGCTCTCAATCCCCAGGTGTAGGAAATCAGGGAAGGACGGGAGGAGATGGGCACGGATGGGCTGAGACCTGCTGGTCAAACTAAAGGGCAAGAAGGAAATGCACAGGCAGTGGAAGCAGGGACAGGTATCCTGGAAAGAGTATAGGGACATTGCCCAGTTGTGTAGGGGTGAGATCAAGAAGGCCAAGGCACGCTTGGACCTGAACTTGGCAAGGGATGCAAAGAATAATAAAAAGGGCTTCTATAGGTCTGTCAGTCTGAAAAGGAAGGTCAAAGAAAGTGTACCCCTCTCGATGCTCATGACTGGCAAACTGGTAACAACAGAAGAGGAGAAGGTTGAGGGACTGAGCAACATTTTTGCCTCAGTCTTTGCTGGCAACTTCTCTTCCCACACCTCTCAAGTGGATGAACTGCAAGACAGGGACTGGGGCAGCAAAGTCCCTCCCAGTCATAAGAGAAGATCAGGTTCATGACCACCTGAAGAGCCTGAACATACGTAAGTCTATGGGACTTGAGGGTATGCATCCAAGAGTCCTGAGGGAATTGGCTGATGTAGTTGCCAAATCACTCTGCATAATATTTGAAAAGTCATGGGACTCAAGTGAAGTTCCCTGTGACTGGAAAAAGGGAAATATTGCACCCATTTTTAAAAAGGGTAGAAAGGAGGACCCTGGGAACTACCAGCCTGTCAGCCTCCCGTCTGTGCCTGGGAAGATCATGGAACAGATCCTCCTAGAAGCTATGCTAAGGAACATGGATGACAGAGAGGTGGTTCAAGACAGCAAGCATGGCTTCACCAGGGGCAAGTCTTGTCTGACCAACCTAGTGGCCTTCTATGATGAAGTGACCACATCAGTGGACAAGGAAAGAGGTATGGATGTCATCCATCTGGACTTCTGTATGGCCTTTGACACAGTCCCCCACAGCATCCTTCTCTATAAATTGGAGAGATACAGATTTGATGGATGGACTGTTCAGTGGATGAGGAGTTGGTGAGATGGTCTCATCTGGAGGGTAGTGGTCAACAGATCAATGTTCAGATGGAGATCAGTGACAAGTGGTATCCCTCAGGGGTCCGTGTTGGGACTATTTAATATCTTCATCAGTGACATAAACAGTGGGGTCGAGTGCACCCTCACAAAATTTGCACAACACCAAGCTGAGTGGTGTGGTTGACATGCCTGAGGGACAGGATGCCATCCAGAAGCACCTGGACAAGCTTGAGAAGGGGGCCAATGTGAACTTCATGAGGTTCAACAAGGCCAAATGCAAGGTCCTGCGCATGGGTTGGGGCTATCCCAAGCACAAATACAGACTGGGCAATGAGTTGATTGAGAGCAGCCTGCAGAGGACTTGGGGGTGTTGTCTGACGAGCTCAACATGACCCAGCAATGTGTGCTTGCAGCCCAGAAAGCCAACCGTATCCTGGGCTGCATCAAAAGAATTGTGGCCAGCAGGTTGAGGGAGGTGATTCTGCCCCTCTACTCTGCTCTGGTGAGACCCCACCTGGAGTACTGTGTCCAGCTCTGGAGTCCTCAGCACAGGAAAGACATGGACCTGTTGGAGCAGATCCAGAGGAGGGCCACAAAAATGGTCAGAGGAATGGAACACCTCTCCTGTGAGGACAGGCTGAGAGAGTTGGGGTTGTTCAGCCTAGAGAAGAGAAGGCTCTGGGGAGACCTTACAGTGGCCTTTCAGTGCTTAAAGGAGGCTTATCAGAAAGATTACCCAGAGAGCAAGAATGGAAGGTTGCCCAGAGAGGTGGTAGATGCCCCACCCCTGGAAACATTCAAGGTCAGGTTGAACGGGGCTCAGAGCAACCTGAGCAACCTTTCAGGACATGGTTTAGTGGGCATGGTGATGTTGGGTTGATGGTTGAACTCGATGATCTTAAAGGTCCCTTCCAACCTGAACGATTCTATGATTTTATGATTCTATGGTCTAGTTGAAGATGTTCTGGCTCATTGCGTGGGTGTTGGACTAGATGACCTTTAAAGGTCCCTTCCAACCCAAACCATTCTATGATTATATGATTCTATAAGTTTAGAGTCAGGGCAGTATGACTAGGCAGGAGTTACTGGCTTCAAATGTAAGTGAAACCAGGGTTAATGCTACTTTAAGAGATTAGCCTGACAGGGACTGCTGTATTTGGGAGATGCCATGATTAGAGGTTAGGGCTCCAGCCACCAAAGGTCACCTAGATATTCTGAGCTTTACAAAGATTGGTGGGCTAAAGATATATTCAAAATTATGGTTTGGATTAGGGTTTGGCTTAATCAGTGCTCAATAGCTGGGCCATTGGCCTTAATTTGGGACTAAGACTGGCAGGATCCATTGGACTAACAGTGATCCTAAGGCTAGGGTTAACATCTGGCATGCCAGATTCTCTGAAGTAGTGGAGAAAGAGTTGCCATGCTGTGAAATGTCTGTTAAATTTAAAGCTGGTTCCAGCATGGGTTGTTGGGTGAATCTTCGGGCTTGGGTTGGGGTTCATGTTGCAGTACAAAGTAACAAAGGATGATGAACTAGATTTTTTTCAATATGATGTAGCTAATCTAGGTTTAAGAATATACTGGCCAGAAGTAAATGCATAGAGTTGCATGGATTAAGTAAGTATATTAATATATAGGGTAAGATCTTGGTAGCTGCTGTACTCGTTTTATGCCATTTTGTCAGCACAGAGGGTAGCTGGGAAGCTAAAGCAAACCACTAGCAAGGAGGTGACTTGCTGCTGGGCAATATCCCTGCCTATTTTTACACCAGTGACTTGGCTTTAGCTCCTCTATCCCTTTCCCTGCCCAAATATGCTATACAGGGCAAGATGTAAGCTAGGCTATCATTCCACCATCACTAGCTTCAGAAAAGTCTCTTGGGGATCAGGAAAGCCTGTTAGAAGTTAGGGAAATGTAGTAGCTCCTTTAAGTTTCAAAAAGAATTGCTCAGGTCACTAATGTTCAAAAAAATTTAGAAGCCTAATGTCATACTTTACTCTCACCTGTCCTGGTTTGTGCAAGATGCCATCTGCAACAAAGATCAGACTCCCAAGATTTTAATTTGTTTTATATATTGATACGTTTTAGATTTTAATGAAACACTTATGGCTTGATAATTTTTCTGGATAGCTAAATGCGGTAAGTACTGTTACACACAAGATTGTGGACACAAGATGGTATACATGTAAAGTAAAGAATTAAGGTCTCTTTTCAATTCTGGTTTCTTTCTGTCTTTCCATTTCATTTCAGGTGGAGATGATTCAAAGAATATGTTAAATACTCAAAGTGTAGAGGATACAATCCTGCACCAGGTACATCTTTACAAAGAATCAAGGTGTCAATTTGATGCTGAACTCTTAAAGGCTTGCTAGCAGTCTTCAGTAAACTAAAGCAGATGACTATTTCTGAAATGTGTTTCAAAACCAGCACATAATGTACTAGATGCTTCATACCCAGCAGGGGCTGAAACAGTGATATTCGATGTTATGCCAATGGCAAGCAATTGCTGACCCTTACTGGTACCTGGGATAAGCTGCAGCCTCATGGAGGTGCAAGACAGAGGCAATCAGCTGCCTCTCATGAACAGTGGTTCTTCCTGAGTTTTTGCAAGTGCTGCAGAGGGAATATGCAACAAGTATCAGTGCCTCTTTGTACTTGCAGAAACCTGACTGAAACTGCAGGATGTTGCCTGGCTTTTAGCAGTAGGATAGCTGCTTCTTGCCTCTGTGTAGTGGGTTGTGTTGGGTTTCAATAGGAAATGGTTAGGGAGCCACTGTCTTGCACAGGGGTTTTACAGTTATGCACAGACCTCATTAAGATGCGGGAGCTTGCCTCACATGAGAACAAGACACCATGATCAATCACTTAGATTGTAGTTTGTTTGCATATAGCACAACAGCTTTTAGCATTAAAAGCTGTACTCTCCCCCTCTTGTTTTCTTGCCTTTGAATAATGTTAACTGGTAATATCTGAAACATATAATGCTGTGTGCACAGACACTTTATTCTTGCTTCCTAAAGTTTTATGTTACTCACAGTAGCGCAGTCTACAGTGTCCTTAGAAATATTAAGCTATAATGGCATCCATGGTGTATAGTCTTAGATTACACTTTAAAACATTAGTTGATTGTCGAAGGATATTGTTCAGGTAGAAGGTGGTGTAAACATTTTACTGGAAAAACCTATTACTGTGGCTGTGTAACTGGTGATTTCAATAGCTGTGTGAGTTGTTGCAGTGTTTGTGTTCTGTTTCTATCTCCCGATTCAAAGTAATCAACAGGATAATTCTAGTTAGTCATTGGCCTTTGGAGCAGTTTTGTTGTGAGATTACCATGAGTTAATTCTGCATGTTTTTGCTGTGTTATTTCTCTTTCTTTATAATTTCCTAAAATCATTGCAGCCAGGTTTGCCAGAAATGTGAAGCTGTAGCTCTGGTATACAACCACAGAAGCAGTGTAGTTTTAATTCTTTAGAGGCAGAGCATTAATTTGAAACCAGTTCAATTTTCAGAAATAAGTAAAAGTGTAAAGCACTTCAGTAACATTTATCATTGGATTTCACCCATTAATTTTTACACTTTTATATACATAGTTCCTTAATCTCTTTGTCCTGCTGTCTTAACAAGCTGCTCAGGCAAAGGAAATCAATTAATTTTGTAATAGCACAGTTTTCTTTCAGTATATAATAAAGCAATTTATCAGAAAATGAAATTAAGTATATGGCCTGTTTTGTAGATAGAATTAAATGCAGATGGCACAGTTCAACATGATAATACTAAAGCATCAAAGGAAATTTTGCTAAAAATGAGCAAAGCAGAAAAACAAATTTGGTGAAATACACAAAAAATAAAGTTCTTCAGGATTCTGAAGGCAGAAAACCAAATGAAAAAAAATACAAGTTCAAAAACGACAAATAGATCTGCTATTCTTATAGCAGAGGCTACAGCCAAGAGTAAAACTATTCAGAAATAGTGTCTCATGTTAAATGGACGTCATGTTTAGGTCCACTTACAAACCAAGGAACAGTAAAATTACAGAAAATGTATTTCCCTGATGCTGGACCTAATGAAATGGGCCACACTATTGCTGTTTCTAATCACAGTTGCTGCATCCCAGTTAGTGTTGTAGGAAAACTGAGCTAAGTCAGACAGAATTGCAAAAGGAACATGAATTCAACAGTGAAAATTCATTTACAGAAGAAACAGGCAGAACTGGTGGAAGCTCAGCAACTTCTGTTGTAACAGGGGAGGAGATCACCAGCTGGTGTTGTCCCACATCAGTGGTTTCTGGAGAAAGTGTCTGCACAGTATTCTCAGACTACTGATTTAACAGAACTCAATTCTCAGTCAACACTTACTTTGACTTCCTCTCACAATGTATTTGTTTTAAAGTTACAACAGGAGGTCAAGAGTTATGATAGTGATCAACGTAGTCTCAAGCGGAGTAACAGTAGTAGTTTGAGTGACAAGAATCTAAATGCTGATATGAGAATACCTTCAGAACGAATTATTTTTTTGCAAAACTTGACAAATCAAGTTAAATCTGATGTTGACGGAAGCAAAATTAATGGATTGGCTCTAAGTTTAAAACTCTCTTTGCCTTTGAACAGATTTCCTTACAGACAGATGACTCTGAACCAGCATGTGCAAATCTTACGGATTCAGACAGCACGGACATATTGCAACAGATTATTGTAAATGAGGTGCAAAACATTTGTACTAATGTATCTGAAGGTGGAACCAGCTGCACTGAACAGACACTTCAAGCAAATGCAGAAACATTGTTAGCACATGACCTTTTATCAGCTACTGATAAAGAAAGTGTTTCTGGAAGTCCTTACAATTCTACCAGTGGTGTAATAAGCACCATTAAACAAAAGGCTCCACAACCAGAGAAAGGAGGGATGATCCTGCTTGATGCAGAAGAAAGTGTTGAAGGATATCACATGGAAACTGAAAATGCTGGTAGTTTAGAGATCGAGCCTATAGCTTTACAACTCCATGAAAAAGACACACTTCAAATTAGGCAAAAGACAGAGGATTTTCAGGAGACCAACTCAAAAGCGGATTTGCATTTTGGTGTTAATGCAAACAGCAAGTCTCTTTATTCATTTCAGGTTGTGGAATATATGCAGAAAGAAACCTCCCAGAAAACAGGTGCCATGTTTTGTTTGAAAATAATTATTTTATGAGTTTGTTATAAGCATTCTGTGTATTTTATTAGAAAAAAAAAACAGCCGTTGGTCTCCAGAGAATTTATTTTGCCATAAATAAACAGCAGAGACATGGAAAGTTTTGTGGTACAGTCCATTATGCAAGATTAACTAGTTAGTAATTATTGCTTTGTATTTTGGGGGGCTGTTTTATATCCAAGTCCCCATTGTATTTAGCAAAATGAAACTGCAATAGTGATTACACTAGTTAGAATGAAATACTTAAGTACCTTAATTTTTTTAATATCTAAGAATCAGTAAAGGTCATTTTTTCACAAAAGAATTTTTGAATTATTTTGGATTCAATCTCAGTAGTTTAACATACGGTGAATAGTGGATAAAGGATTTATTATGTTAAAGTATTTTCAAAAATGGAGTGAGTTACTGTGGGCATTTTTTAACCTGGACTAGGTGGTCATTTTGACGTTTGTTTTAATATCAGTTATAATTTCTGCAATTACTGAGTATTAAACCATGGATACTCTTACGTTCTTTTGTTAAACCGACAGATGAAGGAGTGTTTGCTGGAGTAAGTGGAACAGAAGTCACTGAAAAAAATGGAGAAGAAGGAAATGCAAAGACTAACGTGCTTTCACAGTTTACTGAAACAGAAGAAGTCCAAACTAAAAGAGTAAGACTAGACCCTCAGGAGACAAGCCAGAAGGCAGCCTCATATTCCAGTAGCAGCACAAACATGCTTTCATGTAATCAATCACAATTCAGTCAAGCATCAGAACAGCAAACATCCATGAAATCAGGTGAAAAGTTAATAATATTTTATAAAAACAGTGGAGTTTTTTTCCAGACATACATGAAGAAGGCTTTTTGTAATACATGAGGGAAAGTTTGAAAAAAAAAAACCCATAGCATGTTGAGCAAATACTCTAGTGAGTTCCAAATACTTGAAATATTTCCAGAACTTCTGTACTCCATTTTATAGAATGCACATACTAACTCTGTTTTAGTTATGTTACATTCATTAGTCTTTCAGCATTGTGGTTGAAGGGATGCAGGGTCGTAACTGAGACCTTAAAATAACATTAAATTGATCCTTAGTTAAGTATGTAACATAAATAATCGTTTAAAATAACAGTAAATTGGTCTTCAGTTAACTATTTTACATCAAAGAAGAAAACTTGGCTCAAATATTGGGTACACATATATCGAGTTATAGACTGTATCCTCATCAGGCACAAATCAGCATAGGCTCTGATGGTACTGGTACATTTGGTTTTAGCTGTAGTATAGAAAGAAATCTACTTACATCAGGATAAGGATCTAGCATCCTCCAGTAGTTATATTCTCTTCTGCTTGCACTTACAGCTTTCTGTTTAGCAAATTCATCCCATGTCTAAGACTTGCATTTATCTTGTAACCTTACCATCACAATAGAGCCCTGGTCCAACTGATTACTCATCATAACCCCCAAGTATTTTTCACTTACTGCTTTTTTGGTAAATCTGGCAGTCATCTTGTGTACTTTGATTCTTTCTGGAACCAGAGAACCATAGCACTCAAGACTTACTGAAAGCAAAACCTGTAGTTCAGATGGGATCCCTCCTCTCTTAAAACTTTTAAATGTAATGTATCTGGACTGCTGATTCAAAAATTCTTATCCTCCTATCATCTGGCATTCTCTTTAACTTGTGTTGAAATGAAAAGAACTGTGTCATTAGATGATAGGATTTCTCGTGTAGCTTTGCCTTGATACAGAATAGAGTATTTGTCTTTTCTGATTATCTTAGACAATTCTGTCATTTCTCTCTAGTAATTAAGAGTTCGGGAATTATTTTTTCTGGTTTTGATAGATCTTAAAATACTGCCTTCTTAGGACCTTCGCTGTCTGTGACTGTCTCCTTGTATTTTTTTGTTTTTCACAGCAGTTTTCTACAACTCTATTTGTATTTGCTACCATTCACTTCTCATATTTTGATTTCTCATTTACTGTTGCTCTCTAATTCCCCTCCTAAGCCAGGTTAGTTTTTAAATTGGTGCATCTTTTCGTCTTTAGTTTGGGATATGTTGTGAAATACTTCCTAGCTATTATTCATATTTTTCTGCTGACATTTTTTCTTCAAACTGTTTTTTATTTATAATAATTTCCAACTCTGTGAAACTTTCCCTTTCAAATAACTACTGTGTCAGTGTAAATGTATGCTTTGTATATACATAGATAGGAAAAGGTGTTTTTTATATGTATAGGTTTATAGAAGTATGTGTGAATGCATGTGTATTTGTGTGTGGATATAACATTTGATTTATTTTTTCCAAGTGTGTGCAGCAAAAAATCTTTAGTTTCTTCCTTGGACTGCAGTTATGTGTTGCTGGCGTCTATTGGTCAAACTTTGGTTGCCTTTGAGTGGGATGTAAATGAATGCTAGCATTAAGTATATCATATATATTTTGAAAACCAGTGGGATTCATGCTCCTACATCCATTAAATGTTTTTAAAATGAGTGTACATAACAGCATGTATACCTAAAATAATATGTACACCAAATATACATGCCCACCTGTACATGCACACACGATATGGACAAATATATCTGCACCCATACTATCAACATACTGATTTGTTTACCTCTTTTTCTTGTTTGCTTAGTACCTTCCTTCTCTTTGGGGACTTTGTCTGGATGCTCACCAGTCATATCAGTTGTATTAAGGAGTCATCAGCCAATCTCTGCAATGTCCTGTAGCACATAACAAAAAACATTCAGGAAACTGTGTGAAGTTCCTGCTGATCCTTTTCTCTTTGATAGTCACAGTCTTCTTGTCCTCTTCTGTCTTCAGCTGTACAGAATACTGCTTCCTCTTCCTGTCTCAGGTGGTTGCTAGTTTTCAACCCATCTTAAGTTCCTGCTCTCTTGAGTTTCTGGACTGAAAGCTCCTGCTTTCTTTTGGAAGTTGAAGGGAGAAAGAAAGGAGTAGGTGCCTCTTGTTACTTGCTGCTCTCCAGTATTTGGCAGTGTCAGTACTTAGCTTTCCTATCTCCAGATTGGTTCCTCCTGTTGCAGAAATGCCTTTTTATTTCATTCTGGAAAAAAATCCATGGCATATCTGATACATGTCATCATCCACTGCTAATTATTGGAAGAATAAACACTGAACATAGAAATGATTCCTTTCCCTACAGTTGCTCTTTTTTGTAGCTCCTATGTGCCTGCTCAATCTTTATAATAAGGTCTATGTGCATTAATACATTTTTGGATTTTTTTCCTTTATGTTTTTTGCCTGCTGTATATACAACTAGGATTTTAAAAAAACTTTATTCAAAACATGTGTCTTACATTTTAGTCTCCTCTGGAATAGCATTTCACAGATTACTTTTTTGCCACAAAGGAGATTCTTCAGGTAATATTTTATTCAGCAAAAATTTAATTATTTCCTTCATCCCAGGAGAATGTTGCCATTTGAGAGGTGATGTGAGAAAGTATAGCCCTTCATACAGTTGGAGGCATTAATAGCTTTGGAGACCAGGACAATGGCATTCAGATTACAGCAGAAAAAAAGTGGGAGATGGGATAATGTTTTCTGACTTGTGGGGTTTTTTGATTTTTTGCTCTCTCATGCCTTTTCTTCATTAACTGGCTTTTATATCTCATCTGATTATTCCTGTGTCCCAGTGGTCTTCCTTATATTATTCTATTCTGAGTAAAAATATTTTCTTCCTAAATGGCGCTGTGTCACTTTCATCTACAGTCAGTCACTTACTAGGCTCTAAACATTCCTATTCTGCTTATACAGAAGTGTCCTAGTTTCAGGTGGGATAGAGTTAATTGTCTTCCTGGTAGCTGGTACTGTGCTATGTTTTGAGTTCAGTATGCAAAGAATGTTGATAACACTGATGTTTTCAGTTGTTGCTAAGTAGTGTTTAGACTAAAGTCAAGGATTTTTCAGCTTCTCATGCCCAGCCAGCGAGAAAGCTGGAGGGGCACAAGAAGTTGGCACAGGACACAGCCAGGGCACCTGACCCAAACTGGCCAACAGGGTATATTCCATACCATGGGACGTCCCATCTAGTATAGGAACTGAGAAGGGAGGGCGGGGAATTGCTGCTCGGGGACTAGCTGGATATCAGTCGGCAGGTGGTGAACAATTGCACTGCGCATCATTTGTACATTCCAATTCTTTTATTACTACTGTTGTCATTTTATTAGTGTTATCATTATCATTATTAGTTTCTTCTTTTCTGTTCTATTAAACCTTCTTATCTCAACCCACGAGTTTTACTTCTTTTCCTGATTTTCTCCCCCATTCCACTGGGTGGGTGGGGATTGAGTGAGAGGCTGCATGCTGCTTAGTTGGTGGCTGGGGTTAAACCACGACAAGAAGGAAGGTACAAACAGCTTGCTGCTTTTCTTATAGTCAATCTGTGGAAAGAATTACTCATAGACCAATGTTGAAGTATTCAAATGTCTTTTTGAAAGAGGATATCCTTGAAGTTGTTGAGGTATGGCAGCCTAATCTAGTCTGATTGCCGGTTACTGTAATCTCTCCATCATACCTTTGTATGTGTGCTGACTGGATTTTGTATTTGCCAAGTTCCTGATCTTTCCTGCTCATGACCCACTTGGCAATGCATTCCATGGAGAACCAATATTTTGTGAGTCAC
The DNA here is from genome assembly GCF_964188355.1 of Buteo buteo. Classification (NCBI taxonomy): domain Eukaryota; kingdom Metazoa; phylum Chordata; class Aves; order Accipitriformes; family Accipitridae; genus Buteo; species Buteo buteo. The sequence continues at coordinate 27,725,431 of NC_134204.1, forward strand.
ATACCAATGTCCCGTTATGCTTTTGCAAATGTTTCCTAACAACCATGAAGAAAACTGTTGTGTATGACAACTTAACTGGAAAACTTTGCAATTATTTCTGTTCACTTACAGCCAATATTGCTAAGGGTCATTAATTTAATGGGCTGATGTGCGCCTTTTTTTTCTCCCACATCTCTAAAAAGTCCCTAGGACATTCTCCCATGAAATAAGGGGAAGAAAAGGAAGAACCAGAAAGCAGTTGGCTGCTGTGGGAGTTCAGACCCAGAAGCTTTTAGACAAAATACATTATCTTACAGAAAAGTAGATCTTGGATTGGAGGAGTATTTCAATAACGCGACCCCTCTGTGTGCTCTAGAATCTCAGTTTTCATTTTAAAAAGAAACGGTTTAGCTCTTCTAGTTGCCAATAGGCTGTGGGCCAGGCTGCCTTCTGACAGGTTAGAATAGCCTACTGTGAGCTCCATGCTGCCACAGTCTGGCTGTAGCAGTGCCCAAACAAGCAAGTTTAAAATTAGTATGGATATATCCTCACTGTATGTCTGTCTTTAATATAGTTGCAGTATTTCTTTCATGTTCTTCCAAACAGTCTTGGGTGATAAGCTCAGTACTTTACCTTGGAAACCTTGGAAATGCAGATTTTCCAGAAGGCAGGAGGTGCCTGAAGAAAGGCAGCTGTTAAATCATGGAAAATGTTTGATAGCAATGAATAGTGATAACTGGAAATATTTGAGAAGACAGCTTGTCTGATGAGAAGAGGAAATGTTTGGGATGCAGCAATAAATTGTTCATAGGAATAATTAAAAAAACATGGATAAGAGTTGCAAAATGCTTATTTAAAAACTTACACTTTCCTCTTTTTGGATGAATTGCAGATTTTAAGAAATCAGAGAACACAGTAAACTTAAAAAATCTGATAGCACAGTATTATAACAGCAGGAGTAGGATTTAAAAAAGATAACATGCATGACAGAGCTTTTGAAGATTTATACACCCTGTCTTTTTGGTAGCAGTTTGGGGGAGGGGGTTGTCATGTATCCAGAATCAGTACTTTTTAAATCTGTTTTTTTCTTTGTATGTCTTACAATTTGATATGTTTGTTACCTGAAGCCTCAGAATTAGGACCTGTCTGATGATCACATGATAAAATATAAAGTGGATGTTGTTCACTTTGTGAACCAGTAAGAGAAGGATTAAATTAAGTTTGTTTACAATGTGTCCCATCCTGCACAGGCTTAATTAAAAGGCAGTTCAGCTATGTCACTAGACATTAATCAAAGATTTGTAATCAGTCTGAAGGACTTTTTCACACTGCAACTGTAAAAATACCTTATGTAGAAACCTCTCTCTTCCCTGATACAGAATTAGGAACTGAAAAGAGGTGATGGTCAAGTCTTCACTTTTATATAAATACCTTTATGTGTGTACTTTCTGTATTTAGCAGGCATGCGTGGTAACTTGAAAGCAGTCCATGGAGAAATGTAACATGCTCCCTACCTCTATACAGTATCAAACTTCAACCGTGTTACCTTTTTCATTGATCCCTAATTTATTGTACCCTTGTTAAGTCATCTAGATTTGAACTGTAAATTCTCTTGCATAGGATCTGTTTGTTATCTTAGCTGTTACGCAGTACCTTCTAACCTTTTGATGTCAGTTAATGTTACTGAATAATTAAGGCAACAGCACTGCACACATTTACATTAATTCAAATGAGTTATGAAGCTTAATTCTTTGTTTATAATGAAACAGTTTTTTGTGGTTCCTAATGAACACCCAATATATGTTTAGAATCCTCCCTATCTACCAGAAAAGAAGCTGTAATTTTACATGGTCCCTATAAAATAAGAGCTGGGAGAAAGAAGAAACAGAAGACAAATGCAAAAGGGGAAACTCAGCTGCATATTGCCGCTAAAAGAGGAGATTTATCTTTGGTGAAAACTCTAATATCATCTGGAATTTGTGTCAATGAACAGGACTATGCAGGTTTGAAAATTACTCTCTTATGGGCTTGTTTTATAATACAGTTTTATATAATTTATAGTATATATGGTTTTATGTAATTTGTGCAATTTTAATATGATTATGGATTCTTGATTTATGATATAATTGTGAGGGGGAAAGGAAGTCATTCAACAAGTGCAAGCACAATCAGTGAATCCCTGGATTTTGTGTCTCAGCATGGAGCTAATGCAGCCTTTTTCTCAGCAGGGGCATTAATCAGGTCTTGCTCCTCTGCTGAGGAGCACATTTTCAGAGATTTGTATGGAAAGTGGACTTGAAAGTTTGGTGGGAGAACTAATGCTTATGACATGAATATATACATGTGTGAAGCACATTCACACAGATCTTATTTCCTTAGGAAATAAGGACAAAAATCAGATTACAAGATTATTTTTTCTTTTTTTCTACCTAAATGTATAATGCATTTCTGGTTTTATAGTCTCAGAATGGATGATATTCTATTCTGGATGCCTGGCAGACTTGATATTATAAAATGCCACTGGGATTAGAAATCAGACTATTAATATTATGCTTCTGAGTTCTTAGAGTCTTTCTACTCTATTGTGTTTCTTCCGTTATTTTTCATAGTGTAGTAGAAAAGTAAACAATATTTTTCTGCTTAATATTGGATACATTTTTATTTAAAGTAAACTGAATTACACAGGAAGTAATTTACCTTGGCATTTCAAGATGACTGTTTGTATAAGATTTATCTTAAAGAGAGTAGTCCGTTGCTTATAGTACAGCAAACACAGAAAAATGTATAATCACTAATTAGTGATCCCTGTGGATCTTTCCAAATCAGATGCATGCTGGATGTGTCATCTTGCTTTTATTAGGTTGGACAGCAATTCATGAAGCTTCCAATGGGGGATTTACTGAAGTCATCTTAGAATTACTGAAAGCCGGTGCTAATGTTAACAGCAGAAGTCTGGATGGTATTTTGCCAATACATGATTCTGTTTCTGGCAATTATTTGGAGGTACATTCTTCTTTTACATTAGATTTCTTGAGCCTGATTTCCAGCAGAAGGTCAGCAAAGCAAAATCCTGGTTTAAATAAGGAAAGTCGAAGTTACTAATACAATTTTAAGTGTAGATTTGCATTTAGGAAATAAACCAATATTCTTTAAAGTGATCAAAATTAAAGAAAGAAATATTTTTCAATAGTGAAAGTTGAAATTGTACAGTTAGTTGACTATTTCAGTCCAGCAGGCAAATGAGAAAAATTCAGAAGCCCCCCATGGTTCTCTCCCATGTATCAACCATTTTTTTCATTAACTCATCCCTTCCAGCCCAAACCATTCTATAGTTCTATAGAACAGAATAGACTATTTCAGTTGGAAGGAACCTACAATTACCATCTAGTCTGACTGCTGAACCAATTCAGTGCTGACCAAAAGTTAAAGCATGTTATTAAGGGCATTGTCCAAATGCCTTTTAAACACTGACAGGCCTGGGACATCAACCACCTCTCTAGGAAGCCTGTTCCTGTGTTTGACCACCCTCTCAGCAAAGAAACGATTCCTAATGTCCAGTCTGAACCTGCCCTGGTGCAGCTTTGCACCATTCCCACACGTCCTGTCACAGGATCCCAGGGAGAAGAGATCAGCACCTCCCTCCCCACTTCCCCTCCTCAGGAAGCCATAGGGAGCAATGAGGTCACCCCTCAGCCTCCTTTTCTCCAAACTAGACAAACCCAGAGTCCCTAGCTGCTCCTCACAGGACATGCCTTCCAGCCCTTTCACCAGCTTTGTTGCCCTCCTCTGGACACATTCAAGGACCTTCACATCCTTCTTAAATTGTGGGGCCCAGAACTGCACACAAATAAATGTTGTTTTGGCACACCAAGTTCCAGGGAACTGAGTGTAAAAAGGTAATGCCAGGTTGGCTCAAACATACCACTTCTATTCCTGTCAGAAGAGATGATATTGCATCACATTTATCTTTTCTGTGAGTAAAGATAAAATGAAGAGGATGGTTTCACAGGCCTGGTGCCAAACTATCAGTAGGGTTCTTGAAAACATGTAAGCTATTATTCAGTATTGTGGGGGGAAAACTGATGGAGAAGATTCTCCTTCTGATACTTTCTGATATGTAATAGCACTCAATGTAAGAAAAAAGAAGAAATGCTAGAGATGAGAAATCATACATGTGAAAATTCTTTACCATCCAAGCTCTGACCTCATCAACACTTTAATATGATACGAATTTTAGGGGGTAGATGATGCAACTGATGACACTAATCTAATTTCCACATTTCACACTTAAGCAGACTTGCATGTGATTTGGGGTTAGGAAAAAAATCATCAGTGCGTGTAACCGAAAAACAAAACGGCCATTAAATACTTTAAAAAAATCCACTTCTCTTCTGCACTTCGGTTGTAATACAATTGACCAGTTCCTTTTAATTTAGTTGTATGAAGTTTTGTAATTGCTCTCTATAACAATACTGTAAAGATGGTAGGTTTAATGACAAGTTGTGAATTATTTGTGTATTTTAATGGAAAAATTAGAAGTGTAAGATACAAGTCTGTGTTGATAACAGCCAGTTAAACTTGTTTGTTTCATTAGGTTTGCAAGTGTAACAGGTTTTAGAGTATCTTACTTGTACCTTTATAATTTGTGATTTATGATAGATACAACACATATAGTTGTGTTATAGGTCCGCAACAAGAATTATCACTATACAAATAATAATAATATATAATAGGCAGTCAGGATTCTGCTACAGCATGGAGCAAATCCCTATGAGAGGAATGGTTCAGGAAAAAGTGCTTTGGATGAAGCTTGTGATAATGAAATGAAAGAACTGCTGAAGTCTTACAGTGCTATGGACTCTGTACTTCCTGTTGAGACTGTTGAAGTTACAGGTATGTTGGGTTTGTAATGTAAATCATAGGATTACCCTGTAGTCTTAAGGAAAAACTGTACATCAGAATGCTGCTGATTTGCAGACCTGCATATTGCCTGGCACTGATATCTTTAACTCTATTAACTACTGAATTTTATTTATTTATTTTCAGAAAATAGGATATATGAGTTCAGAGTTTTTTCCCCTGAGGGAACGACATATAAGGAATATTTGGCTCTTCTGATTTTTGTTATTATCCATATTTCCCTTCACAGGAACCTTGTGTTTTTGAAAGTGGTAGCTTTAAATACTTACGTCTTTATGCTACCTAAATTTGATCTCCTTTGCATATACAAGATATTTTTTTATGATGTGATCTGCCATTGCATCTTTGTAACCTATATTAGCTAATCTAACCTATTATGCTCCTGCAAATTAATTTTAAATTCTATTTATTTTTTCTTAATTGTGGAGAGAGGAAATGGCCTTCTAGGTCAAGAAGATCAAAACGTCCTTGTTACGCCTGCTGTAAAAATGATGATGCATCTTTGGAGCCACAACATGAGAAATACAGTGTGGTAAGTATAGATAACAGAGTTTTGTTAAACTGCTTCATAATGTAGTACTGCATAGTGTCACTTACTGACTGAATAACATAAAAATATAATTTAGATAATTAACCCTTTAGAATGTATGTGAAAACCAGCATCATGCAGACGCTTACAGTATATAAACTGTGGGTTTACAGTATATAAGTGTGTATCTTATCACTTCTCTCTCTCTCCATGATTCCTGTGCACTTAGATTTATTGTGCAAACAGTAGCCAATACTTATATACATTTCTTATTGCCTATATGACTTGGAAAAAAGGTCAGGAATCCTAAGGCTTTACATCACGTTTCCAAAATGGGTCTTTGAAAGAGTAATGATTTTTCTTCATGATAATGAAGGTATTTAGAAATTGTTTAATCTTAATTTAAAACAGCAAGGAAGATTTTTGCACAAGTTGCATGTTAGGAAAGCTCTTGCTGGTATTTGTAGGCTATGTCTACATTGTCTAGGTAATGATGTCATGGTGAAATTCACTGTCTAATCCCTGCAGTGCGCTCAGAGGTGGGACGCTGAGCATGGACTAGTTTGAATGCCTGGGCAAAACCATGCTGTGACAGCCCCTTGCAGAGCATACCCTTGGCACTATGTATGTCTATCCTACCAGTGGCCCCATTGCCTTTACACAGTAATTCCATGCCTGGAGTTACTTGAATCTGCCAATATGTATCCTGCAGGCTATGCATCATGGTCTGTGTTTTATATGGTGCACTTGGCTTTACTTCATGCTATCATTTCTGTGTTTGTTAACAGGAGTTTGTTGCTGCCATACAAGATGTAGAAGAGAAGCAAAAAGAACTGTTGCTACTTGAATTGAGAAATTTCAAAGATGCAGGTAGACGTAAATTCAAGTTTTTTCACTTTTTTGGGCAGAGGGGGGGCGGAATCTTTGGTAATATAGTTGTTTTTAAAATAGTATTGCACATAATGTATTTGAAGATCTCCTCTGGAAAATACAGCTACAGAGAGTAAGATTTTAATAACAGCTCCCAGGTAAGTGCACTTCCTGAAGTATTTCCAGTTTATGTAGGAATGAATATGATGACAGAAAGAGAACCATGCCACTTGGAGGCATATGTTTCAAGTCAACCTAATCATACAAAAAGGCATCATTAGATAAGAATGCACACTGTTGGCAACATTATTCCTTTACAAGTACATGAGCCCCTACACAATCAAGAACAGCTATGTCTGTATGTAAAGTAACAGTTGCAGCATTTTCATTCTAGTGCAGCTGGACTTTCAGGAGCCTAAAATAATTTATGAGGGAAAAAAGAGAAATCTTTAAGGCAGACACTGTGGATGATGGGCAGTTTCAGAAATGCTGGTGCCCAGAGGTGTAATTTGGTTTAGGCTATCAAATCTCAGTTCGGATTATCTCAAGGGCTTGCTAAGTGACACTGGCTTTCTAGGAGATGACAATGCTTGTGCTGTGTAGCAGTTTGAGTCTATTGTGTCTCTGCCATGACTGTTCAAGTGGCAAAACTTGCTGCAGGAATGCCTTTGACCAAAGTCTCTCTCCCCAGATGCCCTTGCCATCTAGGCAGGACTGTTTACTTTGTAGCAGTTCATGCCCATGAAGAAATTTTGCTTCCTGGCAGAAAAGAAGGGTTTTTAAAAAATTTATTTTCCTTAATATAGGCTGGCACTTTCAAATTATATTTAAAATAGTCAATTTATCCCTTTAAAAATAAATGTGAAATATGGAATTATGCAGACTTGTAGCTTCCAACTCAAATTCATGGTGTATGAACTGTTAATTAAAATCGACGTGTTCTTGAAAAATGTTTGACAAACAGATAGATGATACAATAGGCAGAAGCCTATAGATGGAGATCGGTGCAATATCATAAATGAGCGAAATAAAACTGTCAGACTTTTCCTGTTTAGGATTATGAGGGAAATCAACATGGTGATCTGTTACCACTACTGACAAAAACATTAATAACCTAGCATCTCTTAAACTAAATCATAGTTATTACTTGTGAAAAAGCACAAGACTGAACAAGAACGTAGAAGTACATTGACAAAATTATAACGTAGAATAAAGTCTTCAAGGTATTTGCATGCAATACAGCCTACTGTAAATAGTAGATTCAAATTCCCTATTCAGCTGCCTTAATAAAACCAATATTTTCATGTTTTTCTATTTTAATAAGTAAGTAAATACTGGTAGATACTATGAAACAGGTTTGGGGAAACATTTTATAAATGCCATTTTTAATCCTGTAATTTCCCATTTTTCATTATTATGGAAAGGTCGTATTTCCTGTTTTAGAATTTCAGATATTAGATTACATGTTTAGCATATTATCCCAGTGGTATCTGCTGGTCATGACTTCTGAGCTCTCCCTTATGTTATATGGCTAAGAGATATGGCATATAAAGAAGAATATATAATTTCTTTTCTTATTTTAGAAAAACATAGATAACAAACCCAGACAACTTATAATTAATTTAATTTTATAATATGGATTTGAAACTGTGTGAAACTATGATACATATGTTTTTACCATTGTATGTAACTTGGAACAGTCTAAGCTCATTAAACTATTTTATAATAGTTCAAACAGAAAGGTTTTAGCCGCCTTCTTAAGATTGTGTAACTTCTGCAGGTAGCCTCACATATTTGTCCTGTCTAGCTCCTTGCAACACAGAGAACTTCAGAAGTTTCAGTGCTTACCATCCAAAGGACAGTTCTTTAATCTGTCCTGTTCTCTTAGTAATTTCCTAGACAAGGCACTTGCACTTCAAAATTTTCCAGTACTTGGGCTATTTCCTTTTAAATTAAAACTTGCATTTAATTCTTGCTATGAAGAATTCCATTAAAAGTACTCTAATTGTAAAGAGCTATCAGTATGCATGACAGTAACACTATTTTCATACTTTGGCTGTGTATTTGCTACATTAAAATGTTATAACTGTAATTATTTTCTGCTGCTTTTTCCCGTCATTATTTTGATTATATTGAAATACTGGACAGATGTGTATATCCAAAGGCTGTCTCAGATGCAAGACACTTTGAATGAAATGCTTGCAAAACAGAAAACAGAAAGGGATACCCTTGCTAAAAAATACAGGTAGGTAGAATACGAGGACTGTATTTATATGAAGCTCTTCTTTATAGCAGTAGTCACAGAGGTTGTTAGAAGGTTATCATTCAGTAGCGTGAAAGTAAAACTATATGGTTTTCATTCAGATTTTGCAGAAGCATGATCCATATTAGCTTCAGTTACCTCCAGTAAGAGTTTATATCAAGGAAGAACTTCAGGGTTTAGCTAATGCATATGAATCAGTTACTGTGCACACAGTAAGCATTGAAATTAGGCAGTGAACATACAAAAGGTGTGGAAAAATACCTAAGCAGAAATTAGGAAGTGGAGGTACTGAGCAATTAGAGTACTTTACAGCATCACAGAGGAAAGCAGTAGCAACTCAGACACTGCTTTTAGTGTCACTGCTCCAGTTTTGCCTCTTCAGTTGCACATTCTTCTGTATCTGTATAGCAATAAAGCAACAAAACTTCCCTGAAGAAACACTGCTGGAAAAGTGTGTGGAGCCTCACTGGCCTGTGGAGTCCATAGTTGTCCAGGCTTACTCTTATCAGTGATTGACTATACACTGATATGTTGATTATATCATGGATTCTAAACACATGTGATAGCAAGCAATATCACAGTACAGACACCAATATGTCACGCTGTGGTTTGGCTATCCTTGTTCTGCACCAGCTAGTCTTGCTGTACCTCTGTCCTTATGCCCTCGACAGTCTCTCTCTTCCAATACTGGGATGGTGTTACTTGCATGGCATCTCTGCTGTGAGTGGAGTTAAAAGCAAACCATGCTGCTATTCCTTTTCCCATGCCTTGTCGTAGTCCCCTGTCTTTCCAGCATGGTGCCAGAGTGGTAGCCCAATCACTAGTCTCATGAGGGGGAATTAGGTGAAAAGAGTATTACGCTGGGCTGGTGGCTTCTGTGCCAAAGGAATTGGGGAAAATAAAGAATTCACTTCTAGCAGGAAGGAGGTAAAGTCCCCTAGGCAAGGAGTCTCACAGGGAGACCAGCTTAGCTAGGGAGCAGGGTCTGATGAAGGGAGAGACATTCCCAAACTAACATAGAACATCCTAAACTGTTCTGTCCACTTTTCTTAATGGTCATGTGGTATTATTACAGTTGTGGTTTCACAAAATGTTTTGTTATGTACACTGTAAAAAATTTCTGATAGTATCATCCTGTAGTAGCTCATCCTGAACTCATTTTTAAAGGCTCCAAATTAGAGCCACAAAGGCATTGAATTCAATGAACTATTGTGATTTGTGGTAATAAAAGAGCAGCCAGTGATAATACAGACCCAGTTTTGATTCTATGAATTGAGGGTGGTATAGGAGGACAAGGCTATTACTGAAGTTTTGATGCTTTGCATCCTGCTTCTAGATGGGATTCTGCAGTTTGTTGTGCATAAGCCTGGGATTTGAACTATAAACTTTATACATGATAAAAACATTGCTCATATTTTAGGTGTTGGCAGAGTCCTTTGAAACATATTCATGTTCTTAGGGGGTTATGTCTGTTAAACTGCTTTTATTTTGTGTTTACAGTAACTCTGGTGTCCTTATTACTTTTTTTTATTTTCTGTAGGGCTTCAGTGGAGTCTTTTAAAAAAGGAGCACTGAGGAAACAATTAGTTAACCTTGCTTCTAGACAAAAGAGTCTGTTGGCTGTTGCCCAAAACCAGGAAGAATTAGTCCAGAAAATACAAAATTACAGAATAACAAAGCAAGTGTTCAGTGCATCATGTTCAGAGAAGCAAATCTCAAACTTAGTTATTTCCCATGGAAATGATAAAAGACAAAGTTTAACTGCTGATGAAATCATGTGTCCTGATGTAGTTACATTTAGTGTGGGACTTGGTGCCAGCATGCCTAATGGAAACAGAGTAGAAGCACATCTCTCTTTAGAAAATAGATTTGCAGCTCAGGAATGCAGCCAACATCCACACATCTGCTTGGATGAGACAGGAGCAAATAAAGGAGCAATTAGAAGCAAAGAGGCTTCTTATCATGCTTTGGCATCCAAAACCAGGGAAAGAGAATATCCCTTTGACAACATGTCAAAGCTGACAAATGCTGTAGAAGTGGTGCAGTTGCCTTCAGAACCTACCGTTTCCACTGCTAAAACAAAGTGCTCACAGCAAAAAGACATTGATTGTGTAGCAATTACAGAACAAGGAAACAAGTCTTTGAATCCCACTTCAGTGACCAACGCATTCAATATTGTAGAACCCCAAAGCACTGTTGTCAATAACAATGTCTGTCAGCCAGGCAGTGACTGCCAGCAGGTTCTTATAGATGAGGGTCTACACAGATATGTAAATAAGAAAGAAGCTTTCCAGCAGCAGCAGCAGCAAGTAATTTTGTCAACATCTACAAAAAACTTCCCTAATACTCTGCAGCAAATGATCTTTCAGAATAGTGAGAACTCATTTAATGCCAATTTGGTGCTTACAAATCTTACCTCAAATACAGATTATCCAGTAAAACTCAGTGAGAAATCTTCCCAGAGCTATAGTAATCAGGAATGTGCAGAAAAAAAAGTGAGGTATGGAAGAAAAAATAAGAAAAAGCTTCAATTGTTAGATCTACTGGAATTGGGAAGGATTAAGCCAGGAGAAAATGTTTTAGAATTCAAACTGCAGGTAATTGTTGAGATATAATAATGTAAATATTAGCATATAATGAAAAAAAACCTCACTAAAATGGGGAAACAGCAGTCCTCATGGTTTAGTCTACATCTTCAGCACTTAGTATTGAAAATTTCTCTTCACTGGTTACAGATAATCTTTTATGAGCTTTAAAGGAAAATGCTATGGATGACATCTTCTGTCAGCCCATAATTTTAGCACCCAGAATATTGCATATGTAAAATTTGTGTTTAACTTTGCATTATCAGTTTGTTAACATTTCCTGTTGCTAGAAACAGAGTGGAATTGTTGGTTGGTCTACATTGTGTAATACCTGATTTTCATATTGGAAGGAGTGGGAATGTTAAGGTTTTTATGACTTAATGTGATTCTTGGAAGCAACTATCAAGTCCCTCAGATAAAGAAATGTGACATCAACAATTTCATAGTGCTGTTACAGACATGAATATGTGCAAAATTACTTGCTTACATGCCAGCTGGTTGTATAGTTTCCAGTCTGGTATGAACCATATTGGAAAAAAAAAAAAAAAAGAAAAAGAAAAAGAAACCTTGTTTTTTAATACAAAAGCATGTCCCTGTGCATCCCTCCAAATACAGAGTGGATTTGCAAGGCAGCTGCTAGGGGACTAGCTTGGTATTGAGCAAATGATGAAATTATTGACTGAATTCCCAGCTGCGAGGTAGTTAATTTCCAGGGCAACATATTGATTAAAACATGAAAGGTTCTTTTCAGCCAACTCATCAGCTATAGTTAATGTAGAACAGCCTCCTTCTTCTGCACCTATAATCTGCTTGGGAATGCTTTTCTGCTGAGAGACGCCATTTCATGTGGTCTTGTGTTTTGTAACATAAGGCAGTGTAAGTCACATGTCTCTATGTTGGGCCATGTCATAGGTATATACCCGTGCTTCTTTTCTTTAAAGAATATGTAATATTCCTCTGAACCTCAAGGTGACTAAATGGAAGGATGAAGAATTCAGTATGCTTACTCTCATTTCTAAAGACTGTTATCTGTGATATTGGGTTGATGCATGTCAATCTTAAGAAATTATAACCCTGTATTGAAATGTTGATGTTTGGAGTGTAGAGAAGTCAGTGATTTTTACTAGAATGAAAATGACACTCATTTATGTTTTGGAAGACAGTGCTATAGAGATTGAAGTTTAGAAGCCAGTGTTGCATTGCAAAGAGGACATGATCAGTAAAGTTTCCTTTTTTATCATTATGGAGATGTACTTGATAACAACATAGAGCTAGTACATAGTCCTTACTTAAGATTAGCTTTGGGCAGGCAGAATGCAGTTTTTGAACACTATAGACCTAAGCTATGAAACTGAACTGGATTGAGTGTTCATCAAAATATTTGGGTTAAAAATCTTAATTCGGATTCTTATAGACACCCCAAGCCAGTGGATATGCTAGGAGGCGGTTCAGTGTTTGCTGGTGGATCATTCTCTTATTCTGATTGTTTAACCTCACGCATGCTAAGCAACCTTACTAAGCTGTAACATAGTTTTATCAACAGCTAATTTTTGCATTATTTAGCTGTGTTAGCCTAACTGAGGCTAGTATAACAAAACCATAATTTACTGAACTATAAACTATAAGACATGCTTCTGGAGGTGCATATATGTTGCAGAACTGGGCAGTATTAGCATTATCAAAGAGGCAGTAGCAATAAAGTCTTCTATACTTAATTTTGCATCAGATAAAGCTGTCACGTTCCTCCTAAAACATTTAAGTGATGTCCCTTGATATAAGTGAAGTTTTTATGCAAATATGTTTAATCTTTGAATCATTGATAGAATTTCACTGTGACTTGCATTTGTTCCATACGTATAAGGCAGATTGCATTTGAGAACAGTTTCTTCTTGCACAGACTTGCCTCCTGCAAGTTCCTGAGTTCACTGTGGCAAGTTAATTTATTCACAGCCTTGTTATGTCTAAGAGGAACTAAGATGCAAATACAATTCTTGATAAACACATGTAGGGAGATTTGTCCTCTGACAGTGGTGTCTGTGTGGCCAAAACATCTTATTCTGGTGGAATAAATCATCCTATTTTACATACTACAGTTTATGATAGTGGCATTATATACTTTAACTTTTTTTCAGAGGAAAACAGAATTAGCTGCAACTTTTCAGCTATATTGTTCTTCAGCTTTTTTTTATGTTTTAAGGATCTTAATTCAGATTTGTTAATTTATGAGTTGAAAATTATTTAATTTTTCTTTTTCAGGAATTTAGTTATAAAGCCACGCTCTTAAACAATGGCAAGATCAGAACCAGTAAGAGACAAATACTGCAGAATCCAGAGCAGTGGGTGAAAGATCTACTAGGAAGTGATATTTCTGTGACATGGAAGTATGTGTGGAATAAGGTAGGCCTGATTTTACTCCCCAAAATAGCAATAATAAATGTCAATAACAAATTTCACTAATCTGGGTCTCCTTACTGTTCTTAAAGCAAAAGAGGCTACAAGCATAAATTTTAAAAAGTCTTCTTGCTCTTAATGAATAAGCAGCTAAGACAGAGCTACATAGCTGTAGCTGTACAGTGATGACCTAGTCAAAAGCGTTGAGAGGATGTGGAATGCCCACTCTGTAAGCTATCAGTGCTTTGAAAGAGTAGTTTTAAAGATGATTAAGAGAGTGACAGAAAAAGCTGAAAAGTACTTTGAATAAAAAGGGGTAACCTTATTGAAATGTCGGGTGTCAGGGACAAATGTTGCAAAAATACTGGCAGAGTTTAGAGGGCTTTGCAGATGGGTTGTATTATGCTTTTTTTCATTTAGAATTCAAATTAGCAGAATTTCTTCTTGATCTCAACAGACACAGATTAGACTGTTAAGCGCATAAACTCAGTTTTATAAGAAAAGTGAAATTTTTACACCTGTCAGAAAAAAACACTAATTAAAATTGCTAGTTATCCATTTAGATTTGTTTGTACAGGTTACATATCTTGGGACACAGTTGTCAAAATTTCTTGTTGAAGAAGTGTCAGTTTCTAGTGACCTGGAATTACCATCACAAGAAAGAGAGCCTTTGGGTATGTACTACTTAAAATCTAATATTCACTGTGACTGAAAGCAGCAGAAAGTGATTTCTAAAGGGCTTAAATTCCAAAATTCCTCTATTGCTTTCTGATTTTTTTTCTGGCCTGCATGCTTATCACAGATCTTGGGCTTGAAAAATAAATAGTGCCAGAACTTACATGTGATCTCTAAAGAAGTACATTTCTTTTCTTCCATAAATTGGTTCTGTGAAGAGAATGACTACTAATGACTTGGTTGCTATGTAAAAAATATTTATGTAACATTTTGCATTTAAAATATTTAATATGTAGTGAAGTTTTTAATAAGCTAATTTAATACTTTTTTTTTTCTGTTGGAAACTCAGATAGACTAGCATAACTTTTAGATGCATGTACATCTTAAAATCACATTAAATAATCTGTGTTGGTGGATATCCCAGGATGCCCAAGCAACAGTAATAACTAGGGGGATATTTTATTCTCTAAAAATAAACAGTCATGAGAAACAGAGAGCATTGATATGACAAAATGACACTGAACAATTTTTTCAGAACTGCCAGGCAGAACTTCAGCCTAATTTTGATAAGTAATGTGTTCTCAGGGAAGTGCAAGTCTCTTTGACAGCCCGTTGCACTTGGAGTCTGAAAAGCTTTTGGGCTTTTGTGATTAGTTCCGTTAGTTTGATGAGACACTGCACCTCATGTGAACTGGGATACCAGGCTTACTCTGTTGTTAACATACTAAAAATAAATTAAAAGATAATAATTTAAAATAACTAATTTGATATTCAGACTATCATGTTCTACTTGTATTTGCTTCAGGCTAAGAGCATCCAGATGATGAATTTACCTGGCCCTGCCTCAGTAACTTAAGTTTATACCAGGTGTAAGTGACTTAAAAATGGATTTAGTCTCCTAACCTTTTAATAGACTTTTGAATATTTCACTGGTTCTTGTAAAGTATTCCTCTTGTGGGAAATTTATCATAAGACTTGTAACTTCTAAAGCAGAGAAATCCATTTATTCAAAAAATACTCTTCACAGACAAAAATCAGCCTGAAGATCAGTAAGTGTGTTCAGAAATAGCCCAGGGTAATCTGTGAAAGAGTATTTAAAGAAGTTTTTTTTTGTCACTTGTATTTTAAGATCACGGTAATGCCTAACCATTAGCCCCAGGTGAGAAATGGAAGGAGGGAAAGCCAGAGTGTTCTCAATTTCAGTTCTGTTTCAGATACTATATGGCCAGATATATAGTAGGAAATTAAAGGGTGCCTTAAATTTGTTCCAGAAGAGGATTAACCTGCACTGTTGTATTGTGAGAACAGTTGCAGGCATTGGGCAGCTCCCGAATGGTTTCCAGGCCCAGTTCAGGAGTTAGCTTGTTCCAAGGGCTGTTCCCAACAGGCACTTTGCCTGCAGCCAGCCTTCTTGAAAGCACAGGGAAGTTTGCTGGTGTGGATGTGAGCTATTTTGTGCCACTTGCCTGGGGACATTCCCAGGCACTCTTTTATCTTTCTAATATTCTTACAGCCTGTGTGTTTTTTACAGTAGTTTTTCCTGCTTTTGTAAAGAATCAGTCATCTTCTTTTTTTCTTACCATATTAATTAATTGATTTTTTTTTCTGTGCATCCCAGAGCATTGTTAAAAGAGAAGACTGGGGCCTGATAATTTGAGCATTTTTGTAGGAGTATGCTATTATTTTAAAAGACCCATGCACACACTCCTTCCAGCTTCCCATATCTTAGCTCAGTGTTCATTGAGCGACTGTTTGAAGAGGATGGGGAAGTAGGAAGAAAATGATCCAGGCAATGGTTGTATCTAGCCATCTTTTGACAGAAAGAAGCAGCTACCACTGAACTTTGTGTCGAGCCAAATTTAGGAAGCATGTCCCAAGAACCTCTACCAAATCAAGGTTCTTGGGCAAGACAGGTGAAGGAGTTGCTGTTCTGTGGCTGCCAGCATAAGAAATGTTCCAGCTTTTCAGCTTGGTTGAGATTAAGGTGCTTCAAGGTTTGGGTTTGTATAGCAGCAGATTTTTAGGTACCTGAGGAATGTTAATGCAAAAAACTTGAAGACCCCATGAAGTAAAGCAGTCCCAGACCAATGCAGGTACTTAACAGAAGCTTCAAAGATTGCAATTTTTGAATTAGTCATCTAAATTCTAACTAAATTTCTCTTTATGTCCCTCCTTTGAGTCTGAGCCTTTAATGTCTTCTAGGATCATGCTAGCAGATAGCAGGAATTACTGTATTCAAGTCTGAGTGAGAACTAAACGTTAAGAAAATAAACAGTACTTTTAGACTATCTGTGTGTAGGAAAACAGAAGAAAAAGTGGTTATATAGCTTGGAATTTATTCCTCTGTGCTTTCTGATACATGTAATGATGACATAATATTTGCTAAAAATGATCAAGAATAACAAGGATTCAGAAGC
Organism: Buteo buteo; assembly: GCF_964188355.1. NCBI lineage: Eukaryota > Metazoa > Chordata > Aves > Accipitriformes > Accipitridae > Buteo > Buteo buteo. The sequence continues at coordinate 27,742,060 of NC_134204.1, forward strand.
AGATGTCAGCTGAAGGGCAGATGTCAGTTGCAGAGCAGATGTTGGTGTTAGATATTTCACATTGAAATTCCAGCGAAGTGGCTTAAAATAAAAGCATATCCAGTTGTTATAGTAAGTGTGATATGTACATTCATTTTGCAGGTTGCTATTTCAGGAAGATGGTCTTTAGAAAACAGCATGACTAGTGCAATTCTTGTGCTCTGGCAATCCCTTACAGCCTTTAATAACCATTAGCCACCTGTAAATATTAGAACAACCCTTGCTCACCTTTAATTCATAAAGACCCCAAAGTTGTGTGGAATAAAGAGTGTTTTCAAGGAAATCCAGGTGATTTCTTAATGGCTTAACAATGGGAACTGTTTCAGAAGGTCTGTGGTAGTGTTGCTTCAGGTATTTAGCATAAAATGAGTAGCTGAGCGCAATAAGGTTGCATGAAAGCAAATGAGAATAGTTTTTCTGTGATCATATGTGATATCATATGTTTCTGTTTTCCTTGAGACAAGCAGTGAAACACACATACATTTAGTGGGCTACTTTTCAAGTTAAATTTGCATGGCATCTAATATAATTTTGCCAAGGAGGACATATATTTTAAAAAAGAGAATGCCTCAGTCATCTTAGAGCAGCTATGGCTGGGCTGGTAAAGGAGCAAAGGGAAGTCTGCCCCTACATATGTTAGGTTATGTAAGGCCAAGTGAAAATTTCAGCACTTACCTCTAAGAAAAATAAAAAGTGTAACTAACTGCTCTGTGCATTAAACCATTAAACCACCAGCATTAAATGTTACTGTTTGTTCTTAGAACAAAGTTGTCTTCATCTTTTTATGCTCTCAGGAAAGAATTTTATCACAAAGGACCTCAGCAACCACAACCAGCACCATCAGAGTCTTGATACTGTCTCCGTTGCTCAGCCTCTTGGAAACTTTGACCTGAGCAATATGCAGCCAAAAAGCCAATCCTTGCCACAAACAGAAGTTGTGAAAACATTGCTATGCGCTGAAAGAGAAGCAGCTGTTACCAGGGAATTTAAGAGTAAGATTTTTTTTTAACTGCCTAAAAATCCTAATGGTGGGTGCAAGGGCTGTATAAGAGATACAAAAGGAAAAAGAAAGTAGGTGGCATGGAATTGATTTGTGTGTGGGAGGGAAAGAATGCTGGTGAAAAATGATGACTCTGCTGATGGGTTGGATTGATCTAAATGACCCAATATTGAAGTTTTTCAGACCTCAGTATGTTCGGCTCTCCTGTGTCCAAATTAGAATTTTTGTTATTTTGATGTAGTTAAAATAACTCCGTATTATTTTAAGTACTCAGTTAAATGTCTCCACAAAACAATAGTGTAGACAAATGTCTTCCGGATTTAGATGGAGAAATGTGATGCAAAAGCATTGCTGAATAATCTCATGTAATCTAATTTAAAGGGAAAAGTGGAAAAGTTCCTGAAGATGCTCTGATCTTTGTGGAGTTGACTGAGCTTTTGACTTTGTGTTTTCAGTATTAAATTTTTACGTTGATTGCACATTAAACCCTATCTGTAATATTCGTACAATTTGAACAGTGCTTACTGCACTTTGAGCTAGTATTTTTGCCTCTGCCACCTTTGATTACACTGCAGAGGGATGACCCTGATTGACCACAGTGAAAGTTAGAGTGGTCAGCTCAAACCCTCACTGTGCCCAATGTCAGGTAACATTTTGCACTGAAGTGGGTAACAGTGCTGAGTCAGCTCTGCTGTGGAGACAGGAAGAAGCAAATCGGGTCAAGTGCCTAATCAGTGTCAGCCATTGCACACTGAAAGCTATCCACACTATAAAGCAATTCTTTGTGCTTATGCAATCTGCAAGTCTATACATAGGCCCTGCAGCTATACTGCAAAGGATTAAGTCAACCCCGGAGCTGAGAATCCTCTGCAGAAAATGCTTTGTTATCACACTTTTTTTTTTTTTTTTAATTAATAGAAGCAAATAGACTTAGTATCTTAAATGTCAGGGCAGAATATTTGGAGGGAGGTGTACTTTAAAGTTACAAAAAATAGATTTTGTAGTAGATTGTATTAACATTTATGTATCAAAAAACCCATGTTGAACTGCGCTTTGATATGAATTGAAAAGTTACATAGATTATGGCTCACTCATAGGAGTTAAGTTTCTCCACTGAGCAGATGAACAGCCACATTCATACTTTCTCAAATATAGTTACTAGTTATAGTTCTGCTTACCAAGATAATGTTCTTGTAGCATGTATGGTCCTTGCCACCCTATTATCTGAGTGCTCAGTCCTGTGTGGAAACTGTTATAGCAAGAGTGCAGAGTCATTTTGTAGCAAAGGTTACTGCTAACAGACAGTAGGGATTATGCAAAATTAAAGATTCATAATACAATAAAAATCAATAAAATGGAAATTTACAGAAATGTTGTTCCATATATACATTTTTATTCATATCTTCTACAGTTACCCTGTTAATTGAAGGAAGAAGCTGCTTAACTTGCAGTATAACCTTTAAAAAATTTAACCACCAGCCCAGTTTCCACATCTTTAGCTTATAGAATCCAAACCTTTTGCATCCAGTTCTGAGGAGAAGCTTTTCAGGTTTCATTATCAGACCAAAAGTATTTTTGAAAGCAAACTATAAAAAGCAAACTCCTACTTAAGAAGGAAAACTTTAAAAACAAGTGACTCAGGATGAGAATTTCACTGAGTGTCTTAAATGAAGCTTTGGAAGTGCCATGAGAAGCCCCATAGCCCATAGACGGTTTTTCTGTGTTTGTTTGCCCTCTACATTTGTTTCCAAAGAACCAGTCAGATATGCAATGCCATTGCTGCTTTACTTCATGCTAAATAAATTTTGAATGTAAAGCTCAGCTATATAAATTGGCTGTTAACTGGTTTACTTTCTTGGCTTTGCTAGTACTGGAAAATAATAGAAGAGTAATTAATTTCAGGTTTTTTGCTAGTCAATCTTATCTTCTTGTCTTGTGCACCAGTACAAAGTTGTGATGCTGAAACTGCTGACTTGGCAGGAGAATATTTTAAATGCAAATGAATTGTTCCAGTAGAATGAAACCAAGCTATTAAGTATTTCAATACCTTTTAGATAGGTGTAAAATTGGGCTACTAGTAAACATCTCCTGTGCGTATTTGCAAGAATCTTCCATTAGATTTGAATTGTAAACTCCTCAGAAGAGGGATCTCATATGCATCTTTGAGCTGGTTGAAGATATTACTTTGGTATTAGTCCAAATAACAAATCTAGCCCATTGTAGTATATTTTTCCTGCAATATGTTTAAAGCTCCATGTAATTATAATGCAAAGAAATGTAACCCGTTCTTGAAAGCTTGTAATATATTTTGTGCTGCATAGTACTCCAGTTCAGAGCCCTGGATTCTGCTTAGGCACAGGCAATTATGTCAGAAATTACTTTCACTGGAAAACTCTACTATTCTTACCTCCAAGTTTTTGGAGGAAAGCTGGAAAAGATGATGAATGTTATTTAGTGATTGAAAAGTCAAGAGGCAAACTAAGAACCCCAAGTTTAATTTTTATTTATTTATTTATTTTAAACAAAATTACATGACTTAAAGGAGCTTGATTCTGTGTATCTGGATTTATTGGATTGGGTATTATTGAAGTAGTGGCTCATCATTACCATCAATAATGGTGATAGTAATATGGAAGAGGAGAAATACTTGGAAGCGTTTTAAGAAAATGCCAACAAACCAACCACAAAAAAAACCCAAACCAAACCCCGCAAAAGCAAAGCCCTAGCATCTAATATATGTGTTTTCCTTGTTACCTGTAGCAGAATATTCATCAACTACACAATGTTCCCAGTTATGTGACTGTATGTCCTGGTTTTGGCTGGGGTAGAGTTAATTTTCTTTCTAGTAGCTTGTATAGTGCTATGTTTTGGATGTAGTATGAATCTATGTTTTGGATGTAGTATGAGAATAATGTTGATAACACAGTAATGTTTTAGTTGTTGGTAAGTAGTGCTTATCCTAAGTCAAGGATTTTCCAGCTTCTCATGCCCAGCCAGCAAGAAGGCTGGAGGGACACAAGAAGTTGGGAGGGGACACAGCCAGAACTAGCCAAAGGGATGTTCCATACCATGTGGAATACCAGCCCAGTATATAAACTGGGGTGAGTTGGCCAGGGCTGGGCGGGCTGGATCGCTGCTCAGGAACTAACTGGGTATTAGTCCGCGAGGGGTGAGCAATTGCATTGTGCATCACTTGTTTTGTATATTCCAATTCTATTATTATTATTATTATTATCATTATTATTATTATTATTACATCATCATCAATATTTTCTTCCTTTCTGTACTATTAAACTGTCTTTATCTCAACCCATGAGGTTTTTTGGGGGGTGTGTGTGTCCTGATTCTCTCCCCCATCCCACCTGGTAGCGGGGAGTGAGCAAGCAGCTGCGAGGTGCCTAGTTGCTGGCTGGGGTTAAACCATGACACTATAAAAGACAGGGAGATGTACTATATGTTATTTGGATTTTGTACTTTGGAAGCAAAGTGAGATTGTAGAAAAATATTTCTATCCATAATCTTTCTGCATCTGAGACATATCTCAAGGTGCAGCTATTATAGTGTTTTCTCATCTTTATGGCTTGCAGACAAAATATTTAAAAGTATTTTCCAGTACTTTAAAGTTCCAGACTTTTGGTACTTACATACTTTACAAAGATGAACATAGTTCTGTCAGCAGAATTTACAAAGCTATATTTTCCAGTAACTTTGCATACCATGACAAGTATAGGCTTCTTCCATCTGCACACTCTTCCTTTCCAAAATCCTATACCTGCTCTTCTATCTACTATCAGCAAGGTACAAGGTAGAATGTCGCAGGACTAACTCAGAGTTGAGCTGTGTGGCCAGCAAGAGCCAAACAAAATTCACTTTTTAGGTGGCCAAAAAGGAAAAAAAAAAAAAAGCAGCAGCAGCTCTCAAGGACTACATGTCATGGAAGCCAATTCTGAGAATTTAATGTCTGTAGTTCTTATCTGTCACTCAGGTTTTTCTGAAACTGGCAAATTACTTCAAAAGTAGCTGGGTGACAGTGTGATTGCACAGAACGACAGACTAATGTAGGTTAGGTTGGGCCTCTTGAGGTACTTAGTCCAACCTCCTGTTCAACGTAGGACTAGCTTCCAAGTTAGATAAGATTGCTCAGTGCCTTGTCCAGTCAAATTCTGAATATCTTCAAGGGTGGACGTTCCACAACATGTCTGTAAAATATATTTATGTGCTTAAGAGTGCTTATGGTGAAATTTTTTCCCCATATATCTAGTTGTAGTCCTGCTTGTTAAGACTTGTAGCCATTGCTCCTTTTTGTTGTGTACAGAAACCTTGTTTTCTTAAGAATCCCGGCTAAAAGTAAACTGACTCCTTGTCACATCCCAAGGTTGGAGGGACTCAGATTCGTGGATTTCCTTTGTCAGAATTAAGGCGAAATGACACCAGGGGAGTTCAAACAACAATCAACATTCATTCAACCAAGCTAACCTTGCCCAAGCACAAATGAACTTACCAATATGAACCTTGCAACATGTTGTCAAGCTGACGTGTGAAAGGAGAAGGGAGGTATAGAAAAAGAAATGGAAAAAGGAACATGAAACTATGTCAGTAAACTGTACGACACCTGCTAACCATACATAAGACTTAATTATTTGGGGATCAATTCAGAGAAGAAAATAAGGAGACACCTCCCGTTGAGTCATGAGGTTCAGAGTAGACCGCCTTGCTTTCTAGACTCCTTCTCAAAGAGGAGCCCAGGAGCGGCTAGATCCACTCCTAGTCCAAGACTTGGCCAGTGGTTTATGTTCAAAAGGATGAGGTGTAGGGACTGTGGGAAAAAGAGAGAGAGGGCGTGGGGGGGGGGGGGGGCAGGGGGGGAGCCGAGTGGGGAGAAAGAGAGAAGAAAAGGATTTCATCGGTCCTGGGTCCAGCATTGGTTCAGCCAGTCTAGAGATCCAGTTCTGGAGGGTGTGCACTGAGAACTCGTCCTCCCTTCTTTTATACTTAAAGGGTCTGCCCCCGTAGGTGGGGATTTGCTGTCATTGAGAAGCGCAGTGTGAGCTCAGGAACTTTCCAGACATTAGTTGGTGGTCTCGACATGCACAGTTCCCATTCCTGGGATTCTCTGGAAATGGGTCAGTGGGCTTGGATGGTCATCAGGTTGTTGCTTCTCCCTCCCTGCAAGCATGACCGCTATCTGTCCTTTCCTTCCAGCGCATACATTGTGCTTCTTCTCATGGTCACTTAAGATAAGGAACTGCAGCTTTGGAGAAGTGTGGTCCCACCCCCTGTGGGGCCTTCTCCTCTGGCCACATTTTCCTGTTCACACAACTTGAGCACTTTTACAGAGGCTGTCTTCTCCACCAGAGTTCGTTAATGAATGTTTGAGACATTGGCTATAATTTGTCAGACTGTCACACTCCTAGTTAAGAGCTTTAAACATTGGCTTTCTGTCCTTTTTACTTTGTGAAACAAGTTGTAAAAGAAATCCTTTCATAACTGACCCACCTTCTCATCAGCTGCACTATGACATTTTCATCTGCTTTGGTGGTCCCATGGAGGCTGAGAGAAGACTAAGACAAACAGAACTGTTGTAGATAATCTTCCTAGAGCACATCTATCTTTTCTTATCTTACTTATGAAAGCAATAAATGAAAGGCAATGTGATAAACAGCAAGCTTCAAGAGGCAGTGGCTTCAGCTACTGCTTTGCTTGAAAAGTAAGACAGACTTTTTTGACAGCACAGTCTGGTAATGTCAAATGAAAGCATTTAGGAGACTACCTGATAATCTTACCTTGGTGAGCATTCAGATTATATCACACTTCTATCTTATTTTTTTTCAGGAGTGACTTTTAACATATTAAGTTGGGACAAAGCTTCTAAACAAAACAATCGAGTCTTTAAATCACCACATGATAATAGCCTAGGAGAAGGCTCTAGAAGTTGTTTTGAGGCTGTACCTAAAACCCACCGAATGAGTCACAGCACCTGTAGATTTTGCCAGGGCATGAAAAACATGAGCTATTGAGTTTTCTATCAAGTAGCTGTTCTGACCTGAGCTGGAACTTGGTTTATTCTTTGTCTTCTGTGTCTTCCAGTCTCCATCTCAGTATGCTATAAACTGCAAGAATTTTAAAGCGTTCTAGTTTTAATTACCCAAGGTTCGTCCTGGAACTGCTTCTTATCCACTATCTTGGCACATTAAATTCAGGTTTTCTAAAATGGTTAAAAATAATTCTAGAGAACCATGTATTTTCCTTCCAAATGAGTACACAAATGAATGGTTATATAATGAAGTATACAATAATAACTCAAAATAGTGAATTTTAAAGGAAAGAAGCATATGGTGGGAACCTGTGCCCTGCTAGTCATACCAGGAAACAGTCTATTATGAATCATTTTAAAGCAATCTTGGTGCCTTTTAATAAAGGATACTAGTGTATGCATTTGTTGTTGTTGAACTTGGTAATTTGATATTTAAATAGAGTGATTGACTCAATGGAGAAACTCAGAGGCAGTCTGGACAGCTGTATAAAAATATTTGTGTGAGAAAAATGGAATCAGCCATTATGTTTTATTTTAAAGGTACTTATTTCATTATATTTTATTTCTTTATAAATTCAATCTTGAACATAGATTCTTTTATGGGAGGCTGTATACATTTCCTGATCGGTATTTGCATGTATGTCAATTGTACCTCTCTCACCTTTTGAGGGAAAGGTCATGTTACAGCTACACTATAGAAGGTAAGAGCCACTGAGATTTAAATTGTTCTCTTGTTTCCCTGGTAGGTTATTGTAAAATTGATGGATTTCTGTAATAGATTGAAGGTTCTGAGTTCCCCACATTGCTAAATAAAAAACTTAACAATATCTTAATACACTAATCCAAGGACCCTGAAGAATAATAATTCAGAATGTATCATATCATATAAAGTACTTGTTACTGGCTAACAGGCATATACCCAATGTATCTAGAAGAGAAAAAACAGTTACCATGTAAGTTTATGATGTAGGCAAAAGTTTTAATGGGGAATAATGTGTTGTATTTGTATCACTTATCTAGGCAATGCTTGCAAGAAAGCTGTAAAGTATTATTAATATTGTACATTTTTCAGACATTTGGAAACAGAAAGATTTACTATTAACTGTATTTCTCGAAAAAGTAGAATATCTTCAGATTCGTGTTGTGGGAACAATACTTTCTGCCACATGAAACACAAAATAATTAAAAGAGATTTCAGCATAAACCTTGAAACTGATGCTTTGGAATAAAAGGCATGAATTCTTGATCTTTAATCATACCTGCAAGTCCTTTTTCCATGCAGATACAGAGTGTAACAAGAAAGGCCACTGTTATGAAATACTTTCAAAGAAGAACTATTCTAGATACCTAATCTTTTTTTCTGCTTTATGTCATTGCTTTTGCCAATCTCACTGGAGGACAAAAAGAAAGAATGAGCTTCTGAGGAATACCATCCTTTATTGTGTGGAGGAAGAAATGTTACTTTCTCAATTCTAGTGTTTTATCTAGAAGCAACAGAATAGAATAATGAATTGTGAAAGTATGAATTAAGTACCATATTATTGCTATACAAATTCTAGTCACAGGCTAATGATGAATGGAGCCTACAGATCATCCATGGTGAGTCATATCTGATACGTGAAGGAAAGAACTGTAGGCTAAGGGGCTATCAGAAGGTGCTCCAAGTCCTGGCACTGTTACAGCTGTGCTATGAAGGATCTGGTCATATTCTATTAGGCAGATTCCAAACTGAAGTGATTGATTTATTTCATGTTATAAATAACCTTCAATTTTTTTGAAAGCTTGTAACTACCGATGCAAAAAATGCAGCATGCATAATTTAGGATCACTTGATAAATTAATTCTTGGGGGGAGAAGTACTTTCAAAATTGGGATGTGAGTGGACACAGAGGATCACAAAGCAATTAGCCAAAATCCCTGATGACCTGTATCTTTTAGGGGATGGACACCTTAACTTCAGGTGACTGACTGGCATGGTACGTCTGTTAGAAAAAGATCACTCCTTACTGATTGGTTTGTAAAGGCAGAGACCTTGGACTTCAGATTCACAGGCGGAAGAAAGAATTAAGATCCATGTCACATGAATTGAATCAAGAACTGTGGAGAGATGTGGAGAGACCTGGAGAAAAGCAAAGGCTTTTTGAGGAAAAAAAAATTAAAATTAATTTCTAGGAAAGCATTATATTTTGTCAAGAGAAAGATCTAGCCTTACAATGACAATCTGTCCACAGATGTCTCTTTTTCCAAGATACCAGGTCTTGATCAGCTGAAAGGAAAGTTTCAAAATTACCACTAGCATGGGCAGAATTCATGTGCCTCAATTCAGTAACAGCCTTTTAAAGAGTCAGAAGATCCAAAAATGTTTATGCAAGGCGCTGGCTGTCATTTCCAAGGCCTTACTTGATCTGAATGGACAATGCCTCTTGGGACTCCTGGATTGTGACTGGTCTTCTCTGTTTCTGAGTTCTTCAGAGGAGCATGGATGAGGCCCAAGAAACTTGAAAGCTCTTGTTGTGGTTTAACACCAGCCAGCAATCAAGCACCACGCAGCCGCTTGCTCGGTCCCCCTTACTCAGCGGGATGGGGGAGAGAATAAAAAAAACCAAAGTAAAACTCGTGGGTTGAGACAGTTTAATAGGACAGAAAGGAAGAAATTATGGTGCTGATATAATAATAATAATAGAATTGGAATATACAAAACAAGTGATGCACAACGCAATTGCTCACCACTCGCTGACAAATGCCCAGTTAGTTCCCAAGTAGCAATCCAGCCCCACCAGCCCTGGCCAACTCCCCCAGCTTTGTATACTGAGCATGACGTCACATGGTATGGAATACCCCTTTGGCCAGTTTGGGTCAGCTGCCCTGGCTGTGTCCCCTCCCAGCTTCTTGTGCCCCTCCAGCCTTCTTGCTGTCGAGGAAAATCCTTGACTTACCAACACCTAAAACATTACTGTGTTATCAACATTATTCTCATACTAAATCCCAAACATAGCACTATGCCAGCTACTAGAAAGGAAATTAACTCTATTCCAGCCGAAACCAGGACAGTATCCACCCCTTATTATGTACCGTCTATGTCATGCTCGGGTCCCACACATTCCAATACATCCCAGTTAAACACTGTCACCTTTCCTGTCCTTTGATACATATATATACACACAGATATCATTCCCTTAGTCTGTGGGCCATCCCTATAAAATATGTGGTGAATTCATTTAGTCCATGACTTTGGGCTCCATCTGTCACAACAGTGCTTCAGGGCAAGAGAGACGCTGTGAAGTCCACTCAGTTGGCAAAGCAGGATTGGGCTTCGGTGCAGTGCAGTGCACAGGTGACACTGGGTGCAACAGGAGGATGGTGCGTAGTGTTGGATTGCTGCATGTTGAAGTCAGTTCTGGTTCCATCACTACTGCACTTTTCTCAGTTTTATCAAAGTTCATTCTTCATTAATTTAAGTGATTCTTACTGAAATACTGTTGATATAGCATATAATGATTATAGTAATGTTGACATACAGTGGCAGGCTTATATAGCAATTAACATCATACAATGTAATTCATTGGCTATTCTCACCTAAAATCAAATCCCCTTGAGGTACATTGGACTTCCCCATCCTTCCGCATCACCCACCAAGCATACCCAGGTCCTTCCTTGAGCAAAAGCAATCCCATGAATGGGTTTGCCTTTGCCCAAGGCAGGAGTAACCCAGACTGTCTTCCCCAGCATACTTTTTATGTGTGCTACAGGGATTTTATCCCCTTATACAGTATATAAATGTTCTGATTGGGCAGGGCCAGCTTGATTGGCAGATCCCCTAGTGTTGATTAACCAGGTGGCTTTTGCTAAACATGCAACCCAATGTTTGAATGTCCCAGCACCCATGGCTCTCAGTGTAATCTTTAACAGTCCATTATGTTGTTTGATTTTCCCAGAGGCTGGTGTATGATAGGGGATATGATACACCTACTCAACACCATGCTCTTTGGCCCAGGTGTCTATGAGGTTGTTTTGGAAATGAGTCCTGCTGTCTGACTCAGTTCTTTCTGGGGTCCCGCATCACCCTAAGAGTTGGCTTTTCAAGGTCCAGGATAGAGTTCCGGGCAGTGGCATGGGGCACGGGATATGTTTCCAGCCATCTGCTGGTTGTTCCCACCATTGTAAGCAGGTCGCTTGCCTTGGCATGTGTGTGGAATGTGATACGGTCAATCTGCCAGGCCTCCCCTGGCAGAAATTTCTATTTCAGCCATTGCACTCCATACCAGAGAGGCTTTAACTGCTTGGCTTGCTTGATTGCAGCACGTTTCACATTCATAGATAACCTGTGTGATAGTGTCCATGGTCAAGCCCACCCCTCAATCACAAGCCCATCTGAATGTTGCATTCTTCCCTGATGGCCTGAGGTGTCATGGGCCCACTGAGCTATAAATAATGCCAGTCCAAATCCACCTGAGCCACTTCAGTCTTAGCAGCCTGATCTACCTCCTCGTTGTTTTGATGTTCTTCAGTGGCCTGACTCTTGGGTACTTTACAGCGAGATTCTCTAACTGGGATGCAATATCTTGCCACAGTATGGCAGCCCAGATGGGTTTGCCTCTACGCTGCCAGCTAATCTGCTTCCATTGCTGTAACCACCCCCAGAGGGCATTTGCCACCATCCATGAGTCAGTATAGAGATAGAGCACTGGCCACTTTTCTCTTTCAGCAGTATCTAAAGCTAGCTGGATGGTTTTCACCTCTGCAAACTGGCTCAATTCACCTTCTCCTTCAGCGGTTTCTGTAGTATAGTAGATTATACAGTAGTATATATAGTAGTATATAAACTACTGGTTTGTAGTATAGGACTTCATACAGCACCCTTCCACCTCCGATGTTTTTCCACAATGTGACAGGACCCATCAGGGCATATTGTCTCTCATTTTCTGACAGTTTATTATACAGTGGGGCCTCTTCAGCACGTGTCACCTACTCCTCTGGTGATATTCTGAAATCTTTGCCTTCTGGCCAGTCCATGATCACTTCCAAAATCCCTGGGTGACTGGGGTTTCCTATGCAAGCCCATTGTGTGATCAGCACAGCCCACTTACTCCACATGGCATCAGTTGCATGATGTGTAGGTAGGACCTTCCCTTTGACATCCAGCCCAGCACCGGCAGTCAGGGTGTTAAGAGGAGCTGTGTTTCAGTACCAACCACTTCTGAGGCAGCTCGAACTCCTTCCTATGCTGCCACTATCTCTTTTTCAGTTGGAGTATAGCGGGCCTTGGATCCTCTGTATCGCCGACTCCAAAACCCCAGGGGTCAGCCTTGGGTCTCCCTGTGTGCTTTCTGCCAGACACTCCAGGTAGAGCCATTCTCGTCAGCGGCAACATAGAGAACTTTTTTAACATTTTGTCTTGCCCAGACTGGCCCAAGGGCTACAGCATGAACAATCTCCTGTTTAATTTGTTCAAAGTCTTGTTGTTGCTCAGGGCCCCATTTAAAGTCGTTCTTCTTCCAGGTCACTTACGCGAGGGCTTACAATCGGACTGTAATTTGGAATATGCTTCTCCAAAAACCCACAACACCAAAGAAAGCTTGTGTTTCCTTTTTACTAGTCGGTGGAGACATAGCTGTTATTTTGTTGGTCACGTCCATTGGGATCTCACGACGCCCATCTTGCCATTTTATTCCTAAAAACTGGACCTCCTGTGCAGGTCCCTTGACCTTACTTCATTTTATGGCAAAACTGGCTTTCAGGAGGATTTGGATTATTGTCTTCCTTTTCTCAAAAACCTCTTCTGCTGTGTAGCCCCATATGATGATGTCATCAATGTATTGCAGGTGTTTCAGAGCTTCACCCTGTTCAGTGCAGTCTGGATCAGTCTATGGCAAATGGTGGGGCTGTGTTTCCATCCCTGGGGCAGTCGATTCCAGGTGTACTGGACACCCCTCCAAGTAAAAGCAAACTGTGACCAGTACTCTGCTGCCAAAGGGATTGAGAAAAACACATTAGCGATATCAATTGTGGCATACCACTTGGCTGCCTTTGACTCCAGTTCGTACTGAAGTTCTGGCATGTCCAGCAAGGCAGCACTCGGTGGCGGCATGACTTCATTCAGGCCACGATAGTCTACTGTTAGTCTCCATTAGATTTCTGCACTGGCCATATAAGACTGTTAAAGGGTGAGCAAGATTTGCTGATCACTCCTTGGGTCTCTGGACAATGAATCAAGTTATGGATGGGAATCAGGGAGTCTTGGTTTGTGCAATATTGCCGCCTGTGCAGTGTTTTGGTAGCAATTGGCACTTGTTGTTCTTCAACCCTCAGCAACCCCACAACAGAAGGGTCCTCTGAGAGACCAGGCAGTGTGGACAGATGTTTAATTTCCTCCATCTCCAAGGCAGCTGTACTGAAAGCCCACTGGTACCCCTTTGGGTCCTTAAAATACCCTCTCCTGAGATCATCTATGCCAAGGATGCATGGAGCCTCTGGGCCAGTCACAATGGGGTGCTTTTGCCACTCATTCCCAGTTAGGCTCACTTTGGCCTCCAATATAGTTAGCTGTTGAGATCCCTCTGTCGCTCCAGAAATACAGATGGGTTCTACCCCTTTATAGCTTGATGGCATTAGAGTACACTGTGTCCCAGTGTCCACTAGAGCCTTATATTCCTGTGGGTCTAACAAGCCAGGCCATCCAATCCACCCAGTCCAATAAAACCCAGTTGTCCATTTCCTCCACCCGGCTGGAGGCAGGGCCTGTCTAATCCTGGTCATAGTATTTGTTACTTGCTTCTTGTAAATACGAACGAGAAGTCCCTTTATTGAGATCAGAGGTAGGATCAGGTCTTCTACTCTTGTCTGGAAACTGGAGCGGCATTTTTTCGGGAAGAACCCCTTTTTGTGATTGTCTTTCCTTGCAGCTCACATACCCATGCATCTAGGGTTGAGGCAGGTTTTCCATCCCACTTCCTCATGTCCTCCCCATGGTCATGCAGGTAAAACCACAGGGTACCCTGCTGTGTATACCTTCTGTCTCCTCTCTCTTGAGCAGAGGAATGCTTATGCATAATAGCTGAGATCCTGGTCTGTACAGGTGGGGAGTAGGACTTTTTGATCAGTTTGATCAGTTTTTCAGACTGTCCTGGCTGTGTCCCCTCCCAGCTTCTTGTGCCCCTCCAGCCTTCTTTCTGGCTGGGCATGAGAAACTGAAAAATCTTTGACTTAGTCTAAACATTACTTAGCAACAACTGAAAACATCAGTGTTATCAACATTCTTCTCATACTGAACACAAAACATAGCACTATACCAGCTACTAGGAAGACAATTAACTCTATCCCAGCCAAAACCAGAACAGCTCTTAAGACAGATTTTTGTTCTAAATGCTTCCTTGTGGCACTCCAGGTCAAATGCTGTCACCTTTAAGTGTATTTTTCTTAGATCTTCTGTTTGTGTACGCATCTGTAGCCCATGTCTAGACTAGCTAGCTGTACTGAACAAGATCGATTTGAGTTAGAAGAATAACATCTCCTGAGACTTTGCCACAGATAGTGCAAATCAGTTCATCTACCTGTTTTACTGAAGTATTGAAACTTGATTTACTGATACCTGTAAACTGACTCAGATATGTTGCTTAAACTGCAAGAACATTTAAATTCCTTTTACAAATAATTTACACAAGTAAAATAGTTATAAAATGCTTAACCATATCTCTGAATAGTTCCAGCACTTTCTTGATTGGAAAAAATAAGGATGATACTGGTTGAGTAGCCATTTTTAAAAACTGATCTTTCAGGGGCTATTTTAATGATCAGAGAATGGTGACTGCACACAAGTGGCAATCTTTCGTGACTAACCTTTATGCAAGTGGAGATTCTGGTCTGACATTTGTATAGTTGCACAACTAATGGGAATTCTCCTTAAATACAATTTTCAGGTTCTTAGCAGCTGCAGAGACAATCTGTAACAAAATGGAAACTCAAGTTGAAACACAATTAGAATGGTTTGAAAACTGTAATGCTAAAATAGATGCCAACAGAGACAGAAAAGCTATTGGCAAGCAGGGTAGAAGTACCAAGAGACAACATTTTTTTCCCCTGGATTTAAGGGAAAAAAAGCTCATTCCAATATTGATACTGGTTGATACTTTATCTTGTAGTTTATGAAGATGGCAGAAAACTGAGAGCACCCAACAGGACAGCAAGGGTAGGAAAGCAGAGAAAGACCCTGCCTATGTGCATCTTACCTTACTAAGCTTTCTTCTGTACCCAAGGCACTAACATGAGTTTTGGGTAGCAGTATGGGAGCCTTTCTCCGCTGCTTACAGCCTGTAAGCTGCCGGTCTTTTGTAAGGGGATGAGAGTTAGCAGACAGCAAAAGGAGAAAGGAAACATCAAAGTGAGTGTTAAAAGATTAAAAGTAATAGTAAGCAAAGGGAGAGAAAGGGAAAAAGAATTGAGAAAGAAAAATGGAAATGTGAAGGACATTAGTTGGCTGTGTCAGAACATGGAGGAAGAAACACAGGGACTAAATGTTCAAATACTGATCCATCCTTACTGGGGAAAAGATGATTGTCTATGGATATAGAAACTTTGATATCAAACACTGATGTCAGAACTGAGGGGGACGGCTTTGGGATATATAAATCACTTTATATATATTTAGTATAAATTACTTTGCTTTTGCTAACTGTTGACTATTACCTAAAATTACTGAAAAGTAGAGATTAGAGAGAGTAGAGATTTCAATTATTCACTCAGGTAAAGTTGTATTTATGGTAGAATGCTGATATTTAATCTACAAAATCTTAATCCAATAGGTAAAACATTAATTTGACCCAAAGGAATCAACAAAGCAAGCTGTCAACTGCTGAAAAAAAGTTATTTCAATAGATTTATTTGGTTGTATCTTGATTACACTTTCAAATGTGAGTTGAGAATTTTTAGTAAATAAGCTATAAAATTGAACTGAGAGTGCTGACAGGAGCATTTCCAAAGGAAGAAGGGAATGTCTTTTCTCCAATTATCATCTCTCAAAATGGGATGTTAAAAGAACTTCAGACTTTGCCAAAAATTTTTCCTGTACTTACATACAAAGTGGGGACATGTCAGAATGAAAAAGCTTTTTTCAACAAATCAAACCAGGTTGAAGTCATGCCTGTTATGTCACTATAGACTCAGTGTTAATGACAATGTTTCAGCTCAGTTTCTGCCAGTTTATTTTACAAAAAAAATTTCCCAGATCTTTTTTAAGATCATTTTTACCTGAAGGTGTCCTTAAAACTATTTTGTGACTTCCCATCCAAACATTCCTGTATATGCCCTTGGAAATATCACTTCTGGGTGAGTGGGTAAGTTGACTTCTTCTGGTGTGACTGACTGCTGCTTCATAAGTGATAAAGACTGTGTGAGGAGGTTGTGATGTAACTTCTCTGGTGGGACTTGTTTTCAGCCTGCCCATCTTTGTTGTAGTCCAAGGTACTTAAATACACCCTAGACATCAGGTCATGCTTTTTGTTCCATTATGTACCGTGTGGTGGCACAAGTATACTGAAGATGCACTGAGGATGTAAGATACCAAATGCAATCCTGTTCTCACTGGAGCCAGAAGTTTTGCTGTGGATGTCATGAGTGTGGAACAACATACATCCTCACACATAAGACTGTATTTGTGTTTCTGAACACAGACCTCTCGCTTCTAATAGCAATTTGCCACTTTGCTGCTTTGGGTGGTGAACTCCTGGAAATCAGGAAGTGGCAAGGAAATCCTCACTGAGACATGGAGTTAAAAGGTCTAATACCTACAAGATGATACACTGATTGTTTTAGCATTGGGACATACTGATGTTGTCAGTTCAGTGAATATATTTTGTATTTTGGAATTGGTGACACAACTGGAAAACTCTGGTAACAGACAAACTCTTGGGATGGTACATGGTAGCCCAGAAATACATGCAAGCTAAATGACCAACTGGTGCCACTTCAAACCCATTTTCTTTGCATTTTGATGAGGATTTATCTTGACTGATCTAATCATCCTGAAATACCTATCCTGTTTGCTTGAGACACTTGGGTGGTGTCTGAACACTTTTTTTTTTGGTGGTGTTTTGTGGTTTGTTTTTTTTTTTTTTAAACAGAGGCCGTCCCTACTTTCCTAGCAGCCCTCACTCTCTTGATAACAGCTGCCCTCACAGGCAGTTTCTGTGCTGTGCTGGTTGTGGCAGATCAGCAGCTCTGATATTTTGTGCAAGGCTACTAAAGGGAGAAAGTGCAGACAAAAGATGGAACAAAAGCAAGTAACTCTTAAAACTACAGTTCCAAGTGCCTTTTGGAGTCTGTGCTGTTATAGAGAAAATGTCTTGTAACATTTCTTACTGCTGAATCTTTACAGTGCTACTTTGTTACTGATTTTAACAGTGAAAACTAAAAGGTCAGCTTCTCCTGCATTGACACAAGTACCTTAAGTTTATGCATTGCAATGGTTGCTTCAGATCAGCAGATCTTTAAATATTGCAAATACCCATTGTTCGGTCCTGCAATTTCTTGTATACAGGTGTATGCCTTCCTTTTTATATAGTCTTTTTGGGACTGTAGGAAGGGCATTGCCTGTCAGAGGGATTCGTTAATTTTGGAGAAGTACACTAAACTTACCTCTTTGTGCACATAATATGTGAAATTCAAGCAATGCTGAAGAACAACCATATTTTCCTGTTATATAATTGGAAATGGCCGGGATGGCTGACTTCTCAGTCTGAGCACCATGAAGTGTAGCGTTGTCTCACTGAAGTCTGGGTGCAAGTCAGAGATACCAGTAAGATGGCCGGGGTCTTACACTACAAGATTCCTAGGACACATTACAGATTCCCAGGGATCACTAATGTTTACATGGTTCTAACGAGATCTTAACACCTCTCTAGATAATAGTGCCAGTGATTGCTTTCCATTATTCTAATACACAACCTGTAATCATTTGCATTCATTTTCAACAGGCTCTTCTGTCCAGTTCAACTCAGTGGAAAGTCTGACACGTTTTCTTCAATTCCGTGAGATAGTAATGGTATGTAAAGAGGAGTTTCTACCATGGCCTGTAATGGAAAAGTACTGGAGATTCTACAAAGAATGTGAAGATTTTGGATTCTAAAGACTTCCTGAGTGCTAACATTTTCTTAATTGTCATCACTTAAAAGTAAACATTTGAGCTTTTAGAACTAAGCGCTTTGTTACTGTCATTTTGATAAGTCATTTGCCCAGCACTTGGAATGGACTGCAAGATTGGTTTGGTAAATGAGGAACAGGGGAGTGCTTTGTAGCAGGTGAGGATAACTGTCAAAACTGAATTTTGTGCTGTAAGATTAAGAAATGGGGAAGTAGACGACGACTGTTATACACTGGTGCTCGTTGTGAAATCTGTTCCAGATTGATAACTTTGTATGAAATTCCACTGATTTCAGTGGCTGCCCATGCTTGGTGGGGCTGCACAGAACCAAACAGGTATCGACACCAATAGTCACTTCCTACAGCTAAACCTGGAACTACTCTGCCTGAGCATGTGCTATCAGAAATGGCTGCAACTGTTTGTGTAATAACATAAGCTGTTAGATTAGGCAAAAAATCAAGGTGAGCAGCTTTGAAAATCACCAGCAGCTTTGCTTTATGTGGTGTGGATATATACAAACATTTGAGAAGCAGCCAGGTGCTGGGAGAGGTTAAAAGAGGAATGTTAGCCATTGGAAGTGCTCAGGGAAATTCCATTCATGTTCCAGCCAAGTCTTTCTGATAAGCAAATAATGTGCTGGCATATGGCAGGAAATGCAGTTAGCCTGTTTGTGGAACATGAATTTTTCCATCTGACAACATCTTAGATATTGACCCCAATCTCTGGAGGATTTCTGTTTGTTTTAGTTTTATAATGTGTGAATCTGCCTCAGTAGCATATTTGTAACACATTTGACTGTCATGAGAGTTATCTGCATTCAAATGGCATTCTTGCTCTTTGGTTCTCTGGATTATAAGAAGAGATGAAATAATAGCACCTGCTACTCCTAACTCCAGTGAATGGGATGAGAAAAATATCTCCTGTCAATACATAACCACCTCAGGTAGCTATTTGGAGTGTGAAGAGCTGTTCTGTGGAGATTTGATTAGTGTCTTAAACAGAAGGTGGTTTAGGGAAGAGAGAGGGGTCTGATGTGCAGAAAGCTAATACTGCGCCTTAGGATGCATGAGCAATCATAGCCTGATGGGCTGTAAAGCTAAAGAAATGCAAACTGCCTGGAAGTCAAAAAAGTTACAGGCTACTGAGTGACAGGTATTTTGTAAAGGTCACTTGCCACACAGAAAGAAAATGGAGCGGCCTCACAGCTGCAGCAGCAAAACAAACCTGACGGCATATTGGTTTAAAGGAAATGTTCATTCAAATACTGCACTTCCACTTTCACTGAAAAGTGAAAGACTTTTGACTGTTAAAATGACTATTGAATTACTTACACATTTGTTTGACATCTTTTCTTTGTTACAAGCTGTCTAATAAAATTAATGTGTAAAAACTGGGAGGATTTGACAGTAATACTTTTAGTCCATTATATTAACATGATTATATGACCTAAGGCAATCCTAACATACAGTGACAAAAAAAATCTGATTGATTCAAGCTGGGCAAAGAGGTAAAAATGCAAAATATTGCATGAAAATCACTGTCTCTTACTGACACTATATGTAAAAGTAAGCTACCAGGGTTCTTTTTTCTTAATATTTACATTGTATATAAGCATTTTGAGAAAGGTGTTAGCTTGACAACATACGTTTTAATATGACTAACAAATGTAGGATTCTGCATCCCAAATGTTCTTACAACTCTGAATTTTCCCTATTCTCCCTACTGGAATCTTTTTCTTAAAGATCCATTAAGAGATGGCAAAAAGTTATACCACCATGAATGGGGTGTTTTGTTGCCTCTGTTTAAATTTTTGCTTTCTAAGTGTACTTTTGCATAAAAAATACAAGCTGTTATCACAGGTCAAAGATAGGCAGCTATTAGTGATCCTAACTACAGCAGAGTAATAAAGCTTCTGCTCACAAGTGGCAAACAGCAATGGTTAGTCCTCCCAGCCCTTCCTGCTCCTTTCATGATTCGGTTCTTTCATTTAGTAAACCCCATCTCCACTCCTAGGCTGTGAGTTAGCACATATTTTGTGTGGTACAGGCTGAAGTGAAAAGGACATAAAACGCAAAGACTACAAACCCCCTGGCATTCTGCCTGCTGTTAATATTCAGATGGGGAGTAAGAGGAGAAAGAGATGATACAGTGAACAAAAGCCATGAATTCAGATTCATATTTCCAGAGACTGATTTATTTATTTGTTGCTGAGATGGAGTTAAAAAAAATCACTGGGGAGATTAATACCAGTGAGGAAGAATGCGAGGCACAAAACAAAGGAGTGAGAGTGAGAAGGAAGATAAGCAGCTGGGAGGCAGACAATACCACACAAGAGTCACAGATTTTAAGGCCAGCAGGGACTGATGTGATAAGCTGACCTCCTGAGTAACGCAGGCCAGAGGTTATGAGAAGGTATAAGCAAGGGAGACACGGGGAGAAGAGAAGAAATAAATATGCAGATAGAGCTAAATTCACTCTAGGCAGAGGATCAGCACAAAACATTTGCGCCTTCTTGCCAGGCAAAGTTGAACTCTAACCAGCAAGAGCAGTTAAGGGAAGAGAAACGTGGGAATGAAGGCCAGCTTTGGAAAGGTGTTTAAAGTACAGTGAGGTGTGAATACACCTTGAGTTTTTGATGGTAGAAATGCAACTAAGGCGGGGGGGGGAGGGCAGAAGTAGTACCAGAATAACATTGCCATAGGAATTAGGATAAATTCTTGGAGCAGTTGCAGCTGGCAAGTGTTTTGTCATTATGACACAGAGGTGAAGACTTTTTTTCTGATTTTGAAACCTTAACATTAACTGGAAAAACCACTCTGTTTAAATTACCAAGAGAATGAACAACTGCATACATGAGATTCAGGCCCTTTTTCAGGTCACCAGCAGTCAAGTAACCAGTCAGGTAGGAAATCATATAGATGATCTGGAATTTGAGTTATTAAGTTTCTGGCCATACCAAGAAAAGATGGCATGACACAGGAAAGGAGTAAAACATTTCAAAGATGGAACGGGATTCAAAGAACTCCTAGGTTTTTCATATATATATATATATATATATATGTGGGGTTTTTGGGTTGGGGGTTTTTTGCTGCTGTTGTTTGTTGGGCGCGTGTTCTTGCTAAGGTGTTGGCTTCATGTGCAGGAGAAAGTTTTACCACTTAACATCAATATTATTCTAGCAGAGTAACCCGCACGCGAGTTGTCTGGCAGCTGCGTCCTTTAGATTTCACTTGGGTCCCGCGGAAGGAGCTCGGGCGTGCGGTTACATATAACTCGGTTACAGTGGCTTAAGCGATTAGCGACCTTCAGCCGAGCTGTCACAGCTGTGCCCAGCTGCAAGGTCTGCGCTACAGGAGCGGACGGATGCTCTCCGCTCTGGCGGCGTCTCCCAAATTTCCCACCGAACCCGCGCACCACGCGCGGACGGACCCCCGGAGAGCAGAGCCTAGCAGCTCAGCCTGACCTTAAAACACCGGCCTTTGCCTGCAAGTCGTTGGGGAACGGCAACATTCCAGTGCAAGGGCAGGTCGTGTCACTTTTAGCAGAGGTTTAAGGCCAGACCGCGGCTCACGGGGTCGGAACGGCAGCCACCGCCGGCCCCCGCGCCCGCCCGCCGCTCGCCCCTCGCCCCGGGGCGGCTGCAGACCGGCCCTTCGCGCCTCTGTCCTTTCCCGGGGAGGCCGAGCAGGGGCCGCCGCCTCCCCGAGGGGGAGGGCGAGGAGCCCGGGCCGCCCCCCGGGCCGCGGGGGGCTCGTCGCCGGAGGCGGGTGCCACTCGGCCGCGGCCGCCCCCTCCCCCGGGCCGGCGGCACCGGGGCCCGTCTTGTCGCCCCCCTTCCCGCCGAGCGGGCTCCCTCCCACCGCAGCGTTTGCGAAGCCGCAGCCCGGAGCGGCGCTTCCCCCCTCGGCCGCCCCGCCTCCTCGGGGGCGGCAGCGGGGCCGGTCCGCGCCGCGTTCGCAGGAGGGGCGGCGGCGAAGGCGGCGGGCTCCTCCCGAGCCCAGGTGCCGGCTCCCGGGAAGGGGCGGCCGCGCCCGCTGCGCTCCGCGCCGCCCCGCTCCGCTCCGCCGCCGGGGACCTCGCCGCTGCCGCCGCCTGCTCTCCTCCTGCTGCCCGCCAGGTTGCGGGGCGAGCGGCGGCCCCTCCTTTTTTCTCCACGTCATGGGGTGCCGTGTCGCACACATGTCCGTGCACACACATCCCACACACACGGGCACGCACGCACACACGGGCGCGCCTCCGAGCAGAGGAGCGCGGCCGGCCCGGGACGGCCGCGCTCCGCTCCGGTGAGTGCGCTGCCGGCGGGCACGTTCCGGGACAGCGGCGGCGGCGGGGGAGCCGAGCCCGGCCCGGCCCGGCCGGCGGAGGGGAGCGGGGCAGGGCCCTAACTTTTTTTGCGCGGAGCGGTGGGCTGGGGCCGCAGCAGCTCCCGCCTCCTCCCGGCGGCTCCGCCATAGGCGCAAACTTGGAGGCTCGGCCGCGGCGGCGGAGTTTGGGGAGGGGGGAAGGAGGAGGAGGAGGAAGGGGCGGCAGCTGCGTGGCTCGGCGGGGGCGGGAGGGCCGGGCAGGGCGCGGCGCTGGTGGCGGCCGGCGGAGGAGGAGGAGGAGGGTCGGGGTCGGTGGGTGCTGCCGGGGAGCTCCGGTAAGAAGGCGCCGTGCGTCTTTCAAGTTAATTACGGGGAGGGGGATTTTACGTCTCGGGAACGGGGGGCGGCAGCGGTTAACGGGCTGCAGGCGTCTGAAGTCCGGGCGCACACCTGGCCGCCGCCCGGCTGGCAGGAGGTGTGCCCAGCTGTTGCAGCCCCATAAGCTTTTCTTGAGAAGCAACAGTTATACCAACTTAACGTGTGGTTTGGGAACAGGAACCGGGTTTGTTGTGACGTTGGCTGAAGCCTCTCGTGGTTTTTTTGTCTCTGAGTAAATTGCTAAAAACGTACACGTCAGCCTGTAGCTGTGTTCGGTTTGCCAAGTGCACTTACTTGTTTCTGTAGTATGGAAAGAGGCTTTTTTTCCTTCTGGGGAAACAAAAAGTAATAGAACAGCAAGGATCTGTCAGAAAAAAAATATGTTTCTTCCCTCGAGGAGACGTGGTAGCAGCTTCTCTCTCTTTATGGGGTGAACAGACTTACTGGTATCAGAGTAAGGCTTGTGGAAGGAGACCTTACGGGGAAATTCCCTTGAGGTTAACTCATCCACTGTGCCCCACCTGAGGATCTGCTCCTTTGAACATCCTCTGACTTGTTCCAAAGATCTAGTCCCCTAAACCAGTCTGTTTCATTCTGAGTTAGGCAAATTTCCTTAATAGTAACCTTTTAAAATAAATAAACATCCTTGATAATAACCTTTTTGCATTTGATAGCCTGGGAGAGAAACAGCTGAGGGGTAGATATGGCAGATATACTTGTGACTGGAGTGGAGGCAGTGAACTGGAAAGAGCTGCTTGCTCTCTTTCAGACCAAGAACTACAACAGTTGAGTGATGCTGGAAGGCAAAAGATTGAAAACAAGTAAGAGAAAGTGGGTTTTTACACAATAGTCAGGTCAGCTGTAGAGTGTTTTGCTGCTGTCCCCCCCCACCCCCCCCGAGTCTACCTGGATGTCAGAAAACTCATGTGGATTCAAAAGCAACCGGATGGAAGAAATAGAAAATTCATGAGAAGCAGAAAGTTGTAACCCCTGGCTTTGGAAACTGCTGAGCTGTAAGAGAACGGAAACCAAACAAATGTGTGGAGAAGATACCAGCCCATCAGAGACCCACACATCCTCGTGCTCTGTCATGTTGTCTAAGTGTAATGTGGTTTGCGTGGTGCATCAGGAAGCTAGCTGCTGGCCCGGGCAGGATTCCCTGGTGCTAATCAAAGACCTTTTCCTTTTGGATTGACATTGCGAAGCGCAGTTGCCCTGTGTGCATTTTTGTGGTGCATTGTTCTTTGATGGGGGGGATCTTTCTGCATGCTTGCTTTTCAGGCAAGGACAAGCCAGCACCCTAAATCTTATGCAAAAGATGCACAGCTGTCTGCAGACCTTTTCTGATTTTGCATGTGCTGGGAGCTTTTGTCTCACAGGAAATTCCCGTTATCTCTATAGTTCTATGTTCTTAATTTTTTTATCAATTAATAACATTTGATACCATTGGCCACTGTACCCCCGCATCACACTAAAAAGAGGTAAAGTTGACCAAGCTACTGTTGTGCCACATTGTGTCTTATGCATGCAGGGAGTGCCAAATATTAAGTGGGGAATTCAGAAGCTGTTGTCATATGAATTCGCTGTGCTGGGCCCATTGAGGTAAGGCAGGACTGCAAGATTCCGTGGCCCTGCAGCACCCAGACCTCTCTTCGGAGCTTACGAGATTCAGCCTGCTCCTGCCACACTGGAGAGTGAAGAGAAAATAACAAGCTCCATAATACAGAGATGTGAGGTTTCTAAGTCCATATGAGCTGGAAGGCTGATGATGAAGAGGCTGGCGTACACTATACCTGGGACAAAATCTGGATGGAGAGGAGAATAATGCCACATATGCCTTAGGAGTACTGCTGCTGTGCTTTCCTCAAGGGAAAATACTGTAATATTTGTTTGTGGTACATGCAAATAGTACAATGTACAGTTCCCTAAAATTTCTTTGTAACCTTTACACACACAAAGCTTAGGTATAATAGCACAAAAATATATTTCTTGCCATATAAGAGACATTGTATACCATATGAGGTACTTATCTATAGGTGAACTTGCAATGCAGACCATTGTGTCTGAACAGTTTCAGAAAGTATCACCAGGACTGTGGAGGTCATATCAGTAGCCCAAATTTCTGGCCTTGCTTGGTGGCGGAGCTATTTTATCTGTGGAGGGAGCAAAATCTCCGAGACCTGAGGTGTTGATACATGAAGTACCATGCAAGTCTTGAACTTGGTGAGGCTTTTGACAGAGTCATCATATCTGCGCACTTTCCTGCCTCTCTCCAAGTCATTTCACCCTGCCATAGAAGGAAATTAGGTTGCTTTGATGTGATCTGTTCTTTTGATGGTGTTTTTTTTCCTTCATTTTCTTGGTGCTTGGAAATGCCATGCGAGTAAACAAAAATATATGCTTATTATACAGATAATGGTTTCCACAGCTTATCACACAAAGCCTCCATACTCACTATTTTTCAGCTAACATTTTACACTTTTCTTTCATAACCTGTGCAAGCAATAATGTCGTCCCTGCTACTTCTGTACATCCGACTTCATACACGCTTGAAACACTGATAAAGGTGAAGGCTGCAGGCACCAGCAGAATGCAGCAGATGCCAGGACTTTATTCAGCCACCAAGCTGGCCGTGCCCATGTCGATCTTCTGGGACAGAGCATCCTAAAGAGCTCTGCAAAGGGAAGAGACCACAGCAAAGTCCAGGAGGTAGGTCTGCAGCTCTCCTTGAAATGATCTTGCTAATGTGACAAGCTGTGACTTTGGCAGTGAAGACTTTGACATGGGGGGTGATTTACAGCGGGGGCTCACAGATGAGAGTCTGCAAGCAGCTTGGTGGGGAGGTGAAGGAAATGGAGAAGTATTTTGAGCTGTTAATGGGAGCTTTTCTGCAGCACAGTGCAGTTTCTCCTGCCTCCCTGTCTAACAGGAAACTTCGACCCTCTTTTACGGTGCTACTCCTTGCCAATGTACACAAGTTCTGTCCCTTTGGGCCCAATTTTTATGTTATGCAGTAGTTTGGGGGTAAAGATTAACCCTCTCTCCACCGTAGTAGTGTATTATTTTAAACTCTCGTGAGTCAAAACACAGCTGTTAAACTCTAGATTGCCCCAAATTTGAAGTGAGTAAACTCTATTTACTGGGGTTTGTGTTTTTTGAAAATAATTAATTTTTATTTATTTATTTATTTTAGTCTTGACTCCTGCCTTTATGGCACATTAAGTCCTTGGCAAACATGAGTACTCCTGTCTCTTAAAAGTCAGGGAATTTAAATACTCAATATATAAGCAATCAGGCTTGAGAATTTCCATGGCTATCTACCCCTGGGCTTTCTAAACACTTTCTTGCTTTAACAGGGCTGCAGATCCTCTGACTGGAAGGACAGAATAGTTTGGGGTGTACCAAGGAATTTGCTGAGAGATTTTTCTTTTCAGGCCTCCACCAGAACAGCTTCCATCAAAAGTTATTGTAAAGCAGTTCAGATGAGTTGGGTATGCAGAGGAATCAGGTTCACTTCTTTCTTGTGCTGCTGTCTTCTTGCATGACCCTGCAGAAGTTGCTTGCCTCTTTTCCTGGCCAGAGAACAGAGACACGGACTTTCTTTACCTCAACATATCTTTGGGACACGAACATGCAGGAACTAATGTTAGATATTTTACTACAATTATGGGGATCACTGGTGTACTGGAGAGAGCTAGAAAAGAGCATCCAGCCTTTTCTAAAGAACATACAGAGAGTTGAGACTCAGTGGCAGACAGACAAGCAAAACCACTTACTGTTACCACAGCAGGTTCTGTTAGGAAACAGATCTATGTATCCTGTGCAGTGAAGAGCACCTCATGTTTACCACTGGGACAAAGTTGTGTGTGATATCCATAACTGCCAAATCTTTGCTGAACCTGTGTTTCTCATGTATGGGGTGAGAAGCTGTCTTTCCTCTTCCAGAAGCATAAAACAGGCTGTGGTAAACTGTAGGTTGTTGTTGTTGTTGTTTTTCCTTGGGGCACTGTGTTCTTTTAAGTTTTCAGGGTCTTAAAACTGGCAGGCTTATCACTTAATTAGGCTTGCATCTAAAAGTAACGGCGTATTTTTCCATGTCTTGCAATTAGAGGTCTATAAGGCAGCACTTACTTAGCTCTTTAGTTGCCCATCATTTAGACGAAATCTAAGTATTATATCAGGCAGGCCAAAACAAGGGGGTGAACTGTGTGGAATGAGGCTGGTAGTGGGTGCAGCTATGTTACAGGGGCACAGACTGAGGCTCCAGTGCAGGGAAAGTGGGTGGAAAACCAGACAAACTTGATAGGATCAACTGATCTAGATTTAATGCCAATAAAAAGTACTCCTACAGAAGCTCTGCGATCCCTATCAATAGATAATTTTGCGATGGAAATAACCAGCTAGCAGCAGTAAACACTAGCACATGAATAAATTAACTTTCCCAGCTAGCAGCATTGAATAATCAAGTAGAGTTAAAAGTTTAATTCAGACAGACAGTTAAAAAAAAAATAAAAATCGCTTAGCAAAGCACGTCATTACTTTTCTCCTTCCCCTGCTTCCCAGGAACATCATCCCTCTACCTTCCCCAGAGACCCATCAAGTGACTTGATTTGTATAGAGTAGAGGGAGAACCAGAAGGAAATAACTGTGTCTTTCTGCAGAGCTGGTCGTGCAAACAACTTGACTAAGTTTGCATTGCTGTGTGAGCGGGTGTGTATCAAGCAAACAGAGATATTTTATCAGGGAGAACTTTTCCCAAAGTGTTTTTGCCTGGGGGAGAGGGAATTGTTCCTGCTATTATATGGTAATGATGTTGGTTGCTGAAATACACTGTGACCTGGTTTCCAAGGAAAGGTGTAGACACTGGTTTTGCTTCAGGTGCCTTTGAGGGATGGGGGAGTAACAAGTCAGAGAAAGCACCTGTTTTGCTGCTCTGTTTGATTTTTCATTGTTGTTAATGCCACCTACATGAGAGCACTTACCCTCATTGATCCCTCTCTACATCCTCCTCTTTCGTCATTTCCCAGCCTCTGTTCTGCTGCTCCTACTCTTCTCAGCACCCATTCCCTTTTTGGTTTTTTAACCTAAGTGATAAGCAAGGAGCCTGGTTCGTGCTGTGTGTCAGCAGAAGGGCTTCTGCGTGGGACAGAGAACAACATGGTGGGGTAGGAGCACTCCTGCTCCCCTGCATCCGCTCTCTCCGTTTCCTCTCCTTCCACAGACTTGCATTCAGAGTTGACCTTTTCACTTAACTCTTGCTCTGTGGCAAGCACAAAAGCATGTTGCCCCACGACAGCATTTGTAGCAAGTACTATGTATTTCAGATCCACTGAGGAGAGAGCACTGCCTACGCACAGCCTGGATTTTCTGAGAATCCCTATTCTGGTAGCAGTCAATGTGTCTTGCCACTCCGTGCTCGGGTTTAACCACTCTCAAGCTCACGTGACAACAGATAAAGAGATGGTTTGCACCAGCTGGCCATCTGGCATGACACCAAAAATCATTTGTGGCATCTGTAGCCAACTGGAGAGAGTCACAGACCTCTTTGATGGGTAACGCTAAACCAGAAAAGAACTAGTATAAATTCAATAGGGCTACACATTAAGGGAGATCATGGCTTTTGTTTTTCTGTAGCTCAGCGTAGTTGGTGGTTGAGCTTGGACTTTTGCTTTACCTTCTGAAGAGGTGCTTCAGGAAGAACTGGCAGAGGGCAGAGCAGAGTGGCCAGCGGACACTGGCTGATACACACCCTGCGTTCCTCAGGAAAGTTGCACTGTGTTGGTTGTTGCATACAGACGGGTTACAAGCTTCCTCAGGTAGCCCTGCCTACAGGTCCTGCTGCTGAACTTATTGCTTTCAGTGTTGTCTAGTGCCCCTTTCTCTCTCCATGGGGCCAGCCTGCTTTGAGCAGAGATCCCTCCAGCCTCACTGGACAAAACTCAGCCTTCGAAGCAGGATTTTCATCCCTCTGCCTGCAGGGAGGCTTCTGGTGCATCTTGGGCCCATCAGGCTCTGGGGTTCCTGTGATGGACCTGGGGGGCTCATGTCATGTCCAGCCTGTGGGCAGCATCCAGGGAGCTTGTGGGCTCTGTAGATCCACCTGGCAGCTTCTACCTTTAACCACTGAAGTGTTTGTGTTTAGTGGAGCTCAGAAAAGACACAACAAGGAATGGGAATGAAGTGCTGGGGAGCTGCAAAATTCCTTATAGTCTCAAACAAAGTGGCTGATGAGCTGTTAATAAATCAGTGTGATCTGTATACAGACAAACTGGGGACACCTCTGCACTGCATAGAAAAGGTTGGAAGAAGACCACAGATATTGATGAGGCCAATGACACATTTGCCCTTTTTGGACTGGTTAAAGCAAACTCTTAATTGGGTACTTTTTAGTTACTAATGGTCTCTATCAAAAGCAGCTTGTCTGAACCTTCACTGTTTTTCATGGTTGAGTGTGCCCCAAGGGAGTTTTTGCTAGAGGGGGAGAAAGACAAGAGTAGATGTTAAAATGTAAATACCCATAGGTATTTGAGTTTTGAGTTAAAGAAAAATTTGAGTTGACTTTTGAGTTAAAAAAAAATTACCTTCAATAATGCAGCTGTTACTTTAAAGGAAAAGCTTTTTGGAAACTGCTTTATTCCCAGGAAGGCTGTTTCCAATAGCCATAGATGAGTAATTTGTGAAATAGGATCAGAGGCTTCTGGAGTGGCTGGGGCTGTTTCTTCAGTGCCAGGGGTGTCCACTATCTTTTTTGCCACCAGGCAGTCAGTTTTCATATTTTCTGATTTGCACTGCCAATACAGGGACACAAGAGGCATTTGACTCTGTGGACTGCAGGTGAGACTTGCTGTCAGAGCTGGTAATTTGTTCCTGTTCAGAGTGAAGGGAGCTTCAGGCTCCTCCTGTGCAAGAATGATGTTGGCATCACTGAGTGGCACAGACCAGGAGCTGCTGTTACTCCGGGTACATGGGGTTTATGGAAACAGCAGAAATAATAGTGTGAGGAGCAGCAGTAAAGCCCTGGGCTCTCTCAATAACTGGGGCTCTCCATATGTGAATCATTAGGGTCTTAGTAAAGTGGAAACATGCCTTCAGAGAGGCAGCATAAGCCCAAAGCCTGCCAGTTTCTCTGCACTTCTGAAGGGAACCTGTCTGTTTCTCTGGGTTGCTCGAACCCCTCCTCAACACTTTATAGTCTCAAAGAGGGCTGAACCTGCTGTAACCCCAGTGGATATGAGCCGCTGGGGGTCAGCCAAAGCAAGAGCTTGGTTCTCTGGGCCAGCTTAGGCTTGTGCTGACCAGAGCAGCTTCCAGGCTGGCTTTTCTCCATTGCTGCTGTGCACTGCTCTAGGGCAGAGGAGTTGCTGGGGTGTTGCTGGCAGAGGATCAGGGTCAGCTGCAGTGCTGCTACCCCCAGAACACCTCACGCTGGAGGGGCACCAAGGCTGCGCCGCTGCAAGCAGAGCTGGCAGCGCACGCTGGGGCAGTGACGTTCCTAGGGACGCCTTGCCCAGCTCATCCCGCAGCCTGTGCTCTGGGACAAACTGACGGTCCTTTGCAGTTCCTTACATCTTTCCAGCTGTGGAGGGACCTCAGATGCTTAGTTTGACAGACATTGGGCAAGGTGGGTCTCGCATGCATGGTACAGTGACCAGGGTACAGAACAGGTTCTCTGCTGGTTTTCTTCAAGGCCAAATCCAGAAGCACTCTGGGTAATTTAACCACATTGAGTTCTGCTCCCTGGTATAAAATACTCCTACATGTTGTAGGACACCCTCAAGCAGTCCAGTGGAAATGTCCATGCCCATGGCAGGGGGGTTGAACTAGGTGACCTTTAAAGGTCCCTTCTGACACAAAGCAGTCTATGATTCTATGAAATAATGGATGATGGCGTGGTAATACGGTTTCTCAGTAGGAGTGGTGGTTTAAAATTGCTTTTACTCTGAAGGAATGGAGGTACACCTTGTAAAAATGTTATTCCCAATAAATTAATTTGCATGCTTACAGGAGTCTCTTCGGAGCAGAAATTTGGACCACCACATCTCATAATGTACAGACTCAGTCAGTTAATATCTGACTGTTCTGTTCCTCCTCCAACACACAGCATGAGCAGCTCCCATTTTTCTTTCAAGGGCCATGGGCTTACAGGTGGGCATGACTTCTCCCCACTCTTCTTTGTGTAAGTGTGGTCTACTTCCCTCTAGGGAAGAGGTGCTGGGCTGGTGGGAGGTATCCTATGCTACCCCAGATATGCAGTTCACAAGCTGAACTGTGACAATTTATTTGTCTGCGTAGCACTGAGAAGATGCAACAGTTTATAAGGTCAGCTTTGGCAGTGATTTGGGAAATTGAGTGAAACCTCAGGTAGGCACACTCAAAGCTAATTTACATCTACCTTACACTGATTGATTGCTGTTGTTTCTGCAGCATCTTAGATGTTCGATGTTATGGAACTATAAATAATACAAATTAAATAATATAGGAGAGTTACAAGCTTCACTGGCAATGATCTTACTACCTCTGTAGTAGTCCACAGTGGCCTTAGCCAGTTGTTTAGATCAGAGCGCAACAAAAATTACACAGTATTCAGGTGAAACTGCAGAAGAGCTTTTTAGGCAGGCAGATCACACTTCCTCTTGGGGTCTGCCTTGGGGGCCAGGATTGCCACTGCTACTTCTTACAAGTTTTTACAGAAAAAAAATACCTTTTTTATCATGAGAAATGCAGATGAAGAAGCAAACATTGCTCAAAACCAGCTTACTTTTGATGAAACAAAAAAGCTAAACTGCAAAACAAGCCAAAACATGGATTGTTGCCATCTCTGATACTTTGCTCCCATTCAAAATTGGACTTCTTTTAGAACTTTTTTCAGTTCAGTTTTAATAAAATAGGAAATGTTTCTTTTGAGTTTGAAAGGCAACATGCATGTTTTTTGGGAGCGCCAGTGAGATGCAAAAGCACCTGATTGTTCACATGGCTTACAGAGCAATATGTTCGGGCTTTTCTGACCAGGTTGCATCTGGTGTTAGCAGCACACCTGACCCTTGCTTAACCC
Organism: Buteo buteo; assembly: GCF_964188355.1. Lineage (NCBI taxonomy): Eukaryota > Metazoa > Chordata > Aves > Accipitriformes > Accipitridae > Buteo > Buteo buteo. Next base: position 27,774,001 of record NC_134204.1, read on the forward strand.
TTCTCAGGGATTGCCTTTTAAATTTCAATGTTGCAGAAGGCACACTAGAGCCTTGCAGTCAGTCAGAAAAGTTGTAATTAATGCCTGTGGTTTGTGAGTGGAAGCTTTTAGGTGGACCGCTCCCCAGCCACCACACTGCACTCCCACCTGAAGCCTGAGCGCCTGGGGAGAGGATTTCCTCCTCTTCCCAACAACTTCACCCGCTTTCATTTCATGATTGAATCCTGAGTGGTATGTGTGGCTTAATGAATAAACAAACCTTCAACACAGCAATCCTAGCAGCTGAAGGCATGATCTTTGAGAAGCTGAGCTGTAGTCAGTGCTTGGGACATGGATGCTTTGCCTTCGTCCATATTCTCTGAATGCCAGCAGCAGTTGTGAAGGGAGAGCCCCTTTCCAGATATTTAAAATTTTTTGTGTGTGTCTTGCATTATGGTGCTAGTGACAAGGGAATTGCAGATTTCTGCAATGGAAATCTTCAGATGAATTGCTGTGGATTAAACTTTGATGTAGCAAATTGATATTGGGTCTATTAACCAGACTGATACAAATGCAGGTGTTTCTTCTTGGCCAACATTTGGCAAAAGTGTGGTGCAGAAAGAGGAGAGGAGGATTCTGCTGGGAGCCAGGGTTCGTGAAAGGGCTGTATAACTCGGGGAGGATCTGGACAGAAGTCCTATGCCCGGTGAAGACCCAGGGCTCCTGCCCTCCTCAAGTGTTTGGCCATGCAAACTCACCCCCATTCCTGTTTGCAGGAGCTGAGGTGACTCCTGGAGGGATGGGATGGGGAAGGGCAGGCATGGGAGAAAGTCACCGGCTGGTGGTTGTGCTTTCATGCCAAATCCTGTCCCGTCCCCCTCTCGGCACTCAAGACCTGGAGCCCAGACTGCACCACAGAGGGGGACAGGGGGAGGAGTGGGGTGCTGCAGGTGTTGCTTCCTTCCCATAGAGAGGCAGCCAGTCGGATACACGCACGATGTGCTGCAGTCTTTGGTCACGACGGACCTGAGCTAGCCATGCCCCAAGGCATGCTGAGGGAGGTCCACTGGGTAAGTGCCTGGTGGTGTGTAGAAATGTCACGGGTCAGCAGAGCTAAATTTGGAATTGGTTTAATACTTTTTTTTCCCCCTCCCAAAAGAATCCTGAAAGCAGGCTTTAATTTGTCTTTAATTAGCCTTTCCTTTGGTTTCACCTTGCAAGCATTTAAAGTTTCAAGCAACCACATGCTTTCAGTAGAAATTCAACATTTCTGTGTTGTTATAGTAATCTGTATTGTAAAAGCCAAGAGAAATAGCTACTGTTTCAATTTGCTTCTCTGGCCCTTACAGATGCACTTTTTTTGCCTTCTATGACAGTGGTCCAGTATAAGCTTGGGCGATTTAGCCAAGCAGGTTGCCTATGGCTGGTGTACAGGTGCAAACATTGCTTTTCATGTTTACGATGTGCCCACTGTCAGGGTCTGCACACTTTTGGGTGCTCTGCAGCTTCACTGGCTGTTAATTTATGTTTACAGGTTGCCGGAATAAGATTCAGTAGTTTGCAAGCGGGAGTAACAATTTTCCTCAGGAAGGTAAACTTCTGCACATCTGGCTGATAGCTAGAAGTGACAACTGAGGCAACAGGTCTTTACAGGTATGCCCCTGGGATCACACCATACTTCATGTCCCCAAACCTTTGCTGTGTTACCCAAAATATATAGATATGAATGTCTATAGGCAAATATGTGTGATTCCCTCTGTTCTTATTTCCATGTTCTCTCTCTCTTCCCCAGTTACTGCAAGTCAGTAGGAACCAAGGTCTAATTCTAGTGCAAGTCCTTATGTGCAGTTTCTAGCACGCTTTTGCCTTCAGCTTGGCCTTCCTTCCCAGCCCTTCCTTTAGCTGGCCATAGCTTGTTTCACTACTTTCAACACTTTCAGTTCACAGGGGAGAAAGCTTATCCTCTGGTTTTGTGGGGTTTATAGGTTTTTATGAGTGTTGTATGAGCCCCAGGAGAGCTGCAGAATTCTTCTGCAGCCTCCTGAAAAATGAGATGCGTGCACCGGATTGAAGCATGGAGGAAAGAGTGGAGCCCCACTGCCTGCTTGAAGAGTGTCATGTATTTTCTGGTCCTTCTGCAAGCCCAGCATCATTGCCTTAGGCAGACACAGACAGCTAAGCCTGACTGGAAAGTGCCTTGAGGGCAAGGACCGAAACTTTCAATTTGAGAGCAGCATGGCTCAGCCTCTTGGGAGGGTTTATTCTGCTGACTAAGGCCAAAACAGCATTCAGTGAGTGGAAGGACTTGATCTGCGGCTGAACTTTTTCAGGAGCGTATGAAATTCTCCCACCACCTTGTTCCTCCTTTTGTGTCATTGTGCAGGTTGTATAGTTGCAGAAAGCAAAAGACTTTATGTGTTTGGAGGTGTAAAGCTGCCTCAAACAGCTTCTTGCAGGGAGGAAAATACAAAAAAAAAGCAGTGAAATACATCAGTGAAAAACCCAGCTGTGTTCTGGGTGGGATACAAATATTGCCATCATGGATCTAAATAACAATCCCTCTTCTGGTCCAGCAGTAGACAAAAGAAGATTCAGAGAACAGAGTGATGGGCACAAGAAACATTTTTATTGGTAAAAATTTCCTGTCAGAAATCTTGGCAGCTGGTAATTGCCTGATGTCGTGGTTCCAGGGAATTTAACTTTCCATCCTTATTTATGTATTGGCAAAGGTAACTCTGGAAACTCTCAACAGCCAGCCTATTGCCTAATTCCTTCTTGAATCCTGCTGAGCTCATGGTCTTTAAGGTACCTTATGACAGGCTATAATTATGTGTTGTGTAAGAACACTTGTTTTGTTACACAACACAAATGTGTTTCCCTTCTATTTCTTGCATGTCTGTTTTCTTTGAACATCCCTTGGTTTACAGATGCAAAGGATAAATAAAAACACACATTTACCTTCTCTGAATTGTTCAGTACTTTGCATCCCAACCAGTAAGTGCCCTGACCAGGTTAGGTGCTGTATATGTGTGTATGTAGACCAGCTGCGTGATATGTGTTGGTTGCAAGATGAGATCAGTCTCCATTAATTTCCTCAGGAGTCTCCTCACATGTAGAAGAGAAAGTGCAAATATTTTACGAAACAAGGCAAGATGGCAATGCCACGCTCCCTTCCTAGTATAAAATCATTGTGCAAAAGATGGAATGTTGGTCCTGTGTATTATATGGTAGCACCTGAGAAAAAAATACTCATAAGCAGGATAACCGGAGGTAGCATCTAGTCAGTCCTACCCCAGGTAGGTTCTTCATGTAGCCCTGGGTGCCTGTTCCCATCTGCTGCACGTCATTCGTTCCCTCCTCCTCCAGAGAGGACTGTGTGTACAGTGCACTGGTTTGTCTGAGTGGCGCTTTGAGTGCTGCATGTGGTAAGAAGTAGGAGTTTTGCACTTGAATCAAAACCTGATGAGATTTGTGGTGGCTCTTCTGTCCTGAGGGATTTCATTCCCTGGTCTTGCACTGTTTCTCAAGAAAGTCCAGTCTTTTGCAGAAACTAACTTCGTCCCAGTTAGAGGCAAATGATTTGTGCCTGAAGAACAAAGCTGTTACCCTCATGCTGAAATACTGAGCCTGGCTGTGAAGTGCATCAGAGGTAACAACAAGAGAGTATGTATTTAATGTAATAAGAATGGAGCAGGAGGGACGGTGGGATATTGGTAGTGGTGAACTGCACTGCCGGAGAGACGTTAGAGTGCTTAAGAGTGGTTGGGTTCACACATGGCCTGATTCCGTTTGGACCACTGTGGTGATGGTGATACAGTGTGTGTTGAAAAAAAATAAAAAACCAACCAACCCAAAACCCAACAAACAAACAGATGGGGCTGTGGATGTAATTGCTGGCTCCAGATGCTCTCATCTGACCAGATGCTGGCCAGGATCAGGGGGAGATCCTCCATAAACAAGGGATTCATTAGAGGAGCTGTGATTTCTCACCAGTGCTCCTTAATTCCTTCCTCCACAGGAAATTTGAACCATGCCACCACAGTCTTCTGGATTTCTATGACCTCTTTATGTGGCACAGTAGTGTTTTGTGGTTGGCAGTGCTGAAAACCATAGGAATGTTCAGGGAGCCGAGTGTGGATACTTTGCTCATCAGCTGCAAGGAGGGAGTCCTCAGTACTGTCCAGGTGATTTCTTGCACATCCTGGTCTAACTCTGGACTGCACTGGGCTCCAGTGGTCTAAATTGGTAGTTTCAGGCTGGGTAGTGTGGCACAATGGCTTTTTTGTTGGTTTGCCTAGAAACAGAATGTTTGGCACTGGATGGAAGCTGGCCAGGGCTACCATAGATAGAGGGATTTTGGAGCAGTGGAGAATATGCTTCTGCCCCGGCCCCTGGCCAGCCTTTTTCTTTGTCTAGGCTCTCTTTTGCTTTTTTGAAGGAGGTGGAGAGGAAGGGAAGATTCGGTCCCTGGACAAGACAATCCCTGTTCAGCCAGGAGGGGTAGGGGTTGTCCTTGGTAGCCAGGGAGACCACTGGGCAGAAGCACAGTGTGGGCTTCACAGATCGCATCACACAGGTCGTCTCCCTCCAAATTAAAAACAGGGGCAGGTTAGCTGTGTACCCCTCTGCAGGGCTTGTGTCACGTGGCTGGAAACCTGGCTTTGGTTAGGAGCAGCTTTTGAGAGCAACTTTTCTCCAGGAACATAAATCCAGGAATGAAGTAGGTAAAGCAGAGACCTGGATTAGACATTGAGCTGGAATTAGTTTGGAGAAGAAGTGAAGTAAAACACCTGCTGGCTAAGGGGGAAAGGGGGATTTTTGGCTTCATGGGGAGATAGATCTGCTTTTTCTTTGTTTTGTTAGTGTATCTGGAGGCTGTAAAACCTCTAGAGAGCTGCTGAGCTCTGGCTTCTACAAAATAGGTGGTTTTTGGCTTACCCTGCTCCCTTCTCTGGTCTATACCTGGCACCTCCAGGTGAAACAAGGAGGTGGTATTTCCTTCTTTCTGTTGCCCCCAGAAGAGAAATATCAAGGAGAAAGATGGACAGGGAAAGGGAAAATCAGGGAGAACAGACTAATGAAGGACCTCTGCCCTAACAGGCTGCATTGTAACCGAAGCTACAGCCTGCAAGACCTGACATGGGTGGGAATGCTGAAGGTGCCTAAGTTAGTCTTGCAGTAAGTGTTGCATGCACACCTCAATACTTGATTTTATGTGCATACATGGGATCTGCAGACATCCGAGCCACTTCTGGTAGCCCCACCATTTTATTCACTCTGAAGAATTCTGGAACAGCTTCTTCTCAAAAGAAAATATTGGGAGCTGTTCAATTTAGAGACAAAGTAGAGCTTAGTCTAAGCTAAGTAGAGCTAATTTTAATGCTGCACCTGGATGTGGACTCTGGTCTAATTTTAATTCAGGGATAGCAAACAATGCTGCTTGCACTCAGCTGGTAAAGCAAAGCTATATAGAAAGAGGATCACTGTAGTTAGCCTTTATAGTGGTAATACCTCAGTTGTTAAGTTGCTACACAGCAATATTATTAAATACCCTGCTGCATAAAAAGGGGCCATCTGTGTGTTTTTGCAGTCGCATCTGAGGTTGTGTCACATGGCAGAGAACAGGGTAAATGTGCTATTGCTCACTACTACCCCCCTGCCTTCAAAAGGTTACATTATATACTCATTCCGGTGGATGGAAGTGCTGTGTCTTCATCTGTGTCTTTCTTCAAGGCAGGTTAGCAGTGTTTTCCAGAAGAAATCTGGACACAGGGAGGACTTTGGTTGGGCTTGTTAGACCCTGTTGGGAGTGGATGGGAAGGAAATTCATTTTCCCTTGGATATCTTCATGGAACAGCCCCAGTGGCAGAAACAATGGGGGTGCTCTGACTGAATTCTAAAGCTTTCACTTTAATGCTTCATTTTTTTTAAATACTAAAGTTTACCATTAAGCACACATTCTTTGCAGACGTAGAAGAGATGCCCTTACTGCTCCCATTGAGTGTCCTGGAGTTACTCGGGAAAATAAACAATCCTTCCTACTAACTTGGAGGACAGTCATGTTTCTGCCAATGCAGAGGTTGCTGTACTTCAGTTTGTGACTCATAAGAAATTAAAAAAAAGGTTTGGAAAATAAACAGTGGGAGTCTTGTTCCAAAACTCTTTTTTAGCTGAAAATCATCTGAAATCTGAGTTGGTTGCCTTCAGTCAGCTAATTCAGGGGAATGAAATCTTTGTTTATTACATGGTAAAATCTGTCTCTGAATTAACATGATGATTAAGAAGAAATGCAGATTTCTGGTGCCCTGTCTTGCTAAGGTGGTGTTTATGCTGTAGACAGACTGGTTGGTCTGCACGTTTTTGTTAGAAACTGGAATTGTCTCTGATGATTTGTTCCTGTTAAAATACCATCATGTCTCTGTTTTCTTGCAGAATGAAGAGACGCAAGTGTCCCTACAAATGTCCCTCACGAAGGAAGATCCTGATCCTGTGTGTTACGGGGTGGCTGATTGCACTGCTGAAGCTCCTTCATGTCGAAAGACACTTTTTTCCCTCTAAGGGTATTTATTTGGTTGAGCACTTCTTGAGCACTTCTTCTTACGTTAGAAACAGGTATTCCTACCTTAGAAATGAATTCCAGTACGAAATTAATTGTTCATCTATATATGAACAAGATCCCCATGAAATTGGCAAGAGTTTAGAAATAAGAAGAAAAGAGATAATTGATTTAGCTGATGAAGATGTCATAGCAATGACGAGTGCTTGCCATGCATATCGTTCACTTAGGAAATACCACCTAAAACCTGTTTCACCAGAGGAGGAGAGTTTTCCCGTCGCCTATTCTTTGGTTGTTCACAAAGATGCAGTAATGGTAGAAAGGCTCATACATTCACTGTACAGTCATCAAAATATTTACTGCATCCATTATGACCAAAAAGCAGCAAAAAGTTTCAAATCTGCTATGAACAGTCTAGCTAAATGTTTCCCCAATATTTTCATTGCATCAAAATTGGAGACAGTGGACTATGCACATATTTCGCGTCTGCAGGCAGATTTCAATTGTTTGTCTGATTTGATGGACTCTTCAGTTCCCTGGAAGTATGTTATTAATTTGTGTGGCCAAGATTTCCCTTTGAAGTCAAATTTTGAATTGGTTGCTGAACTGAAGAAACTCGATGGAGGAAACATGCTGGAAACTATAAAGCCAAGCAGTAGCAAAAGAGAACGATTTACTTATCATTATGAACTTATGAAAGTGCCTTATGAATACATGCAGATGCCTGTAAAAACCAACATTTCCAAGGATCCGCCACCTCATAATATTGAGATATTTGTAGGCAGTGCCTATTTTGTTTTAAGCCGAGCATTTATTCAATATACCCTTGAAAGCTCTCTTGCAAAAGATTTTTTCGAGTGGTCAAGGGATACATACTCTCCGGACGAACATTTCTGGGCCACTCTGGTACGCGTTCCTGGGGTCCCTGGGGAGGTTCCAAGGTCAGCCCAGGACATAACAGACCTACAAAGCAAAACTCGTCTGGTGAAATGGAATTATCTTGAAGACCATTTGTATCCTCCCTGCACTGGTACCCACCTTCGCAGTGTCTGCATCTATGGGACTGCAGAATTAAGATGGCTTCTGAATTATGGGCACTGGTTTGCCAACAAATTTGACTCCAAAGTAGACCCTGTCTTGGTAAAATGCTTGGCAGAAAAACTGGCAGAACAACAGAAAGAGTGGGTGTACTTGTCCTCTGATAAATACTTTCTGCACATAAATTCTATGAATGCATCTCTATAGCAGCACTGTCTTCGCTGCTTTCGGCACTGTGTACTGTTATAGCACAGCACCTGCAGTTCCTCTGCCTTGACCTGCTGCAGGATGTTAGCAAGAGAAATATCCGTTCTGCATAAAGTTCAGGGCCTGTGAGAGCCCTTTTCATTTATTTATGAAAAGTCAAGCCTCTCTGATTAACTGTTTTGTAACTTGCCACAATAATCCTGTAATTGTTCTTCAGCATGATTCTGAGAGGGTGAAGTTTGCTTTTGGAGGGTCTGGCACTGTCTGTCCCAATGGAGTATTTCAGAAATGTGTTTTACATCAAGGGTGTCTGCATCTTTCCTAAGAAACTCCAGCACATCTGTCTGTCCGTCCCCTTTTCCTTCACTTTTGCTTTTCTTAGAGGTATGAAACAAAGACCTCTGTATCTGCTACCTCAGGAAAACTGGAAGTGCCCAGCTCACAGACAAAACCAAGAGATCAGCATGACACCAAATGAGCCATGTGGCCTCACCTGAATTCCCAAACTTCCCGTCTGTGGGAGCTGGCAAAGATCTTTGCAATGTGAATATGACTGGATGATATAAGGGAAAGAAGATCCTTAGATACTGCATTGTCTGTAGCATTGTTCTCCTTTCCCAGCTCATCTGTGCATTGCTTTTCCTTCTGTGAAGTGTGTGCTCAGGTGCTGTGCCATGCCTGTGAAATTGGTGGTGGTTGATTGAAACAGAAATATGCGCTATTATTCTTCAAAGGCAGTACATGAGCGTGCCCTAAGGGTAGTCTCTGCATCCCCTTAGAGTAGATATCCATGCCCAAAGAGGTCAATCTTCATTTCTATCTCTGCCCATAGAAATATCCTCCTGTGAAATGCCAGTCCTCTTGAGACAGTATGTCTAACACACAGTGGATAACAAGTGCTATTTCTAGTTGGTGTTCAGTGATGTGGTGCTGTGTTGAAATGCAACGCATGCAAAGTCGAGCGGTGATTGTAAGAATAGACGTATTGCAGAGATGCAGACCCTGTGGAGAAGTGTCTTTCTGCACGAGTCTCACGGCCTTGTGCCACCACCATCCCAGGCTGACGGGTGCCTGAGCAAGCCCTGGTTCAGCTGTAGAGCAACTGTTCTCCAACAGCCTTTGCTTCCCATGGCCCTGCCAGGAGCCTCCTCGCAGCCGGGCTCCCCATGCTAGGGTGTGAGAGATGTGTTTGTTAGTGCAGGGGTCTCTGCAGAAACTGTTGCAACTCAGAAGTGCCCCTTGGCATTTGGGGGGTTCCTCTGGAACGTTGCTCTGCCACAAGTTGGGTTTCAGTGGTTCCAGTGGACCCTGGGGTCTAGCTTGCTCCATGCTGCTGTCCTCTTTCTACTCTGGCTTTTATTAAGGGGCCTCTTCCCACAAGTGACTTTGGGTTATCTGGTCTTATCGATCCATAAATTGCTGCAATAACGACCGTGTCTTGTACCCATAAGAAATCTTTGTTTCTTATTTGAGTTGAAATAACCAAGTCATTTTTTGGTCTCAGTTTTTGTTTATAAATTTAGTCATGGTCAAATCATCTGTGGCTTAAGATTGTGTTTGAGAGTCAGGAGTCCTGGTCTTTTTCCTCATTTGTGACACTGATTTCCTATGAGACCTCAGACAAGGCATCTGAGTTTTCTCTTTCAGCTGTTCCAGCTGTAAAATGGGAACAATAAAGTTCTATTATCTTGCTAAGCACTTCAAAACCTATGGGTGTTGTGGGTTGGTTGCACAGCACTAATTGCTTATCAAACTGTTTATGGAGTCTGTGGATGCACAGGTCAAGTATTTCTTTGATGTATTGTTTCTGAAATAAATGAGGATTATTTTTAAAGTGTGTGTTGCTTACTTCAGTGACTTGCCATGCTGCCCACAGCTGTCCTGACTTCATGTGATTTATAGACACTTTGTAGAAAATGAAATATTGGCAGCATTTACAGATTCATACATCAGTACTTGTATATAAAGTAGAAAGTTTCCACATGGAAAAAGGTTAATAAAAGAGAATGTTAGGATCCCAGAGGGCCAAGCCACAGCCTTCTGTACATATAAATTGATGTTTAATGGTATACTTAAATTTTTTTTATTTACTTAAACTGGCTTTATGTATGTATATACACACATCCCCATTTGTGTTTGAGTGGTTTGCTCTACCTCAAATTTATACAAATAATCCACCAGCACATTAAACTTAACTGAAGTAAATAATTTTCATCATCATGCAACTTTGGGCTACTTTAACTGAATTGGGTTGAACAATACCTGTAATTTAACTGGTTTGAACTAAGGCAGTTTGTGCTTCCTAGGTAGTGAAGAAGCAGATGCGGAGATGGCACAGTGTGAGGCAGCATCACCCGTTGCAGTGGTACATTTGCTAGCTGGTGAAGTACAAGTTGTACAGGCATGGTTGCAATTTAATGAAGTGCTGATTTTCTAATGAATTACAGGTATTTCTGCTTTTTGAAGGTTACTTTAAAGGCTATTCAAGCTTGTAGAAAGGGAGTTCACAAAAATCATAGGATCACTCAGGTTGGAATATCATCTAGCCCAGCCTCCTGCCTACAACAGAATTGACATTAAATTTGGGCTGGGTCTCTTGGGCTTTGTTCCAGGGAGTCTTGCAGATATCTAAGAAAGATTCTGCAGCCTTCTGGGGCAAAATTTTCCAATGTTGCCAGGAAAAAGAACAGTCAAAATATAAGTCCTTAACTTTTGAATAATTTTCTCCCTGTTTTTTGACTTTGCATTCAGCAATGTAGGTGCCATACCGATGCCCGAATCATAGTTAAGTGATTAGACTACGGGAGTGGGTAGCAACTTCATTATTTACCTTTGACTTCATCACCTCTGTTCTTTACACAGGTAGGTCTTTCTTTGCTGAAAATGGACCTGAGGCATGATCCACAAACACCTTTCTCTCTGTGAGAAAAATGGCTGAACTTAGTTTATGGCAAAGCAAATACAAAGGTTTATTTGGGCTGGAACTTAGATTATAGGCAGTTATCTGCCATTCTGCTCTCACAGGGATTTTTTTTTTGCCTTAGTAAAGCTCAGACATCCCTTTCCTCGCCCTCTCTTCCTGTTCCTCACTCCTTCTGAAAAAGTTATTTCACAAATTTGAAATGCACATACATTTGCACATGTTAGACGGTTTCCCCTGTCTTTGTTCTGCTGAAGAAGCCCCATGCTGGCTTTCTTCCACACAACCTGCCCCGTGCTGGCTGCATGGAGCATCTGGACTATCAGTTAACCTGATTTTCCCTTTGAGGAAGGATGTGTGGGCAGAGCACTAGTGCTGCTCCTGGCTGTCAGCTCTGGTGTACCCATCCAGCCCACCATTTTGTTAGCAGCTGAAAACAGCAAAAATGCTGAGTGCATTCTAACATGGAAAAGTTAAGTGAGGAAGAAAAGGAAATAATGAGCTTTAATGAAAGAGATGGAGAGACAACATTTGTACAACTTGTCTTGCTAATGAAATTATTAAGCTGGACATGGAGTCAGGAGGATAGTATATACAAACATAAAGGCCTCACGATGTATCTTCTTTGATGTTGGAATAAAAGGATGTGAAAGGAAAGACTAGAAAGTAGACACCTAATCTGTAATTGTAATTAAAACAGACTTGGCCTGTTGAGCATTTCTATGGCTGCTATGTTATTACTGTGGCATTTGAATCAGAATGTATAAACATGAGAAACCGGCATTTGGGCAGCAAATGTGGAGTATATATGCCACACTAATGTGTGTTTACAGCGTGACCTTGATTTTTAGTTCAGATATAATATCTGTTTCTATTTGGTGTTTTTACAGAACTTGCGTCATTCTTGGTGCTGATAATTTCCATGCACATAGAAATGATACTTCAGAACAATATGCTCTGTTAGTAAGATGCATTAAGTCTGTACTGAAAGCACCCCAGCACTGTTTGGTATTTCAAGCTGATAGCTGAACGCTCTGTCCTGGTCCTGTTTTTTCAGAACTGCTGGGCGCTTTGATTTTTCTATGGCTAAAGTATACTAATCTTTATAGTACCATTCCTTCTTAGAAAAGGGAGAAAGCAAAACCTGTGAAACTTTGGATGAAGCATTTTCTCAAGTGAGACAGTGTATTGGGTTTGCATGGCAAGGTTTTGGTAGCAGCGGTGCTATGGGGGTGGCTTCTGTGAGAAGCTGCCAGAAGCTTCCCCTATGTCTGACAGAGCCAATGCCAGCCAGCCCCGAGATGGACCCGCTGCTGGCCAAGGCCGAACCCATCAGCGATAGTGGTAGTGCCTCTGGGATCACATATTTAAGAAGGGGGAAAAAAACTGCTGCACAGCAGCAGCTGGGAGAGAGGAGTGAGGATATGTGAGAGAAACAGCCCTGCAGACACCCAGGTCAGTGCAGAAGGAGGGGGAGGAGATGCTCCAGGCGCTGGAGCGGAGATTGCCCTGCAGCCTGTGGGGAAGCCCACGGTGAGGCAGGCTGTTCCCCTGCAACCCATGGAGGTCCACAGTGGAGCAGATATCCACCTGCAGCCCGGGGAGGACCCCACGCCGGAGCAGGTGGGTGCCTGAAGGTGACTGTGACACTGTGGGAAGCCTGTGCTGGAGCAGGCTCCTGGCAGGACCTGTGGACCCCTGGAGAGAGGAGCCCATGAAGCAGGTTTTCTGGCAGGAGTTGTGACCCCATGGGGGACCCACGCTGGAGCAGTCTGTGCCTGAAGGACTGCAGCCCGTGGAAAGGAGCCACGCTGGAGCAGTTCGTGAAGAACTGCAGCCTGTGGGAAGGACTCGTGTTGGAGAAGTTCGTGAAGGACTGTCTCCCATGGAGCAGGGGAAGAGTGTGAGGAGTTCTTCCCTTGAGGAGGAAGGAGTGGCAGAGACAAGGTGTGATGAACTGACCACAACCCCCATTCCCCATCCCCCTGTGCTGCTGGGGGGAGTAGGCAGAGAAAATCAGGAGTGAAGTCAAGCCTGGTAAGAAGGGAGGGGTGAGGGGAAGGTGTTTTTAAGATTTGGTTTTATTTCTCATTATCCTACTCTGGTTTGATTGGTAATAAATTAAACTAGTTTCCCCAAGTTGAGGTTTTTTCCCCTATGATGGTAAGTGGTGAGTGATCTCTCCCTGTCCTTATCTCGACCCATGAGCCTTTGGTTATATTTTCTCTCCCCTGTCCAGCTGAGGAGGGGAGTGATAGAGTGGCTTTGGTGGGCACCTGGTGTCCAGCCAGAGTCCACCCACCACAGACAGGAAGGAGCCAGATGGTATATTGTAAAGGGAGACAGGGTCAATAAATTTTCTTGCTACAGTATATATGTGTCTTAGCAGAGATCTGCTTAAATGGAAATGCTTGCCTATAGCATGGTTGCTGCTGCCATCTCTGATTGAGGTAAGCTAAACTTGAGTTAGTATATTTTGAAAATGAAAATAATTTAGGAAAAAATACCTGGAGCCTGTATCAGTTTCTCTTGTGTAAAAAATAGGTGCTCTGAAAAATCTTGAAAATCTACTGCAACTTGACTAGGGGGTTAAAAAAAGTCTCAGGAGATTGTGTTGTTTGCATCAGAGAGGGCAGAAAAAGGAGCCTCTGGATTTTTTGCTCAAGGCAGGTCAATGGTTTTTAATGATACTTTCTGTGTTATTTGTAGAAACCAATTTAAAGACATGTTAATTTGAAATACTAGTGACTGACTTCCACCTTGCACCTCAAGTGTTTGCTATAACACATACGAGTTTATTTAAAAGACTCTTCCCTTGGCTATAATTAGAGACTTCATTGTGATTTAATTAAAGGCAGCAGCTTTTCTATTGCTGAATCTCTTTTCTCTGCCTAAGTTTGTTCTCTGAGATGGAAAGGATGGCAAGTCTAAGCTTTACCTGGGGTGATGAGAAGATTAGAGAGTATACAGAGATGCTGCAGATGGCATTATTACCACCATAGCATAGCAGCTGGGAAATAAGAATAACTGCATCTTATACTGTAGAGGTTCAAATCACCATTTATTCATAAACGTAATAGGAATTGAAAATCATACAGTTGGAAATAACTACATGCAAATATTGCAGCGCTAAATTGCTAGGGGCCATAGGAAGTAGGATGAAATACAGGTGGTATGTGCATTTTTATCTGATGTATGAAAAAATTAGCTGTAGGTGAATTGCAAGACCTTCCAGTTAGCAGAGAAGTAGAAGTCCTCCTACAGAGGTTTGAAATGGCAGAATTGAAGGCATAAGCTTATTTTCTCCAATAAATGTTATGCTTGCTTTTGTTTCCTACAGTTGTTTCTTACCTTTTAATACAGCAGTTCCAGCTCCTTTATGGCCTTATGATACCCATATCAATTAAATTTTATCACATACTTCTCATTTACTCCAAGGTGCTTTGGAGTCCAGAACTTGCTTTCTGTCCTGTAGCAGGTCTAAGGGCTCTTAACACAATCAGCATGTGGCATGGCTGAATTTCCATTTAATTGGCTTTAGGAGGACATGTGCGTGGGCTCATCTACCCTGGGCCTGAACTTGTACAACAGTTATGAACTTCCATCACTAGGAGATTACCCATATTTTACTCTGCTTGTGTATCAAGGAAAAACTATCAAAGAGATCCTTTGCTCCTGTGCCAAACTTAACTTCTTCCTCTTGTCTTGCATTCTGCTTGGTACAGGCTATATATAAAAAAGCTGTATCAAGAAGATACATCCAAAGGGGTAAAATTATGTACATCACCAAAAAAGGAGGAAAAAAAAAAAAGGTGGGTTAGAAAAGTCATTTCAAGTAATTGAAAAAACAGATGATGCTGGGACTGAACATGGGATAACATATATGCAGCTGTTATCGCAGCCAGTAGAAGAGTCACTTCTCTGACTTTTGTATCGCTAATAATGTTCTTAAAAATGCACTCTTATTTCCAAGCATTTGCTCAACTGGGATGTGAATGCCTGCAATCGGTAAAAATTCATCCCTCTTCTCTGTAGAACAGAGTGGTACCCTGTGAAACTATGAGCAGGTTTAGATAGCTAATTTTTTTGCCAGGCCTCAGATTCCAGACTTTCTATAAGGTAGGCAGAACCAGAAAAGCATCTGGCTGTCGGCATGCAAGTAATCGGATAACAGCTCCCAAAGATGGAGCTGCCTCCAGAAACCAAGCTGGAGTCAGCCCACTCAGCTGGCAGAGCAAACACTGCCTCTGTTTCATTTTATTAGAGCACATTAGCATGATAATATCCAAGACCAGCCAGCTAATTGTATTACTTGTGTTGTTTTCATTGGCTGAAGAATCTTGGAATTCTCTCATGGCTTTCTTAAATGAAGATTTATTTAAAATCTCTGTATGTATATTTTGGGAACAGACACAGCATGTCTTCTTGTACTGCATGCCTTATTCTCATTTGAAACCAATGCGGCCAAATCAGATTCTGAAGCCATAAAGCCATAAAGAGCCAAAGACATGAAGAACTGAGTCATCCTAAAACTAAGTAGCCGTAGCGTTTTGTTTCTCTATGGTCGTTAAGTGGATAGTTTTACACTCAGTTTCAGAAACCTGAGGCATTTTGTAAATTGGAATAGCAAGAAGTGGAGATATTAAAGAGAAATTTACCCGGAGGATTTACCTGGAAGTTTTTGTTTCAGTCTACGTGAAGTGAGACATTTTCAGTTGCTGGACAGACATGCACACCACAGAGCTGCTGCTGGCACCGCGGCTCTGTTGCCACCTTCCCCGGTGCCTCCGAGGCTGCACCCTCCCTCCTGGTGAGGCACTGCTCACCGCAGTCGCCTGGGGAGAGGGCAGAAGAGCTGGCCTCTGTCCCACCCCTCTAGAAATAAGTCTTTGGGCGGTGATCCTACTTAGCAGCGCTTAAAGGCTGTTGGAGTAGATAAACATGACAGACAGGCGTGCAGAGGTGTTCCCTTCAGATGACCAGATGCAGAAAGTGGAGGTTTGGGTTGTGTTAAGGAAATGCGTTGGACTCTGTGAGCTATTTTAACCTGCAGCAGGAACTCACTCACTTAGCCCGAGAGTATTTGGCCACCATTTCATCAAAACAGTTTTCTCTGCTGACATAATGCTA
The DNA here is from genome assembly GCF_964188355.1 of Buteo buteo. Classification (NCBI taxonomy): domain Eukaryota; kingdom Metazoa; phylum Chordata; class Aves; order Accipitriformes; family Accipitridae; genus Buteo; species Buteo buteo. Next base: position 27,789,831 of record NC_134204.1, read on the forward strand.
CTGTTTTTGTTTGGTAGGGGTTTCTAGGCAGATTTTTTCCACATCTACTTCAAATTTCTTAACAACTGAACTGCTGAGTTCTTCATAGTGGTCAAGTCGAGCTGAGGGGTAGAGTGATATGAACTTGATTTGACAAGGATTTCAGCTGCCTTAGAGGCTTTCCACAATTGCCAGGTCAGCTGATGGTAGTGTGAAGTTTGGTTGTTGCTCACAGACAGTTTAAAAATTAAACTGAAACTTTTCCTGTTAAACAAGTGGCACTTTGCATAATGTCTGAGAGAGATGGCTCTGAGTATCCAGTCTCCTGGTGGCTGGTGCCTTCTCCTCTGATGGAGACATGATGAGGCAGTGAACCTTTGTGCTTCAGGAAGCGCAGTGACTGCTGGCTATGAGGGGAGAGGATCTGTGTCCTCTTTTGGGTGCTGTTAACTGAGCTGAATGTCCGAGGTTGGGTTAGCCAGCAAGACTGGTGAGAATATCATGTTTGTCCACCCAGTCAAGGCATAGGGATGAGGGAAGTGCCTGATCGGACAGTTCAGTTAAGGTTTGGTTTGTTTTGCAGAGTCACAAGGTGATGCAGTCCTGGAGTGCTATCATTCAAAGGGTAAGGCATCCAGCAGCTTCTCTTGTCTCCAAGGCTGGGATGGGGGTGAGTTTGAAGACTGGCTGTATAGCTGCGGAGTCCAATCCTGGGTGATTACATTGCTTCACAACAAACTGGTCCTGAAGTCTTTCTAAGAGTGGATTAATTCTCCTTTCCTCTGGCTGCTGCGTAAATGTTCCTGCAAAATCCTTCTGTTTTCGAATGAGTCTGTTATTGTAATTAGCCATTTGATCATGTTCTTAATTTTTGTGATATGTACAGAAAAGCAAATCCATATGCATCTCCTTGCTGAGGAGTCCTGGAAGGCACAACCAGGCCGTTGTTCATTGCTGCAGTTGACCCCGCTGATGCAAAGGAACCATGTGCTGAATGTTTAATGGAAAACAAGTTATGGATGAGTGGCTTGATCAGATGAAAGTAGAATAACACCCAGAGCAAAGGGAAAGCAGCCAAAAAGAAGTTATGTCAGTGCTTCTGATAAATGGAGATACCTGCCTTTTTTTACCCCCAAGCAAAAAAGCAACTTGATCTTGGGCCATAAATGCAGAAAATGAACAAATCAGCTACCACGGTACTGCTTAATCTAGCAGACATAAGTATAATGGAGGTCAAGTGGCTGGAACATGATGCCAGATATTAGCAATAAAATTCAAATTATAACTCTTTTTCAGCACAGGAATTTGCCTTTGGAACAAATTACCAAGGAGTGTGTTTGATCCTGTGTCATCTGAAGGTATCGGTAGTTTAGCTGTAACTTCAAGGCTTGATGTGGGAATTACTCTGATTTTTCATGGTCTGTACTATGCAGAAGGCAGGCTGCATTTGATCAAGGCTGCACATAAAAGCATAGAATCAACTTAGGAAAAAATACAGCTAAATTCAAGTGGGAGTTGCTCATATTGACCATTACAAACATAAAGGGCCCTTGCACTAATTAGCACCAGTGGTGGTGGTCTACACGTAAAAGTAGCTAGCTAGCTGTAATTTTTCTGCTTTTGTTGAGACAGCTGAAGCCATACTAGTAGAAGTTACACCTCTTTAACAGTGCTTATCTTTATGTAGTTTATTCTTGTTAGGAAAGACAATAAGCAGTGAAGGGGAAGATCGTCAGTGCAGCACATACACAAGCAGCTACATCAGTAACAAGTCATGAGCTTAATCAAAGATATTAGACTGGTGCAGACACTTCAATGTAAAGGTCTGAAGACCTGAGATCAGGAAGCCTGGTGTGGACCCAGCAATCCAGACCAGTAACCGTGAGCCCTGGGACTTGAAGTATTAGGGCTCAGGTGTCAGCCACAGCTAACTATGCTCCAGGCTTGGGTATGCGGGAAAAGTCTGTGGCTGTCTCTTGTGATTGCTAGTCCTGCAGCAATAGCGTGCTGTACATGAGCTTTCATGCTACAGCCTTCTGTACCAATACACGTCCTCAGAGCCTTGGTTCACAAGCTAATGGAAAGTTAACAGTCAGTGATGCAGACTTGGTCTAAAAGCCAAGCTGAAGTTTTTAGTGGGTCATACACTACTGAAAAGCAGCATCTGCAACTGAAGTTAAAGAAGCCATCCTGTTGCTGCACAGTCACACCTAGAATGCTCCTTGGTGTAAGGTAACCGCTTTCTCTCCCAGCACAGTCCCCCTTCAGACTTCAAAGTGTTTCTCCTCACTGTTTGTTGCCTCCACAGGAATCCCGTTCCTGCCACCACATTGCTTTAAAAATTATAGACTGGGCTTACTGAAAGGCTTTCTGAGAAGCCTAATTCTTGACAGCTGCAAAGCAACTTTTCCTGTTTCAGAAACTTTTTTTCCATTTCCTGAAAGAGAGTTTTAAATTCCTATGTGCCAGACTCTGGGGGGGGGCCCTCAGAGAAAGATTAAAGTTTAATTAAATATTAGGAGGAAAGATAAGTGTTTGAAGCGTGAACTACCCACAGAAGTAAAATGTAATTTCTGCTAGTAATTCTGGCTGTCATCTCAAGAGCAAGTGCCTGTACTCTCAGCATCGAGGGACTGATCCCTTCCTGCTGCAACTCAGCTTGGGGTTTTTGCTTGTTTTCCACTGTCAGGAATGGCCTCTATGGCGAATTGGTTTTACACTTCTGCTGGCAAATACCTTAAATATTTAATGACTCTGAAATGGGTTTTGATGTGTTAGGGCAACAGGAGTGTTAGTAAGTGGACTGTGGCCCTGCAGCTGCATTGCACTGGTTAACTGGTTTGTCCCCATGGACAAACCGCATTACCCTATATTTATGAAATGTTTGTTTCATAATTAAAGTGGCTAAAAAAAAAATAATCTGTTTGTAGATACTGCTCTGGGAGCAGGGCTGATTTATGAAGACAATGGCATCTTCTGGGGCTGGTGGCAGAGCTGGAGGACCTGCTGGTGCAGGGTTTTTTTGGGAGGGAGGCAGGGAAGCATGTTCCTACTGGTACAGCCCTGCCAGACCCAAGCAGAGGGAGCAGGGATGTCTGCAGCCCTCCCATACTGCTGGGAGAGGAGGGATTCCTGTGGGGCCAGCTGGGGAAGCTGCAGATTGTGAGGGATGTGTGGGATCACTGATGCCATGGGGGAAAAGTGAGGGCTGGGGAGAGGCAGAGAAGGGAGTGTCTGTGTACAGGCAGTGGGGAGCTCCTTGCAGAATATATATAAGATCTGGATGGCTTGAAGCCTTTTTTTTTTTTTTTTCCAATATGTATTTTGTTGCTTTAGCTTTTGTCAGTATTTTTCCATTATTACTTTTATTGGTTTGAAAAATGCAGGTTATCTAAGATGACCTCCAATTTAAGATCCGGGCCAATGCCTTAATCACATGCCTGGGGCCTTACCTTCTTCCTGGATCTGTAAGTAAAGAAACAGCAATTTCTGAGAGCCTGAATATAGCCAAAATAGTGCCAATGTGTGTGTGCTGGCTTTATTGTGCCCCAGTAAGCCATCATTCAAGTGGTATTACTTTTGTCTCTGTTCCCTCCCATGTCTGTACAAAGATGTAAATTCAGGCAACCCCTGAATATAGTGGGTTTGATATTGCGGGTAACCAGGTGTGAGAGCAAAGCACGAGTGACACTATAAGGAAGAAGAGACAAGACATCACAGGTGCAGAATGTCTCTGGAAAAAAAAGTTTAGAAGTACGAAGTAGTTAGTTTTGCTTGGGCTTTGCTATGACAAAGCCATTTAAATAATGTCAGTTGGATGCTGATTACATTTTGATTTGAAGCAAAGCTCTGAGAGCTTGATATTGAATTACTATGAGGCTTTGAGGAAGTTACCAGTACACTTGTCCGAAAATATCTGCTGAAACTGCTGCTCTGCAGAATACTGGATTTTTGATGAAGTTATTTCTTTTGCGACGATATTGACTTTCTGTTGAAAAAAGTTGAGTTTTAAAGATTCCCCTTGGTTTTGTTGTTGCTTGAATATGAAGACCTCAGGTTTTCCCAGTTTCTCAGTGAAAATACATCTAGTCACTGTGAGGTTGTAATAGGCATGCTATTGGAAGTGAAGAGTTTCTGTCTGCAAAATGTGTTGAAGAACAGAAGTGCCAATAAAAGTTATGCAAACAAATCTCAGGGAGGGTTTGACCAAATATTAATAACTTGATGACATGTATATAGTCTTCAAATCCTCTCCAAAATATATTTATCCTTCCGCTGGGTCCTTTTCTCATCTTTCCCTTCTGGCTTGTCCTATGTGGCACTCTTTTCTGCATTTGTGGCTGAGTAAGTTCTACTCTGCAGCCTGTCTGCGATACCACTTTTCCTGATAAACTGAAGTACAATGAATTACCAAGGTGTACACTGCCTTTGACCAGGGGAAAGGAAAACCCCCTTGTCATATTCTTCAAACCTGTGGTCTAAAATAAGCAAGAAAGCAATAAGAACAGGAGCTAAGACTTTGGACTTGGCCACCCACCCAGCATGCACAGAAACAGAGCATTCAGAATACATTCTGAAATTCTGAGGCTTGATGTCATCTTTAGTATTAAAAGTGTAAATGATTCTTGCAAAGCAAGCTAGCAGTAAATAATAAACAAGCATGGCACCTCTATTAGGAAGTAAGCCTCCTGCAAACACCCTGTGGCTCTATGTATGTGTATGTATGTCCTTGTTACCTCTCTGCCATGAATAAACATTTGACTCACTGCTTGGCACATAGATTTTCAATCAGCCCTTTTATGGTGAATAATGCAACAGTTACCAATGTGATGTTTATTTCTAGATGCTGAAAGTTGGTTTTGATTCAATAATTTATGAAAATTTATCATGCTGTCTCCATCAGCTTTGGGAATGTCTGCAGCATACATCAGCCCAGAAGGTCACTCTGAGGATTCTTTTCTGATTGATTTATACCGGCTTCTTCCCACACTTTTAAAGAAAAAAACCTCTGCTCAGTATATTCTGGCAGTTAATATAGACAGGTATAAATAGATGAATGTATGTACCTGTGTGTGTTTTCACCGTGATCTCACAGATACTGATTAGGGGCTTCATGTCCTTACTTGACCTGCCTATTGTGTATTTTGTGCTTCTTTCCTTTCTAGCCTACATAATTGCCTTGCAATGACCAAGAAACCTGCAGAGCAGTTCTTGTGCTGCTTCTGAGGACAGAGCAGCCAAGCAACACACTTTAATAAGGCTGAGCTTGGCTAGAATATATATGATTTTATGCTTCAGAGTCTGGGGTCAGCAAAACTTGGGAGCATGAGGTCTGTTGGGAAATGCAAGTAAGAGAGCAAATGCATTAAATCCTGCTACAACTGCATTGCACAGGCAGATCCTAGAGACTGTCTTTAGAGAACTAACAATGTTATGGCCAAAACAATTTCCTAATGGCAATTTGCTCATTATCTTTCTATATTAGCTTACTTTAAGCTTACTCATATGGACTTCGTATAAAAATTATCCATGGTTTTACAGGCTAGAAGGTACAACTACTTCTCTTCTTCCCAAGGACATGCTCATTGTTTGAGGAACCCCTTCTGTTCCCCTGCAGACATGTGTTGTAATGACAGGGGACTGTCACCCTTCTGCCTATAAGCCAGGGGTGCCTTGTATTTCTTTAGACTTTCCTTCTCTCCGGGGCCAGTAGTAAGAATGAAACTTGTGTATTACAGAAAGGAAGAGGGAGGACACCTACGAAATTCCTTCATTTGTCCAACACACTTGGAGAAGCAGGAACATCATTATGTTTCCTAAGGGATGAAATGGACAGTGGTTGTAACTGGAGCACTCTTTTTCCAGAGTAGAGGAGGGAGGGATGCTTTATAGTCCATTGGAACAATAAGGAGCTTTTCAGGATAGATAACAGAGAAATAACAAGGCTGTGGTTTAGAATTCATTGAAAAAAGGAGTGCCTGAAGAAACACAATGCTGGTATCGTAGCAGCAAAAAAGTAATGAGCTTTTTACAGAGCAAGTGATTCTGAGCCATCCTGAACTGCAGTGCCAAAGCAATCCCTTTGGACCAAAGCTATCTCTTCATTTCCAGTAAAAGTTATATTCCTATTTGCTAACAGCGTCAGAACTCCCTGTTTTGGGAATACCATGATGGTGGGGCTCCAGGGTAAGAGCTATCATTTAATTCAACCCTTTCACAAGGCCTAGACATAGTAGCTACCATAACGCAATATAGAGATTAATACATGCTAACCAGTAGAGGTAGAACAGCAAAGTAGTTTAGCACATATGAATAAACCCTACAGGGAGCCTGGATCAATTTAATGCTAGGCTAACAAATGATGACTAGAAAATGTCAGAAGTGAATGATAGACCTCAGCCTGGGCTTTCCACAAGTGGTAGGAAGCAGCAGCTTGAGTACCAGGTTCCCAGCAAACATAATGTTTATCTTACTAAGATGATGTGATCACATACAGTTACCTGATATAGAGTAATATATATTATTAATTAAGATAATAAATAACTGTTCTGGTACCATGATTGTGTTCCTTTGTCTTTGAATGTAAAAGTTCGTATCTGCACATAACCAAACCCTTGTTGAAGCTTAGACAAATTCAGTTAAAATTTCCACCCTAAAGGGGGATTTCCCTAGTGTTCATTATAATATTTCCTCTTGTTTTTAAAGATCTGGTTTCATTCTTTTTACATTTGTTGGTGTTTTATAATTCTGTTTCAACATAGCCATCATTTGCATACATTTCCTACCCCTGTAGTGAATCAATTTGTCATGTTATATCTAGATTGGGGTAGGTTCCTTGAGCTCTTGTGATTTCCCAGCTAATATCTGTGGGCAGTACTGCTTTTTATCATGTAAGAAACATGCCTAGAAATCTTGAACAGGAATACAGTGTTCTCTTTCAAGTTAATATAACATCTATCTTATTGAAGTGGTTTTTTACTGTTTAATAAAATACATGTTTTGTGTTTGCTGGTAACAAGCTGTCTGTCATGCTGCAAAGTTAGCTGCTGCAAAGTATGCAGCCATGTAGTTTAGGCAGTGACACTGGTCACTGGGTCAGGAAGCAGTGCAACTGGGCTTAAAACGAATCTTGGAAAAATTACTGCGCTGAATGCAGACAGAGTGATACAGATAAACAGTAAGGAGAAGTAGAAAATATCAGAAAGTTTCAATTCCTGAAAATTGCTGACTTGAATTTTGTATATAATGCTCCTGCGAATTTCACATGAGGGGGACAGCTGTGACAAGCAGCATTCAGGGCAGTTTGCAAAACCACAAGTTGCAAACAGTGGAATTTGCAATAAGGAAAGAAAAAAATGTGTAATTGAGTTGGTTTGCTGGCTTCTGTAGCAGCTGTAGGACAAATGCATCACAGAGCAGTTTACTGATTTACCAAGCCTAATGCTCCACTTCACTTTTCATCTTAGACAGCCCTGATATGAAAAGCTATTAGGAAAACTCCCTGAAAAACAATGTGTCATATTTTGTACAGAACCACTTGAGGAAAAGGTATTTACCATGCCTTCCCATAGTGCATGGTAATGACCTGAAAGAGCTGCTGAAAGATTGTTTTAGGCTCGGCCTTATTGCAAAGAAGACAAATAGTGAAGGTCACTTATGTACTCTGTGTTGTAGGGATGATTTTATTCTTTGTCGATGGTTTGTGAGAGCTCTGGAAGGAGCTTTGATACCTACAGCTCATCTAGTCATCTCTTCAGACAGTGATCTTCAAAACAGTGAGTCAGTCAGTGACAGAAGCAATGCAGAAGCACAGCCTTCCTTTTAACAAAATCGCCGCCTTTGCTTTTGTGAGTGGCAGTGCTTTATAAAGGATGAAAAGCCATGGGATTGGACACCCAAGGCACTGCTTCTGAGCAGCAAGTGTGCAACTTGCACAAAGCAACCATGTGGTTTCACAACAATTCATTAAGAAGGTTTGTAACTGCAAAGTTTGTGGCAGAGGGAAAAAAAGTTCTTGTTGTAGCAGCTTCCCTGCAAGATGGGAGGAGGAGGGATAAATGTGGTCATGTGAATATTAGTCATCTTGATGATTTATATGGGGTTGTCCTTTTGGTGTTTTTTTTTTAAGCAAAATTGAAATTCTGCCATTTGGGCTGTGGTTTCCTTGTGCAGTACATGACCTAGCCACTCAGATCAGTCATCAGGGCTGCTCTGAGGAAAACTTTATGGCTCACCTGAAATATCAATGTATATAGCCACCATTCATCCAGCTTCTCAGAGCTGCATTTACAGGTGTTGTCAAATGGAGGAAAAGGGTGGGTGTGCTTGGCCAGGCTGCTCAAGTTTGGAGGAACTTCTTGTGCCAGGTCCCGTGCCACGCTGCCAAGGGTTTGGCTCTCTATGCGTTTGCCCTGGCTGGGCCAGGCCCTGGGAGAGCTCAGTCTGCTGCCCTGGCAGATCTCCTTGGCTCTGGTGAAAAACCTCTTCCCTCCTCTGCCTCCATGGACTTAAGCCTTTGCACTTTTGCTACCTACAGAAGTTCAGAGCAACCCACTGACCCCACAGCAGATTTACTCAACCACTATAATAGTGTGCTGTCCCCTAAGCAAAGCATAAAAATTATAACCACAGGGACAAAACTATATTTCATATAAAGTTTGTTTTCTCCTGTTGCAGCAGTTAGAGCATTGAGCTCAACCTCTCTTAATTTTCTAGTCTCTGGGGTTTACATTAGGTCTTACCACGTGATCACATGTGAAAAAGATATGGGATCCTTAATGAGCACAAGTGCTAATGTCTTTGATTTTCTCACCTGAACAGCTCTGCTGCCTCTTCTTTAGTAGGAGAGATGTGCAACATCTCATGGGAAAGAGGTGCAACCTACTGAGGTCCCAACCGCTATTGCTGTGGTATGTGGTTATTCCTAGGACACATTTGGTTCTAATAGTGATATAGCGTGAGACTCACAGTCCAGGGTGCAATGGTTTCAGGAGAGTGAGACTTGTGCTGTCTGCCTTAGTCAGTGGGAAAATCACTGTGATAGTGGGCATTTTGTGTAGGCAAGCCCTGGAAGCTGGGAGCAAGTTGTGATCCCATTTGCATTAGCTGTTGCACAAACAAACATTAAGCTCCAGCTTTTAATATCCATTTGTTTCATATAAAAGCTATTAAGATATTGCATAGAGTGTTTTCAGGACACTTTTATTTGCAGACATAACTAGTGACCTAGGAAAATTTTCCCATTCTGCGTAATCCAACCCAGGGTAATTAGGACTTCTAACGAATGAACCAAAAAGTTATGATTAATTTCATGAAAAATTATGTTAAAATTGGAACAGGGTGCTCTAATATGGGCCACCTAGTCATATGCATTTATAATCACTAAGAAGATTTATGTCAAATGACATGAGAATTTAATTCTGTACATTTGCAATAATTCCCCTCCTCCTTCCCAACACAGAAACCCGTTCACTGGTTGAGGATGAATGATGCTTCACGTTTTTCACAGAGCAATCTGGTGTCCTGTTGCCAGTGATTGTCTGGTAGTGACAGTAAGTGACATGCTCTGTGATGCACCAAATAGAAAGTGTAATCACTGGTGACAGTCAAAACACCAGGAAGGTGCTGCTTGGATCAGCTAACCATGACCCATTAACACCGGCCCATTAAAAGCAACTGAAATGATGGGAAATAAAGCTGTGCTTAACTGGATAACCAGGGGAATATGAAGAATAATTTATATCTGGGAGACATGAGTGAGATTCAAGCAAACCACTATCTGCAAGAAAGTAACTGGAAGCTCAGAACAGAGTTGTTCTGGGAAGGACCAAGACAGCCAAAGGTAGCAAAGTTAGCAAAACTGGTAACAGAAATGGGTAGGGGTAGGATAAAGCTGAAGAAAAGGGCAATGCTATCTGGGTTGCATCCACACGAGGAACTTGTCAGAGAATGATTGATGCCTCTGTAGAAACTAAGGAAGCCCAATTTTCCACTATACAGTTGAGTTAATCTGGATTTTCATAAATAAATTGGTGTCCAGCAGCCTGTGGTTTTGTCTCTTGTAAGCCTCAGCAATGAGTCATGTTTGCTGTTACCCAGAAACATCATTTGCTGGCAAGGGTTTCCTCCCTCGTACTGAAGGCTATTGTGTTTGCTTCTGAGAAGTGGAACAGAAGAGCATGTTTCACTGGGCACTCAATCGCTGCTCCCTGGTGCAAGTGGCTTGGGCTTTACAAGGTGCCTGAGAACATCATGAGACCAGAACTTCTACAGGCAACTCTGTACAGAAAAATCCTTGAGGGTTTGGCAGGAAGCTCTCTTTCTGATGGGTGGCTGAAAAAATCATATAGAAAAAGTAGCAAGTTATCCTACTGTAAAACTTAAAGGCAGTTTTTTTTCTAATAGTCACAGAAACATTACCATTGTCTGGGACAGAGCATTGGCTTTGGCAAAAAAAAAAAGCTCAATGTGTTTGTTTTGTCAGTGATCAAAGCAATTCTTTTTTGGGGTGCGTTTTATACCTCCATCACTTGTCAAATTTGGCTCTAAATAGAGATAATGTTCTGTAGGAGCCACAGCAGGGAAGACAGGCAGGGTGATGTTAACGCTAAGGGTGCTGCCCCCTGGAGGGATGTATCTGCTTCTAGCAGTGAGTCCTTGAGCAAATGCCTTTGTGGTGCTGTTCCTCCAAGGAGGACAGTGGGGGTGGTTTAGACACTGCAAATCTGCAGAGCGAAGAGGATGCTTCTGCATATTCACTATGAGACTTCAGATAGCTCAGTTCCTTTAATGTGTTGCTGATTGCTCACAGCTTCAAATACTGCCCTTTCAATTCTCTAAGTAAATGAAGGTGCTCAAAAGCACATCAGCAGCAGCTGCAGTATTGCAGGATGCAGTCTTCATTGTTTGGCTAGTGTTTGACCTTCCAGATGAGTGTGGGTTTTGCTTGAAGCTCAGAGCAGCACTGGGCAAGGGACAAACCTGTGTTTTACAGGGTGAAGAGTGCTCTTTAAGACAGTAGAAAAATAGAAAAGAGGAAGCAAAAGAGCTTTGATTTGAACTTGGTGAGTTAATTTTATTGCAGGTCTGTGAGTGTTATGCACATGAGAAGGTGATAAAAAAACTTAGAAGCTGGGCAGCAAAATCTCAGAAAATCCTGAGCCTGTGTTGCTAGGAGTGCTCTCTCCTCTTAGCTGTGTCCGTAGCACCAGAGAGACTCAAGGATGATGAAGAGATGCTGTCTTGACAAGCAAAAATGTTTTGTTTTGAAGCCACGTTCAGGTGGGTAAACATGATTGAAAACTGTACCCTTTCAGCTGTGAAGGCAGCAGGGTTGCTCCTGAGCTGTGAGTGACAGGGTCATAGGCTGCACACTGAGAAGTGGAAGGCTGCTCAAGCCCCTGAATGAGCCCCAGGGATACCGAAAACTCAAAGGCTAAAATCTGAGGAAAGAGATAAGGACAGGAGTTTGTGATGCAGCCTGAGGAGGAGGAGTTAATATAAATGTCGGGTATATTTTCAAAGAAATCCCCCAACGGAAAACCCACTTGTGCTTTCAGAATTAACAGCCTCCAAGGAAAAAAAGAAAGTTTGCAAAGGCTGGCTTCTTTTTGCAGGGTCTCCCTCAAATGGCGGAGCAAGTCTCATACGCTCTGGGTGTAGAAAATGAGGGAGACTGCAAGGACTGCCCTCTATGACCAGGTGCCTCTCCTATTTCCTTCCAGTGATGTTTTGTTGGTTTTTTTTTAAATACCATTGCTTCTGTGTTACTGAGAATGCTCTGTGAGGAAGCCTACTGGGAAGGGACCTCTAACAGTTTGGGGGAAAATAGGAAACCCTTTCAGCGAGCAAGCCTTTTGGCACAGCAGAAAGTTCTGCTGCTCCCTTTGGCTTGGTGGGCTCTGCCACTTGGCAAGCTGTCACTGGTGCACAGTGAGCAGGGCATCAGAGGCTCTTTGTACCAACTGCTGTAAGGAGATCTTCAGGTTTCTGCTCCAGCCAACACTGGGTTTGAAGCAAGTTGTGCTTCTGCAGCAGGGCTTTTTGCATTTGGTCACTCACTGGAGTTGGAATTTAGTGGGATTGCCTCTGGTCACTCGCTGTGCCAGAGACAGCAAATGCGGCATCAATGTGCAAGCATGTGTTCGTGCATAAATACATATATATATTTCAGTCTGTATTTATGTAGGTATACATGTATAAATACACACTTTTATGTAAATACAGGCATAAACTACATATTCTGAATGAAAGGCTTTGTACTTGCTTTCCTGATTCACAGGTATTTACGCTGTTGTACCTTTCAAAAACAAAATATGGCAAGCAGCAGGTACAATTTTTGTCATTCTCTTTGGCCTCTGCTTAAGGCCTGTCTTGTTGCTCTCTGTAATTAGGTAGATGCTTTCATGAGTACAAAGTGCATATTAATGACTTTAACCAATTTCTTCCCATTTTATTGGCATGGCCTTTAGAGCATTTTATGGTATTTTGCTCAGATATGAATGAACTTGTTCTTTCCACTTTTCCCTTACTCCTACTGACTTTATTAGGACATTGCTTAGATTGATCTCTGGGATCTCCCTTTGATGCTTCCCAGAGCTTTCCCTGGGAATACTGAAAGCGTGTGTCAAAAAAGAAGAAAGAGGGGTGTAAATTCGGTCACATTACCCTGACTGTAACAGCGGTATTTAGCCCAGTCACTAGGCAGAGCATTATCACTTCACGTCCTTCTGGGTTGTTCCAGTCCAGCACAGCCTGGGAAGAGCTCAGGACTTTTGCTGCTCTCCCATGCCTCCTTTCAGGATTCAAAAATATCCCCGTGCCCGGGCTAGGGCATGGAAATAACATAGGCTGCATAAAATGTGGGGCAGCTTTCTGGCAGCTGGGAGATCAGCATTCAGATTCTGCTCCTTTGTGGTTTTGCTGGTCCTGCATGACCCATAACCACAGTGCCTTGCCTCTGCTCCTTTTTGCTTTGCTCTGCTCTAGTGTGTCAAAAACAATTATTTCTTCCCCTTCTTTCTTCACATCTGCTTTCACTGTGTCCCAGATAGCAGAGACCTCCTTCCTCATGTCTTTAAAATAAGACATTTCTTCCATGAAGTCCTGATCATCCCCTCAGACAATAAAAGTAAATCTCCCAGAACCTTCAAAAGGTTGTCATTACCTGGCACAACATCTACAAGCTCTTGTTGCTGACTATATCCTGTTTTCCCAGCAAATGCTTTCCTGCCACTCATCCAATAATAGTTTAATGTAAAGTCTTGTGGGTCTTGTGAATGTGAGCAGGCTTTATGTGTGAATTAGCTGAAGAGAAATTGGTGATTCAGATTTTTGTGTTTTATAGCAAAGACATCTACAGTAGCTCTTTTCACTCTCTTGGATCTGCTGTTTTCACAGTGCTGGAGATAAGAACCTGGCCAAAAGTTAATTCTTCGGAAAAGGATTGGAGGAGCACAAAATGCAGCCATTGGATTGTAAGTTGATTGATGCATAAATGTCTATGAAATACCTTTGAAAATTCATCATCTCCTTATGTGTACCAGGAGGTGAAAGATCACAAGTCTTTTCAGTGCTTTGAATAGATTTGTTGTTTGGAATGTGCGTGTGTGTGTATATAGATAGTAGTAATACTAGGAAGTAAGCAGAATCAAGAAGAAACTATCTATCTGATTATAATGCTAGTACGTATCAGAAAATGTAGAAGGGGGAAATCAATAGATTAGATTATCACTGAGGCATTTGTAGCTCGTGTTTTATTAAAAGCCCAGGCTGTCTATTTGACAGAACATGGAAGCTTAAGCCTCTGTATGAATGTGAGCAGTTCAGTCTGTGGAGATATAACTACAGGTTGCAATCGATCTGCTGTAAGCAGGGCAGACAAATGGTTTTCCAGCTAAATGTTTCACAGAGCTGTCTGTGAATGCTGCATAGGAAACAATTTTTCCATAGTCCTTTTGGATCCCTACAGAAAAGAATCACCAGCTGTATCAAGGGTTTGGACTCCAGTCTTGGTGCATTGTTTGATGTTAGAGTTTAAGCTGGCTGTTTGCAAGACCCAAGAGAGTACTGGAAAAAGGCATGGAAGTAGAAAATTAGGATATATAAATTTTGAGCCTCCAGAACTTGCCTATCTGTCTGATTGCATACTCATAAGCTTCCAAAATACATTTTGACTATTTATCAGGAACAAAGTTCTTTATCATACTCACTCTCAGGCAGTTCTCAATGGGGAAAATACTAATTACTTGCAATGCTTGAATATACTGAGTTTTTTATTAAGGGCTGCAGTTGCAGCAAGCTCCATGCTCAAAGGAGTTCTGCATTTAGCTGCTTCCCTGAGGTCCTGTCTGACTTCTCCTGAAAGCTGTCAAACCAACAATAACTGGTGAAAGGAACAAGTACAACAAAATCTGTCTCACTCAATGACTGTGTTCAGTGGGAGGCCATTAAGGTGAGCAGACTGAGTCTGCTGGATAAGACCCTTTGCTAGGAGACCTCTCCATTTAGTATCACCCTGATTCATATTTATCATGGTTTTGTAGGAAGCATGCAGCAGATGGAAATCAGAGAGAAAGGGGAGAGAGGATTTTCCACACTTTAGCTTGTGGCTCAGGTCACACACAATGACAAAATCCATCAGATGAAGAAGCACTGCAACACTGGAACCTCATACTATATAGCACGACCTGCATCACTGACCCAGGCATATGAGAAAACGGGGCTAGCTGTAGTCAAGTCAAAGAAAGAAACAGCTCAGGGCAGCAAAATGGCAATGGCCTTGTTTTAGCCCATGCCAGATAGTTGGGCTGGGGGTGCTGCTTCTGCCAAGATAATGGCTTGAGGTGTGCACAGCTTGCTCATCCCTGTGGCAGCACACCTCTTCCCAAAATCTTTCACAGCTGATGGTAAAGGAGCACCAAGATTAACTCTCCACAATCTGTTTCCTACTACTTTTTCCCTTTGTGGGTGCACAGCAGCATGACCTTGGTCCACCCCTGGCCCTTGTTGCTGATGTGGCCAGACAAGATTCAAGGCAGCTCTCCAGCAAAAATGCACAGCTGCACCTGCAGCTCTGGTTCTCCCAGGCATGGGCTGGGATAAGTCTGTGTTCTCTGAAGTAAAAAAAAAATAATTGTGAAATATAGCTCTGTTGTGCTTGGACACAACGTGGAGTAATTTTGAGATTTCTATCTGTGTAACTGCTGGTCAGAGGCAGACAGAGAAATCTTCACTTTTCCTAGGCCATTGAGTTAATCGGAAAGGCTGAGTCTGCCTATTATTATGAATATTTTGTGTTGCTGAAGTGTCCAAAGCACCTGGCAATGTCTTCTACAACCCAACTCCACTAGCATTAGCACTGCAGGCTCAAAGCGAGTCTGTAGCCAAGGAGATGGCTGCATCCAGGAAAACAAGGCCATGTTTGCTTTCAAACTGTTTAGAGAGACCCTATATTACACTGCGGTGCAAAACAGGGCAATCAGCTCTACCACTGCCAACAAATAAAACCAACCCACCTAATTGGGACCCATTTGGTTCAGTGGCCAAATAAGCCAAATCAAAACACTTGGGATTACTGGATCCTGTTTAGACAGCTAGTCTCAGGCGGGCTGGTCTGTCCCAGTGTTTTGTCACCCTCTCTATAGGCTGCACAGGCATTCACTTTAGGAAGATGGCTTTCCTATGTACCTAGAATTAAGGTATGACTTAAGTGCTTCGGTCAAGCACAGTGAAGCCTGCCCTGGGATCCAACAGAAAGTTGGTCTGTTCTGGCTAGTGGCCAGATTAAATCAAAATGTGTTTGATGGAGCTTCTATACTGACTCTTAGAGAAGATGGTGCTTGCTAACAACCAGCAACAAAAGAAAATGAGGAGAGACAGAAGTCTGGAATGGTTTGTTTTTATTGACAGAAATGTCCTGGATGCAAATTAGGTTACTTCTCAAATAATTTACAAGTAACCTTATTTTACCTGCCCTTAGGTGAGAATTGCAAGCTCTGCAACACGTTGTGGACTGATATCATCACAACTTGCTTTGTGATCTACAAATACCTGTGGTCCCTTCTCATCAAATTATGCACCATTTTCTTTATGTCTAACCCTAATACTCAGTAGGTCTTGAGAGGATTTCCCCACCTCCAATGCTTTGCCCTTCTCTTTCATTGCTGCTTTTCTTAGAGTAGTGCAAGACATAGAAACATCTGGCCTGAACAGTATTTTCTGCACTGATACCAATGAAGCAATAGCATTATATGGTGGTCTCCAGTGAGCAAAGAAGCATCTCCTGTTATGAGTGTTATCACACAGACTCCGGTGAGATGAATTATGTTAGGGTAATATTTCATTGCTTTTCATTTTTTTTCAATTTCTTGCTCGCTGCTGATTGAAGTGACAACATATCACATAACCAAGGTGTGGGCAAATTGGTTCAGAAGAGGTGGAGACAAAAAGCAGAACACATGCAGGGCAGAAATTGCAGTTGTTTTTTCTTGGTAATTAGGGAAGCATATTTCTGTGACTCTAGCTATAAAAGCCACAAAGTTAGATTACATTAAAAGGTTTCACACCATATGAAACACTGAATTGCTTCTGGAGGGACTTCCTTGGACTAATCGGAGAGCCTAATGCTCCTTACTCAGTCAGCAGTGTTTGTTGCTAAAAATTAAATGGTGTGTTCTTCTGCTGGCTTCTACCTCAGCCAGATGGGAAGTAGTCATACACACTTTGTGAGGCATGGAGCAGATGAGAAAATGTAGCTGTGCCAGCTCCTTACAAGCCGTGTGATTCTCCTGCTGCTTCCACCACTTGTTGCACGCTTTCTGTGCTCCACCTGCAAAAGGAGATTGTAATTTCTTCATAGATGCATTGACAAAACCAGAAGACACCAGATGTCCTAACCTGATCCGGAAGCTCAGGCTCTTCTGTGCACAGATACTAATATCAGTTAAACCAGTCTCCAGTGGACCCTGATTAACTCTAACAATGAGCAGAGATGTAATAAATCTAAGTGTAGGGCATAGTTCACCCAGGCCTTCATGACCACGCTTGAAAATGATGACGTGATTGAAGATTTGAGCCCTCAAGACCCTACTGTAAGATGCTACAGAGGCTAACAAGAAATGATGGACTCAAAAAGTAAGTGGTGACAGATCCTGCAAGGACAAGCCTGCTTCGAGCACTTGTGGGTGCACTGCTGAGTCAAACTGGCCTTAAGGGCCAATTGCTAGTCCCAGTTGCGTGAAAGAATGCTCAGGAGTGGTGTGGAGCTTGTGCTTGCCCATGCTACCTGCTTCATTGCGTACCCTTCACATCAGGAGGGTGAGGAGAGGAGCATGAGGAGGTGCAGCAGGGCTCCTCTAAACGCTTCCTTGAAGAATAGTTTCCTGGAGGCATCTCAGAGTTTTTCTAGGCACCAGGTCAACCATATGGCCACATGCAGGGGGAAAGCATAAAAATGCCCTACAGCTTTCCTACCTTACTGCTGAGGCTACAGGCAAGTGTGAGCATTAAACAACATGTAACTTGATTAGGGAAGTAAGTTTCACGTTTCTGCAGCAACACAGACAAAACCAAAGCAAAGCAAACAACTCCCCACCTTCACCCTCAGTTTTTGCTTTCTGAAGAAAGCCAGGTGTGTATCTCTCCCTGAGGGCAGCAATATAAAAAGGAAGGAATTTTCATAATTCATCAGGTTTCCTCTCCTCAGAAGTTGGTTGTTCAGGTGTCTGCTTCCCCAAGATCTTTCCCAGACCTGGAGGACAGGCTGCCCTATAAGCCTGTGAGTTTTATGTGGTGTGCTTTGGGATTGACTAAGAAAGCTCACTAACCCTGCTGTAATCTATAAACTCCAGGCAGCTCAGCAGAACAGAACAAAGCTAGGGACTCTCCTGGACTGGTGTCTTTGGTCTCTTACTGTCTTGGTCTGCTGGGTCCAACAATCTGATCAGACAATTATTTTCATTAACTATTGCTAAAAGAAAAAACAGGAGTCAAGCTTAATATGGCAAGCAGCCACTGTAGTTTGTTAAGAAGTAGCTCATTTGGTAGATGAAAGCTTTTCCAGTAGGTTTTTTTTTTAAAGGGGGGGAATACTCAAAAATGTTCACATTTAATTGATCTTCGCTTCTTCTAAAAAGACAGCAAGACTTTACTCATGTTTTATCTGCCCTCTTCTTTTTCTCTCCAGTGTCTGTGTCCCTCATCACCAAGAGACGGGCACAGAATTTTCCCAATGATGAGTATCTGCAGATTCTGCTTTTCATCTCCTGTCTCTGGGTAGGGAACCAGACCTTGAACTTTAATTACTTTTACTTTATGCATGTTACTTGATCTCTTTGTGTCTCTAGTCTAACTATCTCTATGGCTAAAAGAAATGAAAAAAATAGTTCTCATCAAGTACAGCTCCCCACCTGCTTTTCTAACTAACTTCTTGCCTACAGTAAAGCACAGTAGCTTTGTGGGAAAATATCAGCTTGAAAAGGTAGACATCTGACACCTGAAATAAAAAGGGGACCCATTAGCTGTGAGTAGCAGGATGCTGTAGCTGCTAAGATCGGGCAAGACACGGACACAAGATCAAATACAAAGCTAGGATACCGCACTGTGTAATCAGAAATTTGGTAGTGGTTGTGAGGATTGTGAATTGGACCTGTTTAGTGATGAGTATTTCACTGAACTTGATGGAAACGATCTAAACAACAAGGGCAAGAAGCAAGCAGGAGTACAAAAGTGGTTAAAATCAGTTTTAAAATATACATGAAATTGATGAAATAAAAACATCCTCTGAAATATTTTCTCCTTGATGACAGGACTGGGAGGTTTTGGGGCCCCACCATGGCAAAGAAGAGCAGCTGTGTGCTCTGCAGCACCAGCTGGTGGTCCCACTCCAGCACTGACAGCACCCACGGGTGCTTTGCCCTGACGAGCAGTCAGCATGGGCAGCCACGGGCCTGGCACTGCAAGATGCACCATGGCCAAAGCTTGCAAGGCACTCCAGGTACCTGGCTGCAAAGCTTCTCCATCCCCTACCTCATTTCAGTGATCAACATTTAGAAGAAGCAGACAGGGACAGAACTGCATCCATGAGGGAATTCCTTCTGCGTGCAGACATTTAAAGACTCTTCACTGTCTTCACCTCTTGTAGGGTGCAGCGCAGAGTACAGATGGACAAAGCCATAGATATTTATTGTTTGTGTATAAGGAGTCACCTCTGAGTACTAGTGAAGAAATGATCCTTTGATTTCAATAGGGTATTGTTAATGTTACCTTTACAAACAAAGTTTATGTTGGGCTGGGACTTTGTCAAAGCATGCTTTAAGCTCCAGTGGAAACTTCTGCTTTGCTAAGTTGCTGTCAATATGCACAGCTTAGTTGAGTATTAGAGCTTAACTATACTTCTCTTTGAAAGTCATATTTATATTCAGGTGCTGCAGCTCATCACAATTGGTTGGAAGATTCTCTCTAGTCTAGATGAAACACGCTTCTGCTTTTTCAGTTCATCTGATATTCACCTGGCATTTCTCAGAGCTCCAGGCTGGGAATTTTTAATTTCACATTCCAAATATGAAACCTCAAGTGCACATTTTAGAAGGTCAAAGTCAACTGGCTTTATTTTTAAAGCCAAGCCATCAAAACCAAGACGGGATAAGTTACCATTTAGTTTTGTTGGTGGAAAACTAGTGGCCGGATAACAGCCTGGGAGAGATTGGGTAAAGAGAAAGGTGAAGCCAATGGCTGCAAGGCAGTATTAATTTTAGGAGGGGGCTAGCCAAGGAAACTGGATAAGGGTTGGTACAAATTCTATTGTGGTTTAAGCTGGCAGGCAGCTAAACACCACACAGCCATTCACTCATTCCCCTGCAGTGGGATGGGGGAGAGAATCAGAAAAAAAGCTAAAACTCATGGGTTGAGATGAAGACAGTTCAATTAGGACACAAAAGGAGGGGAAAATAATAATAACGACAAAAGAATATACAAAACAAGTGATGCACAATGCAATTGCTCACCACTCACTGACTGATGCCCAGTTAGTTCCCAAGCAGCGGGCCACCACCCCCTGACCAACTCCCCTCAGTTTTATTGTTCAGCATGACATCACATGGTATGGAATATCCCTTTGGCCAGTTTGGGTCAGTTGTCCTTGCTGTGTCCCTTCCCAGCTTCTTGTGCACTCCCAGCCTCTTCTCTGGCAGGGCAGTATGAGAAGCTGAAAATTCCTTATTTTAGTGTCAGCACTGCTCAGCAACAACTAAAATATCAGTGTGTTATCAATATTATTCTCATCCTAAATCCAAACCACAGCTCTATACCAGCTACTATTAAGAAAATAAACTCCATCCCAGCCAAAACCAGGACAAAGTCATAATAGGAGATATGGATAAAGCTTTGTGGTTTACATGTAATGCCTTTTGCTCTTATCTTAGAAATGGGGATGGGAGATGTCAGTATGCCTGCTTTTTAGTGTAGATGAAAAGTAGACAAAGATAGTGCTTCTGATTCTTGAACTGTGAACTGCCTCACTTTCTAATTGCGGGGATTTTTGAATAACTCTTAACTCTGCAGTGTGCTGTGCTTCATATTACCAGACTTTTTTTTTATTACTTTAGCTTTAACTTTTTTGGTCTGGGACCCACCATTTTTCCATTTGTTAGAACGCTGTTTTTCTTTATGCACAAGCTCTGTGTTTTCTTTACTCACATATTCTATGTTCCACTGAAACAAAGAAAAACTTAACATGCTTGAAAACTACTCCTGCTGGTGGTAATGAAGCATATACATACAGACTAGGCACACAGTTGTGGCACTGCGTTCTGCTCTGTGTCTCTAATGTTATACAGGTCTACTCCCCGTCCCAAAGCACACACACAACGTTTCTCGGTGCTACTGAAACCTGTTGCATTCTACCCCAGAGGTCACTGCTTGTGGCTGCCATTTCCACTCTATGGGGAAAATTATGTGAGGTTATTCAGCTGGATTTTTTTTTTCCCTCTCACATGTGCCTGACATGACTAGAAGTAGATGTGAGGAATTATTTACAATTATAAAGCACGTTGTGAAAGAAATGCACATGGTCCTCTCGAGGAGTTTGCTCTCTTATATAACACTGTGCTAGGTACTGTAAATACATAGATGCTTTTGACCTTATTAGTAGCTTACATTTTTGTTCAGCCAAATCAAATCCTCCCTAAGTATCTGCAGAAGCGATGCACAAATTGTTAAATATTTGGGCTTCCAAGCATCTTTCCAAATGTGCTGAATATTTCAGCTGTCTTGTCATGTTATTGCTGTTTGCCTTTCAGTGGGCTCAGCAGAAAGTATCTAGTCCAGATTTACAGCAGGTTAATATTAAAGCATCTCTGTGCCAACACCGTGATTTGCTGGCTTTATAAATTATTAAAGCATCTGGGTGCAGGAATATACTTCAGAGAAAGCTTTGTAGGCCTTTGGCATTAGCAATACTATGACAAGATAATCTGGGAGCTTTGGTACCCTGAGGAACACAGCTTGCTTGGGGAACCCAAATGTGTCTATTATCTGAACTGCAGTGAGCAGAAGTCCTGAAGGATATACAGGAATGGGGGTATGGAAACAACATGAGGTTTCCAGATTCATGTGCCAATACTTGCAGAGTGCTGATGGAGAGGAGTCCATGAAACATTTAGGAGAGAGAGTTGCTAATTCCAGCCCCTCAGCCCCGGCAGTGACAAGTTCATTAGAGCCTGCTGCCATGCCCAGCTGCCTTGGGGCTGTGTGGTCACCGTCTGTAAAACAGGCAGGGCTAAGGGGAGCTGGGATCCTCAGGACCCTGATGAGATGAGGGAGCGCTCCCAAAGTGCGGAGGTGTCCGAGGTGAGGAAGGAGACACAGCAGCATCCAAGGGAGGGGACACAAAGGGCAGCTCCCTAGCTGGGAGTCACTGGACTTCTAGCGCTCCTTGGGGTGGTATAAGGTCTTCTGTTATTTAATCTGCTGTTTGCAGCAGACATCTGTGGAAGAACGAGTCATCGCCAGGATCCAAGCAAAGAGTAAGGCCCCTCAACAGAGTACAGCTGTTCCAGGGAGATTTGGATTTAAATCAGCACAGAGCAGCTCCCCCCAGACAGCAACCTGCTGCTGGCCTGGCAGTGGTTTTGCTTTTGCAGTGTCTCCCTAGCCAATTTTCAGCCAGTGGGGTCCTGTGCCAGGTGTTACAAATGCCAAAATAGACCCAGCAGTAGATCTTCAGCTGGGCTGTGGCCAAGCCTTCCTGTAATTTAGAATTGTTTTGTCTAGTAAGGTGTATGAAGGGAATTATAGGCACCTAGGCAAAATTGGTACAGATCCCAAGTGTCAGACTCCGGGGTGGAAAATACTGAACGTTCTATTTTCTGTTTCATATTTTGAAACATGATCCCATTAGTATACTGATTAAATGCCACATTAGACATTTCATTTCAATATTAAAATTTTAATTTAATCTAGATTAACTATAGAAGCTATTTAATTTCTATATTTAGTATCTCTTCCCTGCCACACAACCCAGAAGGGGTTGTAGATGTGATGTGCAAGTTGAATTTCCATCTTGCTCTCGTACAATTGGACTACATTTTTGAATGATGCATGTAGTCAAGAAATAAATTAGTGCAATGGAAAGGGAATAGATTTTTCCCTTCTATATTTAAAAAATAATGAAGTTAGATGAGATTTTAATAGAAGAGGATGAATACCAGGAGGCCCGGAAAAGGGATGTGAGGGGGAGAGCGTATCTGTTCACTGCAGGGTTATGAAAAAGGAGGAGGGAATGCAAGTGAGGGATAATGTGCAATCAGACCAAAAAAAAAAAAAAACAAACCCCAACCAAAAAACCCTGTAAAGCCAGTAAACTGCAGAGAGGATGTTTTTGTACTTTGGAGAGAAACATCTCAGTTTAAGTACTAGCCAGAGAGTTATGGAAATCCCTCTGAACTGTGTGCTGTGGCAGGCTTGCCATCCTATGCCTTTTCATAGTAAACCTATTTTAGTACATCCTTCTTGTTGCTCATTTCCTTAAAAGTGATACTGGAAGGCACTTCACTACTTGGCTGTTCAAACAATGAGCTCTACTTTCCTGTGTCCAGAAGGTAACTACTGGCTCACTGTAGACAATCACAGTAACACAAAGAGGTGCATTTGGTGGCTAACACTAAAAGGCAAGGTTCCTAGGTCTATTCTCAACTTTGCAACTTGAACTAAAGCCTGTTGAAGTCACTGAGGACCTATGATATCACATCACTAGGAACAGAAATTACAGGCTGGTTAGCCTCCCCTCGATTCCTGGGAAGGTCATGGAACAAATAGTCCTGGAAACATGTCCAGGCACATGAAGAACAGGAAAGTTATCAGGAGTAGTCAGCATGGATTTACCAAGGGAGTATTCACAAACTGAAACACAGGAGCTTCTGTCTGAATGTTAAGAAACACATTTTTACTGTGAGGGTGACTGAGCACTGACACAGGTTGCCCAGAAAGGTTGTGAAGTCTTCATCCTTGAAGATACTCAAAAGACCTCTGGATGTGGTCCTGGGCAACTGGCTCTAGGTGGCCCTGCTTGAGCAGAGGGGGGTTGGACAAGATGACCTTGAGATGTCCCTTCCAAATCCAACCATGCTGTGATTCTGTGATTCTGTGAATCATGGTATGATCCATCACAGACAAATGACTTAGCATGTCAGTGTCTCAACATACTTATTTTCAAAATAAACATATTACCCGCTTTGCAGAAGTACTATATTGGTGCACTTGTGAAGAGTTGTGAGACTAGGAGTACAAAACTGCTGATGATAATTTCTGTGTAGCTTTATCAGCATTAAACCAAGATCTCAGTGTGAGATTAAACCCTGCCAACTTTTACACTCCTATGCTTCTGTTCCTTGTGGGTCATCTTTGAGGAGTGTTAGGCAGTGTCTGGGACTTTCTGGGAATGGGTATAGTGGATGTCTGGTAGGTGTAGTCCTTCTTGAATGAATTGCCTCATAAATTTGCCCAATCTTGTGGGGGACTGTCTTGATGGCCCTGACAGTCTCCTCCTGTCTTATGTTCTTCTGTGGTCTCCCTGAGGAGAGAGGAGGGCACCTGGACCCCTCCCTCCTGATGCATTCATATCTCAGTTTAATGTCCTCTATTGACAGAGGTGACATGCCCCTTCTGGGAACCACATCCATAGATGTGATGGCCAGACAGAATGAATAGGGGACAGATATTTTTAGAATCCAGTATTTCAGTGTTCTTCCACAGGATGGGAGGAAATGCTAGACAGCCAGCATCCAAAGACAAATCAGAGACAAGAAGCTGGGTATCAGGAGCTGGGAATTACATACTTAAATATGTTTGGGGCCTCACTGTTGACCTGGCCTTTTCTGATGTCAACACTATTCTGGACTAAGTGCATTGGTTTACTATTTGAGACACAGAGAAACTGCATGCTGGGAAACTTTCAGAAGCATCTGGAGGATTTATGATCAGAACATAAGGTCTTCTGGAAGTCAGTAGGGCTTCTGTCCCTAAATCTTTCAGCTGGCTTTTAAACTCACTCCTGTAAACTGTAAATGGCCAGGGTAAAAGGAATTAGCTTCTTGGCATTTGTGGCAGAAGGTCAGTGACCGTGCCACTGAGAGGGAGAAGCTACATCAATTGGTTGTGTGCAGAAACCTCTGAGCACTTTGAGACCTTTGCAGCTGCATTAGTGCAGATTCCATCTCAGGAATTCATTCAGTGCTGACCCACTGACCCTGTTAATTATTCAAGAAGTTACATGACTGGCAAGGACCATATTTTTTGTTTGTTGTTACATGTGAATTCCCCAAAGTCAGCCTCTCTTGAGACAGAAAAGTTACCTGTCTCTTCCCTGTGAGTACGTGTGCTATGGTCAAGTCAACACACATTGTGAGTGGGGCTCAGAGTGGCTATTGTATATCCTGTTGGATGGAGAAATACAACTTCTTGGCTTAGAAGTTATCTCCTGGCAATCTCAGATGACTGACTGATTGCAGGTAAGATAATCACACACAACCACTGGCAATGTTGAGGAGCTTATATCACAACAGCCGACCCAATATTATTGTGTCTGATGCAGCAAAGACAAAAGTTGCCTGGCCCAAACCATCTGCCATCAGTTTAAAGTTGCATGGAGCTTTTATTTGATTTGGAGCTACATTCTCCTCTGTGTTTGTTTTCTAAACTATTTTCATTCATTCAATTTCTCTTCAAAAGTATGTCCCGAAGTGGTTCTTGAATAGAGACAGAACAAGCTGTGCTTCCTGAGCCTGGATAAATCCAGTGCGATCACAATGACCTTTTGGCCACAATTCAATTCAATGAATAAGCTTCATAATGAGGTAGGTCATAATAAAACTTCAGGTCCATTTGAAATAGAGATAATACTCAATTACTGCAAAATATTTAACAGAGACCTTTCTGTCTCAGTCCTTAGAAATGAGCAGTTTTCACTATTTCACAAGAATTATTATTTAGGTACTGGGGCAGGCTGACCTCTGTTGAGTAATGACTCGTGTTTTGAGGACATTAAAAAAATAATTTTGAAACTGCAGAGAGACAGAAGATGAGTTTCAAGTCTTTAAAGATCCCACACCAGGTTTCCAGGGAAATGAACTACTCTCTTTTTGTAAGGAGGATTCTGTTTGTTGTTTAGTAAAAAAAATGCAGTAAAGCCCTGTAATACAAGTCACGTGATAGAAAATAAATTGGCAGAATCAAGTTTGTCTAAAAATTAGATCAGGGTAAGGGTTTAACAGCCAACTCATAACAAGGGCTGAAAGTGGGGGTCAAAGAAATTCTAGATGTGGTGGGAGAAGGGAGGGCTGCTGGCTTGCTGTTACCAGTGAGAACAATTAACTATTTGAACAATTCAATGTAATCTTTTTCTCTCCCAGAGGAACTTTTATCCCCATTTGTGGGCTTCATACTGAGATGGGAAATGTTTTGAAAAAATGTGCTGTAACTGAGAGAGGAATTTTTGGTTTGCTAGCTACTTGTGGAATCATGTATTGCAGAAGAGATCATATCATAGTAATTTCTGAATTTGATCAAAGTTTCTGCTAAGAGTTTAAAAAGGAGGGATTAAAAGCCGTCTCCTTTTTCTTGGGTCTTGCAGAAAATTTTCTCTGGTATGGTTGAACCTGACATAAGTTTTGCCATGAAGGCAAAAGACAAAGACAAATTTGTTTAAAGAATTGGTCTGTTGGGAGTTCGGATGGCTTGCAGGCATTAAATGAGAAGGGAAGAAGCTTGGAATTAGATTTTGGAAGCAGATGCAGAAGACAATATAGGAGAGTTAGGAATGCATGAACCATTGAGATAAGGCTGACTATCTCATAGGTTGTGCCATAGTGCATGGGAGAGATTTTCTGTCTGTTTATTTCCTTTTGTGTAAGTCAAATCAAAGCCTAAAGGAAAGCATGTCTGGGCTTTACACCTTCTTTAATGCTAAAATCTCTTGAGATATTCCACTTAATTTCAGTATTTTTCTAATACTTTAAGTACTTTTCTAGTATTGTGCATACTGTATTTCCTATAAAGAAATAGTTGGTAAATTAAATAGGTAATCCCAATGTTAACTTGAAAGAAAGTTGAGATTTCACATTAGCTCAAAATAGGATGAAGTTTATTTCTACGATCAGTATATTTAGGATTGGGGCTTTTACCACATAAAAGTAATTTTTCTTATGGATTCCTTAAGACCAAGGCTTAATGGTTGACTTACAGCATATATAGTAAAGTCTTAAGCACGATAACAAAAGAATGATGCTTCATTGCTCAAATGAAACTGGTTGCTAGGAACTTTTTAGGGCATCTTAATTATAGATCATGGTGTTCAGAGCTGAAGGTAAAATAATTCTGAGCAGTTCAAAATACAGTAGTGTTCAGATGCCAAAAGATAGTCAAGCATCAGAGGTTTCCTCTAGGCTCTGTCTTCTAGGCATTTTCTTCTTGTCTTAGAGAAAAAGCACTCAGGAAAAAACATGAAGGATGCTGGCACAGTCCCAACATGTTCATCATTGTCTTAATTTGGCAGGGCAGTCTAGGATAGCCTGAGGTCTCATGTTCTATAGAAGAAGCACAGCCAGCATTTCCTCATGCTTCTGATGCCCTTTTCATCCCACTGCCTCCATTCCTCCTCCCCCATATACAGCCCTTGACTCCCAATACCTCAGTGCATATATAGTCCCCTCATTTCCTTTAGATGTTTCTGGTACCATTCTTGTATCCCCCTCCCATGTATATATAGCATATCCAGTTGCTGATTCTGTCTTTAGGGTTAGATTGGGTGGAACAAGAGAAGAACTTGTTGTGTTAGTGCTTTTCTTGTAGCCTGCACATCTGAATTCCCGTTGTCTCTTCCAAATACAGTGAAACAGCTGACAAATTTTCTCAGAGCTAGGAATCTTCTTCCTGTGCTTGTTTTCTGGAGTGTCAGGAAGCTCATTTCAGATCTCTTCTCATGGCATCTGATATGGCTGCACATTGTAGCAGCTGTATAGAAATACTGGGAGAACATACAAAAAGTATAAAAAGAAGAAATAACATTCACTTCCATCAATCTCCATCTATGTGGCATAAATGGTAAATTCTGTGGCCTTTGTAGGGATGAAATAACTTTAAAATGGTGCAGGCATTCTTTTTGTATAGTTGAATTTAACATATTTGTATCTCCAGGTGTCCAAATCTCTCTGGGAATCCTGGAAAGTTAGTTAGTCTCTCTAAGGATGGCCTAATAACTTTCAAATGGTTGTATTTGTATAAATTGATTCCATGAGCAGAGGAATTAGAGAGGACTGGTTTCCTCCAGATTTCTTTCCCTCTCTCCTCTCCGTCCATCCTCACGTCCCCAGAACCCTACCCCCAGGGCAGTGTTAGGTCCTTCCCATGCTCCTAGACTTTCTCACCACCCCCAACACCTTCAGTTCATCCCAGAGCAGCTTCAGCTTCTTCCCCTCTTCCCACTGCATGCTGCTGTAACTCCTTCGTTTTCTTCTCATGTCCCTTTCTGATTTGCCTCTGGCTAGTTTGAAAACTGCTGCACAAATAGGCAGTACCTACATACATGACTGATTGGCCGGTGTTATTTTCAGCTCTGTTAATTTGGGGGAAATGTGTAAGAACTTCATAGAGTCATGCTCCTTTTAAAGCTTGGAAGAAATTGGCATATAGGTTTAAAATAGAGTTAGAAGAGGATGTTAAGGGGACACCGAGGCAAACAGTCTATACGAAGTGGAGGTTTTCAAAAGCACAAGGGAATTTAGGAACATTCTCTGTTTGTGGGGAACTATACATAAAAAGTCCAGATTTTTACCAGATTGAAATGTTGGCTAGGGAGATTACTTTATATTTAGACATGTTTATTCCAGTGAAAGGAAGTTGCATGGATGCTGTTGGGGCAATAAAAGTCTGGTTGGTACAATTTCTTTTATTCAGAAACAATACTGACTGAGGCAATCTTTTATACTTTGCCATATAAATTTTCTACAGTAGGAGAGCCTACCAGTTTCTCTACTGTGCTCTTAAATATTTTCAGTATTTCTAGACCATTCCCTGCCCCTGTTTTCAGGGGCCTCAGTGAAAGCACCAAAGATCAATTTCTGCAGCATCTAAGTTTCATTTTCAAGATCAAACTTTTCACTGAGATAAGCCTTGTATCATATGTAATGATGAGTTTTCAGCAGCAGCAGCTTTCAGACTGGTGTGGGGGATTTACAGGGGATAAATTGCTGGGGAGCTGCTGTGGCTGGAGCAAGGGAAGTGGCTAGGAAAGATATCTGAGCCTCATTCCTTGCACCTGTGTCCTGGTTTTGGCGGGGATAGAGTTAATTTTCTTCTTAGCAGCTGGTACAGTGTGTTTTGGATTTAGTGTGAGAATAATGTTGATAACACACTGATGTTTTAGTTGTTGCTAAGTAGCACTTAGGATAAGTTAAGGATTTTTCAGTTTCCCATGCTCTGCCAGCAAGCACGTGTACAAGAAGCTGGGAGGGAGCATGGCTAGGACAGCTGACCCAAACTAGCCAAAGGGATATTCTATACCATAGAACATCATGTTCAGTATATAAACTGGGGGGAGCTGGCCAGGAGGGGCAGATCACTGCTCCTGCATCAGTCAGTGGGTGGTGAGCAGTCGCACTGTGCATCACTTGTCTTTTCTTGGGTTTTATTTCTCTTTCTTTTAGTTATGTTCCTTTCTTACTATTATTATTATTATATTTTATCATTATTATTATTGTTAATATATTTTGTTTTACTTCAGTTATTAAACTGTTCTTATCTCAACCACAAGTTTTACTTTTTTTCCCGATTCTTCTCCCCATGCCACTGGGAGGGGGGAGGAGTGAGCCAGTGACCGTGTGGTACTTAGTTGCTGGCTGGGGTTATACCATGACAGCCTGCCAATTCTCTGCCTTCAAAAACATCCTCAGTATCACAGTGTCATACAGGGTTTCCAGGAGATACTCCCTCCTCATTAGCATCTGTCTCATAAGGTTAAGCTCATAATGTACAAATACAGTTATAAGAAAAAGAAAATTTTTTTTACACATTCCATGTAAAATTTAAGATTTCATTTAAATTACAGATCAGCATGCACTCTGCACAAAAAGGCTCCTTAGGATTTTCAAAGAATTTTTGCACTGTCATTGTAATAAACTTTGCATAACCAATTTGTTCATCAAACCTGTTGATTGTTAAAATATATTGATCTCTACAACTTAGTAACTAAGCTGCTTTTAACCGTAATAACCATAGTAACAAGTGCAGAAACTAGATATTGAGCTAAGTTAGCAGGATATGCCAGTCTTGATTACCTTATCACATAGCTCCTCAAGAGCAGTTTTCTGAGAAAATAAGGAACTGGTCCCAGAAACCAGCCAAGGCCGATTCCGTGGCTTGGATAGATAAACTTGAGGGAGTGTCCTCTTGGAATTAATTATAATACCTCTTGGAATTAATTTTAATGCAAAGCGGGAATAGGTCATGAATATGTATAGGCGTACCTGGAATTCCCATACATATGTAACACTTAACTGTTTAACTGTGAAACACATTACCACATCAGGTGTGTGCGGTTGGTGGAGTGGAGACTCCCCGGCCACCCAGCGCTGTTTTGCCTGCTTGTTGCTTGCTACAATAAACCTTGATTGGATTATCTCCAGGCTGGCGTACAAATTTTCATCGTAACTTATAACAGTCATTAATTTACAGTTAAATTGATGGCAAAAGTGAGCATTTGGTGCTGTGCTTAAAGCCCCAGATGTGTAAAGCTGGCAGCTTGCTTGTAGGGGGGAACTTGAAATGCGAAAGGCTGGAGGCCCCCAGACCAAAAATTAGGCATAAATATTCCTTTTTGTTGCTGTTTTATATCATAATTTTTTAAGCCATTCTTCTTATGACTAGGAGGGCCCAGGCAGGTTTTTACTCTTGAACCCTTTGGCGGGCAATAGTGCTTTGTGTTTATTCACTCTGACTTGCTGATGTGGTTGAATGCTGCCCGGTGGGTGTCCGCCACGGGGCCATTCATCGAGAGCCCCACGGTCAGACCGACCTGTTAACCTTCCTTGATACAATAGAACTCTCCAGAGCAGACCATCCCTGTTCTTTTGTTTTGCTCAGTACCTCTTCCCTGGGGACCAAATGAACAGCTAGCAAGTCTAATGGGAAACCGTAAAAGCTATTAGGTTGCAAGCCAGTATCTGGTAATGGGAGCAGCAATAGATTATTTATCGTCTGTTGGTTTCAGACTATGTTTGTGGTAGTGTCTTGGCATTGATCTTAGTATGCAGTTGCAAAATGCATTAGCAATGGTCCCATTGTTTAAACATCCATTACAGAGCAATTAAATATTTCACCAATTAATGCAAACCTTGGTCAAAGCATGTCTTTGGAAAGAGCCTTGAACAGCCCCAGACCAATTCCTTCCTGGAGGAAGGGATCTTTGCAGCAAAGGGTGGGCAGGTTTGTATTAGCTGGAGAATGAGAGCTTGGAGAGTAACACCACCCTCTGACAGCACTTGCATCGTGTCTATTTGAGCTGCGTTTGTCAACCTGTGTGACTTTTTACGTTTTCTGTTCTGGTGGAGAAAAATACATCTCAGTTCTGAACACAGAATCAGCTGAACTTGCCAGAAATTTTTATCAGGAAATTATTATCTCCTGTGTATTCCACTAACAGCATGAGACTTAACTGAATGGTTTAGAAGAGTGATTCTTCTAAAAGCCCTTTTGCCCACAAACACCTTCAGACTATTCTGTTTAAAGCTATTCAAAATTTTGAGTCTCTCTGGATACTCTTAATTTATTTACCACAAATCCAACTCTAGCTCCCATGTCCAGGGATTTGCACACCAGACTAATTTGTTTCTGTCTGCTGAGGTGGTATGGAAGGAAGGATTTTTACTCTGATAAAATTAAGCACAGGACCACATATTATTTTTATAAAGATTTGTAAAATTCATTATTGCATTTTTACTGCAGTATCTTAAATAATTCTTAGTTATGCCACCAAACTAACTAAATTTGATGGGCTGGTCCCCAGTGAAAACTGAGAGACATCTTAGTCCAGGCAGATATCGCAATATATTCGGTTTTGATGTCTATTAGCTGCGTTATAGCCGAATATTATTTATTATGTGTCATAATAGTAAGATTTCTGCTGTCCCCTAGTGGCTAGTTCATTTTCTGAGTTCAGTACATCCATTACTATTTCTGTCATCCTATCAGAAATTATAAACTGGCTAGCAGTTTGATTTACACCAAAGAGCATACACAAACTTTAAAAACTCAGTTAAAATACTTTCCAGCATAAAAGCTGACGACCTGATAAAAGCCTGATGAAATAACCAGCAATTGTATCTGTGTAGCTTTACCTTCCCGGGAACATGCCAGAGGCTGTGTGGTGCCCTTTCACACAAGCTTACTGTGAAAGATAAAAGCAATGAAACATGGAAACAGCTAGAGAAAGCAGATTTCATTTTTATTGAAGCAATTAGTGACGTTTTGACACTGTGCTGAGTTCGCTTAACTTGTTGATAGAGTGAGATACACCAGACAATGTTTTGAGAGGGCAGAAGTGGCACAGAGCAACTCCCTCTCCTCTGCATCCTGGTGTCAAACTGAGCTTGTGCGCCCAGACCCCATCACCTGCTGGTTTAAAACCATTTTTGCACCAGCAGAGCTGAACTGATGGCAGCATTGCCTGATGTGCGGCATGAAGGCCGCAATAATTTCATGAGATGAGATTAAAAGGAGCTTTATGAGAATATCTTGTGTCATATTACTGGTGCCAATCCAAAGGCTCTGTCTGGCTTCAGCAGTCTAAAGGTGGGGGTAATGTGTGAAGTCTGTAAAGTGACTGCAGAACAGAAATTGTTGTTGAAGTGTAGTTCATGCATTAAAACTCAATTCAAACCGCTGATGTAGAATGACCAAGTCTTTCTATAAGACTCTATAGAGTGAATCAAAGAAAAGCATAGGGTGGACCTCCTGTCTCAGCATGTTTTATCTCCATCAGTTAATTATAAGAATAAAGAATACTCCACTGCGTAAAGACTTCTTTGTTACTTCTACCGTGCATAAGCATGCTTTCAGGGTCCTCAAATACACAGCAGGGATTCTGGCCTCCAGAGAGTGTCCATAATGCTCTGCTACACTTCCTCCAGTCAGGGAATAGTTCACATGACTTGAAGTATGCTGTGTTGGGGCTTGAGCTGCTGGGAGGAATGGTCTGTTAGGGCAGCTTTTTGTATTAAGCTTATGGAGCAGAGCTTGGAGCCAGCGGTACAGGTCTGTCATGCACTCTGCTCTGAGAAGATTCAAGTACAGTCAGTGTCGCCAAACCTCAGCATTTCAATGCAAGCCTGACAATATTTGATGTTTTTCATGAAGCCTTTGCCTCCTGGCATCCCATTGCATTCCACTGCTGGCCAGCACAGGAGACTGCTGGTGTCCATGCATATGGAGCCGGAGGATTTGGGGCAGGGGTGGCTCCACCTTGGCAAGGACTGACCTGTACCAAGGAAGACTGACTGGACTTTGAGTCCCTTGGGAGTGCAGCTCCTTGGAGGCTGTGAAAGGACTCAGTGCTGGACTCACGCTGGTCCCACAGGTTGGCAGGGTGGGTCTACATCAGGCACGTTAGCCTGTGGCCAAAATTTGGAACAAAAGGAGGAGGGTGTGGTTGTTTTTCTCCTTAACTGCTTTGATTAGAGTAAGCTGTGCTTTGGGGAATGAGAATGTGTAGGTGGGAGGGCAGAAAAGTATTTGGTGTGTGAAGGCATGTGAAGAATCTAGCTGGCAGCACAGTGGAGGGAGCAAACAGCAAAGATGGAAAATGGAAACAGTTTTGCAGTTTTCATCTATTTGCCTGGGGCTGGAGCATGTGGTGTACAAGGAGAGGGTGAGACATTTAGATCTGCTCAGCCTGAAGAGGAGCAAGCAAAGAGGACATCTTTTTCTTCTCTTCAGCTACCCAATGGGACACTATGGAGAAGACAGAGACAGATTTTTCTTGGAGGTGCACAGTGACGGGACAAGAGGCAACAGGCACAAGTTAGGTACAGGGAAATCTTATTAGGTATAATGAAAAAATGTTCACTGCAAGGGTGGTCAAGCACAGTAACAGGTTGCCAAAAGAGATTTTAATCTCCATCCTTGGAGATATTCAAAACTTAAGAAGGCCTTGCACAGCATGATCTGCTTGGACATGCTTTGGGCAGGGTTGGACTAGATGACCGTTAGCAGTCCCTTCCAACTGAAATTTTTCTGTTTCTATTATATTTTGCTGTTATTTAACTAGTCAGTATTTCTGGGTCTGGCTTTGAGTCTTTATGCCCGCACATAAGGAGCTAATAAGCAGGATGCTGTCAGGACACAATAATGATTAACCATTAAAAATACAGATTTTTTTAAAGGGCTGGTCTGGCCCTGGTTTCGTTCACATGCACAAGTGTTCAGATTACAGT
This sequence comes from Buteo buteo, assembly GCF_964188355.1. Lineage (NCBI taxonomy): Eukaryota > Metazoa > Chordata > Aves > Accipitriformes > Accipitridae > Buteo > Buteo buteo. The sequence continues at coordinate 27,823,787 of NC_134204.1, forward strand.
AGTGTTAGGGGAGTAGTGGTGATTTCTTGAACGGAGCTTTTTTGTATAGGTTGCAAATAGGTGTGTCATACAAATGTTATATTTTCTTGTATGTAAATCTGCAGCTCATCAAACTACTTTCATTATTAGTGGAAAAGTCTTACCTGGAATTTCAAAGGAACTTAATTATATTAAAGTTCAGTGGAAGTTGCACCTGAATCTCTATGAAGCTTCACTGAAAACAGGGCCAGTTTTGCAAAGAGGTTCTAGCCTAAAGGGTAGTACCTGGCATAAGAGGATATGTCTCAAAATCTTCCACAACAGTGGAAGACCTTTTTATTTTAGTGGAAGTCCTATTTAGTTATTAGACCATTCTGTAAATTGGTGTAAATTGGCATAAAATGCCCAGTCAGGATGGGAGAGGTGGGGCCATAATTCAGGCAAGCACTGTGTCTTTCCAGTACCTCCACACTGTCTGGGTGCAGAGGGTCCCAAGAAGTTTGTGCAGGTGCTGTTGTTCCCTTTAGTGTTGCGTATTGCAATACTGGAGCTGTAGTGCTTGCATATGGATGTTACATATAATAGTTAAGATGTCTGTTGCAAATGCTTTTTTCATACAGTTCCCATTTTTGCAGTAGGTTCTTTGGTAGAGACACTAGTTAATTTTTCTTTATTACTTCTTAGTACCAAAAATGAACTTCATGCAAGGTGGCTATAATATTTTCCATCTGCTAGCCACATCAATAATAAACAACAAATTCATTTGTTCTTTAATTTCTCCATAATGGCACAGGAAAAAAACCCCAGAAGCTTTGGTCATTTATCCACTGCTTTGTTACTGATACAGAGCCAAATGCAGTCCTTATTTTTAAGTCAATGAAGTGACTACATGGATGAATTTAAGCATATTGAACAAATTACAAAAAACAATCTCTTATTTTATTTGCACATCCACACATGGTGTAAGGAGCAATAGAACGGAATGACAGATGCTTCTGTAGTCTTTTTTTCAGTAAGTCTTCAACCAAGCAGTTAAACTATTTATTTACAACACCAAAACCCAATGCAACTAATATATTCATAACGGATTTTTATGATCCACTCTTGTATCCCCAATGGCTTATTTGCAGAGCTTAATGCAATTTTCCAAAAGCTGAAAAATGTAATTCAGAGCAGCTTCCTGGTCTAAAATTGCATTGATTCACTAATTCACTGTTTATAGGTTCTTGTTGCAGAGAAGGCAGTTTTTTGCAGACAAGACCTTTTGTGGTAAGTCAAATATAAAGCAGCTGAAGACCCCAATTCTTTAGCTGAAATAATCAGAGAAGTGTTTAACCACGACTGCAACAGGCCTCAACTACATCTTAAAACTGAAGTGTATGCTTAAATATTCTCCCAAATTAAAGAAGCTTTTCTAAACTAGTGCCAAAAACAATTGAGAAGGGCTTGTCTACCAAGAAACTGAAGAAGACAAATTACAATGGACCTAAATTAAAACATGTTTAACTCCTCAGTGTGTTCTTTTTATTAGGGGAACAGAAGCCAAGAATCTCTGTTACACATACAAAACAGCAGCAAAAAATGTAATGAATATAACAAAGAAGTGACCATGAGAACACCAGACCATCCGTTTGGTTACCTACTCCAAAAATGCTCAGCCATGAGGCACTAAACATCCATGAACTACATGTGAGTGTTGCAAAAGTTCGTTCTAACACTTGGGCCTGGTAAAATCTCCTTGGCCAAAAATGATGGTTTAACCTGTTTTAAAGGCAATCATGAATTAAACTTCTCAGACTTTTTGTAAAAAATAACCTGCTCGTGTTTGATAGTTGTGGAATTAAAAATTGTAGTTTTCTTTAAACAAAACTAATGCTTGTGACTTTTCATCTTTAGGTGAAACTACATATAGTCCATCCTTCAGAGCCTGAATACTGCTGGCAAAAGAAAGTCCTGGGGCTCTCTTCCCCACCAAACCCAGAATTTGCATCTGATCCTGCCACCTCATTTACTTGAGCAGTCCAGTGACTTCGGTAGGATTGGTACATTACTCAAGCATGTCTTGCAACACCCTAAGATAAACATTACTTTCCTTTTTACAGCTGAAAGACCAAGTCTCAGGGAGATCAGAAGGTTTGCACAGTGCCATCCAAAGTCTAGCTGCCTCCTTTTCTGCTGTCTGAGCCTGCCAGCAGCTGAGATTTTGGTATTCAAGATCCTCTGATGCCTGAAGGGCTTCTCTCAGGACATCTAGATGCTCTTGGGTCCTGCTGCTGCATGGATCAGCTTGCACCTCAAGCCTAAGCATGTTGGGATTCCCAAACTCGCTGTTTCCTCACTGAGACTTTTTAAGGACCGTTTCCCACATGTGCCCAGAGACACCTGCTGCATTGGCTTCCACATAAAATGCAGGTTCTTCCTGCTGGAGCAACAGGTGAGGCAACACTTTTGTCTTCTTCATGGCCTGAGGCAGGAAGTTTAGTTTGGTCTCAGATCCCACATGTGACTGGCAGCTTTGCTCTAACCACCAAGTCACAGGTTCTTTGGCTTGAAGCACAAGTTAAGGTAAATAACCTAGCTCCCCACTTGAAACCATGCTGCTGGCAAAAAGATAAATAAGATTGAGAGTGATGTAGGCTGAGAGCAGGAGCAGGACCACAGCCAGGTGGTTTGGGATCCTCTCTGGGAATGAGCATCCATGCTCCAAAGCCTACCTGTGCAGTTTTAATAACCGAGACTCTAATTTCCAGCTGATTTCCCTAACATTTAGTTTTAGCCTTTGTCACAGCTGCTGCTTCATTTAAAATGTAATACAAAACCAGCTTCTCTCCTGAAAAAACAGCCTGTAGCAGGTGTCTAGGACAGTTTTTGGAGAAATGTGTGTCTAGTATCCTCATGCAAAAGTGAGAATAGGAGCTGAGTTTTCTGCAGCCTGTAAGTCAGCTGAACAGTAGCTATTTGGCATTGAAAGGAAGGGCATCCTTGTCCCAGGATCTGTGTTGGAGCCACAGGAATGACCCATAGCACAGCATAGGCAGTGAATGCTCAGTGTGGCCAAGGTTTTGAGATGCACTCTTTTGGATGGCATCACCTTTTCAGGCTATTTTCAGTGGCTTCCTGCCCAGCACACTGCCTGTTGTGCTTTCCAGTCAGAAGCTGTCAATTCCCACAGGCATTTATTTGGGAACTAAACTGGGAACTGAGGATATCTCTGCAGAGGTGGGTGTTTATAGCTTTGGTGCTGCGAGACTAAACGTCCCACTCTCATTACAGATCTGGTCTTAAATTTCTTGTTTAGAATAAGATATGAGGGTTTGATTCAGGAGAAGCAAAGCAAAGAACAAAACCCCTGAGACTCATTCCGTTAAGTGTCCCTTTCTGGTGGAGACAGAAGTAATTACCCTAACCAGGCACCTCTGCAGGCTGATGGTACAGACCATCTCTTTAGGGGAGTTCGGCAGTGTGGGCCCTTCAACACACAGTCTTGCAATTCAGGAACCCAATCAAATTGGTGGTTATTTTAATTATAAATGATGCAAATCTGGAACTTACCAGGGAAAGGCAGGCTGTCCTCTGAGCCTGCTCCCTGAGACGCTGCAAACGGCTTGAGAATAGCACCATCTCCTGGAAACGACTCATACAGCTTTGCTTTTCTAAGTTGGCTGAATGCACTTTTTTTCCTAAATTGTCATTCAAATCGATAGTTTGGTTAACATATGCCCCATAGTCAAAGAGTAGTTTGGCTAAGGTATTCCCATGCTTCAGCAATAATTGAAGCCCGCACATGTGTTTTTTCTGGTGTACCCCATGTAACGGTGAACCAAGTGTGATGCATGCATAGGGCAGTTTTGTCGGTGTAAAACTTGAGGACACACTGTATTTACCACAGAGGCATGCCAGGGTGCCTCAGAAGGCTAACTGAAGACCTTTGGGCTAGTAACCTGCAATCCTAGCTAAAATAACTTTTACATTTTGTCTAAAGCCTTTATCTGAAAGCTGATTTTTCTCAAAGTAACAGAGAAAAGAAAAGAAAAACCAAAGTGTATTGGGTTTGTGTGGCAAGGTTTTGGTAACAGGGAGGCTACAGGGGTGGCTTCTGTGAGAAGCTCCAAGAAGCTTCCCCTACATCCAACAGAGCCAGTTCCAGCCGGCTCCAAAATAGACCCACTGCCGGCCAAGGCCGAGGCCATCAGCAACAGTGGTATTGCCTCTGGGATAACATATTTAAGATGTTGGGGGGGAACCAAACCAAAACAAAAACTTCAGCCACAGAAGAAAGGAGTGAGAATATATGAGAAAAACAGCCTTGCAGACACCCGGGTCAGTCAGTGAAGAAGGAGAGGGAGGAGATGCTCCAGGCACTGGAGCAGAGATTCCCCTGCAGCCCGTGGGGAAGCCCATGGTGAGGCAGGCTGTCCCCCTGCAGCCCATGGAGGTCCACGGTGGAGCAGATCTCCACCTGCAGCCCGGGGAGGACCCTATGCCAGAGCAGGTGGATGCACCCAAAGGAGGCCATAACCCTGTGGAGAGTGAAGTTGAACTTGGGAAGAAGGGAGGGGTAAGGGGAAGGTGTTTTAAGATTTTTTCTTATTTCTCATTATCCTACTCTGACTTGATTGGTAATAAATAATTAATTTCCCCAAGATGAGTCTGTTTTGCTTGTGATGGTACTTGGTGAGTGATCTCCCTGTCCTCATCTTGACCCACAAGCCTTTCATTGTACTTTTTCTCCACTGTCCAGTTGAGGAGGAGGAGTGATAGAGTGGCTTGGTGGGCACCTGGTGGCGAGCCAAGGACAAACCACCAAATTAACAGTTGCTGTCACCCCACAGAGATCTCCCAGGATTGTCCCAGTGTTGCATATCATTCCCTTATTGCTTCCTTATATGTGCTGCTCGTATCACAGCCTAGCACAGTCCCATAGTCAATGCATTGCACTGCTGAACCACCCAACACCCATAGGCAGATTTCTTCTCTTAGCAGTGTCCTATTACAGCTACAACAGGTTCAACCTAAGCTAAAACTTTAGAGTACTAATCACACCAATGGCAAAATTATCTAACAAGTTCCAAGAGATTATAACTTTATGTAGTTTGGAGTCTTGGGTGAAGGTAAGCTGGAAACTATGCATGTTTCCCGTTAGGAACAGATTTAGGATTTTAACAAAGTATTTCTGGCCATAAATACAGCCATAATATGTGTTTATCTACACAAACTGTTGCACAAACATTTATTATAAAGAAGAGAGAAATTGCAGTGGCTGCCTGGCTGCAGAGCAGTTGTTAAATAGCAGAAAGTGGCTTGGGTGGCCTCTCTGCCCTGGCACCCAGAGGACAAAATGGTCCCTTTGACTGTGCCTGCTCTGCGTGTCTTCCCATGTGGCACTTGTCATTCTCCTGCCCAAGCATTCTGCTGGCAGTGTGTCCAGGTCAGCCTTAGAGAAACCTGAAATGGGGACACTAGTCACCTCAACGCACATCAGCGCATTCAGGGAGCTAACAAGTGGTGTCGTGTGTTGCCTGTTATTGGTAACCTCTTCCACCATTCTTCATTAGCAACCACTGACACTGTCTTCTCAATTAGGGACCCAGTTAGGGAGAGAAGTACATTAGAGATTCCTAGAGGATGAGCAAGCAGAGGCGTGTGATGAGTGGTGCTGGCTGTTAAGGTCTCCAAATGCTCTTGGCTTCACGAATTCTCTTGCAGGGCATGTATGGCTGGCTTGCTCTGAGATGGGGGAGGCAGAGAGAAAAGCAGAATGAAGGTTGAAGCTACCTCTTTCTTGTATGCACTAAGCAAACATAGTTTATCTAAGGGAACTGAGCACTTACATAGGCAAGACCTCTCCCTGGACCTCCCTCCTGTCCCTGGGCAATGGAATGGGGTGGAAGGTGATTGCTCTTCAGACTAGCGCAAGAAAAGATCACCTGGGTGACAAACAGCCTGGCTTGTTATCTGGAGTACTGAAAGGCAGTCCCAGAGGAAGGTACAGTGTAACACATGCTTAAGTACACTGGTAAAGCGCGTGGTATAAATGGAGAACAGTGCTTTCTGCTTGATGGCTGACCCACAGACTGTGAAGCCACAAGGCTGCCAAACGAGGAACATGAGCTGAATAGGCCTGTACCCACAGCACCTGATGGGGATGGAAAGGACCAATCAGCAGGAGAAATGCAAAAAAGTAATTTCCTCCTTTCTGTGGCACTTTTAATTTCTCTCTCCCTCCCTACATCATTACAGTGGGTTTCATCATTACATCGTTACCTGGGGCTATGGACAGCAGCAGAAGTTCAGGCTCAGGCTCAACAGGGCCAAGTAAGAACCAAAAAGAGTGCCACCTCAAACCAGATCTCCGATGACCCCAGGAACACCAGCCTAGTGCAAGGGTCAGGTTTAAGTATACTGCGATTTACTAACCTCTTGCTAGGTATCAACCCCTCTTTGGGTGGACAGGTCAAATGTTTCCTTTTATTCAAAGCACAGGAGCATAGCAAAACCCTCTTTCACTGATGGTGCCCTAAGGGCCTGCCAGAAGAGACATGAGGTGTGAAAGATCCTCTCCAGAAAGAAGACAGTCATATGGCAACATACTGTTGTGATTATTACTGTTTTTTAAAAAGGAAAGCAATTTTCTTGAAGGATTTTCGTTACCTCTTCTTGCTCTATACCATTTAGAGTAATTGGCTTCTGAAAATCATGAACAAGCAAGTGAATTGTGATATTTTTAAATACCATGGGCTGTTTGTAGGCATTCACTTCTATGCTAATCACTTCTGGCTTCTGTTACAATCAGTGGAGACAAGTGGGCAGTTCATTCTAAAGCAGAATAATATCTGGGTTTCTCAGCTGACTGTAAGAGTAGTGTATAGAAAGTAATGAATATATAGACCTCTACACAGTAGACACTTAAGGTGAGAGGAGATAATTCCACCCAAAAAGAGCACTAGGCTGTGTTTACACAATTTAATGAGACTATTTTCTGAAAGGTGGATTAACAATGGGAAGTTTGAGCTCCTTTTCATGTGCTTGAGTTTGGTATGTAAAATGACATGGTCTGAATACCCACCTAAATGTCTGACTTCACATCACACCAAAAAAAGTACCTCCCTGTTCCAAAGCCTAGGTCTACATACACCACCATCCAGTAATGTTCTTTCCCTCAACATAAGGAATATCACTTCACAAAGATGAGCTCTAGTAATCTGAAATACCAGTAAATTTGAGGAGGTGGGGTGTATCTTGCTTTCATGTAACATTATCACACTACAGACATTGCTGTATCCTGAAGCTCTGGGACTTTCTTGGGAGTTCAAGGAATGATCAGCAAAGTACTGAAATCAACAAAAACTATGCAAAGGCATTATGTCAGATTTAGTCATAAATATTTGAAAGCCTTGGTTTAGATCTCAGTTTGTAGTGTTAAAGAAAACTTTAGTATTATGTTCAATCCATAAATGTCAATTAAAATAATACTGATATACTTTAAAAGATCATGTTTGGACATGGAGTTAAGCAAGAACAGTATTTTGTGTTAATACTTTGTCCCGGTTTTGGCGGGGATAGAGTTAATACTCTTCTCAGTAGCTAGTACAGTGTATTTTGGATTTAGTGTAAGAATAATGTTGATAACACACTGATGTTTTTAATTGTTGCTAAGTAGCGCTTATCCTAAGTTACGGATTTTTCAGTTTTCCATGCTCTGCCAGCAAGCAGGTGGGAGGGAGCATGGCAAGGACAGCTGACCCGAACTAGCCAAAGGGATATTCCATACCATAGAATGTCATGCTCAGTATATAAACTGCAGGGAGTTGGCCGGGAGGGGTGGATCGCTGCTCTGGCATCGCTCAGTGGGTGGTGAGCAATTGCACTGTGCATTTCTTGTTGGTTTTATTTCTCTCTCTTTTTTTTTTTTATATTCATCATCATCATCATCATAATAGTGTAATTATAATTTTATTATTGTTATTGTTATATTGTATTTTACTTTAGTTATTAAACAGTTCTTACCTCAACCCATGAGTTTTACTTCTTTTTTTTCAATTTTCCTCCCCGTCCCACTGGGAGCAGGGAGGAGTGAGTGAGTGGCTGCATGGTGCTTAGTTGCTGGCTGGGGTTAAACCATGGCACACTTACCTTTCATTTTTTGAATTTGAGGATTACTTTTGGTCAACATTGAACTTTCCAAGTTAAATTAAGCATATCTCAGAGCTTATCAGTTATCAGGTGGTAGAGATCTGTTTTGTTAAACACTTTAGTTAAGAAAATGATGATTATCTTCTTGAATCAGTCCCTTTAGACAGCCCACTGTGAATTTCAGATGAACTCTAGATACAGTATTAAATGGTAAACTAAAATTTTTAACTACTGTGTTTTACACCTGCATTCATTTTAAAATCTGTACGCTCTCACAAACCTAAAATGTCCTTGCAAAAACCTAAAATCTACAAGCAGAAGCACAGTTCAACTTTTTTTGGCAATCTTTACAAAAGCTTTTTAGATGTATCCAGATCTTCTCTGGAAAAATGATGACTGGTTTTCTTCTTACTGGTCCACTCTAATACCAGTTTGGATGGCTGAATTCTGCCTAAATTCTGCCCTACAATTCCAGCCATATAGGACATTGGAAACTTCTTGTCCTAAACTGCAGCCTGTGTTCATGGTGTCCTGATCCTCCAGCTCCAGCAGAAGCAGGAGGATATTGAGCATCCCACTGTGTATCGGTCCCCATTCAACAGAAACACAATATCAAAGCGGCCTGCTCCTCATTCATTATAGACCACAAGGCGTGTTGTAAGAGAAGAAATTTTTGCTGGGACTAATGAGCAGAGTCTTAATTGCAGTGGAACTAGGACAACAACATTTCAATTGCAGCATAACTGATTGAGGTAAAATGAGGCTATTCTCCTCAGGTCATCCTGAGCCTTTTGAAATGATCAGATATGTGGATCCCAGTACTTCATAACTGTACCGTGGGGTTGTTTGTGCAGTTCAATCTATTGCAATTCTTTTTGATTTCAAGTATAGCCTAACAAGCATATACAAATGCAAAATTTCTAGTAATTTGTTCACCCTTTCTGGAACTGCCAGAGCCTCTCAGAGATATAAGTGATGAAGAATTATTTTTCCCCATTAAAAATTCCATACTTGGGATTCTTTTTCTTCTGAATTGGAATAAGGAGCTGTCGTGGTTTAACCCCAGCCAGCAACTAAGCACCACACAGTCGCTCACTCACTCCCCCCCTGCCCCAGTGGGATGTGGGAGAAAAATCAGGAAAAGAAGTAAAACTCTATCCTAGTCAAAGCATTTTCAGACTGAGGTAAGATTTTATTATTATAAACAAATTTAAAACTCTGGTTGCAATGAGATGAAAACAATGTTCATACAATGTCAAAACCTTGTAACAGAGAGGACACATCTGGTAGTCCAACAGAGGTGAAGCCATCACAGCTCCACACTCCCCGGTCCAACCAGGAGTGAGCCTGAGCATATAGTCCCAATAGGTACACACAGAGACACACGTATACAAAACACATATGCATATATGTATACATATACATATAGCTGGCCACACTGATGAACACGGACAGAAAATGCACCACTCATACAAACACAAGCCACACCAATGGCCTCATCCTGTTCCCTTCTCTGGCTCATCAGGATGAAGGTCTGTTGGTGGGAAACATTTCTATACATATAAAAAAAATACAGGTTGCTCCAGTAACTGACTGAGACCCTCACTAACTGGTCCTGGATCCTCAGTTTCCACAGTTGCTAGCACCAGTGCACACAAGCTCCCAGTGCCTGCAGCCCCTCTCACAGGCATAAGCACAGTAGGGATTCCTCAGTAAGTGTCACCTGGATCCTCTTGTCTCGTTGCCTCACACAGACACACACACATACGGATGCAAACAGGTCTCTCAGTTGACCCCAGCCCCCACAGTCTGGTCTGGACCCCTGATCCCCCCAGTAGCCAGCCCCTTCTGTGGGCTCACTCAGAGACCCATGCAGCCCCAGCTCCCACACCACCCCTGCTTGCCACCTCGTCCAGCATGATCTTTGCTAGTGCTCACGTACTTGCTCACGCACCTGCACTCATGCCAGTCACTGGCACCATAGGTAGATGGGCCCCTGTGTCGCATGGTCCCTGCTCCAGTTGCTGGCACTCAGACACCCATGCCCACACTTGCATGCAGAGTAGAGAGTCCCTCGCCCAGGAAATTGCTTGGAAATGGATTTTGGTGAGAAGACAGGACAGACTGTGGTGACCAGGCCCAAGGCATGGCCAGATGTGTGCTGAGCAGCAACATGTTTACATGTCACCACCCTTTTTACCCCCTCAGACCTCTATTTCCCACACTTATTCCTCCCCAAACCACCTTGATCACTTGCTTTCCCCACCTTTGGTTTCTCCCCTGGCCATCCTTCAATAAGTCTTAAAACATCCCCAAACACTCTTCACTATATCCCTGTTGTGGGTTAACCCTTTGAGGCAGCTGAGCCCCACACAGCTGTTTGTTTGCTGCTTCCCCCCCCCCCCCCCTTGGTGGTATGGGGGAGAGAATTGGAAGGGTAAAAGTGAAAAAACTCATGGGCTGAGATAAGACAGGTTATTAGGTAAAGCAAAAGCTGCACACACAAGCAAAGCAAAATAAGGAATTCATTCACCACTTCCCATCGACAGGCAAGTGTTCAGCCATCTCCAGGAAAGCAGGGCTCCATCACCTGTAACAGTTACTTGGGAAGACAAATGCCATCACTCCAAACATCCCCCCTTCCTTCCTCTTCCCCCAGCTGTATATGCTGAGCCTGACATCATATGGTCTGGAATATCCCTTTGGCCAGTTTGGGTCAGCTGTCCCGGCTGTGTCCCCTCCCAACTTCTCGTGGCGCCCCCTGCGCCCCCCAGCCTGCTCACTGGTGGAGTGGGGTGAGAAGCAGAAAAGGCCTTGACTCTGTGTAAGAGTTGTGTACACTGCTCAGCAGTAACTAAAATATCCCTGTATTATCAACACTGTTCCCAGCACAAATCAAAAACTTAGCCCCATACTAGCCACTATGAAGAAATTCAACTTTGTCCCAGTCAAAACCAGTACAATCCTGTAAGATGTGTAGCCCTAGGCAGTAACCCCTCTCAGCCTGAAATGTGCCCTGGAGAACGATGTTGACTCATAGTGACGGGTATCATCCCCAGCCCACGGGGCTGATGGCCCTCTTGGGACAGCTCTGGGAGGAGACAGGGCAGTGGCTCCCTTTCTCTGATGGGGTTTCTCTGATTCTCCTGTGTGTGGGTGGACATGTGCTTTTTATCACATAACCTAACAATACATATAGCAAATATCAATCGAATAAAAGCTCTAGGAAAATAAAACTTTTTTTTACTTTATCATGATATTGTGGAGGGAAAAAAACCTGTGGATTCTGTCAAAAAAACCTGTTAAAACCATCAAATTATTACCATTAAATATTTCAGTTTCAACAAATATGCACTTACCAGTTACAAAAAGTTATGTGTGGATTTTTGTCAGCCAGCTCTACGGAGCAGCAACTTCTTCTTGCTTCAGATTCTGTTTGGAATTTATCTGGGTAATATCTTTCACTGAAGTATTTTGCCTGTTTTGTAACTGATAGGATGAATTAAAGTCAAATTGACAAATATGCAAAAAATAACATTTCTCAGCAAAAATACAAACTTGCTGAAGAACCATTACTTTTCTATCTGGATAATTTAACTTTTTTTCTGTACAAAGAGTATAACATAAAGAATTAAAACAAATATAGTTCCTGGTCCTGCAGGAACGTACACAAGTACTTAATAACTTAATATTATTCACTCTGAACAAGTAGAATGCTAAACACAGGTAATAAATCTCTACTTGCTCCTACTAATCAAGAAAGAAGTTCATTTTGTTTGGCTTCCCATGAATATTGACGACAGAAGAAATATCCCTAAAGATTATCCTTGTTTTAAGGAGAAAAACTTCATTCCTTTGTCTGTAGATAAACTGAGGTTTAGAGTTCCTGATCACAAATGCTCCAAAGCAGAACAGTTGCTTGCAGATCACTATCAGAAAAGTCCGTCTTGGCAGGTGGTGAGATCTGCCTTTTCCCAGGTGAGGAGGTTCTATTCAAAGCTTCCTTAATGTCAAAGGATGTTTGCAATTTGAAGAGAATGGAACATGAAGATCAAATTGAGACTGGAATTCAAGTTGTCGCCTTCAAGACTGGATCACTGAGCCCACAGCCCCTTCCTACCTGTGAAGACGTTACTGCTTCTCAGGAAAGTCCTCAGGGCATCCCAGGCTGAAGTATCCCTCCATCATTGTGCTTCAGACACTTCCAGACCCACTAAGCTGACTTAGCAAATGGCTTGCAAAGGTGTCGCAAGTAATGTTGTACCAAAAGCAGTTGCTCTGCAGTATAGGAGAAAGCTCTTAAAAACTGGTGAGTGGTTCTTGCAAGCAGAAGATGTAGTAGCAACAGAATGATCAGTGGACTTCAGAAAAATCAAACATCAGCAAACTTAGGAAATGGCAGAGAGGACCTCTTTGGAAGCAATAGTAAGAGGAACAGGCACTGCATTTGGAAAGGAGAAGTCAAATGCACACCTATAACATTGGGACTACTAGGGCAGGTAGCAGTCTTTAGAAAAGGACCTGAGTATCATAGTACATCACAAACAGACTATGAGTCAGCAATGGTACATTACTGACAGGGAAGCAATTCTTTTCACAGAACCATGAAGTAATTCAGGTGGGACCTCAGGAGGTCTCTAGTCCAACCTCCTGCTTTAAGCAAGGTCACCTAGGAGGTCAGACCTGGTTGCTCTAGGCCTTACCCAGTCACACCATGAAAACCCCCATGCATGGAGACTGCACAGCCTCTCTGGTCAGCCTGTTCCAAAGCTTGACTGTCTTCACCATTAAAAAAGTCTCTCCTGATAACCTATCAGAATCTCTCATTTCAATTTCCAAGATGCATTAACAGAAGTAATGATTAATACGGTAATTATTTTGGTTTACTTGTGCTGGTGGAGTCTCAGTTTTACAGTACATAGTTTTTATAATTTTTCCAGCTTGGTGTACTGCACTTAAAAGTATACTGACAAGTTGCAGTGTTGAGAGAAGAACCATAAAGGGTGAAAAGAGGATGAGAAACATGATCTTTGAGGCAAGCATGAAAGGATGGGGTGGCTAGTGAAGAAAACAAAAAACAATGTACAGCACTGCATATAAAAATGTTCTCTCAGGCTCTAAGGGGACTGTGATCAATCATGCTTATGGACACAAAGACAAGGGACAAAAAATATTTGACTTACATTGATGTGAAGTTTGGTTAGACATCAAAGGAATTTTTTTAAAAACAAGGTCGATTTTGTAGATTCTTCTTCCCTAGAGGATAAAAGAGCAACATTAGACAAGTATCTGCCAGAGTTGTGCATAGGCTCAGTCCTCCCTCAGCACAAAGGGATGGACTGGGGGTCCTTGTAGACCCATGTATATCAGGTTTGTGTGGCAAGGTTTTGGGGGGGAGGGGGTACAGGGGTGGCTTCTGTGAGAAGCTCCAAGAAGCTTCCCCTATGTCCAACAGAGCCAATGCCAGCTGGCTCCAAAACAGACCCGTCGCTGGCCAAGGCCGAGCCCATCAGCAACAGTAGTATCACCTCTGTGATAACATATTTAAGATAGGGGGGAAAAAAGAACCTGAAAACTTCAGCCACAGAAGAGAGGAGTGAGAATATGTAAGAGAAACAGCCCTGCAGTGTTGTCGTTTAACCCCAGCCAGCAACTAAGAACCATGCAGCTGCTTACCCACTCCCCCCCGACCTAGTGGGATGGGGGAGAAAATTGGGAAAAGAAGTAAAACTCATGGGTTGAGATAAGAACGGTTTAATAGAACAGAAAAGAAGAAACTAATAATGATAATGATAACACTAATAAAATGACACCAGTAGGAATAAAAGGATTGTAATGTACAAATGATGCGCAGGGCAATTGCTCACCACCCACCGATCAATACCTAGCTAGTCCCCGAGCGGCGATCCCCCATCCCCCCCACTTCCCAGTTCCTATACTAGATGGGATGTCACACGGTATGGAATACACCGTTGGCCAGTTTGGGTCAGGTGCCCTGGCTGTGTCCTGTGCCAACTCCTTGTGCCCCTCCAGCTTTCTCACTGACTGGGCATCAGAAGCTGAAAAAACCTGGACTTTAGACTAAACATTACTCAGCAACAACTGAAAACTTCAGTGTTATCAACATTCTTTGCATACAGAACTCAAAACATAGCACTGTACCAGCTACTAGGAAGACAGTTAACTCTATCCCAGCTGAAACCAGGACATGCAGACACCCAGGTCAGTGCAGAAGGAGGGGGAGGAGATGCTCCAGGCACCAGAGCAGAGATTCCCCTGCAGCCCGTGGTGAAGACCCTGGTGAGGCAGGCTGTCCCCCTGCAGCCCATGGAGGTCCACGGTGGAGCAGATATCCACCTGCAGCCTGTGGAGGACCCCATGCCGGAGCAGGTGGATGTGTCTGAAGGAGGCTGTGACACTGTGGGAAGCCCACACTGGAGCAGGCTCCTGGCAGGACCTGTGGATCTGTGGAGAGAGGAGCCCACGCTGGAGCAGGTTTTCTGTCAGGACTTGTGACCTTGTGGGGGACCCACGCTGGAGCAGTCTGTGCCTGAAGGACTGCACACCATGGAAAGGACCCATGCTGGAGCAGTACATGCTGGAGATCCTGAATATAGATTTGTTCAAGATTTACAAGCAGTGAATGAGCATGTAATTGCTCCACACCCTGTGGTGCCAGATTCTAGTCTGATTTTAACCAAGATTCCAGTCTGGGCGCAGTATTTCACAGTACCTTACCTTACCAGAGCACTCCTTAGCATTCCAATTGTTGAAGAAAGCCAACCAATTTTTGCCTTTACTTGGCTAGGGAAACAACTTACTTGGACCAGGCTGCCACAAGGTTTTACCAGTTCACTAACGATTTTTTCTCAGATTCTGAAGAAAGATTTACAAGATCTAGTCTTTCCAAGCAAATCGATTCTGGTGCAATATGTTGATGATTTATTATTGGCAAGTAAAACTAAGAATGATTGTATTCGAGATACTGAGTATCTGTGTATCCAACTTGTTAAAAAAGGACACTGTGCATCTCCATCTAAATTGCAGTTTTGCAAGCAGCAAGTAAAATATTTAGGATTTATATTAAAGCCCAGTAGGTGAGAAGTAGACCCTGAAAGAGTCCAAGCAATTCAAGAAATACCTAGACCAGTGACAAAAAAACAGTTGAGAGGATTTTTAGGACAGGTAGGATTTTGCCACCCTTGGATCCCAGGATTCAGTGAAATAGCTAAACCTCTGCATGAAGCAACTCAAAATGAGGGAATGGAACCAATTGCTTGGGGCACTGAGAGGGAGAAAGCCTTTCATACCTTAAAGGCTGCACCAGCGTTAGGGCTCCTGATTAGTCAAAATCTTTTAAATTATATTGTGATGAAGCAAAAGGGGTTGCAAAGGGAGTGTTAGTACAAACTTTAGAACCGCATGAGAGGCCTGTTGCCTATTTTTCTTCTACATTGGACCCAGTGACTAAAGGAACTCCTTTTTTTGCATCAGAGCAATAGCAGCTGCAGCTAAAATGGTTGAGAAAACCAGAACAATCATTTTAGGTCATCCACTAACTGTGTACCCCATGAGGTAGAAATTTTGTTAAAGCAATATGCGGAGAAAGCTTTGTCTCCACAATGACCACATAGATATGAAATAATTCTTTTATTGGCTGTTAATTTGAAACTGAAAAGGTGCAATGCTTTAAACCCTGCAACTTGAACACCTTTACCCTCTGATGGAGAAAAAGATAACCACAATTGTGTTTACCTCAAGTGAAAACAGCAAGCCACAAGACGACCTGAGAGATCAACCTTTAAATAACCCTGATTTGAACCTCTTCATGGACAGCTCATCTTACTATGAAGAAGGCTGAAGATGTACTGGTTTCGCAGTCACCACATAAACACAGATACTGTTGGCTGGATCTTTGCCTGCACCTTTGGGTGCACAAGGAGTAGAAATAGCTGCGCTCACTGAAGCTGCTAAATATGCAATTGGAGTAAGAGTTAACATTTATACAGACTCTAAATATGCCTTTGCTGTATGTCACGCTACGGAGACTTTATGGAAGGAAAGGAGTTTTCTGACTTCAGCGGGAAAAACTGTTGCCACGGATGACAGACCAAAGACCTCTTAGAAGCGATCCAATTGCCCTCTCAAATATCTGTGATCTATATAAAGGCACACATTCAGAGACAAGACAGATTGCAAAGGGAAATTCTCTAGCCGGCCAAGCTGCTAGAGCAGTGGCACGACAGGTCGTGTCTGTTATGTCTCTGTTACAACATGAAATAACATTTGAGCTCCCAGATGTGAATAAGCTGTATGAAGACCTCCCTGAAGAAGAAAAACAACAATGGACTCGGCTGGGAGCCCAGCTGCAAGAAGGGCAGTAGATTCTGAATAACAAACCTCTCCTTCCAAAAAGGTATTTATTACCGATAACGCAGTGGCACCATGAGAGGTCCCATGGAGAACTGGAGAGTCTAGCACTCTGAATCCAGAGACACCTGGCAGCCCCGGGAATTTATGCAGCAACAAAAAGAATTTGTGAAGGATGTAAGCTTTGCAGACAATATGCTTCAGTGCAAATTAAACCTCCTGGTGGGAAAAGACCTCCAGCCACCTTTCCTTTTCAAAAACTCCAAATTGATTATGCAGATATGCCAAAAGCAATGGGGTACTCTTACATGTTAGTGATCGTTGATCAGCTATCAGGATGGGTGGAAGCTTTCCCGACCAGGAAAAATCATTCTAAGGCAATAGTAAAAGCCTTATTGAAAGAAATCATTCCAAGGTATGGGGTTCCTGAAGTAATTGATTCAGATCGAGGAAGCCATTTCACAGCTGCTACCCTGATACAGATTTATAATTCTTTGGGGATTTTTAACAAGTTTCATACTCCACATCACCCTGAATCATCTGGTCAGGTAGAATGAATAAATAGGACATTAAAGGAGGAATGAGTAAAAGTTTGTAAACAGACTGGTTTGAAATGGCCTGAGGCCCTAAATTTAGTTTTGTGGGATATTAGGAATACTCCAAGGCAACCAATTGGGATGTCTCCAGCTGAGATCCTTTTTGGGAGAACACTTGCTGTTCCAGGTATATATGTGCCAGCAAAGACTAGCCTCTTGGATGGAGATGAACAGGTAACACAATACCTCTTGCATCTGCAAAATTCTTTTTTCCAAATGCATAACCATGCCTACTGGTATCAGGGAATAAACCCTGAAATCCAAGTTCACGATATACAGCCAGGGGACAAAGTTTATATAAAGAATTTCAAAAGAAAGAACAGATTTGAACCAAAATGGGAAGGACCTTATACTGTTCTATTAACTTCTTTTTATGCCATCAAGGTATCTGGGAAAGAAACTTGGATCCATCATTCGCATGCCCACAAAGAATCTGAAGAGTAATGGACAATTGTAAAGTATTATTCCTTTTTGTCCTTGTTTGTATTTTACCCTGGAGTAACACCTTGTTGACAAAATTTGCATTGCGATATCGAGATGCCCGTACCAATAGAACTTTTATTATATATAGTGATCACTCTTTTCAACTTTTGGGCCAAATTACAGGCCTACAGGCAAAGCCTGGACAGGTCATTTTTTTGGCTAGTTACTCAACGACCAGACAGAGAGACCCTATTTATCCGCTTTTTAATTCTCTTGAATTCTGTGCCAACGTTAGCAGTAGACTTGACAATCTGTGGGATACTTGGTCCAACGGTCATGGCTTTTCTAAACAGCGGTGGAGATATGGCATTCCAAGAACTTACCCTGTACGTCATATTCACCTTCAAGAACCAACATGGGGGATTGGGACATGGTGTTTTGACCATCAAATGTGGGAAATTTATGGTAAGGGAGACTGGTGCTGTCATCGATTCTATCTATGGAGCAATTGTTTTACTTTCAGATTTAGGATTGTAATAATCAAATGGGGACCTAATCTTGAGTGGAATTTTTGGCACCATCATATGGATTATCCTCATTCATATTATAATATGACACCTCTGAATGTGTTAAAACAATTTGTATGGAAACTTAGGGATGTTCACCAAGTAGAAAATGCCTGGACCAACAATATGCATGTGTCATTGATGAAATCTTTTACTAATAATCTAAATTTAAGTGAATGTTAGATTTGTGTCGCTTTACCAAAGACAGTGAATCAACAATTTCAATTAGTAGGAATACCAATTCCTAAAAGTACAAATTGGAAAAAATACTGGTTTAATACTACTTTTTCCAAATCTTACGAAGAACAAATTTGGGAAATTAAACTATCAAACTCAGGAGACTATTCACAAGTCCACTGTGTACAAAGATGTTATCCCCCAAGTATTGATAATCAACTTTTATGCAAAAATCATTCATTTGTAGGAAATTGGACTCAATGCCAAAACACAATTTCTGTCAACTCAGGATTGTGTTTAAGTTGGCAAGCACCTGAGGACTTAGATATTTTTTGGTTATGTGGGAGCAGAGCTTATAAAGCTTTGCCTCTAGTTTGAGGAGGTATCTGTGCCTTAGAAGTAATGTCTACAGATTTGGAAATTCACCCCAAAACTGTCCCAAGTGCAACATGGCATAGAACCTTTTTAGCTCGAACCTGAAGAACTCTAAATCCCTTGATTGAAACACCAACAGGATTCTATTCATTTGTTAAGTAGTTAATTCTGGCTTTAGGAGTAAGTGAATTGGAAAAAGCAGTCTTAAATGTCTCTGGAGAAATTGAAAAATTAGCAAATTCAACTGCTCATGGACTTTTCACTCTCCAGAAAGAGGTAACTGAACTTTCAGAAATGACTATCCAAAACCAAATGGCCTTAGACATGATTCTAGCTTCACAAGGTGAAGTTTGTACTGTCCTAAATACCAGTTGCTGCATTTATACTGATCGAACAGGAGAATTAATAACAGATGTCCAGAAAATTTGGGAGGTTAGTGCCACAATGCAACAAATTCAAAGAGATGACACATCCTGGGGATTTTCTGACACACTCTCTTGGTTAACATCTTGGTTTCCAAATTTAACTACTTGGGTGAAAAAATTAATTGTAATAGCCTTTGTTGTTATAATCACAGTAGTATGTGTGATTGTTTTATTTCAATGCTGTGTAGGTTGTAGCTCTAGGATAGTACAGAAGATAGAGAAATGTGGAGTTATCAATAGGATTGCAGGAGTGTGATGGAAAACAAAAGGAGGGAATTGTAAAGGGAACTAGGCCTTAAGCCTCATTGTTTCTAAGACTACTTGTATCAGACATATAACTAATGATTAGAGATTGCTTTAGATGTGATTAATAGAATGCAGGTGCTTATAAAACAATATGCATAAGCTGCTTATTTGTCCCATGTGTAGCCCTCACCATGGCTGGCTTAAAATCCAGTCAAGCTGAATCAACAGAAGAAGGATCATACATCTTGGACCTAAGACATAGGAGTAAGTCATTAGCTTTAGAGCAAGATAAATTAATAGAATAGCCTGAGTGATTTTCAGAAATTCAAAGGTGATCTTTGATGTGTAAGAAGATAAGTGATTGTGGTCATCAGGGAGACCTTCTGCCTACGACCACTAACTTCAGAAGAACCGGGACACGAGAATTGGTAAGATGATGAATGATAATGACACAGGAACCGAGATCAACTGGAAAATTACAAAGACTTTGGACTGGGGTAATAAGTGGTAAAAAGGTATATAAGACTGAGAAATTTTTGGAAGGTTGCCATTCACTGTGGTGGTGGCCGAACTCTGAGTTGTTAATAAAGCAAACCTAGAGAAACCCATGTTTGAAAATCCTTTAACACTCACATTGGAGAAGTCTGTGGAGGACTGTCTCCTGTGGGAGGGACCCCACGCTGGTGCAGGGCAAGAGGAGGAAGAAGTAGCAGAGACAATGCATGGTGGACTGACCACAACTCCCATTCCCCATCCCCTTCTGCCACTCAGGGGTAGGAGGTAGAGAAAACTGCAAGTAAAGTTGAGCCCAGGAAGAAGGGAGGGGTGGGGAGAAGGTGGTTTTAGATTTGTTCTTACTTCTCATTATCCTACTTTAATTCAATTGGCAATAAAGTAAATTAACTTCCCTGAGTCAAGTCTGTTTTGCCTGTGATTGTAACTGGTCAGCGATCTCCCTGTCCTTATCTCGACCCATTAGCCTTTTATCATATTTTCTCTCCCCTGTCCCATTGAGGAAGGGAGTGATAGAGCAGCTTGGTGGCAATGTGGCTGCCAGCCAAGGTCAACACACCACAATGGAACACACAGACTTTTGCTAATAAGTCACATGGATGGACCAAATATCTCATTGATAGAGATGACAAGATGACATCACTTTTACTGGAGCAAACACAGCTCTGCAAAGGATGCCAAGGCTGTATTTGTCCATGCTGTAGAGCGTGGTGGGAGAGGCTAAAGAGAAAGCTGGAGCATAGATGTACCTGACATAGCTGCTTGATGTGCTCTAAAAGAACCTGTCAGGAAAAGGAACTGCAAGATGCACATTTCTTTCTTTGCACCTTTCTTTCTTTACACCTAATCTAATAACATCCCCACTTTTAAGATTGCCCTTTTCAAGGAGTGAAAGGAAAGAAATACAGTGAGACAGTCAGTGGCTGTGATTTTGTGTGTTTTGTATGCTTGGTTTGTTATGCTTTTGTTTGTTACGTAAATCTTGCAAAAAGCAGGTTGCATCTTTTTCTAGATGGGTTAGGCACTCCTGAATCATTAGCGATAAATGACTAATTCCTTCTTGGCTGCCAAATCTTGCTGGCCCTGCCTGTCCACTTCAACACGTGTGTAGCCACCAGAACTCCCCCAGCAATGTCTGCCACCAGTTCTTTACTTGTCAAACCCATGTGTCCCACCGGTAAACCCCAGTATTTTGCCTGTTAAATTCTCGATATTCTGAGTGATAAGTCCGAGGATGACTAGCTGTAACATCTGCTAATGAGTATATTTCAATGAAATTTTTTACGATGGCGGTGGTGAGACACTGGGACAGGTTGCCCAGAGAAGTTGCGGATGCCCCATCTTTGGAAGTGTTCAAGGTCAAGTTAGACAGGGCTTTGAGCAACCTGATCTACTGAGACGTGTTTCTGCTTCTGGCAGGGGGGTTGAACTAGATGATCTTTGAAGGTCCCTTCCAACCCAAACCATTCTATGATTCTATGTTTCTAACTACATCATATGTCACTGGAACTTATGTTTGGAGTACAAGTCACAGAAGCTGCTCTGAATGCATGGTCAGACACACACTTTGTAGCTGCACAGCATGCTTGTATTTAGTGTGCTACATAGGGTGCTTGTAATTTAGCATACAATCCTCATGAATGTGACGCCATTAGAACGTGTTACCTTTCCTTTTACTCCTTCTTTTTGGAAAAACCTTTAATTTGGAAGCTTAGGCAGGCTGTAGGCATCTCCCTTAGTGGAGATTTAAGAAAAATCAGCTTAGACAAACCTCTCCCAGTCTTGGTCTAGCCTCATTGCAAGATGGCCCAGACGACTTGTTGAGGTTCCTTCCAATCTGACATTTCTTGGAAAGTATCAATTGCTCTAAGATACCAGAGACAGAAGATACGAAAATACAGGGTAAGATGCTAGACCTTCTACTTTTACATTCTCTCTTTAATGCAAAGGTTTTACAAAAGTATTTAGTTGTGGGAGGATCTCCTTTTCCTGTACACTACCACAGCTGTGATAAGGTATGGTCTTTACTGCAAAAATTATCATGGCAACCCAAAATGCCAAAGGAGACCTAAAGGCCCCTTGTGGCGGGTGGGAATGTGTGTGTGTGCATAATCTATTGCACATATGTTCAGGGGATCATCCTAGTTCTTTTCCTAAAAGACTTTATGACCAGGATTTTAATAGCACATCCATATCCTAAGCAACTAAGAAGGGAAATATTTTTATTAAATTACATTGTATATGTTAAAGTCTCCTTATCTCCTTTACAATACCTAGTAAATAACCATGACAAAATATGGATGAAAAATTATTCATAAAAGGCCCAAAGGTTCTTGGTCCTTCCATGAAACTGTCAGCAAAAATGAAGGTAGAAACCCATAACCCGTTTCTAGGTAGGTTCCTTCCTTCATTTGTCATGAAAGCAAAAAATACAGGAGGTGGAGTTACTAATTTTAAGAATTTCCTGATTTAAATTCTGATCTTACTCCATTAACATGTCTGGTTTTCTACTACTACATATTGCAGAACAATTTTCACTATATAACACTGTGTAAAAGAAATCTTGTTTTTCTTTGCGATGCGAGTGAAAAATATAATCATTCTTACTCTAATTAGGAGAAAAAAATTAAGGGAGCATAAACCTTGGTCCTACTACATAGAGCTGTATGAGCTGATCTTTTGAGCTCACAAGGCTTCTTGATGGCGTAAGTGTGTTTTAGCATGACCTAAACGATATTCCCGTATTAATCCTTTTTTCCACAGCCAAGAGACCTTTGTCAAAGCTTGGTCATAAATCAATTTTTAAGGTAATCAGTCAATTAAAAAAGTTCTGTTCATGCCGTCTCCCAAAACTCCTCTTGTAATCCGATAGTTTCAGCAAAGTTACATTATTTTGGACATGCACATAAACATTATTAATGCACTGAATCCCTGCTCCTCTGGCCCCTGGAGTGACAAACTTATCTTTGGCAGATAGCACCGAGAAGTCCATGGGATGACCGCTGTCCCCCACATTGGGCAGTGATGGCATTTTGTGCCCAGCCTCCTCTGATCCAGCAATGTCGCTACAGCTGTGCACCTAGTACTTCCCCAGCTCAGAGCAAAGGATCGTATGTTGCTTAGTCTGAGTCAAGGGCGAGTGCCGTTCTCTCGCAAGAACCCTTGTTTGATTTTGTTGCTCCTCAGCTCCCTGGCACACAGGTCTTCTTGGGGGAGGACGCTCCGGTGCCGTGGCCCACTGGTGGTCAGCGCCGGCGAACAAGGCTGGCCGTTTTCCTTTGGAAAACGCGGTCCTGCCAGTAATTTGGTTCAGTCGGGCCTCCAGTTTGGTGAAGAGGAGCAGCGGCGAGGCCTTGGGCTGGCCCGTGGTGTGCGTGTCTGTCGGAGACGGGGAGGCGGCCCTTGCCGGCTGGGGCCATGAGGGCCACCTTTCTTGCAGAGGGGATTACTTCACGCCTAGCCCCATGGTCCGCTGCCCAGCCCCAGGAGACTACGCGTGGCCTTGCTCCTTCCTCCCCGAGGGTACCACTGATGTCCAAGGCAGCCCCGGGCTCCTCCGGTGTGCCAGGGCCACAGGGCAGGTACGACCACCCCCACAATGGCGAGCGACGGCGAGTGTACCACCACAGCCGCCGAGGCTGGCCACGGAACAGGAACCGGGGCTGCCGCCACGGTGAGCGACGGCTCAGGTACCACGCCGGCCGCCACGGTGAGGGGTGACGACGCTGCAGGTACCCGCACAGCGGTGAGCAACGGCGCAGGTACCGCGCCAGCGGCTGTGGCAGGGGGCGATGGCGGCGGTACCTCGGCAGCCGCCATTGCGGGCGGCGCGGGGCGAGCAGCGCCGGCACGCGGCGTAGCAGCGGGAGTGCGTCAGCGGCGAGGGGCGGGGAGGCCGCCGCGGGGAGACTATATCAGGCGCCGGGCAGCGGGACCGGGCAAAGCCGGAGGTGAGCTGGGGAGCGCCGTGAGCGCCGCCAGGGAGCTCGGCCGCCGCCTTCTCCTCCGCCTCCCTGTCCGCCTCCATTCATCTCCGCGCCGCCGCCGCCTGCGTCCTCGCCTGCCGCCGCCGCCGCCGCGGTAGGCTGCCCGGCCGGCTGAGGTGAGGCGGGGCGGGGTGTGAGGGGTAACCTGCTGAGGCGTCCCGCTTCTCCGCGCAGCCCAGCGGGTGGGAGGACTCGGCGGCCGCCCGCGGAGGCCGGGCGAAGCGAGGCAGGCCCGGCCCGGCCCGCCGCGCCGGTGGGCGCGGGGTTTGCCGCCCAGCGGGAGGCAGGTGGGCGGGCCGGGCGGCCGCTGCCCCGCGGCCCTCCCCGGCCGCGGCAGGCCCCGGCGCCAGGTGTCCGCCGGCATCCCCGCCGCGGGGGGCCGCGCTCCGTCCCTGGGGGCGGCCGCCCGGCCCCGCCCCCCTTGCCGCCCTCCGCGGCCATCGCAGCGGCGGGCAGGCCGGCGTGGCCGCGCCGAGCCCGGCGCCGCGGCCGCGGGAGGAGGGCGGAGGCGGCTGTGTCAGGCGGCGGCGTTGGCCAGGCTCTCCCGCGGCGGGGGGCGGCCCGGCCTCCCCTCGGCCGGGCCCGCCGCCCCTCGCCTCGCCCGGCCTCCGCGGGCTGCGGGCCGGGGCTTGCGTGGTGCCAAGTTTGGTGTGAGTTTTTGCCCAGGCCACTCCGGCTTGGCTAGGGCCAGCTGTCTTTTGTGGGGGCAACCATTGCGGCTTTGCGATTTACGCGTTGCAGCCACACGCGTGTATATGATCTGTGACACATAAATGTACCTTTACGCATATGTATGAAAGCAGTAATTGCAATGCTACCATAGATGCCTTCTACAAAAGATGTCTCTGAGCGTGTGTGTGCAAATACATGTGGTCACACGCACTTCTGTTTTCCTGTATGTGATGTGTGAGGTTTTTCGAATTTTATTTTGAGGTGGGTTTGAGTCTTCCCTCTTAAAACAAGGGGAAGCATCTTGCCTCAGATATCTGTTGACGTCACATTGCTATCCTGCTTATGGAGTGTTAAATCCAGCCTGAGAAAGTGGGTTACTCTAGGAGCTAGAGCAAAAGGTTTTACTAGCATTAATGGAAAACAATATATACTAACTCACTGATTTGATATACATATTAATGTCCTATTTGGAGGAAACCACTGAACAGTGATCTTTAAGCTCTTCTGGGCTGTGGAGTTTTTGGTATTAATAATGAGAAGTTTGGAAAACTAGACTGTAGTGTTGAGACACTGCCCAGCTGATGCTTGTTTTTTTGTGTATGTGCACACAGGAGAGAGGAGTAACTTCTTCTTCTTTCAGCTTAAGTGCAGATACTTGTTCTGTGTGTTGGGCTGCACCATTGGTCGTAGTCTGGTATATAACCCACCAGTTTTTAAGGGCAATAAGTATTGTGGCAGAGTGATCAGTGTAATAAAATCAGTGCTGCCTGACTGGAGGACCTGTAAAAGATTGCTGCAGACCAGAGTGATCGTAGTCTCACTTCTCCTTCAAACTCTTCCTATAGGAACTCAGGGCATCTTCTCTCTGCTTCCTTAACCACACTGCCACCTTTCTTGTTTAATTCACCTCTGCTTGATTTAGATACTGAAGAACTTTTCACTTCTTGTCTTAATAGTGGCCAGTAAGAAAACATTTTTAACACCTGTTTCATAGAGGAAAAACATCAGGGCAGGGAGTGGTTTATGGTATAAATGTTTAAATTCAGGTGTTAACCTCAATGATCATGTCAATTTCAATACTGTTTTATGAAAGAAAAGCTGCTGCAGACTCTAATACAGCAGATTGATGTCTAAGTTGCTTCCCCATTCCCCATTCTGATCTTACTTAGCATCTGCTCTGTATGGAAGCAAATGTTTTACAGTGCCTTTCTTTACTGTTGTGGAAGATGAGTAATTAAAATGGGATTCTAATGTACTTTTCCAATATCAGTCTCTCGAGCAATGTTTGATCAAGACACACAGTACCAAGTCTTTTCGGAGTGTTTCGTAACTAGCTCCTTTACAAAGAGGAATTACTCTGAGAAATTATTTGGAAAGTACTCTTAATTTCTTCTATATGCATATTAAGGTAGATAATGTCTTTTCATTTCAATAATTAAAACCAGATTTTTTGTGGGGGTTGGGGTTTTTTTGTATCTATTAGTATTGTAAAGGTAACTAAGAATAAACTTAAAACTCTCCTTACTTATCCAAGCATCCTGTCTGTGCAGGTTGGTTTAAATAGTTTTATTTGCATACCTATTACAGTGCAAAATCTTTGCCAGTGAAAGATGGAGGAAGTTCCTGTCAGTGTTAAGGCTACACTCATTAATGCTTTTGTTTTCATTTTTAAATGTGAAAAATGGAAATGTTTGATATGAAATCATTAAAGGAGGAACATGGAATTTGGTGGTACTAGAGAAACTCATCAAAGTAGAAGATCCCTTTATTAGCTAACATTCTTAGGTATCATAAGGTTTGGTGTCAGTCTCTATTTCATACCAATCAACGAATATCAAGTAGTAGTTATCATTTAAAGGTGTTACCAATTATGTTTCTAAACTTCAAATACAAATAGTAATATTAGAGCTGAAGTAATGCATACTTAGGTTTATTTTCACATTGCTATTCCATAAATATTTCTCTAATCAAGTTACTAGCTCCTCATTTCTGCACAGATAAATACCTTCCTCCAGACTCATGAGGTTGTAACCTAGTCATCAAATTGTATCAGCTATACATTCCAGAAAGCCATAGTCATACTTTGATCTGTGAATTGTAAAGTTTGGGGCAGCTATGGTGGAGGTGCATACTTTTCTTTGGAACTGCTTTCAGCAATGAATGTCTCTTGGGTAATCATTTAATAAACTCTTTGAAAACAAAAAAACTTTTTCAGACAATAGAAATGGTTTAAAAAAAACCAATCAAGCAAAATTCAACCCTCTCAAACTTTTGCTTCCAGCTGTTACAGTATGGATTAAACAATTGTGAGTGGAAAAGCCTGCTTTAATGTGTTTCCTTTGCTGCTTTGTTTTAAATAAGACTGAAATGGTATATGCAGTGTCTTGATAGCTCTTCTTTGGCATTTTTGCAGTTTTGTCTGCTATTGCTGACTTTTTTTTTTTTGAACAATAGGATGTGATGGCATATATTTAATCATTATAAATTTAGTTGGTGTTCTCCAGTGAGCCTGAGATTTCAAAGAAGCTTTTAAAGATCTCACTAAAATATGTAAAAGAATCCTATTCCAGAACAGTGATGAGCTTTTAAATATTCCCTAAAATCTCACTAAAATTAGCAAGAATTGTCAGGACTAACATATCTCTTTCTTTGTTTTCAGAGTTAACTGGAAAACCTACTGGTGTTTTAAATGATACATTTATATGTACTAAATGATTCCTTGAATTGAAAATCTAGGAAGATGCACTGGTCTGAATTGTGTACTGAACTGTGTTGTACAGCTATTCAAAATAGCACTTCAGATTTTTGATTTGTTTTCAAATCTGAGTTGTTCCTCTCTTGGTCCTGTACTTTTTGTAGTGAAATAATGTCTTATGATTTTA
This sequence comes from Buteo buteo, assembly GCF_964188355.1. NCBI lineage: Eukaryota > Metazoa > Chordata > Aves > Accipitriformes > Accipitridae > Buteo > Buteo buteo. The sequence continues at coordinate 27,851,130 of NC_134204.1, forward strand.
TTATTACTGTAGAACAGGGGACCTGTGTATTCACAGTGCCAGTGTCTCTCCTGTCTGCTTATGGTTAGAAATTGTTTATGGGCCAGGATGAATTGAATTCACTGTTAGTCTTTTGTTTAGGCTTCATCAAAACAGGTAAAGTAAGGATGGTTAAATAGGTTTCTTTTATTCTGTGGATCACTGAAGAGGAAGAATAATTGGTAAAGGTGTGGTCTCTGTAGAAGATCGGTTATTGAAGCTTTTAAGGCATTTTTAAAAAATTCAAGTACATCTGTAACAGGATAGCTTAGGTACTAGGAGGAGTAGCTTGGAAGTTTGAATCTTACAAACGTGTATTACAGTGAGAAGCCAGGGAAATCTGGTATATTCACAGAAGCGTGTAAGTTCTTGAAAGGATGTCAGGATGGTTGGTGATGGGGATAAGGATAAGATGACAGCAGGGAGGAGGTTGTGTGTGAATTCCTTTCCACTCTTAGAGACATTCTTGGTAACATTCTTGGACATAGAACTTCAGTCCTGTGGTAACATGTTTACTGATAGCTAATGAATGCACATTAACGAATTTTTTTTATAATGCAGCTGTGATATGTTGAACTAAAACAGCAGTGGCTATACCCAGACAATTGTGGGAAATAAAACTGAACCATCTGCAAGTATGAGACTGCTGAAAGCAAAGGCAAATGCAGAGCTACTTAGGAATGTGCTCTCTCTGCTAAGGAGTTTGCTAAATATTGGTTCTGATGGCAGTAGGTATAGACAGCGGGGAGAAGTGATTCATTTTGGGGAAGATGGTGTGCCCTGAGCTGCTGCTCATTTGTGTGGTCCTGTTGGAAAGCTTAGAGAAGAGGGATGTAAGTCAGTTATGTCTGAGCAGATTCTTGAGGGCTCTGAGCAATGAAATACTCTTTTGATATCTTATTCTTCCTTTGTTTTGGGAACAGGACTTCTACATAAACAAGAAATACCAGATCTTGCTACATTTTTTTTTCTTCTAGCTGGAACAGCCTACAAGATACCTGACTCTTTTGTAGCTTCTTAGTCATACTGATGCTAGGATTGAATTTCTGTTTCTAGAATGCTTATTTTTCAGAGGATGGAGTTTACTTCTAGTTTTACAGTTTCAGTTCATATGTGCCTTTCTTCCATCCTTCTGAAGATGGGATGAAGACAAACATTCTCACTGCTGAGTCCAGGTGTGAGCTAGATTGGAGTAGTCTGTCTGTATGGCCTTTGTAAAGGTGAGGAAGTATTGGTGCTTTCTTGCATGGACATATGGAAATGCTTACACTTACCACTGTATTTGTGAGAATGGTGTCTGTCACCTGGGATGGTAGCTTAAAACATGTCTTCACAAAATGACTGAGCTCAGACTGACACTCAGTAATAACTTCCTCATCGTGTCTGTGGCCCAGGCATGGTGTCTCAAATCCCTGATTACTTCCTTTGAACATTGTTCTTGATGTCTGTGGTATTCTTGTCATCTGACTTTCACCCTACTTTTCCCTTGAGAAAGGCAAGGTAAAATTCTTTTTAGTTGGTCTCCATAGCTCTTCTGGTGTTCTTTGATCCCACCCTGTTTTGGTGAGTCCACAAACTGCATTGCCTGTGAAGTTTATCATTTTGTTGTACATTGTGTGCGGCTGAAAGAATTGCTCCTGTAGAACGCTGAGTGCGAATAGCAGGTAAAATTCAGAATTCATTTTTATTAAATGCCGTATTTTTAACATCTGTTATCTTCTGAAGATAATTGTAACAACTGTTGGAGATAGCTGCCTGTTCCCTTTCTGGAAAAAATGCAATTCTTAATCTACAGTAAGGTTTAAATTCTTACTACTCCAAATATGATATACTTAACTGTAGTCTGATTTCAAGTTTCTGATCCTCGTGCTATTGTAAATGGGCTATAAGGCCATATAGTCAGAGACTGAAACTTATCAATTCTGTGTACTTGCTGGTCTGCAAGAAAGTTTTAAGGTTCACTGACAGGGGTCTGTTGTTGCAGTCTTGTTTATTTGCTTTCCCTGCTTCACTTCTGTGACTTACTCCTACTCCTGGGAAGATCCCATGTTAATTTCTACCCCCCTTTCTGCATTTTCATTTGAATCACCCGCAAAACCAAGGCAATTGCCACTTTCTTAGTTATAGGTCTCCTGCTGCAAATGACTTTAAAAACAAAACAAAATCACCTACAGATAATTTTAAAAAGGCAAAAAGAGCTTGAATACTACTTAACCCTTGAATTTCCTACAGCTCCTCCGCTGAAAGCCATGACATCCACAGACTTAATGTGGTGTAGTCATAGTTCAGGCAACTGTTTTAGTAACTCCTTGGATATGGAGGGTATGATTGCAAAGCTTAATGACCTGCTGCTCACTGTTAGTAACCATGGATGCATCACATTTGAATTTGCATGTGGAATATTCTTGAAACAACCATAAAGAGAGTTGCTGTTTGGCTGATGAGCAGTTGGCTGACCGAATCTGGGCAGCTTTGAAGTTCACCCCAGTGGTGGGGATAGGGGAGAGGACAGCACAACCAACCATTTTAAAAATAGATGCAAATGCGTACGTAGGGTTACTGCAACAACAGTCTTGCTGCGGTGGTAGGTTAGTTATGTTAGACTTGATAGACCATCAGCTGTCTAACCAGATTCAGTGGGGTTTTTTAAGTATGGTCAAGAGAAGAGCTTGCTTTATTGTTCTCATCTCTGAAATCACTAGATGTATTTATAAGGTGGCCCTTCCAAACTGGAGAGATAATGTTGGAGGAAGGTATGAAAGTTTGAAAACTGAACAAGTTGCCAAGAAACACGGGTGCCAAGGTGGGAGTAGGAGATGGTCTTCTGATAGGATGTGGCAAATAAAGCTGCAGAAAATCAGGGAGGAGGCATATATTACTACTGCCTTGTTGAAGAGGTGCCTGGAAAAGTAGGAGCCAAACCTAGGTGTTGTGGCTTAACCCCAGCCAGCAACTAAGCACCACGCAGCTGCTCGCTTGCTTCCTGCACCGCCCCCCCCGCCTAGTGGGATGGAGGAGAAAATCAGGAAAAGAAGTAAAACTCGTGGGTTGAGATAAGAACAGTTTAATAGAACAGAAAAGAAGAAACTAATAATGATAACACTAATACAATGACAGTAGTAATAATAAAAGGATTAAAATATACAAGTAATGCACAATGCAATTGCTTACCACCCACTGGCTGATGCCCAGTTAGTCCCCGAGTGATGATCCCTTCACCCCTGCTCCCTCCAGTTTATATATTGGGCATGTATTCCACATGGTATGGAATACCCTGTTGGCCAGTTTGGGTCAGCTGCCCTGGCTGTGTCCCCTCCCAACTTCTTGCGCCCCTCCAGCCTTCTTGCTGGCTGGGCATGAGAAGCTGAAAAATCCTTGACTTTAGTCTAAACACTACTTAGCAACAACTGAAAACATCAGTGTTATCAACATTCTACTGATACCTAACTCAAAAATGTAGCATTATACCAGCTACTAGGAAGACAATTAACTCTATCCCAGCTGCAACCAGGACACTAGGGATGGAGACTTGTGGAAGGTGAGCAGGGGCAAGAGCAGCATGGCTGGGTGTGTCCCAGGTGGCCAGCCAGCCACCTGAGGAGTGTGGGCTACAAGTGCTGAGCTATAAGAAGGCCTTTAAGATATTTTAAGAGCAGATGCTGTGAGGTATAAAGTGCAGGAGCAAAATTGGAGGGAGCTGAGGGCGGAGCTGGAGAACTGCAAAAGAGCTGCTCTAAAATGCTGAGGCATGGGAATGAGAGAGCAGTGACTAGATGAAAGAAGTGGGTCTTTAGGTGTATTGGTTGGCTTTGGTTTTTTTAAGACACTAAGCAGGTTTGTCTTGTGTAGTGGAGGGGAGGTAGAGGAACGTGGGAGATTAGAAGGAAGAGTTAGTGTTGAGCACAGGAGAGGTCAGATATATGTCAAAGGGAGGTAGATCCAGGAAGTAATAATCCCACCTAGTCCTATCTTTCTGTCTTTTAGATATTAATTATTTTCAAACACAACTGGAATGGATTTCATTTTGAGTATGGATATATTCATCTTGAATCTGAGAAGCTGAAAGGGAAGGCATGAAAGGTTTTTTTAAGAAAAACCCAATTTTTCAAATTTATTAATAGTGGCTATTTTGAGTAGCCTCAAACACAAAATTTTGATTTAATAAATCTCTGGCACACTTTCCTTGTAGGAACCACTTGTACATGTTCATTTCCCAAAACTCTCTACTGAAAAAAGTGTTCTTTAAGAAACTAGCTGATAATGTCATTAAAATGAGAGACTGTAGAAAAATGTAAATAGCAGGTTAGTAGTTTGTATACCTAAGAACTTTGATTAAATAGGCTACCTAATCAAATACCTGATTTTAATCACTTGAACAAAATGCCAGTGCTGTTACACAGGTGCTTAATTGGGCATATGCTTAAAAACCTTACATACCTAGGGTGGGTTTGGGAGTGAAGCTGCTTAATATATTCTCCTAATACCACTCTGTCACCTCAGTTTTGATAATTGGTAAGTTTTCTGTCCTATTTTCATTAAAGCCATATAAATTTGTAGCTGTTAACAGAATGCATGTTTTCTCCAAATCTAACCAGCAGTTGGTTAAAAGCACTCTTTAATCTTGTTGCTCATCCTTTCCTTAAGAGTATCTACTTTGTATCTAGTACATCTTTGTTGCAGTTTAGTCTTTTAGAACTACTGAATGTTAATTTTTTTTATTACATATTAGAATATCCTGCATATATTTAATTGTAGAATGAAGTTTTTGATACTTTTTTAAAGACTGTATTTTGTTTTAATTAAATTAATATACTTTTTTCAAACTTTAATTTTTTAATTGAAAAGAAATCATGTGCGAGTACTTTTTTAATGTGGAAGACTCTTTCCTTCCTTGTTCATGTTTCATTTGACAAGAGATTGTTCGAACCCGGTCGTATAGACCTTTTGACCATAATTCTTGCTGATCTCCACTGCAGCTGTGTTTTATACCAGGACTGGGGAGTTGGATCCTTTATGTAAATTTCATAATTCTGTGTTATACAAGTAAATTGAAGTTAAATTGTGGTGGCTAATTAGTGAATGGAAGGCATTGATTATTTTTGTTTGTTTATTTGCATTCAAATAAACAGCTTTGATTTGTGTCTCTGATAGAAAACCAGAGCTGCATAAGCTGCTTCAAGCAGATTATGGATAATGTGGTTGGCATATTAATCCAGAGCTCTTGGTGGATGTTGACAACAATTTAGACCACTGCCCTGTGTTGCCTTAAGAACTTTCTGTTGGGGTTTTTATAGGATATGAGTAGATGTTATGTGGGGGTTTATGCTCCTTTTAAAACAAAACCCACCAACCCAAACCCCACTTCTTTTTCCTGTTAGGAAAAAAACCCCAGACTCTAAACGAGAGTAAATTTATCTGAGTTGGCAAGAACTTGTATTCAAGATTGACATGTCTATATTCTCTAAATATGTGAGCAAAAGCCACACTGCAGGGAAAGAGTATTTGTATGCCTTAGTGCTATGATGCAGATAATAGTTTGAAGACTACTTAGAAGTATACAAAAACAAGCTTTTTGAATAAAAATGCAAGAAAACCTACCTTTAAATATGTAGTTATTTGAGCGAGGAGGGTATAAGTTGTCTATTCAGTGTGGCAGATCAAATAGTGTATTATTGTTGCTTCTTCAAGCCTGTATCATCTTCAAGAAATCCTAATATATACTCTTTTGTTAAAAAAATAAAACTTCCCGTTACTAAAATGTCTTCCTTTTCCTCCAGTTGAAGTTCATTATATTACAAATTAGAATTAATAGAGTTTTAAGAGATGGGGATATTTATAAAACATAAAAGCTTTTTTACAATAGTGGTCTAAATTGTTAATTATGGGACAGGTTTTCTCTATGTATTTCAAACTACAAGCTCATAATAAACCAGATAGGTTCTCTGTATGTATTTAGATGGTTAATTATCTTAGCATAGGTTTGAAATTTACTTATATTAGAAAAGGATTAACAACCTTTTTACTTATTTAAATGTGATAGACTGTATTTGGATAGACACAAGAAAAAACATTTTAAAACAACCCCTCCCAATTTAAAGTATTTCATGTTGAATAAAGAAGAAATAAAAGCAATGAAAATGTTTTGTCTATGTGACAGCTGGTAGTCTAAGAAAAGAAATATTTACGTAATTTGTCTGTTTATAGAATTAGTGTTAGTAGAACTTAACAGTTTTAGAAGTGGCAGATGTGATATTTTATTTTTTGTAGTTGAAGCTAGAAGACTGAAAATACAACTTTTTTAAAAATATATTTTTATTCTAACTTTTATGTAGTTTCACAGCTTTCACCAAGCCAGGAACTGGACATGACAAGGTGGAAAACAAACATAGCAAAACAGAAATTATGTTTGTACTGCTCTGAGATGATGATTGCTGGTTTGGTGCTTCATCAGATCAGCTTCTGGAGTGTGGCTTGGGACTTACGCAGTCCTAGCTTGGTTTCCTCTGGAACATCAGCAGCTAGTGTATATATGGAGATACATATTTAGTTTGTTATTTATGTCTCTTCTCATGATGCTACCCCAGGTGTAGCTTACAGCTAGCCTGGGAGATCATGGTAGGATTATATTTTTAAGATAAAATTTGTTTCAAGGTGAGTGATGATTCATAAGAAATGCATGGCAGTCCTTGAGGACTTCTGTGATCCAATACTTCAGCACTCGTTTAAACAGATTAAAGCTTAGGTCAGGCACTACCGTGGTTTACTTTTTGTCCAAGTAGGCCAATACTTCATCACAGGACTAGAACTGATATGTGTCCTGCAAGCTCGGGCTGGATTAGTTGTCCTGGTTTAGCAGAAAATTTCTGCAGGTCATGGCTTGAGCACCCCGGTGTCTGTTCTTTAAACTGCACATTTTAATGGGAAAAAAAGCCCTTAATTTGTGTTTAACAATAAATAATTTTAAATCTGAAGATTGTTCACCTGCTATGTAGCTGTTGATTTAGTTTTGCACATACTTGTGATACCAGGCATGTTTACCTGTCCCAGTTATTTTATGATGAAAAGTCCTTACTGGATTGTTTATGATTTTTTGAGGCAAATGAGCTGTGCAGCTGAGTTGTGCTGTGTAATTGTCTACTTTCAGTACTTGTCAAGTTTTGATACAATTTGTGTTCAAATATCTCATGATCTTGGTAAAGTATTTCTCATACTGGTCTCTCTGAGGTAATTATTATTCGCATTTTGTAGATAAGGATTTCAGGCAGGTCATGTAACATGTCTATGGTGACGTGAAGTCTGTGCTAGAGCTGGAAATTCACCCTGATTCCTCTAAATCCTTGGCTGGCAGCCTAACCACTTAGACTACAGTTCCCCTAAGATAAAGGCACCCAAAACCAGTTTTAAGCTGTATTTAAGCACTCTGACATGCTGTAAGAAACATTATAGCTTTTGGCTTCTTATCTTTCTGCTGTTTCATGGCACTCGGTATTGAGGGTCTGTAAGGGGATAAACACGTGAGGTGTGAAGCTGTATGTACCATGTATTTCTCCTTCATGCACTTCTAAGATGAAATAGGGGTTGCAGCTATAATTTATAATGAAATGAATTTGCAATGTTGCCCGCTTATTCTAGATTTAAATTTTTTTCAACCTTAATTGTAGTAATAAAGACTTTGTGAATAAGGAACTGCCTCACTTGCACAGGAGTGTGTTCACTCATCCTGTTAAATGTGTTTTTGTTGGTGTTTCTTGAACTGATCTCTGTTACCCTCTGGTGCTGCAGCTGTTCCTAAAAAGGATGTGCCATTTCTTGTGTAGTAGCTTGCATAATGTTAAGGGGGAAAGTCTACTATTCCACATTAAAGCAATTGTTGCTCATGTGAGTTTTACATACAATCTTTAATACTGTTATGTGAAATGATACAGTTATGAAGAGTGTAAGATTTATCTTCTTTCACTTGAAACATGAAAAGCATAATTTGCCTTATTTAAAAAAAAAAAAATTTTATTCCCCCCCTCCAAACACACACATCTGGTACAAATGGTCATGATGAGTTTGGTTGCATAAGGCTATGTCGCATATGCTCGGTCAGCCTGACTGTTTGCTAACCAATTGGAGTGGTACCCCATGAGCAGAGCACAGTCCTGCAATGTGTGACAAGGATTTGACCTGACAGTTTTACAGTTGTGCAACACATGGAGGCTTAGAGCAACAAAAAAGGGCATGAGGCGCTGTGTGGCAGAGACCTGTGCTCTTCCTGCTGCCTCTGTGGAGAAAAATGCCCATGTCAAGGAAGACTGAAAAGCTATTTTCTCTTTCCCTTTTTGCATTATTTGAGACTGGCTAGATGTGGACCCATCTGTATTTTTACTTTGTTAAAGACACTGACAAACCAATTGTGTTTTGTGAGGGAAATGTGTTAATTTATTACTACTGGAAGCCATTTGGTTTGTCTTTGGTAGGTTATTTTGTCTTTCAAAATAAAGATGCTTGAATTTTGGACCGTTGAACTACTTCCTTATGCTCTGCTGTAGATTGGCATGGAACATTCTCCTTTCATCACCTGTTTAATGCTTTTAATGTAACTTGATAACTTTCTGTGTATAGTTACTGATTTCTTCAGGGATCTAGCGAACTTACATGTTGTGAAATATTTCTGATCTTAACACTGAGACAAATTACATCACGTAAGTGTTTGAGAGCTTGTCACCTTCCATGTCTAATATGCTGCATGGTACAAATGATAGATGGTTATTTAGCAGGGATGCTGAGTAGGTTTTTCCTTGGTTCAGTCTTGCAAATTGCTCTGTATTGGTTTTTTCTGCACAACCCATTCTCTGTAAATGATAGAAGATGAGTCAAAAGTGACTAATCTGAGTGGATAAAATCAAAGTATGATATATGAAAGTGTTAAGTAACCCAAACAGTTAAACAGAAGGGAGGTCTTTGAATTATTTTGACGGTAATTCAATGAATATATTAATTGGCAGAAAAGAGGTTTTGTCTTTTTTGCTTATAAGCAAAGATATGGTTGTTGCTTTTGTTTTCATAGTGGTGTAGTGGTTGGAATGCAGACAATCTACTGAATTTCTTATTGTGTGTTTTCTGCTTTGGTTCTGCATGATTTTATTCTAAAAAAATGTCAGGAATTATTACCTAGAGGCTTTCAGTTATAGCTTGTGGCTTTCTTGTCTCTTTGTCATGTAATAATGAAAGCTCAGCTCAATTTGTCTGTTATTCTCAGTTATCCAAGCACTTGGGTATTTTTTTAATAGTGGAGGGGGGTTTCCCCTTTCTGCCAGCATACAGAAAAGTAAATTTTGTTTTTCATGTGTCTGTATTCCCTTCAAGCAGAATTTACCTGGCCTGTTGCAACTAACTGGGTGCTAAAGCCTCATCCTGTTGTAGAAAAAATGACATGTAATCTCACACTTCACCTCTCTTCCTGTTCTCCTGCACCATACTTGTTTCAACCTAGTCCATGTATGTGTATCACAGAATCATAGAATCATTTAGGTTGGAAAAGACCTTCAAGATCATTGAGTCCAACCATCAACCATGCTCACTAAACCATGTCCTGAAGTACCCCATCTACTTGCTTTTTTAATACCTCCAGGGATGGTGACTCAACCACTTCCTTGGGCAGCCTATTCCAATGTCTGACAACCCTCTCAGTAAAAAAAATTTTCCTAATATCTAACCTAAATCTCCCTTGCCTCAACTTGAGGCCACTTCTTCTCGTCCTATCTCCAGCCACCTGACAGAAGAGACCAGCATCCACCTCACTACAGCCTCCTTTCAGGTAGTTGTAGACAGCGATAAGGTCTCCCCTCAGCCTCCTTTTCTCCAGGCTAAACAACCCCCATTTTCTCAGCTGCTCCTCATAAGACTTGTGCTCCAGGCCCCTCACCAACTTGGTTGCCCTTCTCTGGACACGCTCCAGCACCTCAATGTCTTTCCTGTAGTAAGGGGCCCAAAACTGAACCCAGGACTTGAGGTGCAGCCTCACCAGTGCCCAGTACAGGGGGACGATCACCTCCCTGCTCCTGCTGGCCACACTATTTCTGATACAGGCCAGGATGCCACTGGCCTTCTTGGCCACCTGGGCACACTGCTGGCTCACATTCAGCTGGCTGTCAACCAGCACCCCCAGGTCTTTTTCCACCCGGCAGCTTTCCAGCCACTCTTCCCCAAGCCTTTAGCGCTGCATGGGGTTGCTGTGACTCAAGTGCAGGACCCAGCACTTGGCCTTGTTGATCTTCATGTGATTGGCCTCAGCCCATTGATCCAGCCTGTCCAGATCCCTCTGTAGAGCCTAAACTACAATATTGCTGGTGTGTTTCAGAACTGTAATATTGGTGGGTAAACCATATCTGCTAGAGCTGAGGAGACCAGTGGTGGATAAATTGCTTCCCTGGCAGCAGCTCCTCTGGCTGCTGTGCATTGTAGTATTGCTGCTACATGCAAAGGTACACATGCCTCACCTTTGGCTCTTGGAGTCCCTTTGCTTGGGAACAGGAGGAGCAAATGGAGTTGGCTGGTGTCAGGTGTCTCTCTGCCTGCTTCTGCCCTGTTAACAACAGCAGCACCTGGAAGATGGGAAGAAACAGGTGGAGAATTAAGAGATGCAGCTAAGCATCTGAAAGGGACAGTGAGCAGTAGCAGGAGGAATGTGAGGGACTGGAAGAGAAGGGAAGAGAAAATCCAAATAACAGGTAAGGGGAAGGATGAGCTGAATTTGAAAGGAAATTGCTGTGGGGATTGTGTGTATATCTAAACAATAGCATTCATAGAAAGTATTAGTGTTTTCATCAGCACAAGCATTAAAGCTGTCAGTTGTAAATGCCAATGAAGTCATGTCCAAGTTTGTTTTCTGATTTTAACAGAAAAAAAAATCCCTTTTGTAGAAGGAGCAGCCTCATCTATTCAAGCAACTTTATAGTAGTATATTATTGCTGTTAAAAAGCTTTTAAAATGCAGACTTTTTAATTGCTACTGGGTGAGTTGTGTCAGTAGAACACTGAATGATGGATTAAAGGGAGGGGACTGGAGATAAAGCAAAAAATATTGGACACTAGGATTTAAAATGAAATTTTAAAAAAAGACTCCATAGTGGAGACCAGGAATCATAAATCCCTATGAAAAGCTTAGTTGTTTTGAGAGTTGGGTGATGAGTTCCTGGGAGCAGAGCGAGACAGATCAAGAGATCCTGTGTTCCTGCAGAACAGGTTCTCATGAACTTGCGGTAGCTTATGTTTGTGAGAGTTTGTGCTGTAGCTTGAAAGGAGCTGAGGGGTCTGTTTCTGTGTATATTTTTAAAGACCTGAAAGCCTTAGCTGAAGAGCACTCGGTGGATTCCAGGAGCTCTTGTTCATCTTAATTTGACACCACTTTGATATGGAAAATTTGAATCTTAAGAGCTTTCAGGGAGCTATTGCCACTATGGTTGGTCTTCAGTGTTTTAGTTTTTTGACTTTTCACCTCCTTAAAGTGTCTCTTTAGTCTGTTGTGGGCTCTTGTCTTTAATGAGCTTGTAGCATCTCCTGTTCATGTTGCCTCAAGCCTTCAAAAGACTGATTAACAAATAAGGTAGAGGTGATAGTTTAAAGAAAAAATCCTAAAAGGTGAGAAGTGTGGTATGTTTGCTACTCAAGGACTGTTTAGATTATGTGTACTCAAGGTAAAGCTTATCTAGTTTAAGGTTCTGCTTACAATAGAGGATGCTTAAGGAGTCACGGACTTGGTAGTTAAGGACATACATCTTCCTTCAGCATTGAGAAACCAGGGGTTGGCAAGAGAAACTAAGATCCTGGTGTCCTCAGATGACCCGTGACCATGAAAGGACAAAAGGATTAGGGGTGTTCTTCCCCAAATGACCACTGAAGACCACCAGAGACCCCCTGCACAGGCGTAGAAGACTCTGGGATGATTGCTTAAGAGAACAACATGTCGTGCCTTTGCTTAACATAATGAATATGCAATAGTTAGGTGGAACATATGTATTAGATAGGCATGGTGTTTTAACTGTAGTGTATAAATATGGACTAAAAACCTCAGTAGGTGTGCTTGACTTGTGGAAATCTTCTACCTCGCATCCTGCGCAGAGTAAAGCAATGTCTCGTCTCTAAACATACTTTGTGTGTTTTGGGAGTTACTTTCTGATCAGGTATAGTTTTGGTGACCCAGATGGGACTTCAAAACTGGATTTCAGTCAATGCTTGCTACTGCCAGAGGAATTGCAAGCTGGACTCCAGTGTGTACTGGAGGACTCCTCCCGCAGTTCCCTGGTGGGTGGCAAGTGATTGATTGGAACTGTGGTAGAGACACTGCTATTTTGATATTTTGAAGTATATCTGTTTAAGGTACAAATTGGTGGATTAATTGCAGCTGCTGGTTGGAAGTATTTTATCTCTCCTGTGTTAGTATGGTGATTACTGGAGCAGGTAGAGAATTTGATTTGGTTTGGTGCACTTGTATTTTTCGTACTATTGGTTGTTTTAAATTGTTATATTAGGTTATATTGGAGAATACTTACAAATGGGAAACTCCGCTTCCTCTGAGGAAGGGGGAATAGTTAAAGTTTCCCTGTTGGGTTGTATTTTGAAACATTGGAAAAAGTTTGGTGGGGATCCTCTAACAAGGAAGAAATTAAGAGTACTGTACTCACTGGTGGCCAGTGTGTAAATTAGATGATGAAGAAAAATGGCTGGAAATGGGAACTTTGAATTATAATACCATTTTACAGCTAATCTTGTTTTTTAGAAGGCAAGATAAATGGGATGAAATCCCATAGGTGGATATGTTTGTTGCTTTAAGAAATTATTATGAAACAAGAAAACTGCAAATTGGCAGTATTTGATTCAAATGTGTTAATGAGTGACAATATCTCAACTGATTGAGATTGCTTGTAAGGTGTATAATAAGAGAAGAGTTGGAAGTGGGGGAAAAAGGAAAAACAAAAGGAGAAACTAAAAGATCATAAGCAAAAGGCTGCTATTTCAGCAGTAGTGCTTACTCAAGCACAGACATCCTCCAGGGGAAGGGGTTTCCTGAGAGGATGGGGATGTGGAAGGGAATGGGGAGGAGGGGGAAACATACTTGGCCTCCCCTTTCACCCCTATCCCTAAGGCTGACTTACCAATGATTGGTACAGAGGATTCTGACTGATGGTGACCAGGGCTGAGCCCCAGCCAAGCCCCTGGTTTCAGTAAAGCTGGGGAATGAAATTGCTAAATTTTTTGTAGATACAGGGGCAACTTATTCTCCTTTAAATAGCTGTAAAGGACCTATGAGTAAGACCTGTGTTGGTGGTTGGTGCCACAGGAAAGCAGGAGGTTAGGCCCTTTCTCCAACCTGTGATGTGTGAAATTGGAAATAAAACATTGATGAATTTTTATATATGAATTTTTATATATGCCAGATTGTCCATTACCTCTTATGGGACGGGATTTACTAAATAAATTGGGAGCACAGGTAACTTTAGGGAGAAAAAAAAACAACCACCAAAAAAAACCCCCAAACCAAAATGCAAGTGCATATTCCTCAGAGTAATGCCTGGGGAGCGCAAGTTTATATGTTGTAGGAATCAATGGGAATCAAGCACATGAAGAATGAACAAATTGAAATCCCCTCTGAAATTATGGATGCGGTGGTCCCCTTTGTGTGGGCAACAGAGAGGCTTGGAAGAGCTAAATCAGCTGAACTGGTGAAAGTGGAATTAAGAGGGAGCAAAGCCATTCTGGACCTAAAAGGCCTTTTTCTGTATTCCTCTGGAAGAGCAGAGTCAAAACTTGTTTGCATTTGAGTAGGGAAGTCCTATAACCGGGATGCAAGATGCAGCTATATTGGACAGTACTTCCCAAGGATTTAAGAATAGCCCCACCATTTTTGGTAATGTACTAGTGAAGGAATTGGAACAATGGCAAGGTAAGAACTGGGTAATTACCTTGTTACAATATGTGGATGACATCCTGTTGGGGACAAAGACTGTTGAGGAGTGTAAAGCAGCAGCTATTAGTTTATTGAACTTTTTAGGGCTGGCTGGATAGTGAGTTTCTCAAAGGCGCAGATTGCACAGAAAAATGCGACCTACCTTGGTCTTGAAATTTCTCAAGGAGAAAGAAGACTGGGGATTGAGGGGAGGGAAGTGATTTGTCAGATTGCTGCACCCATATAAAGAACAGTTAAGACGATTTCATGGAACGGCTGGGTGGTGTCGGCTTTGGATACCTTACTTTGGATTGAAGGCTAAAGCTTTGTATGAGGCTATTAAAGGACCAGGAGAAGTGTTGGAATGGAGTCTGGAATGTTGAAAAAAGTTTGATATAAAGGTTGCTCTTATGAGGGTCTCTGCACTAGGCCTCCACATTTTGACCAAGCCTTTTGAGCCTTAACAAGGGACATCAGATGATGGGAGTGCTTTTGCAGACTTTAGGGGTCTGGAAAAGACTGGTAGCTTACTTCCCAAAACAACTGGATAGCGTAAGCTCTGGATGGCCAGGATGCTTGAGGGCGGTAGCTGCAGCAGTGAAGTTAATACAGGAGGCTTGGAAGTTAACAATGGGACAGAGAATCACTGTTTATGTGCCACATGCAGTTATAGCTGTTTTGGAACAAAAAGGACATGATTGGCTGTCTCTGAGCAGAATAGTATTGTATCATGCAATATTGCTTGAACAAGAGGATGTGGTAATGAAAATATCTAATACTTTAAATCCAGTGTCATTGCTGCCCTCTCGAGAAGAAGGATTAAGACGTGATTGTTTACAGGCCATTGAGCAAGCATATTCTAGCTATCCAGATTTAAAGGACTCCCCTCTACAACATCCTGGTTGGGAGCTACTCCCTGATGGAAGTAGTTTTGTAAATAAAGGGGAATGGAAGGCTGGGTATGCTGTTGTGACTTTGGAGAAGGAAGTGGAACCATTGCCTGTCCTATAATGAAAGAGCTAATGGAAAGGATGCATAAAAGTAAACACATGGGAGTTGAAGCTTTGCTTGGGGCAACCAGATTATATGCTGTGAGAATTAATATGTTGTTAGTAGCTAAAAGGATTGTACAGAAATGTGAAATTTGTTTAAAGAATAAACCTAAAAATCAGAAAAGGCCCCCCCCCAGAAGAGGTAAGAAAATTAGACACCTGGAGACTACTGGCAAATCAATTTTTTTGAACTACCTAATTGTAAGGGTGTCATGACCTGGGCTGGACAGACCAGGGACTTGTGCTGAATTCAGGATTCTCTGGGGTTAAATTAAGGTGAAATGACACCAAATGATCAGTTAAATATTTTATTCATGGCAGAAACAAAGTGAACTTGGGAGGCATAACAGCAGGTGGCAGGGTTTCTCACAACAGGAATTGTCATGGAACTACCTCAGTAAGCTGTGTAACCTGTGTTAACCATATACATCAATTCAGGGAATAAAGAGATCCCTCCCATTGAGTCATGAGGTTCAGAGCAGACCCCCTTGCTTTCTAGACTCCTTCTCAGAGAGGAGCCTAGGTGCGGCTGGATCTACTCTTAGTCCCAGACTTGGCCAGTGGTTTTGTGTCTTAAAGGGATGAGGTGTAGGGATTATGAAAAGGAGAGAGAGACAGAGGAAAAGAGAAAAAGATTTCACCAGTCCTGGGTCCAGCGTTGATCTAAAGGTCCAGTTCTGGTGGGTATGTGCACTTGGGGCTTCAGTTCTTGTCCCTTTATCAACCTTGCCCATCCTTCAGGCAGGCACTCGAACTCATTAGGCTAATTAGGTGTCATGTGTGATTTGTTCTTTCAGAACCTTCGAGGAAAGGGGTTGGTGGGCTTGGGCTTTGTTTGGGGAGTAACTTCTCCTTTCCTGTAGACGTTTTGACCATTGTTTGATATTTGGCCATGCATAGTGAGCTGCCCTGCTCAGCATATTGGAACAGGAGCTCTGTACCCTCTGGCATGCCCTCCCCATACTGTTGCATATTTCCTGTGCTGATCGGCTTCTTTTCACCAGTGGTTCCTTGCTATGCAGGGTTTGCTGTTATGCAGAACTTGCCCCACCACAATGTTTGAGACATTAACTCTTTCAGTCTCTCACAAAGGTATATAAATATCTACTGGTGATTGTGGGTACTTTCTCAGGATGGCCCAAAGCTTTCCTGTGTGGCACCAACAAGGCAAGGGAAGTAGTAAAGGTTTTATTGAAAGAAATCATTCTGAATTTCAGGGTACTGGGAGGGTTCTCAGATCAAGGACCATACTTTGTAGCAGAAATAGTCCAAGGGGAATCTAAATTTTTACAAATTGAATGGGACTTGCATACCTCATGGAGGCTGCAGTCTAGTGGAAAAGTAGAAAGAATGAACCAAACAACTAAGAGATCATTCAATAAAATTTGTCAGGAAACTCAGTTGAAATGGCTGGAAGCTCTCCCTTTAACATTACTGAGAGTGCAAATTACACCAAGATCTAAGGAAAAGGTTAGCCTTTTTGATATATTATATGGGAAACCTTATCAAAGCACGAATCATGAGCTAGGATCTACAGAATTAATAGGGAAACAATATGTTAAAGAGTATGTGATTTCTCTAGGGAAGGTTCTGTCTTCTCTTAACAGGTATCTGCAATTAAGGACGCCTCTGGGCCTGGATACTGCAGTTCATGAGTTTCAGCCAGGAGATCAGGTTTATTTAAAAACTTGCAATAACAAACCTCTGAAGGAACATTCGAAAGGACCCTTTCAAATTCTCTTAACTACATATACTACAGTCAAACTTAAGAGTGAGACCCTGGATCCGTTATCAAGAAGGGACTCCTTCCAGGTAAGTGGATTGTAGGAAAACAGAAAGAGAATTCTCTATCTAAAATTTAAAAGGGTTAATTCATAAATTGTACTCAGGAGTAGGGCACAGTATGTTTTTTACTATTGTGATAATCTGTTCATGATTTTGATAGGAATATGGAATCCAAAATTTTAATTATCTTTAATTTAATGATACTAAGAAAAATTAGGGGATTGGAAGATAATTTAATTTTGAAATTGATTCAGCAGTTTGGCAAATTACAAAACACTATGAGTATTACTACTTGTATACCAATTCCACATTCCAGCAAAAATCCAGTAGAATGGGGAATTCTTGCGTTGAAAGAGCCACCACTGGTAAACTTAAGCAAAAGCTTAAAAGCAAGTGTGACTTGCTACCTCATACAGGACAAGACATATATTTCAGGTAGCGATTATGAGACAGGTTTATCTTTCTGTTATACTTAATCTGGAGGACCTGGAACAGGAGAGTTTGAGCTACTCCAAAGGTTAACTGTCCTACACCCAAGGATCCAACAAATTGGAGAAGCCGCATGGAAGATACAGCCTGAGACGTGGTCAAAAGATGGGTATGAACCTTAATCCATGGTGTTTTGAATGGACAAGACAATTTATAAATACTAGCAATCAGTATGACAAGATTATCATGAATCCCAAGGATGAAGCATATGCCCCTGAATGGAATTGTACTCAAGTGTTCAACTGCTCTCATATGGGAGTTTTGAAAAACATAACAGGGGTGGAAAAAGCATTGTGAATTGGATGTCAATGTTGAAATTTAATTGTAGAGAAACAAGATGTAGTCCCAAGACAAGTCCAATGTCACACAAAAACCATTTCACACTGTGTGGATTTTAAGTAATGGGACTTGGACAAATAGACTTCATCTTGATATCCCAGATCATCAAATTACCCTAGGGCTGTTAACATTATGGCCATTGTGGAGAAAGAATCCTCCGACTCCTCAGCTATGGGGAAGGGTTAAAAGGGCGTCAAATGTAGACCCATGGCATGGCCCCTCAACGGCCACAAAAGCAGGATGGGCCATGGAAGCAATTTTAACCCCCAGAATAATAGCTTTTATTGAGTATTATTCACTAACCTCACTTGGCAAATGAACAGTTTAGCAAATGCAACAGAAAAAGGATTGCTTATAGTAAGTAAACAGATACAAGCAAATAGTGAGATGAACTTACAAAATTGCTTAGCTCTAGATTTGTTGTTGGCCAAAGAAAAGGGACTATGCGGATATTTCAAATTGGATAAGGAACATTGTTGTGTCCACATTCCCAATATGACTAAAGATCTTGATACACAAATTGACCAAATCAGGGAGGTGACAAAAGAATTGCAAGAAAGTGCTGAAAACAATTGGATAAACAAAATTCTACAAAGCATAGGTAGATGGTCCCTTACAGGATGGTTAAGCTAGTTTGATCCAGAGTGTGATTATTATAATAGTAGTGATAGTAATCATTGCAGTGCTAATTAGATGCATGAAACAAGCAGCTGTGTGGACTCTGCTTGTCTTGGAATATAATGATGAATAAAGATCTTGGAAGTCTCAAATAAAATATTTAAAACTTCCAAGGGGGGGCAATTGTTGCCTCAAGCCTTCAAAAGACTGATTAACAAATAAGAAGGTGGAGGTGATGTTTTAGGTTTTTTTCTTTAAACTGAGAAGTGTGGTATGTTTGCTACTCAAGGACTGTTTAGATTATGTGTACTCAAGGTAAAGCTTATCTAGTTTAAGGTTCTGCTTACAATAGAGGATGCTTAAGGAGTCACGGACTTGGTAGTTAAGGACATACATCTTCCTTCAGCATTGAGAAACCAGGGGTTGGCAAGAGAAACTAAGATCCTGGTGTCCTCAGATGACCCGTGACCATGAAAGGACAAAAGGATTAGGGGTGTTCTTCCCCAAATGACCACTGAAGACCACCAGAGACCCCCTGCACAGGCGTAGAAGACTCTGGGATGATTGCTTAAGAGAACAACATGTCGTGCCTTTGCTTAACATAATGAATATGCAATAGTTAGGTGGAACATATGTATTAGATAGGCATGGTGTTTTAACTGTAGTGTATAAATATGAACTAAAAACCTCAGTAGGTGTGCTTGATTTGTGGAAATCTTCCACCTCACATCCTGCGCAGAGTAAAGCAATGTCTCAAACGTACTTTGTGTGTTTTGGGGGTTACTTTCTGATTAGGTGACATTTACAGTGGAAATGCTTTTGGAGACAACCAGTTGGTAGGTGCACTAACTGGCCAGTTGAGAGAGGTTCTGAACAATGCTTTAGTTTCTTTAGTGATGGATTTAAATGCAAAGTCTCCAAAATAAATTAACTTATCTTTCTTGTTATCTTTCAGGCTGTTTACTTTTTATTTGACTGGCCACTTGTTGGTTAATCTGTAGCCTCAAAAACATCAGCTGGGAGGGAGATAACTGAGCCTTGCCACCTCAAGGCAGCATGTGGTCTATTGTACATGTGCTGCAAACAGGGGCTTGTATGTTAGAAATCTTCCATGTTTGGGTCTAGGGTGATCCGTGGGCTAAACACATCCTTTTCTGCTTATAAATACAGATTGGTTTTATGTATTGTTTTACAGACTGGGCGTTAATAGGCACCATCCTAATTAAATGCCTGCAGCAATTCTCCTTTCTGGCTTGGATATAGAGGGCTCTAGAGAGCAGCGAGAGGGTGTTCAACAGTCTTAGTTACCTGTTTAGTTGGAATATGTGATAAACTGTGCATTGTATCTCTCAGATTACCTACAGTAATAATGTTGCTTATTTCTCAAGAGGATGTCATTCCCTGTGGATATGTTGAAGACCTGCAGTCATCAGGACTTGGAGAGCTCAGCAGAGGTCTACATGTCTGGCCTTCGGTATAAGAATCCAGACTGTCCTGAATTCTTGTCTCTGCCAGACCACCGCAAAGTAAGAACCAACAAATACCTTAGTCCCAGTTTTCTTGATATACTTGTAGATTTAAGATTTAAAATAGCCAGTCCATAACTATTGAATCACATAATTATTTTAGCAAAGCTTTTGTACTTTCCAAATTTCTGTTTGTGTGTTAAACTCTACCTTTTTTAATTCCGTAATTGGGTTTAAATCTGGGCATCAGTGACTATTTCCTGCTTCTAGGCAATGGATCTGTATGCATTAAGTAATTTTTAAAAAACTTTAAAATTTCAGCTGGTGAGTCAAACCCTTTCCTAAAAATCACTAACTCTTGCAGTCACAAAAATCTATCATCGTAACTATGAGGTTCATGATTTATTGAGGCTAACTGGCTCTTTTTGTATGCCAGTCCTTCAGTGTTCTTGATTGGGTTCAATTCTTGATCAGCAAGTTTCACTAATTTCAGAGGTGATTCTTTTCTTTCTATCTGAAATACTCCCTCCTATTGTTGGGAGTTCTAGTAGAGGCTGGTGTGACACTTCATGTTTTAAACCCTTGTCCCTGGTGTGATAAGTTGGTCGATGTTGGTTCTACCTCTAGATGAATGTTTCTATTAGAACTAGTACCAATAAAAGCAATGGTGTACAAATTTAATGGAAAATAAGTGAGCTGAGAGGATTCTATGTGGGAACACAAAGTCAATGCTGCAGATTCCTTGGCAGAAGCAGAGTCTTGAGTACTTTCCTGCATTTCTGCAGGTGCTGTATGCCTATATATTTGTTTGTATTAAGATCCTCACTTATGGCATAGTATATCATAATCTTCTTAAATTGGGTAAGCAAGTCTATTTACCACATCATTAATGTCTGTCTAGTTTTTATGCATTAATTAAATATTGAAAACATGTAATTTTAAATATCAAAATGCATTTCCACAGGAGTAGTCAACTCTTGAAAGGTGGATTGATTTGACCCTTCTCATGTTGCTCCTGAGGCGAAATCAAGCAGACAAGTTTGGAATTTCTAAAAGCTATGCAATTTAAGGGAAGAAAGCCTTTCTGAATGCAGCCTTCCCACCTTAGTGCATTAGGGCTCTTGTTAACAAACAGCAATTTCACTGTGCCAGTTTCTTTGCTTGACTGCCTGCCTCGTTCTGTTGGCTTTGACAGCTTGCACAGCTGGAGCAGTTCAAGTGAACATACTGCTGGTTCTGTGCACACTTTACTTCAGTTGTGCACATAAATGCAAACTGCTGACAGCAGAGAGCTGTAACAGTATAAATCACTGTAGCTATATCTGCCAGAGCTTGAGAGTCAGAGCTCTTTATAACGGAGTGTCTTTAGAAAGAAATGTCTAAAGTAAGGGCTGGGGTCTGATGCTTGTCCTTTACAGTTAACTGTTAAGCACCCGGTTTTCAACATTCACCTTGCTTATCCTGCTATATATATTTTACTAATGTTGTTTTAGCAAGAGTCTATTGAAGTACTGTACACTCTTGTTTCAGATTCCTATTAGCTTATCAACTGTGGGCTTCGTTCCTCTTTATGGTCAAGAGCAGACACACAAAGTTCTCGCTTTGTTTGCACCAGGGGACTCGCTCACAGGTTTCATTTTAAGATTTTAATCTTTGTGTTGCTGTTTCTTTTTATGTGACAAATACATGCAACCAGGCCCTTGCTCATTCCATGCTAGTGTAGCTCGTAACTTTGCCACTTTTGCATTTGTTGTTCACTGTGTTCTTGTTTCCATACTATTATTTTTGTTGTGAATTTATACACACAAGTGATAGAACTTTGCATGCTAGTCAGAGTAGAACCAGACCCACTGAATTCAGAAGGTATATAGCAAAATAACATAGTGCTTGTCTGAATCCAAGTACAACATATATCTCTTGATCTCTTTATGTACACCTCACCTCTCCAAAAGGAATTTATTGGGCATTCACAGAATCCATTAATTTTCCCATGAATTTAGATGCTTTTTATTAGTGGTGATTGATCAGCATCAAGTTTAAATTCATCTTTAGCTTTAGGTCCTAACATAGCTCTGGCTAAGGTGATGTCTCACTGGTTTGTTTTTTTTTCTCCCTTTCTTCCTTCCCTTCCAGTCCTCCATGTTTCCTTCTCTTTCTGTTTAATGCAATGTATATGATTGCCAAGTTTGCTGCAAATGCCCATAGATCAAACTCTTCTTGATTGCTAATCATATGGCCATCAGCCTTTTTACATTCATCTGACTCCCTAAAACTTGCCCAGTTTCAATATCAATATCCATTAGCAACCCAAAACTAAAATACATGTATGAATGAGACTCTTCTTGGCAGGCCCAGTTTTTGGTGGAAGGAGGTGCTACAGCACAGTGAAGAAGGATAGTGCTTATGTCTGAAAAACAGTTCCTGTGTGTCATACTGCACAAAATCTGTGTTTGGTATTATTGTCCTCAGTTTCAGACAAGTTTTGGACTGGGGAGCATCACATATGGGAGGGTGTATAGCACCACATTTGTTGTGCTAGTGTAGGAAGAGCTGCATTAATACAGTGCCAACTAGAAGATGCTTAACTTGGTTACTACAGTGTTATTCCTAACTATTTAGCAGCTTTAATGAATATGGGGTTTTTTGGAATGGTAAAAATCACTAACTTTTTATTTCCCCTTGTTTCTTTCAAGCTGTAGCCCTGTATCTTGCTGACCAGTGGTGGTCAATTGATGACATTGTGAGAACATCTGTCACGGCTAGACAGGGGCTTCATCAGGTAAATCACTCCAACATTCACCTAGCAATTATTCTTATCCTTCAAGATAATGGAAAGGAATGGCAAATAGCTAGTGTGAGATGTTACATGTTTTCATTTCATTCAGAAATGAGTTGGCTGTTTCATGTCAAAAGCAAGGTCAATGAGAATAGAGGAATGCGTATTAGGTGGAAGGGAACTTCTTTGCAAGATAGTGTCTATGGCAAGAGTGACTCTTGTACAGTAGCTTCATATGTAAGCTATTTAGATGTTAATGATGTTAAGAGTTTTTTCTTTATTCTTTAGAACATCATATATCTGGTTGTATTGAAACATCTTAGTAGAGTGGTGTGTTGTACTGTTGCAGTACCTATTGGTCTTATCAGGAGACTAGTAGGCTAAAAATATTGTCAGGAACCTGTTTGGTAGAGGTTAGTTGGAGCTGGTGGTTTACAGTGGCAATACACAGGTTTGGGAAAGTAAGTTGCCTGGTATCTGCTTTATTGCTCATGATTGACCTTTGTTACCATTACTGACACCTATGTAGCATGGAGTTTTGTGGGTTTTTTTTTTCTAAAACTGGAAATCTGTATTTTTCCAGGGGTACAATTTGTATCTGCTCATGGAATCTGGGCACTTGTCTTTGATATTTGTATTTTTTTGAATTACTCTAGAGAACCTGGTGTGTAGTCTTGTTTTCCATGTGCTTCTTAATGGTAGTATGGTGATTAAATCAGGAAAGCTGAATCTTTTACAGGTAGAGTAGCTGAGGCTCTGGGCATTTGTACTTCACAGTGGGTAGGATAGTGGTGAATTTAAATTTCATATGTAAAAGGAACGCTGCTGGACAGAGAAAAGGATATTGAGTTCCTTGTTTCATGCCACAAACTGTGGTAACTAGTTCTTCCACTGCATCATGTCCTGTTGTCTGCCACTATCAGCAGTGATTTAGTGTGCCAAGTCCTGCTACCCTGTGAGGCTCATCATTTCTCCTCTGTAGGACTCCGTTACCTGCTAGCCTGGAAAGTCTGAGGCTGGTGTACTACTATGGTGTTTTGTGAATGTTTCTTAAATCCAAAAATAATTTTGAGTTAAAATCAAAAAATTCTCCCTACTGCCCCACTCCCAGCACTTCTCTCAGCTTCTACCTATCGGATTAAGAGTGACGTTGAAGTTGTGAAACATCCTCTGTCTATGGTAGTGCTTTATACTTAACCTGTTGCTATGGCTTTTGAGCATCTCCTTGCCCTCAAACAAACCCCAGAGTTTCATCCTGCCTTAGCACTTATAGCTTCTCTTGACTCTGCCTGTTAACACAGCTGCAGACAACTTTGAAAAATAAGGTCCCTGATGTGTATCAACTAATCTGACCACTCTTCTAAAATATTCTTCTGTGTCTCCTTAGGTGAAGTCTGTTGGAGAGAGGATTGTTCTGTATGTTCTGAATCGAATTATCTATCGGAAGCAAGAAATGGAAAGAAATGAGATCCCTTTTCTCTGTCATGGTAGCAATGACTATGCTAAGATCATGTGGAAAAAAGGAGAGGCTATTGGGTTCTATTCTGTTAAACCTACAGGTAAACCACCTGAGTATTGTGGGATTTGAGGGGGTCAGGAGGGGAGATAGGGAGCTTATTTCAAGAATATTGTATTTAGTAGACTTTACAAAACTTGTAGGCCTAGTGAGTTGGTGCTTTCCTGAAATCACAAGAGGTCAGATTGCTGTTAAAACTTCTAGCTTTTAAATGCTTATGTGCTTTAGCAATCTAAAAGTTCTTAGATTTCTTCATATTCCGCAAAATGTATTTAAAACTGTAGAAATGAGGTGTACCAAAAAATTTTTTTCTTTTTTTTCTGTGGAGCAATTGTTTATGGTTGGACTGGGCTGTGCTTGGTTTTTTGGTTTTTGTTTTGGTTTTCTTTTGTTTTTTTGACCTAGTTCCAGAATGCAGAGATCCTGTTTATCTGAAATGATTGTAGAATCAGATGTCATTATCACTTAACAGCATAGAAACTTTGCTCACAGGCGTAAGATTCAGCTATCACACCTGGTGACAACAAAGAGATTCCCTTTTCTTCCACACACGCGTTCCCTCAAAGATTACAATTAAGCTGGCAGGCTTGTTATTAATGTTACAGACTTCCTGTTGTTTTTCTGTTTTTCTAAAACTTTGTAATCTCCCTTCGGTTATTTAGGAATTCATTGTGGTTTTCTTGGTTTTTGGTTGGTTTTTTTTTTCTGAATAAAATTTAGTGTTTGGGTAGGCTGTTTTGCATGTTGATAGAACTTTGTAGAATATCAATATTTGGATTGAGGGGAAACAGTCTGGCATTTGTTTCATCTCTAGAGGGGGTTAACTAATGTAGGATTAATGATGGTACTGGAGGCTTGCTGGAGAATTGCCCCATCTAACATTATATATATATGCCTTCGCAAACTATTAAAATAGTAAACTGTCTGGGTCACTGACCTATTCTGGTCTGGCAATCAAGATAGGAAAGCAACCAGCTAATTTGTTCTGATTGTCTTTGTTATCTTTTTTCTGTGTGTTGCTGGGTTTTTTTTAAGAAATTATGCATTGCATAACCTGTATAAATCTCAGTATTATTTTTAATGTAATAATTGCTATAGCATGGTGGTCACAAAGTAGTATTGCAGTGGTTTTTGTTGTGGCCTTTTTAAAGCTGGAAATTGGAGTAGTGATTCTGTTTTTAGTCTAGAATGGGGACACTTCTTCATGTGGCAATGGGGTTTTACTATATTCCTGCTCACTTCTCATGATGCCTTCTCATTTACTTGTCCTGAGTTAGCAAACACTGAAGGCTAATCTTTCTAGGCATTATCAATACTTCACCCATGTTTGATTGTGTGCTGTATTCTCCAAATGAGTAGTCTACGTGAACAAAGGCAGCTCTGGAAACAGATGGTTAGGAAAGAGTAGTGGAGCTTGACTGGTATCCTGAAGGGTACTCAAGTAATGTAAACTCTCTGCCCATGTTTTCCTTTCTTGACAAATGAAGATAAGTATGTTCATTGGTCTCAGAAGTACAAAGTTGCAAAGACTATGTTGTATAGACAACTGTATGCTTCTCCTTGGTCTTTTTAGAGGAAAGGGCAAGATTTTGGCATAGTTCACACTGACTCCAAAATGAGGGTGTGAAAATGGATTGGATAATTGATGGGCTAGCTTAATGCCATTATATGGCATCCCACATTTTCACCACTGAGTCCATATCTACCCTCCGAGTCCTCTGATACTGAAGTACCTATGTGTTGTGACAGTCTGTTTCGTCTTTGTTTAATTATGGATAATGTGGTGTTTATGGGAGAATTACAATGTAAAGTGTCCTAGGATTTCTTGTGGTTTCATTTTAAAAAATTGGAATTATTGTTTCAGTCTTTAAAAAAGAGCTGAATTATAGTCTTCATATTTGTCCTGAGGAGTGATTATAATCTACATAAAAGTGCAATTCAAGAATTTTATTGTGTCTTTTTTCCTCCTCGCTCTTTCAGCTTTGTTTTTAGTATAGTTTTCCGATGGAATTGTATAGTGAGACTTCAAAGTGAGCCTTTCCTATCTATCTCTGCTATTCTTTTCTGGTACTACAGACTTTTTCTAACATATTAATCTGTTGATAAATCTTGGCAACTTTATGAAGCTTGCTCGAAGAGCCAATAAATGGCTGGTAGTATTTGTTTATTTTTAATGAATGTTCTAAATTATTTTTATAATTTTTAATATAATTTTATATAACTTACAATTATATAGTTTGGTATAATATTCATAAATTATAAAAGTCTTTATCTGAATATGCTAAAATCCATGCTGCATCATGTCAGTGCTGAAGTACTGATGGATATTTTTCTCCTCCTATTATTCCAGGAAGTGTTTGTAACTCTTACCATGGTCAGAGTTATCAGCTGCCAGTGCTAGACACAATGTTTGTAAGGAAGAAACATCGTGGGAGAGACTCTGGGCTAATCATGTTGGAAGACTTTGTGCGTTCCTTTTCTGCAGACTCTCTTGGCCTACGATACCCGCTGTCGTCCTTCATGTACACAGGCAAGCTCTTTACTGATCATCTTTTTGCTTTCTTTACATATTCAAATGAGTGCTGTCATTCAAGCTCCATGTTTGTGGCTGCATCCTCAGTTTCCGTATTAATGTTCTGCTCTTCAGTAAAGGCTAAAAATTGTGATCTGTTTAAGTAGTTTCTGATTAGACTTTTAATCCTCTACATGAGATTAGATTACTGGATCTCCGTTGGCTTTCTGCTACTGTGAAGCTTCCCACTGTGTCTCCCCCAAGCTGCAGAATGGGCTGAGGTGTTTCTCTGTGTGATCTAATGTATATCTTTTGTAGCACCTTTTTCTTGCTCACACCTAAGCCTCACAAAGTAATTTAATGAATGCTTTCTCACAACTTCTGGTCAAATGGACATACTAGGCTATGTTTTAACTTGGGTGTAAGAAGGCACAGTTCTAATGTACAAGGAAAACACTTAGGGGTCTTCCATTAGCAACCCAAGAGGATTATGTCGTATAGGTAATGACACACATTCTAGAAATGATGCTGCTTGGGACTGTGTTCAGACAAGAAGCACATTTCCTTTGCTCTGTTTCTCAAGACTTGTCCTACTCTTAGGCCATCTGCTGGACATCCTTTTATGAACATTTTCATCTGGCCTTCTTAGCCACTGGCAATTTTCTGCTTTCCCAAGTACCACTGTCTGTTGTTGGATCCTATCAGACCTGGTTTGTTAGGCTTCAACCAGCAAACTGTCTTGAGCAGAATTTAACGTCTAATCCATTTCCATGAATGGTACATTCCAAATCCATTGGTACATCCAGTCCATTCCAAAGAATGATACAGTAGGGATCTTGTCCACTGAGATTATGCATCAATAGTGAATCAGGTGAAAAACGGTAGTTTTCCTGGTAGCTACTACAGAATAATGTCAAAGCATGCCTCTCCACATGGATGTTTAGTATGTGTATTGGGAGAAAAGAGGTGGAGGGATAGCAGAGAAGAAAATATTCCAAAAGTGAACAGTGAGTGGATAATGAACCATGCAATGGTAACATGTTTGCATTCCAGAAGAGTGCTTTTCACAAGTGCCTATAATAACATGGGGTGACAAAAATCACTTGACTATATCCTCTGCTTAAGAGCCCTTCCATCCTAGGTTGAGTCTTGTGATTGGCAGGGACAGTGACCAGTGAAGTTGTAAAACTGTCAAGTGGGTGCTTAGAGAAGAGCAGCATCCCATGCATCTTTGCAGTTTAAGATAATTATGGAAAGTCTTTCAAAGTGAAGAAAGGATTTATTTAGAAGGATGAGTAGGGTAAAACAATATTATGTTTATTTCAGACTCGACTGTTTTGTTTAACATTTTTTTCTGTGGTGGTTTATGTGTATGCTGGAAGACTGCAAATTTAATTTGATTTCAGATAAACTTTAAAAACTGAGGTACAGCCAAGTGTGTGTGTGTGTATATATATATAAAATACAGTGGTTTTTCTTATGTTTGTTCAGCTTGTAAGCAATACCTTGAGAAGTACCCTGAGGATCATAACCTTTTGTGGGAAGTGGAGGGAGCAGGATGTTGGTTCCAGAGAACTTCTATTATTTCTAAATGGCAAAAGGAAAAGGTCAAAATTGCA
Source organism: Buteo buteo (assembly GCF_964188355.1). Taxonomy (NCBI): domain Eukaryota; kingdom Metazoa; phylum Chordata; class Aves; order Accipitriformes; family Accipitridae; genus Buteo; species Buteo buteo. Next base: position 27,879,249 of record NC_134204.1, read on the forward strand.
GGTATGGATGCTTTGTTTTGTTGTTTTCTGTCACTTTTACAAAGTTGAATAAACACTCTGCAAGTTTAACAGTGACTTCTGTGAATACTGCCCATGGAAACTAGCAGAAAGATTTTTATTTGTCCTGAGATCTGTGAGATGATTTTTGGAATGGTTAATTGTTATATAAAGGCACTATAATTTTCCATTTCCCTGTTTACTCTTTAAAATCCCAGCAGCAGAGGCCTCGCAGAAAGAAAATAAGAGTACCCAGGCAGAGGATCGTTTTCAGCAGTCTGCAGCAGTATCTGAAGCAAGTGGACAGAATACCAAGCTAGAAGCACAGCTAAGTGTAGGTACACTGACTGTTACCTCTTTTTTTATTGCTTTATTACTAAAAACCAAATTATGAGAAATGCTTTTTGTCCACCTCATAATAATTGAATTGACTCAGGTCTGCACTATATATAAAAGACAAATGCTTTTGTTACTTTTTGAGTGGATGTTATGCTTCCCACTGATGTAACACTGATGACTAAGCTGGGGTTAAAAATAACTTTTTTTTTTGCGGAGGGTTGGGGTGTCCCTATGAATGTAGAGGGTCTGTGCCACAGCTGTCAGGGTCTATAATTTGACCTGTTTGCTAGCAGTTTAGAGAAGGGAGATTATTTTGACTGTCTCTGAGATTACTGTCTAGAAAGACTGTTGAACAGTAGAGCCATCATAGGAGTGGAGAGAATGAGGAAAAGTGTTTACAGAAGTATACACTCACATTACAGTTCAATACAGTGGAAAGTGTTTAGTTTGCATTTGTCAGAGTTATATATTGTCCATATAAAAGGACTGCAGCTTTCTTTGTACATGTTTGAAATATCAACCAGATTTCAGCTACATATGGATATGTGGTCATTTTTGGGTCTTTGAATATTATGAACCTGTTGTTCTCTCTCATTTGTGTTTTGAGGCCACACAGAACGTGCTTGAGAGTAACTGAGCTCCAAATACAGTGAGCATGGATTTGTGTGCTTTCAGGACTGTCTGTAGTATTGACATGACCATGCTCTCATAGAAGTCAATACTTTTAATTAAAAATGGGAAATAATGGCTGAATCAATACTCTCAGCTATTAATATCCAAACTTTAGATTTGTAATCTAAGTTAAATCTCCCTTTTCCCAGTTGAGAAAATTAGTGTTTCCCAAAGCAAAACTGACAGCAAAGCAGTGATGTGTTTAGTCTCTAAGTGACCAGAAGCAACAACTCCTAGTTGTCTTTCATTTGTAACAGTGTCTTCAGCATCATCACTGAGTTCTAGATTCAGATTCCAATAATGGTCATATCGGTAAAATGATCTAAAGAATGAATGTTTTGGTTGCAGAGCTATATGGATATACTTGGAGAAGACAGCAGCGGGATAGTAGTTCTTAGAATTTTTGTTGCTGTGAGTTAAGAACTCAAGCCTTGTCTCTTGCCTTTTTCCAGAAGAGAAAGATGGTAGATACCAAAGTGCTCCAGCTCCTCATAGCTTGGTAGAATTGCCAGCAGCTCTCTCCTTGGCACTTGCACTATCTATAAGCAGTTCTGCAAAGCTTTGAAAACTGGCCACCAAACAAAAAAAATCCCACCTTCCCCCAAACCAGGAAGAAACTTTCCCCAACTTTCATTTTCACCTTTTACTTGGTGCTCCCTATTTTGTGTATTTTGATGCTAGAATAATTTGTCATTAGTCTACAAGTTCTCATCTATTTAAAAGTCATTTGAAACTATTTCAAGCAGCAGAATGTAGATACTGCCACTTTTTGCTGGTTGTCTTGGGTGGTACTGGAAGTGAGTCTTGAAAGGTGGCAGAACACCTGGATGCTGGTTATTGCCAGTTCTAGATTACTTCCAGCAGCTAAGAGCAAGCAATGTGCATAACTTTATTATAATATGTACAGCTTGTACCCACTTCAGATTATCATGTGCTTTACCACTGAGTCTTCAGCTAACTTGCAGAAAAAAATGGAAATACTGGGATGGTGGGGAAGGGCAAGAGGCAAAAGAGCTCTAGGGAGAGGGAACTCTGATGTAAGCAGCCTCTTGTGCTGACTGTGCATGTGTCCTGGTTTCAGCTGGGATAGAGTTAACTGTCTTCTTAGTAGCTGGTACAGTGCTATGTTTTGAGTTCAGTATGCAAAGAATGTTGATAACCCTGATGTTTTCACTTGTTGCTAAGTAGTGTTTAGACTAAAGTCAAGGTTTTTTCAGCTTCTTGTGCCCAGCCAGTGAGAAAGCTGGAGGGGCACAAGAAGTTGGCACAGGACACCTGACCCAAACTGGCCAACGGTGTATTCCATACCATGTGACGTCCCATCTAGTATAGGAACTGGGAAGGGGCGGGCGGGGAATCGCCGCTTGGGGAGTAGCTGGATATCAGTCGGCAGTTGGTGAGCAGTTGCACTGTGCATCATTTTTACATTCCAATCCTTTTATTATTGCTGTTGTAATTTTATTAGTGCTATCATTATCATTATTAGTTTCTTCTTTTCTGTTGTATTAAACCATTCTTATCTCAACCCACGAGTTTTGCTTCTTTTCCCGATTTTCTCCCCCATCCCACTGGATGAGGGGGGGGTGAGTGAGCAGCTGCATGGTGCTTAGTTGCTGGCTGGGGTTAAACCACGACAGCATGTAACCTGTATTACTGCTGAATCACCAAATTCTGGTTTTTGTCTGATCTCTATTTTTACATGGGCTACCATATTCTGTTACATGCCATGATAAAAATAAGACTACAAAATAGAATACAAATATAAAAATAAAACTTTCCTGTTAAATTTTGTCAGCTACTGTAGTGCAGTCCCTTGAGTTTATACAGAAAGGGGAAACAAAAAAAGACTTCTAGCATTTAATTATGTGGACACCTGTTATAAATGGAATGGTTAGGAAAAAATCTTGGTAGGGTTATTCATAAAGACAGGTTACTTTCAAGTCTTGTCTTCTATGTTGAGGCCAGAAGTAAAATGCAGATATAAATATTCATCCTTGTAATAAAGATACTTAAAAAAAATCTTTTGAGAGATAAGACACATGTATGTAAGTATCTTAATTAAGAATGCTTGTAGCTGCTCTTCCGTAGGATCATTGCTATGAAATAGTGCTTTAGAAAGATGCAACCACAGATAGGGAGATGAAGGTATTTCAATCAGTTCAGAAGTTTTTGAAATAACGTTGGCTTTGCTTTTGCTTCACAGGCTGACTCTCAAAAAGGTAAAGAATCAATGGATGTCCATCCAAGCACATCTGAAGGTAAAAATAACATTGATTATCAGTATTGTGACTACTGTGGATTAATACGTTTGCAGGCTCTTCTACCGCTTTCAATCTCAGTGGATTCATCTGCAAAGTGTATAAAAACATGCCTTCCTCTAAGGTGCTGAGGTTCAACTCATAAATCTTTTAGATGACTGGATAAAATTGTTAGGAGTCTTGGTAAACATGTTATGCATGTGTATTCAGAAAAAGTACCACAATGAATGCTGTTTTACTTGCACTCAGTTTCTTTAATGAAATATTAGGGGGAAAAATTACATGCAGATCTTAGACTGCATTTGTTCACTTGTATTTATTTTGGTCTTTTTGGTTTTTTTTTTCCTAAGGCCTTAACACAGGTCCTCTTGCCCTTCGAGTACTAAGCAGTCATCTAAAACGTCCCAAGACAGGAAGACGTAGCCGGGAACCTGAACCTGAAGCTTCCCAAGGGGTTGAGGAAAACACTCTTCATGGGTCAGAAAGCAGGTAGAGGAGCCCATATTTTACTGATTTCTTGTTTTGTTGCTTGGACAGTCACAAACTATAACAGTGTCTCACAGTGCTACTTGTGCTGCTGCTTCTTCCTTCTTTCTACATGCTTGACTTTATTTTCTTACATCAGGCTTTACTTTTAGTAATTTTAGAGACAGCACCTGAGGAGCGATTGCACCAAAATGTAGCGTCTGTGAAAGCTTGGTAGATACTGGGAGTAACTGACAAAACAGTGAGGGCTGAGGGTCTTCTGTTATAACTAAGTCTGCATGAAGGTTAAAACATCTGTATTCATACAGCATAGTTTCTTGCGATAATATAACTGGACATGTATCCACAATGCTATGTGTGATCTTTGGAGAGGTGTCCCTTCCTTACCTCTTTTTATGGTGGCATACTGCAGTAAAATAAAGTCTTGACTGTTTATAGTTTGGGAGCTGGTTCCTGCTTGTCACTTAGTAACAAAAGAGTTGTAGGGAGCCATCCAGCTTCAAAGAAAAGACCTTTGTTCAGACTAATTCTAATTTAAAACCATCATATCTAAACTTACATCCTGGAAAAAAAATAGTCATCTCTGGTTTAAAGGATGCTATCCTGTGTAATAATTGTCAAATGGGGATGTGAAGAATTGTACCACTTGTGTGCTGTAAATCATACAAGACAGCCTGAAGTACTAATTTGCACTGGCTTCCATCCAGAAAGCAGAACTGTGGTTATTTAAAATAAATAAATAGCTTCTTCCTCCCCCTTCCTCTGTGTGAGTATATGTATGCTCATAGACACACACTGACTCCCCATGTCTGTCTCTCCCTCTCTCATTCTCTTCAAAAAAAACCCCCACTGCAACCTCAAAAACCTCTTCTGAAGAACTGAAGATAACCTGATTATTTTCTAGGAAATCTCTCAAACTTGTTCCACTAGGTTTCTTTAAACAAAATTAGTTGTTTGGGGTTTTTTGTGGGTTTTTTTTTTAATGTGAAGCTGAGGTCTTCAGCTAGATACAGACTAATTTTTGTGTTTAAGTTGCTCTGTGGAACTATAGAGATACCGCACTGCTGTCCTGTACTGTCATTGTGCTGCCTTAAGCTGATTCATACAGGGCAAATGGCATGGTTTGATAGTGTCACAGGTTGAGAAATTCTTCGCCCTATTGCTACTAATAATTGGCTCGTTGGTATGTGAGAGGACTAGCCTGTTATTGAATGTCAGTATTTTGGGCCTTGGAAAATGAAGTCAACAAGGTGCCACTGCTCCTTTGAACAAGATGTGTAACATGGTGTTTGTGAGCAGAGCTAAGGGGGATCCTGATGGCAACAGGGCAGGATATCAGCTTGGTTCTCTCCTTCCATGCACATTAGCAAATGCAGCAGGGTCTTCTGGCAGGGACTTTCTCCTGTGGAGTGCCTTCATCTCAAGACTGGCACCTGGGATAAAACCCTCCAATACTGCCTTTACTATGAGATTGTGAAGCAGCCTCTTACATATCTATTGCATGTACTTTTTTCTTTGCTTGTATGTAATACTTCCAGTTCGTCTAATTTTTTTATCTCAAAAGTAAGAACTGAATGTTTGAGATAGTTTTGCTATCCATCAGATGCATCAGAGCTTCATCTTCAGCTGTTTGCTAATTTAATCTCTAGCTGATTGAATCTTCTTCAGCTGTGTGTTTATTGACTTGAATTCTTTTCCAGTCATGGTCTTTAATATATGTATATTCAACAATTATACAAACATACTTGCTTTTATAACTCCATAATTTTAAACTGTTTCTACAGTGGGAGTGAGAAGTTGTTTCCTTTCTGACTTCCAAATGTATAATGACTACTGCTTTCTAAATTTAAAATAACAAACAAATTTGACTTCTATTCCCATAAAATAGAAGTGAGATAGATGTCTTCATTTTATAATTGCCAAAACAATTTTTCCTAGTTGGTTTTTTTCCTAATGACGAGTTAGCCATTTTTAGACGCATTTAGTCTTCTGGATTCTTATTTCCTATGGCAAGCATGTGATGCAGTACTTTATAATTGGTCATGAAGAATTTCCCTGCTGAGATCACCAAAATTATGTATTAATCTAAAAGATTAAAGGATATGTCTTAATATCTGCTGCAGGCTGGAACTTCCTGCCCACACACCTGAAAGCTCTGAAGACTTGGAATTATCTGAGGAGGACGCTGAGGATGAGGAAGTGATTACTGAAGTTGAGGGCCAGTCTGTATCAGAAGAGCTACATGTATCGCCACCTGAGAAAACAAGTGAGAAGGAGGTGAGCTGGTTGTGACAGCAATAGCAGATAAGTTTTGAATACAACTACAGTTTCTGTTAAATATGGTCCTTGCTGCCTTGATCCATGTGACTATCAACTCTTTGATTTTTGTACTGATGCTTCATTGAGAAGTATATCTGAGAAGCTAAGGCTAGTATAGAATTAGTGTCAGGGAATATTCCATTATACTTCTTTTGAACAATAGAGTTCATAGGATCTTCGGTAAGGTGAATTTTTAGCTTGTCTACCAACCTAATTTTCTTAATTGATTTCTCCTACTCAAATATTCTGGTCAAGATCTGACTCAGTATCTCTAATTTAAAAAACCAACCTTTCTTTGAAGAAGCCAGTAGCTGGTATGCTTCAATGACTACTGTTGCTCCACTTCAAGCTTGCCTGCTTTGATGTTTAACTTCAACTTTTATCTACAGATTAACAGCTTGAATTTAAATCTGTGAGTACCCTTTGTGCCTAGTGATGTCTCCAGAGTTATATGTTCTTACTGATTCGTGAGAAAGTGGATCTTACACTATGTTGGGTTCAAGGAATGACTGCAGCATGTATGCTTGTGAGATGCATAAAAACTGCTTGGCTTGACTCCTAACAGTGTAAGCTATGGTCAGAAATTTAGTGCAGGTGACAACACCAAGCTAATATGCTGGTCAAGTTAGCTCCTCTGCACTAAGCTCTACCTTCTTAGTACACATTTCTAGGTACCTGAGCTATCTGCTTCTCACATTAAGCTGCAAATTTAGATCACAGATACACCCACTAGTGTTGAGGAACAATGGCTGAGCATAATGTTGACTTAGCAATGTAATTTTTAGGAATCTCCATCAGAACCTCTTAATGGTGAGGTAACAGAAGAAACTGGTAAGACCTCACGTATGGCTGAAGAGGAACCAGCAAATGAAGTTTCAAGTGGTGAATCAAAATTGCAGTCTGAAAGTCAAGGAGAAGAACCCTTAACGCTGTTTGTTCCGTTAATCCTCGAGTCTCTGGCAAAACCTTCAGAACACAGTGTATCAGAGAAGGTGAGAGAATTGAAAAAAAAGTGAAGTCATTTTTCCTTCAGAGTGTACATATCTTGCTGTTTTTTCTTTTGTTAAGTAACAGATAGAAAGTAGCCCCTACTGTCATATGAAATTCATGGGAGAAGCAATTATTACATCAGATGATGTAAATCCATAAACAGAATATACTAGTGTTTCTGTTCTAATATGCAGAAGTGGGGCGTATATGCATGTGATACCAGAAATAAAGATCCATTGCTCCAGTTTGCCTTGGCAGTAATGAAATGGCTCTTTCTCACTAAAATATTAGTTGGTTATGAGTGAAAAGCCACATCCTTATTTTGTCTAGTGTCATAACTCCAGTAGGCAGCTGAACACCTGTCCTGGGTTCAGCTGGGATAGAGTTAATTTTTACCGGAACCTGGGAGGTGGGGGGCATAGCCGGGGCAGCTGACCTGAACTAGCCAAGGAGCTATTCCATACCATGTGCCGTCATGCTCAGTATATAAATGGGGAGCGGGCCAGGGTGTGGGGAGGCTTCTCTCTCAACTTTCGGTGGGGGAAGTGGCGGAGCGTCGGGTCCCGGGTGGTGAGCAGTTGCACTGTGCATCACTCTTTTTGTATACTCGTTCATTAGTACCGTTGTATGCTGTTGTAACCTTTTTTGTGTTGTCCCAGAAAACTGCCTTTATCTCAACCCTCGAGGTTCCAGGTTTTTTTTCCTTTTCTCTCCTCCGTCTGCTCCCCATCCCACCGGAGGGGGGCGGGAGGAGTGAGCGAGTGGCTGCGTGGTCTTTTGTTACCGGCTGGGCTGAAACCACGACAGCACCACACAGCCACTCGCTCACTCCCCCTCAGTGGGGTGGGGGAGAGAAGTGAAGAGTAAAAGTGAGAAAACTCATGTGTTGAGATAAAGACAGTTTAGTAGGTAAAGCAATAGCTGTGCATGCAAGGAAAGTGAAACAAAGAATTCATTCACCACCTCCTGTCTGCAGGCAGGTGTTCAGCCATCTCCAGGAAAGCAGGGCTCCATCATGTGTAATGGTTACTTGGGAAGACAAATGCCATCACTCCAAACGTCCCCCCCCTTTCTTTTTGCCCCAGCTGTATATGCTGAGCATGATGTCATATGGTCTTGGAATATCCCTTTGGTCAGTTGGGTCAGCTGTCCTGGCTGTGTCCTCTCCCAACTCCTTGTGCCCCCCCACCCCCGACCCCCCAGCTTGCTTGCTAGTGGGGTGGGGTGAGAAGCAGAAAAGGCCTTGACTCTGTGTAAGCACTGCTCAGCAATAGTTAAAACATCCCTGTGTTATCAACACTGTTCCCAGAACAAATCCAAAACCTAGCCCCATACTAGCTACTATGAAGAAAATTATCCCAGCCAAAACAAACACATCTAGTAATTCTGTCTTGAAGTGTACAAGCAAGGGTAAAATACCCTTTCAGAACACAGATTTTACTGGTTCTTGTTTATAGTGCAAAAGCAGATTGTTATATGCTATCAGAATGATAACCGTATATGTCTAAAATAAAAAGTTACTTATTTTCCCTGAGATTAATGTGAGAATGTTTTTACTGTACCTGAATAATCCTCTGAATAATTTCTTCTTGAAAATAAGAGCACAACTCTGGGTATCAAATGCAGTTCACAAAATAGTCTCGTGCAAAAAGGAGGAAAAGACTGGCTTGTTGATTGTACATGTTGTATTAAAAACCCTTGAATGCCAAAATACCCTCTGAGGTTGCTAGCTAGGGGCAGTACTTGTTCAGCCTCTTGGATCTTCTATTTATTGTCCTTTTGGTTGTTTTGGCACCCTTCCCCTCCCCCTGCAGGTTTTAAATGCAAATGATTCAGAAGTGCTGACTGAAGAAAGTACATCAGTGGAGGAGGGCACTGAAGAAGAGCAGGAATCTGAAAAGACCATCACTGAAAATGCAGCTGCTTCGGTATCGAAGGACGAGCCCTCTGACAATGGCCTGACCAACTCTATGGTAACTGAAGCAGCAGAACAATCTGTTTCTGAAAATGTATTGCCCAAAACAGCTTCCTCATTGGAAGGTCAAAATGAGGAAGCAGGGCACAACTCGCAGGAGGCCTCTGTTGCTTTGGGTCAGAGCTCTTTGATAGTGGTTGAACTTGAGGGTGTTTCTTTTCAGCAGCCTTCTGGACAAGAAGGACAGAAGAACCAGTTGGAAGAGCACTCAGAAGAGTCTGCTGAGCAGATGGAGCAGTACATGCAAACAGCAGCGGAACGAGCTGACAGCAGCTCTGAGGAAGCAGAAATTGAGGTACCCATTGTAGATCGGAGAAACTTGCGAAGAAAGGCCAAAGGCTACAAAGGTCCACCCAAGAAAAAAGGAAAGCCAGCTTAAAAATTAAATATTGATTGTTAATTCCTGTATTTATAAGAAAGTTATTATTTTGTAAAACACTAGGGTGTAACTAAACCATGTGGGACAGGGGACACACGTGTTTAAAATTCTGGGTTGGATTTTGTCCTGGGATTCATCACCTTTCCTCAAGTTTTCTTAAATTTTTAACTAGACATTGAGCTTCATCAGAGTACAAAAGTAAACAGTCAGTCTCCTCCTTTTATAAAGGATACATGCTGAATAAATACAGTTGTGCTAGCAAAGGGAACAGTTTGCATATTTAAGGTGGTAGTCATGGAATTAAAAAGCAGTGTGAAATCCTGGCCCTGTCAATGTCTCTTAAATTCCCATAGACTTCCATGAGGCCAGACATCAGTCTAGATTATTTTTTTTTTTGTAACTTTGTGTTCTCTACTCTGGAGAGAAGCAGAATGAGAAAAATCCTTCCTTGCTTCTTGTTCCCTTCCCATAGATTTTTCTCAGATGAGATTAAAAGAATGCAAGAATCTAATTCTAGGTCTCAAAATACACAAGAAGGTATAACTCATTAGATCAAAACAATGTAAGCAGCATCTGTTTCTCATGAGAATAACTTGAAACAGCTGAGTCAGTAGAAACATGGTCAGTGCAGTACCTGCCATAGTGCACTCTGATAATAAAGTTCTTTAGATGAAGATTGACATGCCTACACAGTAAACTATTTGTAGCTTCCAAAGTGAGCATCTCTGGAAGCATAAATTTTTCCAGAGTGTATGGAATATAGATTCCAGTACATATACATAATTTGTCACACATACAGTAGGTTACTCCTTAGTTAGCTATGTGTTTCAATAAATGAAGCTCTTCTTGCAATGGGTTAAAAACTCAGGAATAAGAAAAAACAGTGATTCTGGGAACAGGAAATCATGCCACTATTTTTCCTGCTATATGCCTTTTCTAAGATGAGTAAACTAGTCTCCTACAATGTCTCAAAAATAGAGGTATCTAGAAATTGCTGTTCAGGACTTCTGAGTACAAGGTTCACTTGAATAGTTGCAATGCTGTCTTAGCTTTTATCTCTCTATGAAGCTAATGTGAGAATGTGGTTTTGGATTTTATGCTTATACAATTTAACTGTATTTATAAGGTATTTTAACTGTATAAGTTACATTCATACTACTTCCTTTAGCTGATGAAGTACCATGTTCCTTTTTAATCTGTTGAGCAGTTTATAGAGGAAAAAAAAAGGCAGTTTTTAAGAAAAGTGTGTTACATAAACTTTAGATTCAGGGTGCATGGGGATTACTGAGTTAATCTGGGTTTCTTGAACTGTTGCACGTAGCTGTAACTTCCTATCAATGTACATTCATGGGGTTCATAAGGAGTATCTGTCTGATAAATGTTCAAGATCTTTGTTTGTAAACATATTCAAGTGAACCTTAAGCATTTCTAAAACTAATCAAGCATTTTCTATAAAGCACATGAAACAAAACTTCTGATATCTTCTGTATGGCTTCTCTTCTAGTGGTAAGATTTATTGTGTTAAAAAAAGAGTGGCTAGAAAACACATCTATTACATTGCTAAGAATTTGGGATTTGTGAGGGCTGGTGGCTTAAAGCATGGTTGTATGCAGTATATTGTGACTCCATTTTTAGAGCAAGCTTTACTAAAGATTAATCTGCTGAATACTTCAGTTGATACAAATGTATCCACTTTCAAAAAGTTAAGGATTCTTTTGCTTATGAAAAGTGAGTACCAGTTATTTCAATTACTTCTAGGTGGATTTTTGATACATATGTTTATTGCTCATATTCCCTGTGAGGTCAGAAAACAGTGTTTGTGAGAAGGTAATGCCACTCACCTGGCTTTTACTTTTCATGGCTAAGTTGGAACTGATTTTGATTAGTATCTTTAAGACATTTGCATATCGAATACGTAAATATTGCAACAGGATTATTAGATTAGGTCAGTCTTGGTTTCTACTGAGAACAATCAGATTTCTGATCTTATTTCAGTGAGTCAGTTTTAAATACTGAACTTAAATTTGCATCTTTAAGCATCTTTACTCTTGAGTAGAGACCTCTGTAAATCTGGGGTACCTGAGATAGTAGCTGATGGCCAGACTGTTAACATACAGAATGTGAGTAGTTGGGGTGCAATTAGCAATTCTGATAACCAGTACAGTCTTGAAAACTGGACATTGCTCTAATTGTGATTGCAGCAGTACTTTGAACTAAAGGGCGCAGTTTATTTCTGTAACAACTTATTTGGCATCAGTCATCTTGCAGTACATATGGAATAGCAAAATCAAAATACTGACTTTAAATAATAGTTTTCATTGCTGTAGTGATTATCCCATTGGAACGGTAGTTTTAATAGTCTATACCGTCTGTTACATTAATGCAAGGGAACATATCTGACAACTGTATTGACTGCAGTGTTTTACCTTAGGAAAACCAGCAGTTTTTAGGCTTGGACAATTTTTTTTTGGTCTGTTAACTGTCTGTCTTATTACCATCTAACTCTTAAAGAATTTTTAAGATCTTACTGCACCAGCAACTAATGATTAAAACATCAACTTTATACAAGTTTGTACCAAATGCTATTACAACATGCTGTGGAACTACTAGATGTGTGCAGTGAAAGCAAGCAGTATTATTTTGAGCTTTATTTAGTCTAGGAATAGAGCTTAACATTAATTTGTGACTTCAGCCTTGCACTTCAATGGTAAATGGTTTTGTATTTGAATCCAACATTTGTTCAAGTGTCTTTCTTGTACTGCTTATTAATTTTTATCAGGATTTGCTTTGTTTCTCCCACATTCTCTTTTGGTCTATTTTCATTTCATGCATAATTCTTGTTTGCTGTTCTCATGTTTCATAGCCCCTTACATAAAAATGTATACATGTCTTATTTCAGAAGTGCATTTAACTCATTTGAAATGTCTAACCTTGGTTTGTTGCTGCTTTTATAACATTGCAGTTGTAGATGTCGGTAACCAAACTGATCATTTACAATGTCATCAATGCTACCAAGTTAAACATAGCAACAAATAGGCGTAAGTTCAGCTTTGCTGCTTTTAAGTGACCATTCTAACATTTTATTTCCAATAGCATACACTTCACATTTGTGAAAATAAATATAGGTGTTGGATGTTTTCTAAGCTAGTGATACCCTGTTTATAAATCTGATGAAATATGCATTGCTATTCTGGAGTACTATACTTAAGTCTTGTTACAGTGTTAGTTTTTCCTTTTTTTAGTACTGTCTTGGCTCTTTTGGAATGTTCTGAAGTAGTAATTAAACTTATATTTTGTGGGTTTTTTTTTCTTGGTTTTTAGTATTTGAGTACTTTCTGCTATACAGGAGGCATGTTTTAAAGTGGTTCAGTTCACTAGAACAAGCATTTTACAGTCTGTTACCAAGGAGCTTTAAAAGCTCAAAGATTATTCATTGAAAAAATTGCCTATTGATTAAAACTATTTCCTGTACTTAATTAGCTGATGCATCAGACTTTTATGAAAAAAGCTGTAGAATAGGCTGTTCTGAATGTTACAGCATGCATTCTGCTCTTTACATCATCTTACATAGTTGCTATAAACTTAGCAGTTATTAACATAGTTTGCTATAGACAAGCTAACTAGAAATGCTGTAACACACTCCCTAGTGTGGTACATTAAAATGTCTTAAGTGCAACAATTGCGTTATTCAGCCAACAAGTCGTATTTATAGCACAAAATGTAGTAATGTTCTTGACACAGCTGTAGAAAATTAAAGTACTCTGTTGTTAATGTGCAGTAAAGGGTAAAGCAACAAGAAAGTAAACAGAGGCTTATCTGTTCTGACAAAATGAGTTCTCTCCAAGCAATGACTTACTGGCTTGTGACCCTCTCTGAGTTTCAAATCACTTGTCTTTCCACAAAGAAGTAAAAATCATAGTAAGTTACTAAATCTAGACTAGGGCAATATGTTAAACTAAGAAAACAGCCTGTAAGAGGGGAAGACTTTGGTATAGTTAAAGTACTGCCTCTATCATATAGTGTAAGAGAAGTTAGAAAGCTGGTACAAAACCAGCTAGCTTGACTACTTGGCCAGAGTTCCAGATCTGGAACATGAGCTGGTCATGAAGATGATTAAGGGATTGGAGCATCTGTCATACAAGAGGCTGAGAGCTGCAAATGTTCAGCCTGGAGAAGAGAAAGCTTGGGAGGATCTCACCTTGTGTATAAATACCTGGGGTGGGGGGTGTATAAAGAAGATGAAGCAAGATTCTTCTCAGTGGTGCCCAGTGACAGGACAAGAGGCAGTGGGCACAAACTGGAATATAGGAAATTCTATTTAAATGTAAAACTTCTTAAACTCTAAGAGTGGTCAAACATTGGATCAGGTTGCTCAGAGGTGGTGGAGTCTCCATCCTTGGAGATACTCAAAACTTGACTGGATGTGGCCCTTGGACACCTGCTGTAGTTGGCCACTTTAAGCAAGTGGCCTGCACTACACAATATCAAGAGGTCCCTTCCAACTGTTGCATTAAAGGGTAAAGGAATTTGGCAGAAAATAAACTTCTTGCATTCCAGCTTATGCTCAGATGTTAGAGGGGCTGGGGGCGGCTAGGTTTAGTTTCTGAGTAATGTCCAATTCAGCGCTGTACATCTGGTTGCGTCATGATGACGGATGCACTTATAGCACACTGCACTCTCAGCTGCATTCAAAACATGAGAATTACTTAGGGAGTTTGGTTGTATTAATGAACTGTCATGACTAGATTAATGAGCAGCGCAGCTTATATTAAAGCAACAGTACAGGTTCTTTTGGATTGCTGGTGATAAATACAGTCTGCAAAGCATGTGCAAATGATAATACAGTTGACTACAAGTGCATTAAATTATGAAAGAAAAGAGCTCTAAAGAATTCTGAGTTTCTCGGGGAAGTACTTGGTACAGCCCAGTGTTCAACTGTCACCCATGAGGCATCCCTGTAGCGGGGAAGAGAGGTTTAGCCTGTCAACTGATCTCAGAAGTCAGCGCTGTCCTCCCAACTTGTCTATGATGGTATCTTCTCTAACAGTCTTCCTCTTTTGGGGTCTTTTTATCCTATTTTTTCCTTTTAGGTGGAGCTTGACTGACTCTAGTCATACATACCTTTACTTTGATTGGTATAAAGTTCTCTCGCTTTGCTTTTAAAGGTATATGCTAGAAAAAATTCAGAGTGCATGTTCCATGGGGGGGTGGTTGCACCTTGGAGGTGGGTAGCTTTTGGGATGGAGATGTGTTTTGGTATTATAATGAGCAAAGTTCACCCAAAGGACATGGTGTTGCACATTGGTACCCCAGAACTGAGCCCATGTGATATAAATCAGAAATAGGGCATTAGGTTGACAGAACCCCCATGATTTTACCTCCTTGCTTCAGTGGATTCAATGCAGGGACCAACTGTTCTCAGCTTGGGGAAAATTAAGTCAATTTATTACCAATCAACCAGAGTAGGGTAATGAGAAACAAAACCAAATCTCAAAACACCTTCCTTCCACCTCTCCCTTCTTCCTGGGCACTACTTCACTCCCAGATTCTCTACTTACCCCCCCAGTAGTGCAGGGGGACAGGGAATGGGGTTTACAGTCAGTTCATCACATGTTATTTCTGCTGCTTCATCCTCCTCAGGGGCAGGACTCATCACACTGTTCCCCTGCTCCAGTGTGGGCTCCCTCCCACAGGAGACAATCCTGCACAAACTTCTCCAATGTGGGTCCTTCCCACAGGCTGCAGTTCTTCACGAACTGCTTCAGCATGGGTCCTTTCCGCAGGGTGCAGTCCTTCAGGAGCACACTGCTCCAGTGTGGGTCCCCCACAGGGTCACAAGTCCTGACAGAAAACCTGCTCCAACATGGACTCCCCTCTCCACAGATCCACAGGTCCTGCCAGGAGCCTGCTCCAGTGTGGGCTTCCCATAGGGTCACAGCTTCCTTCAGGCACCCACTTGCTCTGGCGTGGGGTCCTCTATGGGCTGCAGGTGGATATCTGTTCCACTACAGACCTCCATGGGCTGCAGGGGGACAGCCTGCCTCACCATGGTCTTCACCACGGGCTGCAGGGGAATCTGTCTGCTCTGGTGCCTGGAGCACCTCCTCCCCCTCCTTCACCAACCTGGGTGTCTGCAGGGCTGTTTCTCTTACATGTTCTCACTTCTCTCTCTGGCTGCTGTTTTCTGTCTGTCCGGCAACTTTTTTTCCTTCTTAAAAATGTTATCCCAGAGGTGTTACCACTATTGCTGATGGGCTCGGCCTTGGCCGGCAGTGGGTCTGTCTTAGAGTTGGCTGGTATTGGCTCTTGTCAGACACAGGGGAAGCTTCCAGCAGCTTCTTGCAGAAGCTGCCCCTGTAACACCCCCCCCTACCAAAACCTTGCCACACAAAGCCAATACACCCCAACACAAACCTGTTCACATTCTGGCTTCTGAAATATCTTAGTTTTGTTGGAAAGTTTCCTTCATAC